>NC_133159.1:120506031-121123660 GCF_040802235.1 Manis javanica | reverse complement strand
CTCTCCACCTTACACACATGCACGCGCAAATTTAGTTTGTGGAAAAGCTGATTATGTGTATCAAAACTTCACCTCTAGCCTGGTGGTTTCTTCAAAGCTTATCACACAGAGGGTAGCAAAGCTGAGCAGTCATGGCCCACCTGACCCCAGTGGTGACATGGCTTCCAGGTAATGAACCTAGTGAGCGCCACACCCCCTTTATGGGGGACTCGCCAGTATCACACACAGCACCTTCCTGTTTATATCTTGCGCCTCTGCTGAACTTTGGTATTAATACCCTCAGTTTAACAGATGAGGAAACAGGCTGAGCCATGTTAAATGATATCTGCAGCTCTGGCGGATTTGAGTTCAGGACAAGGGGATGCCCAGTAATCGTGCCTCTCGGAGGCCTCACCTCCATGGAAGCCCTTCCAGGCCTGCTCACCCCTGCTTCCTCCTCTGCCGGGTGCCTGCAGCCTCATCCACAGAACTGCTCACAGGGCCCTCTCATTTCCTTTAGCAGAGAAATCCCTGTGGCTCTTGCAGGAAGCCCCTGCAGGGAACGGCATGGGGCCAGTGCTTGGTGTGTGTTTTGTCTGCAACGGTCCTGCTGAGTCTCAGCAGGGCTCACCCATTGTGAGCAGAGACGGGAGGAGGGTCTTTGGGTTTTGAGATGATTCTGTTGCCTAAAACCACCTTGCTTAAGTTCTGCCTTGGGGGGACTCCCAAGAAAACAATAATGGCTCCTCTGGCTTTTGACAGCTTCTGATCACAAAGTGCTGTTGCAGGCATGGGAATGCTGGCCAGAGGGAGTCCTCCAAGTGCTGCCTGGCGTCTTTACCCCCACCCCTCCCCAGGGCTCCATCTTCACTGTTTAGGGCACCCAGCCTTGTCTGGAGAGCACACCCCATTTGTCTGTGGTGGGTGTCTGCTGGGAAGCAAATGTAGTCACAGATACAGTCAGCGATGAACAATGCTTTTCTCCATTTTTAAAAACTGTCAGCCCTGTGGTGACATGTCTGTTGCTGTTTTTCAATCATGGTCTCTGAAACCGATCTCAAAATCCATTAAAAAAAGCAGTTTAAAATGTGCTATGTGTGTTCAGGGTTCAGAATCTTTTGGAAACTGATTGTAGGAATTCTACCTGAGGCGAGTTTGAGCTCAAACTGCTCCCTGTCGTGGTGGAATCAATGGCTGCTGGACGTTCACCAGGCAGCTGACAGCTGGGCAGGGAAGCAGCCCACGTGGTCTGTTCCCTCTCATAAGCTTCCCTCCTTTCTCCCTCCCTCCCTTCTTCCCTTCCTAGCCTTCCGCCCCTCCACACGTCTCATAACACCTCGAGAAGTAAGACTCTGCAAAAGTTTGGGGTCCTAGTTCATTAGAATGAGCTCCTTACCCTCATTTTCTAAGCAGCTGCACCTGATGCCATCTCTCTGCCAGCCCTCAGATGATCCGTTTTGCTGCTGCACAGCCACGAGCATGCCACGCCTCTGCTTTAAAGTCTTCCCCATATGCATATGGGGTACAATCCATGTTTCTTAGTGGGCATACAAGCCCTCCATATGCCTGCTTCAGCTTCTCTGTCCAGGTTCACCTCCTCATCAGGGAAAGCCAGACTATTCACAGTCTACAAAAATACTTCTGCTTCTGCTCCTTGGTAATTATTCCTCCATATAGAATGCCCTTCTCTGCCATTCTTAGTTCTCAAAAGCTGTGCATGAATGTCTGCCTTCTCAGGGGATCCATCTCTGAAATTGAGTCTGAATCAATCTCACCTTTCTCTGTATTCTCACAACATTTGCTAAGCAGTTTTCTATAGTCCTTCTTAGATTCTGACACAGAACCTGGCACATGAGCGTTGTTTGGTAATGTTTATTGATCAGTGAATCAATTACTTGTGTGTGCATTAATGAATCACTGAAGATTAGGGACTATGGTCGTGCCTGTCTTTGGAACTTTCCTTAAGACCAGTAGGTGATCAATAGGTGTGTGGAATTAAATGGTAATGGTTACCACACATACTTCTTTCTTTCTGAAATTGCTTTACATTGCCTTGAAAAAATATCCATAATCTTCAACTATTTTGATAAAGAATCCTATTTTTGCTATTCAAAGTAGACAATCCTTGGTTTATACACTGTATTTGTTATAGATGGTACATTAGTCTCAGGCACTGATTAATTTTAATATGAGCGTGGTATTCACCACCACTGGGTGGCAGTGTACCCCAATTGCAATACCTTGCCGAAGAGATCACTGGCCCCTGGTAAGTGCTAAAATTACAAACCAGAGGTTGCAGAGTTACAGAAACAGCCCATATCTAGCTTCTATTTTAGTGACAGAGATTCTAGCACAATACCATACACTTGAACACTTTCTAAAGTCAACCTCTTTAGGTATGTCACTATTCCCCTGATGAATATGTCTTGATTTTCCTTTACTGGTAGATGAAGAATAGAGGTAGAAAGATCTTACGAAACAAAACCAGATTATTAATCGCTAGCTATAGCAACACTACCACCACATTTTCCATTTTTTAGGTCTTCTTTTTCATCATAAAAATTAAGTTTTATTAAGAATGTTTTAAAATATTTAAGATAAGGCATTCATATCTGACTAGACAGGTTTAACCCCTCAATATGATTTATAAAACCTGTGTGTAAGAAGAGTTCTGTGTACAACTTTTTTTCTCGCTCAATAATTCAAATACAATTCTGAAAGGAACAAGGGAGGCTTCTATCTCTGGGAAAACCTAACCCCACAAGTCCTCTAAACAACAACCAGGAGTGTCATCTGCAGGGGTGTTTGGCAGGATGTGGGAGGAAAGAGGGTGGTTTTGGAAGCTGGTTGCGTTTTTTAAACACATATGTTTGCCCTGGTGTGTACTCTCTCAGTCATGTAAGTACGATTGTAACCAGAAATGATGAAACTGTGTTTTGCATTTGAAGGGAGTCTTGGAGGTACTGACTGAGAAACAGCAGCAAAACCAGGGACCCAGGGAGTCAAGCAGACATGGAGGAGGGATTGGGGCCCTGGGTGGAATGCATATTCTTGGCATCCCCCTTTGTGGGAGACACTGGCTGCTGCAGAGGTAGGCAAGGCTGCTATTTAATAGAACCTTTATTTCCAAACCTACTTTCTGAGCCAGGGTTAGTGAGGTAAGGCGGTGGAGGCACTGGGAGTGGCAGGGATTTCAGTTCCGCCATGTTACCGCAGACCTTGCTGTTCTGCTTCATAGAGAGCACAGCTATATGTCTGATACTTGGGGGAGCTTGTTTGCACAAAACAACTCTGGGTGGCTTTATCTATAATGAAGGTTTAATTTTTAATTTTTAATTTTACATATTAATATAATTTTAATATGTATACATTTTATAATTTTACTTCATGTATAATTTAGTTGTAATGACGAGGTTCCCTTTGTGTGGGGAAAGATGGAATCTTGTAAAGATAACATTTATTAAGACCACAACACACCGTCTGCAAGAGCTGCTTTGAATTCAGCATCATTTAGAGTTAGCTTCCTTCTGGCTAAGGGATCTTGTATTGAGAAATGGAATAACAACAAAAACGACTACTCTTATGGAACCACTGGCATTATTACAAGACTCTTACAGGTCTTATTACATAGTCATTTCACTTAATCCTCCCAACACCTGTATGTGACAGTGGTGTTCCCCCGAGTTGGGCAGCCCCTAGGGCCTATTGGTTTGGCTGTCTGCTGATGTAATAGTCAGAGATAATTCAAGCTGCTCCCTTTCTTGGATGTCATGAATTATGTCACCAGAACCACAGTAAATAATGATGTCCACCTCTCTGGAGTACTGTCATGTTTCAGTGATTAGTGTCTTGACTTCGTCTACCCGCCTGGGTTCCAGCACCTTGGCCAGAGTCTCCACTGACACCCCTGTATATGCAGGCACCCATAGCAATTAAGCTGATGTAATGTGTAATCGCTGCTTATTATATGCCCAGCACTTTCCATTATTGTCTAATTTAATCATCAGAATGAATTTTTATTTAAATCTTCATCTTATGGATGAGTAGATGGAATGCCAGAGAAACAAACAGGTTACTAAATGACGGAGCCAGGCCTTGAACCCAGGACTGTCTGATCCCACCATAATCAGCACTCCCCCCTCTGCTGGTTCATGATATAGTTTTATATAAGGGGACGGACATGATATTGTCAGAAAGGATGCACTAGAGCAAGGGAAGCTGTCCATTTGATTTAGGAAGACTACTTTAGAAAAATTTTGACCCACACTAAACTGCATAAAAATCCACTCCTTTACTAGCTATATGATCTTGGCAAATTATCTAATTTTCATATGCCTGTTTTCTCACCTGTAAAATAAGGATAATAATAGCAGCTGCCTCTTATTATTGTGAGGAATGAATGAGATAATGTATGTAAAACAGTTAGCAGAATGCCTGGCATATAGAGGGTGCTTAATAAATGTTAGCTATCCTCCTCCTCCTCGTTATTATTAGGTAAAAGCTACTCACATTGAAACTACTGTACCCAAGAGAAAGCAAAAAGGTAAAAAGTGAGAATGAAAAGCCACTAAAACTATCTTTTGAGATCTGACATGCAAACAAGGAGAGCTTTCAGAAAACAGTATAGTGGTGGGAACATCTTGAAGAGTCCCGCAGTGTCCTAAACACTGTATGTGGGGGAAGGTGCCTTTGAGTTCAGCTGCCATACTTCCTGAGCATTCTAGAGCCACCCCCTTCACCATCGCTGCATCTGGACAAAATGATGTGAGAGGAGTATCTCACCTAGTGGGCATCAGCTGTTCGGACATCATGTGTATTTACACTTAAAAAAGTCAGTTGATTGTGTAAAGTAAGCTCTTAATTGCAGAGGATGGTATCAGCAAGAGAAAGCCACCTTCAAGATCAGGAGCTCATTCATTCATTCATTTACTGAATTTATGGAGCATTTTGCTGGGTGCTACCGATAGAAAGATAAAGAAACAGCCCTGGTCCTCAAAGAAGTCACAGGCTGAGAGGAGGAGATGCATGTTATTCAGTAATTACAAACAGTGCAGTATCAGTAATGCATTATGGAAGACAGCGACACAAAGTGCAGAAGATGCTGGGTTTCCTGTGGGACTTGGAAAAGTCAGATCCCAACCAGTGTGGGCTGGAGGCCTTGCCTACTTGGGCCTGTGCTGCACCTCTGACCTTCATCCCCACAAAGACATCTTATCTGCTCTCTCCAGAGGACAGGCTGCCCTTCTTCCCCGAGGCTGCGACATGAATAACCATGCTGTCTGCCAAGAGTTCCACCATGTACACTTTCCTTTTGGATGTCTAAGCAGGACCACACTTAGCCTTTGCCAGGTCTCAGAGTTCTTGGAACGGATCACCCAGCATAATCTGGAAAAGTCTGAACAGCAGGGCAGGCTTCCTAGGAGGGAAACCAGGAGGGAAATCTGGGAGGCTAGCAAGGACTTTTTCGTGGCATAGTAGGGGGAGCAGCAGATTCATATTCTCTCTTAGGTCAAACTGAGGCATGACTCCTTCAACCCATGTGGGCACACATGGAGGGAATGCATGGGTGCCCTGGAGGCTTGAGTGGGAATCTAGCTGAGAGAGAAAGTGTGAACTTTTGAAAAGTCTTCCACTTTTTTGCTTTGGTGCATTTTTCCATTCTTCTCTCCCACCTGCCCTTCGTGCGGGCCGCCCACACCAGCTGCACAGACTTCTGTGGGGCCTCCAGGATGTTCATCTCTTTCCTTCTCATTCTCTTTTCCTTCTTTCTGAAATGTACGTCCCCTCGACACTTCCACCTGTTGGACTGCCACTTGACTTTGGGGGTCCAGTCAAGGTACCAAAGTGTAAGCTTTTCTGCTCTTCTCGATTGGCAATTTTTTTTCTGAACCCAACTTTTTTTTGGTAATTTAAAAAAATTGTGGCAAGATACATATCACATTAAATCTGCCATCTTAGCCATTTTTAGTGTACAGTTCAGTGGCATTAAGTACATTCAGATTGTTATGCAGCCAGTACCACCCTCCTTCTCCACAGCTCTTTGCCTCCTGCAAAACTGAAACTGCCCATCAAACACTAAATTCCATTCCCCTCTGCTCCCAGCCCCTGGAGCCACCATTCTACTTTCTGTCCCTATGAATTTGACTACTTTTAGGTTAAGTTGTCCTCAAGTGAGTGGAATCAAGCATGTTTGTCCTTTTGTGACTTTTTGTGACTTTTTTGACCGGCTTATTTCACTCAGCATAATATCCTCAAGGTTCATCCATGCTGTAGAATAAATCAGAATTGCCTTCCTTTTTAAGGCTGAGTAATAGTTGACTCTATGTAGATACCACATTTTGCTTATCCCTTCATCTGCTGATGGACATTTGAGTTGCTTCCTCTTTTTGGCTTGTGTACATAATATTGCTCTTGAGTCCAGCTCTTCACTGCCTTGTTTGATCGATAGATTTTTCTCCTAAAAGAAACGTTGTCCAACTAGGAAAATGGGATTGAAACCTGAGGCATGAAGAACAAAGGATATTCACTTTCCAGGACCAGGGACCTGTGCTTTCCTCCTTGGGATCCTCACATTCCCACATGACATGGACGTCCAAAAGCCCCAGGACATTCTCACCCTTGGCCATAGTTGTTCTTGCTCCGGGGGTCCGACTCCGCAGTGTCCCTCTGTGGCCAGAGGCTGCTTGGTAGAGCACTTGAGTGACTTAGGCATTCGCAAGCATATCACAGTACCAGAGATTAAGTCGGAGAGTCCCCTGCAGCTGTGGCGATGGGCTCTCACCTCTGTGATGAAATGTGCTAAGAAGGAATGCAGTGGATTCTGAGGAAAGTGCTAAGAATACCTCCTCTCAGGAAACCCCGAATTCAGGCTATAATTTGTTTTTTTCTGAGATGGTCAGATGTTTCCTTCAGTCTTACCCTTTCAGTTATTGTGTTCATTGTCATTGTTTCTGGGGAGTCTACTATATAATGTAAAAGGCATTGTGAAGGGTATTTAAAAGTGCAGTGACTTCATCTTTCAACACTTTCATTATTTGGAAAGAGCAATGATGCGTGTAGAGGAAAACAGTGACCTGAGCAGATGTGATGGAGTGCAAGGTAATCGAATTCAGCGGCCTTGGTATACCATGGAGGGAGACGTCTTAATCTCAGTTACAATCTGGGAAAGCTGCTTGGAGGAGGGAACATGTTTTGGTCGGATTCCAAGGAATGCCTCTCTCAGAGTCTGTACTGGGATATTTCCTTATTAAAGACACGTCAATGATTTCTCAGCCAGGAAAAGAAAAAATGATAACATTTGACTCAACAAACCAACGACTGGTACAACTGGGCTATGGCAGTTGACATTCATCATCTTGACTTTAAAATTTGAGGCTCTCTGAGTCCTTTAGTCAGATTTGACTTTCCCAGAATTTTCAGAGGGTAGGAACCAAGTCGCAAACTTGCAGTACAGTTGAGAAGAAACAGTTATGGAAAAAGCCTTGCAACATATCTCCTTTTGTTCATCGAGTTTATATCAAGTTTATTTTCTTTTTACCAGATTCTCATCTTTGAATCTTAATCCAGTAATCTTGAGGGAATTTGAGAAACTAAGGGATTGGTGCCCAGCGAAGATGTGACTGGAGAGTTTTCAGGCGAAGCTCAAGTTTTATAAAAAGCAGAGCAGGGAGGAAAGAGACATTTCAGACGCGTGCGGTATGGCTGGGAAAGGCCGCGCTTTGATTGGGGAATGTGCAGTGAAGGTTCAACACAGACGGGAAATCAATCGAGGTTAGTTTGCTGACAGGAAGACCTGGGACATAATTTAAAATAAAAATAAGAGAACTATGGAACTATATTCTCTTTCATACAGCGAAGAAATGGTTGGTGTAGCCTGGAAGTCAAGATAATTGAGGTACGACTGCTTAGGGAAGAATCCTCAGGCTGATTATTAAGGAGTTAAGAAAAGTACTGAGGCTGGGGTGGATCATGAAGTGCAAGAGAGGACGTGCCTCTGTCTCTGAACGCATTTCTCTTGCCTTATTGTGACAATGAAGTCATAGTGCTCTGCTCAGCTCTTCACACATAATAGGCAATCAGATCTTGTTGAAGGAATTAGTTCATTCCCCTATTTATTGATTCAGCAAACATTTATTGAGCATGTCTTAGGTAGTAGACACTTCTGAGGCTCTGGGAATATAGTTGTGAATATGTATGTATATAAGAGAATATAGTCCCTTCTATCTTCTATAAAGAAATAATCCTTGATGAAGACAGTCAATAAGCAAATAAAATAAAAATCAAATCAAATATTAGATGGTTGTACAGTCTGGAGAAAAGAAATAAATCTAGGAAGGGGGATTGTATTAGTTTCCTTTGGGATTGCCATAACAAAGTACCTTAAACTGAAGGCTTAAACAGCAGAAATTTCTCATCTCACAGTTCTGGAGGCCACAAATCTAAGATCAAGGGGTCAGCAGCGTCATGCTCCACCTAAAGGTGCTGGGAAGGATCTGCCCCAGGCCTCTCTCCTATATTCTGTTAGTTCCTTGGTATGGGGCAACATTGCTCTGAATTCAACGTGGTGTTCTCTGTGTCTCTGTCTCCTTGTTCTAATTGACCCTCTTTATGAGGAAACCAGTCACACTGGATGGGGGCCCACCCTAAAGACCTCATCCTAACTTCATCATCTGCAAAGACATGATTTCCAAATCAGCTCAAATTCACTGGGGGTTAAGACTTTAACATCTTTTTTGGAGACACAATTCAACCTATAACAAGGGTTGAATGGTTGGTGAGCTGTTGTTTTACATGTTGTTTTACATCAGGTGAGGCCTGAAGAGGTGACATTTGACAATGGACTTGAAAGAATTGAGGGAGTGAGCCATGCAAATGTCTGCTTTGTTGGCAGATGCCAGAGTGGGAGAACATTCCTCATGTTCTAGGAACAACAGGAGGGCCATGTATTGGAAACCGGGAGAGAAATAGAAGGGGGCAAAAGATGGGGCCTGAGAGATTATGGGGTTTTCCTGTATGTAAAATGGTGAGCCGCTGGTGGATTTGAGTAGCAATGTTGCATAAGCAGATGTACATTTTGGAAGGGCCCCTCCAGCAGCTCTGTTGGGAATGGACTGAATGGGTCAAGGTTGGAAGCAGGGAGGCCACAGCAGGGAAGAGTTGATGGTGGCCTGGACCAGCACTGGAGTGTGAGAAGTGGAGTGAGAGGTGATCAGATTCAGGAGACATCTTCAAGGAAGAGGCAGCAGGACTGTTGATAGACCGGACACGGGGTATGAGAGCAAGAGGAGAATGAAAGTCATGCTTGGGCTTCTGCAACTGAAGAGATGGACTTTCCATTTGCTGAAGTGGAGAGAACAGGTTCTTGTTGAGACAGGAAAGTGAGTTTGATTTGAGATACAAGTTCAAGCTGATTTTTGGCATCCAGGAAGAGACAGCGAATAGGTGTTTGGAGACATGAATCTAGAGTTCCGGAAGTTGTCAGTTATATATAAAGCCATTGTTTTGCAATTAAATTAGCTCAGGAACAGATCTGGAGAAGAGAGGAGGCCCAGGGACTGATCCCTGGGTCTTTGAGCATTTGGAGGCTGGGGAGGTGAAGCAGAACAAGTAGAGGAGGTGAAAAATGCATGGCCAGCAGCATAGGAGGAGAACCAGGAAGAGCAAATTCCATGCAGATAAGAGAAGAGGGTGTGTGGGGCAGGGTGGGGGGATCTGTGTTGAGTAGGACAAGCACTGGGAACCGACCACAGAATTGGGCCATGTATGAGTCACTAGTGACCTTCATGGGAGCGTTTGGGGGAAGTAAATGGGATGAAAACCAGATTATAGTGGGTTCGAGAAGACCTCAGGGAGGGGTTGTCCATACTCAGTATCTTCAACTCCTCTAAAAATTACCTTTAGGGAGGCAGAGAAATTACTCTAAATGAAGGTGAATGTAGGGTCAAGGCAAGATTCCTTTTTTTTTTTTATTGGGAGGTACAGCACGTGATCTTCTGATGGTGACCCTGCAGCAGAGTGGGAATAATTCATGCTGGGGAGAGATGGCAGCGCTGTTGAAATGGTAGCTCTGAACAGATGAACAGTTGTGGGATCCAGTATCACAAAGGAGGATTAGCTTTAGGCAGGAGTACAGATAATTAATCCAGAAAAACAGGATGGCAGGCGAGGAAAGGAGGTTTAAATGGGTACAGACGTTAGTAACATGGTAGATGGGGTGGTGAGAGTGTCTGGAAGGGTTTCTTTTTTTTTTTGGTTTTGTTATTTCTTCTATATTGTCAGAAAGTAGAAGCAAGACACTAGCAGAGGATGGGACCGGGAGTGGGCTGCTGTTTAAGATTTGAAGACAGAGGTGCTGATGTAAAAAAGTCCTCACGGTGCATGGGGGAGTGACAGGGTCAGGGAGATAGGGTGATGGCCGAGCAGCACCAGGCAGCCGCTGGAGGTGGCTGGCTGTTCATTCAAAGTGGGTCTTGTCGTCATGGCTGGATGTTTTCCTCAGGCCATGTTCAGTTGCACGAGTTAAGGCTCAGAGAAGGGGAAGAGGACAGTCAATAAGGAGAGCAGACCGAAAGGAGGTGAGGTGATATGCAAGTAAGTGATCATGATGAGGGACTACGGGGTCTAGGCTAGGGAAGAGGCGACGTGAAGATAGAAAATGAGGGGCTGAAAGAGCTCATCAGATGAATGGATTGAGGTTCCGGAGGGTTTTCAGGATTGTTGGAATTGGGGAAAACCCCCAAGAATGATCTGGGAATGCAGGTGGCAGTCATGAGAGAGACATTACACAGAAGCAGTCAGGACTGCGGAGCAGTGGGTGCGCTTCCAGGTAATAACCAGGTCTAGAGCAGAGCCTCAAAGTGGGAGGCTGAGAAAGGGCTGAGGACAGTATGCCTGGAGGCAAGGAGGATGAAGATTTGAGAAGCTGAGGTTTTGGCAGGATCTTCCATTTAGGTATAACAATGAGGAATTATGACAGAAATTATGGAGAAAATTAAGAATTAAGTCTTCAAGGAATAAAGGGGTGTCTTCTGAAATCTGTAGGCGATGAAAGCCCGGAGGCCTACCGTGGTGATATCTGAAGCAAGAGCTTTGCAGTTGAGGGTTTTGGGGAGGCAAGAGGAACAGGGATTTGGGAACAGCCATGGGAGCAGGAAGGCCAGAGGTCCTCCTTCAGGCCCAGGGCCTGGGGGATGTGAGGGAGTAGGCGGCTCACACTTTGGAGGCCTACAGGGAAAACTGTGTTCTCAGGGGTGAGCCAGGTTTTAGGTACAGCAGGATGGTGGGGGAAGGCTCAGAAGAGGGTCAGAATGGAGGGAGTTTGCTGGTGTTGGGTGAGTGTAGGGAGGTGGAGAAGTGCAGGAGATGGGGTTGCACTAAGTGATGTCCAGAGTGGAGGTGTGATGCCGGATGGCTGGAGAGTACTGGGCTTCCTGTGGTGACTGACTTCAACTAGGCTGTCATGCCCTCCAAGGCAGACGGTGGTAATGAGGCCGCTGGAGTGGCATGTTGGGTGGGCTTTTGCCAGCGTGAGGGGGACCTCTGGTATTTTGTAGCCTGGAGGTGTGATGTTATAGCTTGAACTCCAGAACCTTTCTTCATGTCCGCTGCTGGCTGCATTAGGGCCTTGGAAGGAGGTGGCCAGTGCATATCCAAATTCTGCAGGTATGACATAGAGCAACCTCAAAGGGGAAGACAGCCTCCCCTGTGGAAGCTGATTTAAATGAGATGTTTTGTTGAAAAGCTGGCTAGATCAGGAGATAAGCTCACAGACACTACACCATAGGCCTGATAGTTAGTTACTGTGGGTTGTAAATGGGCTTTGAGATTCTATTCCATTATTGAAATAGATTCTAATTATCCAGATAGAATCACAACTTTTGTTTCATAAGCTGAATATAAAAAATCATTTCTCCCTGGTAATCAGCAAAAAGATGTTTTCTCAGCTGAATAAAAGGTTAAACTGCTCTTTGTGTTTTGTCTTCAAACCTTGATAGAAGAAATTTTGGTTCTTACCATTTATAGCTATGTAAATAAAGGTAGAGTTTTAGGCAAGTAAATATAGTTTATGAAAGAAATTTCAACACATATGTGACTTAAATAGAAAAATCAAAAGAACCAGAGTCTGCTCCATAGAAGGGTTGAAATATCTCTTCTAGGATTTTTTTCTCCTTTTTATAAAATGACTTCTGAGGCCTGGTTTATTGCCCTTTGAAGAGGAGAGAATACCTACTTAATTCTAGACTAACAAAGGGAAGGGATTATGAAAGAGCATTTTGAAATGAGTCTTTTAGTGTGGGAAACATTTAGGATAATATCTGGGAATATATGGGAAGAATGGTGAGTAGCCAAATTTTAATGGAGGGCTAGAAGTATAAAATGTTTTATCAAACCTCTTACAAACAAGTGTTAACATTTATTTATTTTTTCCTAATTGAAAGCAGTACGTGGAAGGCTCCCCCACAAAACGATCATTCTACTTGATGGACAAGGCATTCCTTCCCTTCTACAAATAGAGATGCTGGATAAATTATTATAAGATATATTATTGACCCTAATCAAGTTAAAAGACAGAAGAGGAAGTCCCAAGATAACAGAAATTAAGAGAGAAATCTAGGCCAGAACAATAAGCAGGAGCAGTGAGACCCACATACAGACCCAGGGCTGAGGGCTGGTTTCTTGCCCTGTGGGACAGGAGAGATGGGCTAGGGCCTGCTGGAAGGTGGCCTGCATAAGGCTGGAACCTGCAATGGCCTCTCCTTTGTAAGAGTCTCTCCACCTATTAGCCTGGGGAAGTGCCAGGAAAGCTATACCCTTAGGTGGGAGAAACACAAAGTCATGCTGGAGTCAGGACCCTGACTTGTACCACAGTTGTAAGGAAAATGATAGAAGATCATGGGATGTGAGAAGATTAAATGAAGAAATTTGCATAAAAACTCTTCTGAGTACAATGAAACCTCTGGGCCTACAGCATAAACTCCATATTGCATCGCAGGGATAGTATCACAAATCATGGCACAAAACGTTTCCATAGCAGGGAAAATGCAGAATGATACACCATGAAGGAGAGCCTGTATATACCTTAAAAAACAGATAAAAAGTCTATACTCACTCCCAGGTATTACTTAAATATTCTCTTTATGCTATTGATTTCTGTATTGATAGTGCCAGCCTGGATCTCTCCTCTTACTCTGGATAGTTCTCAACTCCAGATTACCGTCACGATAGCTCCACTGAGATATCTAATAAGAATTTCAAATATAATGCATGCAAGCAGCTAGCCTCCAAGATGGCCCTAGAGATCCAAGCTCTGACATTCCCATCCTGTGTAGTCCCTCCCCATTGCCCTGGGGCTTGTTAGTGTGATCAGTGGAGTACGGCAGAAGATACTATTTCACTCTTGAGATTAGGTTATAAAAATACTGTGGTTTCTGTTTTGGTTGCTTTTGCTCTTTCTCCCTCTGTCTTGGGTCACTTGCTCTGGAGGAAGCCAGCTGCCATGAGTTGACACTCTGCAGCCCTGTGGTATGAAGCTCACGTGATGAGGGACTGAGGCCTGAAGTCAATAGCCAGCATGAACCTGACAGGCATGTGAGTGAGTCACCCTGAAAGCAGACCCTCCTGTCCCCACTCACCTTCAGCTCACTGCAGCCCTGGGTGAAGCTCAACTGTGATCTCATGAGCCACCTGGAGGTGGAACCATCCAGATAAGCTGAGGTTAGATTTCTGACCCTCAGACACTATGAGGTGATAAAGATTTTTTGTTGAATCTGCTAAATGTGGGAGTATTTTGTTATGCAGCAATGAATAACAAATACAATTCATCTAAAACATACTCCTCATTCCCCCCCAGACTTTCTTTTCTGGCAGTCTTTCCTGTTTCTGTAAATCACAGTAACTCCATCCTTCCAACAGCCCAGGTCAGAAATCTTTGCATGATGAAATAGGTAGTCTCCCCTGTGTTGCTCACACCCCACATCTGTTGCTCAGCAAATCCCTGTTGACTCTGTCTTTAAAATACATGCATCATCTGACTCCTTCTTACCACCTCCCTAGACACTGTCCTGGTCCAAGCCACTATCATCTCTTGACTGGATTGTTGTAATAGCTCCTACTGGTCTCCCTAATTCTAACCTTTCCAGTGTCAGTCAATTCACAACAAAACAGCTAGAGTTATCTTTTGGCATTATGAATCAGATCATATCACTCCTCTGATCAAATCCCTCAAATGGTTTCCCACGGGTTCCTTTTCCTTCAGCCACACTGATATCATTATTTTTACTCCAACAGGCAAGGGATGATCCTATCTTAGGGCTTGTGTACTCATGGTCCCCACTGCTACAGATGTTCTTCTCTAAGAAAACTTCAGGGTTTGTTTTCTTGTTCCCACCTTACACAGGTCTCTTTCATGGCAGCCTTATTTAAAAATGTAGCCTCCACTCCTTCCATCCACCTTTTCTGCTTTATTTTCCCCCTAGCTTTATCATCATATGACACAATATATTATCTTACTTATAGTCTCCCTCCTTCCACTAGAATGCAAACTCCATGAAGGGAGGAAATTTGTTTTTTCTGTTCTCTGATGCATTCTAAGTCTCAAGAACAACGCCTGATGCCTGGTAGGTCTCAAATATTTTTTGAAAAGGCAAATACTATTATCAGGAGAAGTAGTATAATATTTGGAAAAGATCTGAAAATCTAAGAGACTATAAAATAAATATGTTTAAAATTATTAAAAGTGAAATGAGTGAGAAACTTGAAAAATAAATCAAGGCATTCTTAAAATCGGCCACATTTGGAAAACAACTGAATATCACTTGAATGAAAAATATAGTGAGTAAAATGAAATTTTAAAAAATCATAAAGAATGAGTTAGATTTAGAGGTCAGGTTGAAGGAAACAATTTAGAATGGGACACAGATATGATGAAACTTAAGTTATAAAAAAGAAATCAACACTTGAAATCAGAAGGTCTGGCATGTATTTAACAGAAGTTTCAAAAGGAGAAAATGGTGACAATGGAGGACAGATAGTGTTTAAAGACAATGGCAGAGAATTTTCCAGATCTGAAAATAAAACAAAACACAACATAAATATTCAGGATAAAATAATATATAGGGTCCCAAGAAGGATTAAAAAATACTCTACACCTTTACACATTGGGATAAAACTATAAACCACTGAAAAGGAAAAAATCCTAAAGAATTTTATCAAAATAACAACTATGAGATTATTTATAAGTAATAATATAGGTCAGAATAAAATGTAATTATACCTTCCATCTACTAATGAAAAGAGCCACCAGCCTAGAATTCTATACCTAGCCAAAAGTTTCATTCAGGAGTAAGGGCTAAATAAGAACATTTTCAAAAGAACTCTTATTGATCCTTGCTGAAGTAACCATAAAAGTGTGTTCATTAGTAAGGAGAAAATTGAACACAGAGGACTAGAGCGGGACTGGAGTTACTGTAGCATGAAACAAATTGGTGAACATTTTGATAGCTCTAAATAAACACTGACTTATAAACAAAGGACTAACTTGGAGGATAAGGTTAAAAACAAGGAGAAATTCAAATGCGAAACAATAAGATTACAGATGAGAGGAAGGAGATCAGAAATGAACTGTTCCAAGACCTGGATAATAGAGATTTTAAATGGCCTTTTTTTTTTGTTTTTAGTATCAAGTATTCATTTAATGTATATTGTATTCAAGCTGGAAAAGGGGAATGGGAGAATGAAGAAAGCTTAATCCATTGAATAAAAATAAAGTAGAAAAAAGATACATACCAGGAAAACACTAAACAAAGAAAATTAGGTCAGTGACATTCTTATCAGACAAAATGAATTTAAAGGAAAAAATGCAGTGAATCAGGTAAAGATTATCCTGAGTGAAGTGAAAAAATTCACAAGTAAAATACAGCAGTTCTAGTCTAATGACCTAGACTCAAAAATATAAGAAAACTGACAATACTACAAAGAAAAACTAATTAACAAATCCACAATTATAATAAGAAGGGATGTCTCCATAAGAAACTAATGAAAAAGAAGACAAAATATTAGTAAGCCTATACCATATATGAACAACATGATTCACAAGATGATTTAATGTTTAAATCATGATTAACAAAGATGAGTTAATGTCAAGATAAATATTACTGAACACAACTTTACCCATTTAAAAAAATCATATGAAACTTTAATATTTACTAACTACAAATACTACATAGCTGATATCATACAGAATATGTCCTTTCACCACAATGTACATTTTTTAAAAAGGAAAAATAAAATCCCCTATTCTTTGGAAACTAAATAAAAGCACAAGAAGAAATTAAAGAAAAAATTATGTCAGAAATTATGAAATAATTGGAATTACATAATAATCATTGAAACATGTGCCAAAACATGTGAGATCAGGTTTTCATAATAGAAAAAAGTAAAGATTGAAAATGAATTAATCTTTCAACTCATAAAGTTAGCAAAAGAGAAAACCAAAAGAAGAAATTACAATGTATAAGAAATAAATTAAAGAAAAAAGAAAAAACAAAGAAGGTGAACAAAAGCAATATATCTTTGGTAAAAAAGAACAAAACAAGAAAATAAAGATCACCCATACATCTCATTATGCACAAATGCTCCTCTTAATATTTTTGTGCATATCTCCCCTGTTTCCCAGGGAGAGCTGGGACAAGTCGTGGGGCGGTGACAGAATGGTGGAAGAAATGGCTGTACCTTTCCATGCATAGAATTTGGGTTTTTGAAGTGGGAAAAATGGTTTGAAGGTGCCAATGGGAGAAAGGAAGATTCCTACTCTTTCTTTTTTTTGGTTTTGGTACCTATGAATTTAGGAGGAAAACTCCAACTTGACAGACTTGCAGAACTACTATATCATCAGGGGATGCCAAGGTTTCCTGGGTAAGGAAGAGCCTGAGGCTTTCAGGAAAGAGTCTGAGGACCCAGGAGAATCAGGAGTCCCAGAGATATGGTTGAGAGGGTTGGAGAACTCGCAGGCAGATGGTGAACTGGATCAGACTGGAGAGAATACGAAATGTGGGGAAGAGGCCCAGAGATGATGGATCATTTTAGCTTGGACGCTGGAGGGACTGTGATCCTTGGGGAGGTGGGGTATGATGTGGCTATTCCTGGTGGGTGATCCTGTAGAGAACTAGTGAAAAATAAGCTATGGCCTTAAACCTTGTCCAAGATGGCCAGGGTTGGTGGGAAAGGGAATGGGGCTGTGGGCATCTGTACCTGTCCTGTTCTGCCACCTAATTATCCTGTCTTTCTCTCTTTCAACATTCTCTATTCATTTCTGGTCTACTGAGGTCTTGCATTTTAGTAGAATTATGAACTATTTTATTATCTTCTGGGGATTCCAGGGTTAGAGATGGGAGGAAAAGGTTGGAATCTGAGTTTAGTGCTCCATCTAAATCTGGAGACAGAACTTCCATTGTGACCTTGTTTTCCACTGACTATGGGGTTCAAGTTCTCCTGACTGCTTAGCTACTTCAAGACACAGTCTTTTCATGTTTCACAGTTACTGACTGAGCTTCCCAAAATGCACAATGTAGGCCAGAATGTATGATTATAAAAATTCTCTAAATGAAGGAAGCTCATTATTACACTTGTCATTCCATCATTTATGCTTCCCTGTCTTTCTGCCCTTAAAATGCCCTCTGGGCTTGATCTCCCGGAGATAACAGGCTTATTTTCCCTCCACACCTGAATGTGTTCACTGTGGCTTCATTTGGGGTCCTTATACCTCCTATGGCCACCGTCTTTGACCCAAAATTCATTCTTACCACTTATGTGACTGAGGACATGCCTGTGCCCTTTTACAGGTGGCAGTTTCCCCAAATGCTCACAGACTCCATGTTTTACAAGTGCATTGGTCCCTGCAGACTTTTGGCTGCACTGTAAGCCTTGGGCCGAGAAAGAATAGTTGACTCTGGTGATCAAAGCTTTGTCTAAATAAACAAGGACCTCGCTATATCTCTCTTGGCTATAGAGCTAGGTATATGGACAATCCATCTTGGATGCTCTCCAAAGTGGGGATAGTTACTGAAGTATAAAAAAGACCTCCTTATAAGGAAGTTTCACCTAGGAGGGAGGCCCCCAGCGTTGGCTTAGCAAATAGCATTATAGTGTAGCTCTGGGATATTGGAGCCAAATATGATTCTCCCTGCTCTCAACCAGAGACCCAGCCCGGTTTTTATAGGCCAGACATAAATCTGAGAAAGTGTTTATAAAATAGACTGGGTCTATCTGGAAGGCTTAAAAAACAACTTTTATAGGTTAATTCTTATGAAATCAATTGGAGGCTATTTAGAGAAGCTGCTTTTGTAGGAATGGGATCCTTCTTACCTTATCTTGCCCTGCCCAATTAGGGGGTATGGTTCATTCAACCTTTATAAAACCCTTTATAAAATATTTATTGGTGGACCTCAAATCTCAATGTCTTGTTTCCTACCTCGTTACACCATTTCCAGTTTGTATTCCCACTTGGTATTCCAGTTTCCAGTTGAAGCAGGGATGGCTGGAATGGATCTTATCCATCTAACCCTTGTGCAGGTAGAGCCTTTAAAAGCATATTCTGCTAAACCTGCCAGTTTTATAGATGAGGAGGCTGACACCCAGAGACGAGGTCTCTTCTTTCAGCAAATACCACTACATGCAAAACACAGTGCTGGGCCCTTGGTGAGAGACAAATACACGGCTCAGTGTTCTTGTCCTCAGGGGGCATTCCTTATGATAAGGGAGATGAAACGAGTGTGTATAAGTAACTGTAATACGTGAGCTGATAGGACCTGTAAATGGAGGGAAAATACAAAAAGCATTGTGCTGGAGTTTGGGTATATTGTGAAGGAAATTAGCAGTCCATTGGCAGGGAGAGCTGACTGGTAATCATCATGAAGAACTTGGCATTTGAGGGCAATCCAGGTGAATTGGTGGGGTTTCTGCCCAGTACAGACAGGAGTTACGAGTAAAACTCCTATAATGGGGAATTCTCTGACATGGAAAGGAAACAAAAAGGCTGGTTTAGTCAGAAAGTCAACTGCAGTAAAGAAGGACTAATGAGTAAAGGTTGGGAGATGGTTGAGGCAACATCAGAGAGGCCCTTGAAAATTGGAGAGACCAGGGACTTCCTTGGTAGGCAGTGGTGGCCAGCAAGGGCTTTTCCTAGATGGGAGGGGCAGCAAGGACAGAAACATAAACAAAAATAAAAGGGGGACCAGGAATGTGTCCTGTTCCAGAAACAAGGAAGAAAATGAGTTTCAAAAAGTAGACAGTGGTTCAATGTGTCCAGTGCTTCCACGCGGTATAGAGCATGTCAGGGAAATATTGGGGCAGGAGCCCGATTTCGGGGGGGCTTGGCAGTGAGTGCTTAATGAGAATGCTGAGACAGACTAAGGAAAATTCTTATGAATAGTTTGCTAGTAAAGGAAAAGTAAAGCTACATAGGTCGTTTGCGGGGGGAAAATAAGCCTGTGGAGGATGATTAGAGGTAAAGAGAAAAAAATCAGTTTGATGAAAGCCAGGATTCTCAGATGCGGGGGTGGATGCCAAACTGATGAATGGTTCTCTTTTGTCCATGGAACTGGTATAACAAGCATTACCCCAAATCTAAAAACCTGAAGGTGCTATTTCATCTTCTTATGTCACCATGAACAATCTTGGACTTAGAAATCCAGACCCAGTCTGACCATCACGTTGCTGAGATGCCCGAGGTGAGTGGGAGTCTCTGGGTCATGAGCAGATTGGTGAGCCATGCACCAGGACGGGCTTATAGCTTTATATGCACATATCATCTGGGGACCCTGAGATTGTGTCTCAGGATGGCAGGCATTCATGAGAATCTCCAAAATAGAGGGACTAGCCATTGGCCTATCCTGCCTCTGCCTATCAGATCAAAGGTGATTACATTGACATGTTGTCCCCTTTATTCAAACATTTGGCTAATGTCTCATTCTTTTGGGGATGATTTCTAGTTTTGTAGAATTAAGACTTTTTTCCCCCAGGATATTTCTCTCAGTTTTCAAAAGGTTGGGTACTTGTGGGAAATTTAATCTACATGTTTATGATTCATTTCGACTCCACTCCTTTCAAATTTATCTTTGGAGCATGAGTTGGTACTTGAGAAGCCTTTTAACATTCAAGACCTTTAGAACCAGATAGTTATTTTGCTAGTTGTGTCATGAAAACACATATCAAACTTTTTTGAAAGGTTGAAACTCAGGGTATGGGGGGTCGTCTGAATGTAGCAAACTCAAGTGTAGGCAGTGTATTTTCAACAGCAAATCTGTAGGCAGCGGACAGTGAAAGAACACAGGGAGCAGCTTTACTGAGTGGTAAAGAAAGGGTATCTGTGTTTATGGAAATGTCATCCGGGTTGCTTCAAATATCCCCAGAGACAGCAGGCCTGGGAAGCATCATGGCCTCTATGTCCTCCCTGCTAGGCCCTGCTTCTTTTTATAGCTTCTTGTGCATAGATCCTTGAGCTGCTGGAACATTCCAGATCACCTCATAACTTGCTCAACTTCTTCATTTTATAGATGAAATTGAAGCTCAACAAGGTTAAATACCTTACTCAAGATCTCACACACTTTAGTTCTAGAAGCTTCAAGCTTCTACCACATCTGTTTCATCCCAAAGAGAAGAATATTTGATGAAAGTCAAGCCTCCGTCATGGGGCCTGGGTGCTGGGTCTAGGATGCAGGGCTGTGGTGGCAGTTTTTGGAGAGCAGAGAGAGAGGTTGAACACTGACTTTGAGTCTCTGTCTTGTTTAGATGGTCTGTCTGTCTGTCTGGGGTTGCTTCTCCTCTTTGGAAGAGGGACATGCAACAGAACTCTGAAGGAATGGGCTTTTACAGCCTGACACCAAAGGGGTCAAATGGGAAGGGTGAGTACTCTGATATGAAGCCCTATTTCTACAACCTTATTTAACAAAGACTCAGAGCAAGCTGATTGTTCTGCAAACAGCTGCCTCCAGGGCTCAAATGGATACATATTTCCTGCTTCAGAACACTAATGCTATTAGACGAGTCAGTGGGTGACCATTCTAAGTATGTTGGATCCACTCAGTCACTGCAGGGGAAATCTATTGACCTTGGATACAAACTTTGGCCCAAACTTGGTTATTTAGTTTAGTTGTAAAAAATGTGGGAAATAGATGCCTATCACCAAAGGTCTTGGTCTTGTTCAGCAAAGAAACAAGTGGTGAAATTCTTGAAGGTTTTGTTTATCAGAATGAGGTCAATAGAATATGTTCACACACGCCATTTAAAATAGCATTTATTTGTTTTATAAATGATTATAAAAGTATTATATATTCATGGCAGAAAACTTGAAAAATACCAAAAGTATAAAGATGAAAAAAGTATGTCACTTATAATTCCACTACTTAGAGATAAGCAATGTTAACATTCACATTTGAACATTTCCTGTATTTTTAGTGGGTTTATAGATTCTTTAGTTTTTTTATACAAAACATACTATTTTCATATGTTGTAACTGCTTTGTTTTTAATTGTAAAGGTCAAAAGGAGAAAAAGAGGTTTCATAAGCATCTGAGACCACTAGCCATGGTTTTATTGGGTCCTCAGGACTGGTATGAGAGCTATAACCAGTATTGAGTCTCAAGCTGAAGTTCATGATCTTTATTCTCCATGTTTGCCTTTATGTCTACTTTTCTTCCCACAGCTAATGACCAGCCTTGATTCTTCCCCTACCTGATAGCTTCTCTCACACAGTTTCTAATTTTTTATATTTTCTGCTGGTTGTGACTCACACGTAGTCCCGTTGTACCTCATGGCCTCTCTTTCCACATACCATTTATGTGACATTTTCCAGTTCAAACTGTTCAGGGAGAGATTGTGATTTATTCAGCTAATAACCCTTATCTGCACTTGAGCACAGCTTTGCACACAGGCTCTACCATAAACTGCTGGCTACTTGGGTCAGCTGCTTCCCTAATCTGTTCAGGTATGGGCAGGTGATGAGGAGAGTCAAGTAACATTTAGAAAAAATCTGAAGACAGTACAAGACACCCTAAATGCTGCTTCTAATTCATAAATACATTAATCTTTTCAGGATTTCCCTTTCGTCATTCTTATATGGTGTGTGCATATACCCACATGTTGTATACATGTGTATTTATTTTAAAAATTTGATCACATCCCACATTTTAGCTAGACATTATATGTTGAATATTTTCTTATGCATTCATCTAGTTTCCCAAAACCTGATTTGTAGTGGTGTACAGTAACTCACTTTATGGGCATAAAGATATTTTATTTCACAATTCCAGCATTCCCGGGCATTTTTTCGTGTCTGCAGTAGGAAGAGGGACTCTGCTCCTATAAATGTCATATAATGGCAAAGTTTCACATCATTGAAGAGGGTGTTCAGTTTCCAGGAGGCCAAAAAATGTCCAATATGTACTACAGACTCTTCAGGTACATCATTTACAGTAACAAGGAAACAAGAACACTTGCATTCTGTCTTCTTTCTCATCAAATTTTATTTCCTTAGATCATATGGGGTTTATTTAGATGTGTGGGATAAGGAAGGAATTTAACCTTAAAATTTGTTTTTCCTAAAAGTTTTAACCTATTTTCCCAGAACCTTTTATTAACCATCCATTCTTTCTCAACAGATTTGGAATACCATGTAATTTATTTCCTTGATTCTCAGATGCAATTGACTGTAAAATTCACCTTTGATTTACAAACCTTGAACAATTTAAAATTCTTGAGTCACATCCTGATATCAGAAATATTATAATTAAGAAATATGGCACCAATCTGTCACATCTACTTAGTTGTTTCTGGGCTTTCTTTTCTCTGGCACTGACCTATTTTGGAGCATATTACTTTAGTACTTACGAGGTAAAATTTGTTTTGGTTTGTGGTATCATTTTTAAATTTTAACTTAAATATAATTATATATAATTTTTTGCCTAATCTTGTCCATTTGTGATTCTATATGATCTTCAAAATGAATCCACCTTAATACAATGCTTCAAAGCATTGCTTTAAATTTTCAGTTAAAAAGTTACAAAAAATTTGAAAGACCTTACATATTTATAATATTAAAAATACTTTGATAACTTTATTTTTGATTTTACATATTATTAATTTCAATAGATTTTTCAGTTGGTTCTCTTCAGTTTTCCATATATGCACTAATTAGGTATTGGATAATTATCAATGTTGTGTCTGAGTTTAATGGAAATGACTCTGGCATTTAACCATTCCATATTATGTTGCTTTTATTGGTCTGAAATATGGTAATATTTTTTTAGTGACTTGTAAATTTTTTATTATGCTGAAAATTAAGAAAATACAGGTATGGAAAAAGACGTAAAATTTTTTTACAATCTCACCAACTAGAGATGTTTTACATGTTGATGTTTCTTTTAGTTTTCTTATGTGCATATACAGTTTGTCCTGTAAAATGGCACTGCATATATTATATTTTAACCTGTTTATTCACTAATTACAGCTATATTATTCCTCTATAATATTTTCAGTGGTTTATTTTATTTTATTTTATGAATCCACAATAATAAAAAAAATAATATTTCTTGAGCAATTGCTGTGTGCCTGTGGGTCTATGAATAAGCATTTACATATGTTATCTCATTTAATTCAATCTTTTGAGGTAGGCCCAATTATTATTTCCATTTTAGAGATGAGGAAACTGAGGCCCAAGGTATTTACATATTGTGCCTAAGGTCACATGGTTAGGAAGTGCTAAAGCCAGGATTTAAACTTGGATGGTTTGGCTCCAGAGCCTAGGCTTTTAATTTAAATTGTAATATATTTAACCACTCCTCTTGCTGGATATTTTGATCATTCAGAGTTTGTACAATGGTAAGTAGTATTGCAATAAACATCCTTGTAGCTCTCTATTTTTTCTTAGAACTATTTTGAGGGTTGAGGCAGTAATAATATGCCCAATGGTTTAAAAAGTTATCCAGTCAAATTGTCAGCCTCACAAATTAGTTCTCTTCCTTGTAGGCTGCCACAAACTCTCTTGTGTATCTTTCCAGAGTCAGTCTTTGACTCAATAAGAGTATATATAAACACCCTACCTCTTTTTAAAACACAAATAATAGCATATTCTAATACACTGGCTGCGCCTTGCTGTTTTCCACTTAGCAGTGTATCTTGGTGCATCATTCTGCACTGGAACATACAGATTTGCAGCACAGCAGCTCTTCCTCCCCTTTCCTTCTTTCTTTCTTTTTTTTAAAAAATTAAGGTATTATTGATATGCAATCTTATGAAGGTTTCACATGAACAACATTGTGGTTTCAACATAAACCCATCTTATCAAGTGCCCCCCTCACCTGAATGCAGTCACTGTCCATCAGCGTAGTAAGACTATAGAGTCACTACTTGTCTTCTCCATGCTGTACTGTCTCCCCTGTGACCCGCCTACATTATGTGTGTTAATCGTAATGCTCCTTATTCCCCTTCCCCCTCCTTCCCCACCCACCATCCCCAGACCCTTCCCTTTAGTAACCACAGTCCCTTGGAGTCTGTGAGTCTGCTGCTGTTTTGCTCCTTCAGTTTTGCTTTGTTGTTATGCTCCACAAATAAGGGAAATCATTTGGTACTTGTCTTTCTCTGCCTGGTTTATTTCACTGAGCGTAATACCCTCTAGCTCCATCCATGTTGTTGCAAATGGTAGGATTTGTTTTCTTCTTATGGCTGAATAATATTCCATTGTGTATATGTACCACATCTTCTTTATCCATTCATCTATGTGGAATATGTTAATTATTATCATTTTAAGGAAATACACTCATTTTTCTAAGAGTTTTAATCACAATTAAATGTTGAAAAACTGTTTAATACTCATTTGCATCTATCAAGGACATACTATGGCTTTTCTCTTTTTAACTTGATAGTTCTTAAACATTTAGCTGCTAATTTCTTTATAAACTCTGCTTTTATGTTTTATATTTGTCAAAGTTTACCATTCTGCATCTATATTTGTGAGGGAAATTTAGTCTATAGTTTCCTGTTTTTTCTTTTCTCTCTCTTTTTAAAAGAAAATCTCAGGTGTAGAAGGTTCAGTGACTCAGACTCCTTAGCTGATGACACATTTTTGTCATTGGTCTTTGCCAGGCACCACTCTGTATTTATTCATTTATCTGCTTGTTTATTTATTCCCATGCCCCTTTCTCATTCCCTTTTCTCCCCTTCTGCATGTAAACAGCATTTTAACATTTTAAATGTGCACTTATTTGACTGGGATCTTTGAAAATGTATGTTATTGTCATGTGGTATGTATTATTAATTTATTATGTTCTAGATCTCATTCTGTTGCTTTTTACAACTAAGCCCTGTGTGTTGAGGACCCCGCCGCTGACCCCTTGGGGTTTGCACATTTAACTTCTTTAACTCTTAAGATTTTGTAACACGGTTATACTAGCTCAATTAAGTAAATTTTGAGACATATTGTTTCATTTTTTTAATATTTTGGCAAAGTTTAACCTGTACAAAATACTTGTTTCTTGAAAGTTTGAAACACTTCATGCATAGAAATTATTTGTACCTCGTGTCACTTGGGGAATACTTGTTATACACACATACGTACACATATACCTTTTTCCATCATTGTTGGCCTGTTTAAAGTTTTTGGCCTCTTGTTGGGAAATTTTGAATAGTGAATTTCTTTTTAGGAAATCATTACTTTTCAAACCTTGTAGCATTGTAGTTGTTAATAATATTTCTTATAAATCTTAAACGATAGTTTTTATAATTGTGATTACATTGCTTTTTATTTTCCTGATGCTTCATATTTGTGTTTTTGTTCTTGCTTTTTCAAAAGTTAAATTTCTTCTCCATATTTCTGACACAGAAGAAACACATGCCTGTTTAATAAGTGGGCTTTAATGATTTTCCTTTTGTGCAGTTAAACTTGTCCAGAATTTGTTCTATTTTTTTAAAATGACAAGTTATTTATCAACTTAAACTTTTTAGTTTTTAAACAAATCTTTGAAAATAACTTTGCTTTTGTCTATTTCTTCTACACATTTTTTAGATTTCTTTCTCTTGGTGTCTTTCAGCTTAGTGAATAAGGTACTCAGTTCAAATACTTTCAGTCTTTCTTGTTTAGCAACAAAATCTCAATGCTATTAATTTTCTTCAGTATATTTTTCGTCATAGCCCTTGTATTTTATATGTCCTGTTCTTATTGTCATAATTAAAAAATAGTCTGTTCTTGTAGTTTTGATCTCTTTTTTGTCTCAAGAGTTACCTCTAACATTTCTAGTGTTTTTAAAAATTCTTTTGTTATGAATTTCTGGGTTTATTACATTGTGGTTAGAGAATGTGAGAATGTGGTCTGCATTGTTTCTACTCTTTGAAAATGAGCAGGATTTCCTTTGTGACCTAACATATGATCAATTTTTGTTGATGTTCTGTGGCATTTGAAAAGATTATATATTTTCTGAGTATATCTGAAATTTGATGTGCAGCTATTAAATCAATCATATGAATGTAACATCTTTTTATCTTTCTTTTTCCACGTGTGTAGGTATGTGTGTATGGTCTGCTTGAACTGACAAAGCCTGAATGTGATATTAATGATCCTCCCCGCCTCCCGCCCCAGTAACTGTGGGTTTGTCAGTTTCTGCATGAGTTTCCAACAGCTTTTGCTCTCTGCGTTTCATCAATGGAATCAATGAAGTGTCTTCCAACATTTTTTTGGTTGTGTTCTCTAAGATGCCGCGAAGGACAGGTACATATGTTACAAGGAAAGCAAGGCCTGATTTTACTTAGTCTTGTTTGATTGCTGTTATGTTAGGGGGAATTTAGATCATATTCTAACACTACTTCAACTTTGGTAATCGGTGTTGTGTGAGTTTCCTATTTACCTGTATTTTTGCTTCTTCCTTTCTTGAATCCTTCCATATATATGCACTGAAGACTTTTTCCATATGTCTGGGCACTTCATTAAGCTCTCACATTGTAATAGTGATATAGTTATTCAGTTTTTTTCTAGGTATATGATTATACTTCTGATAATTTTGCTTCTTTGACCATAATGAATTTCCACTTTATATCTTATTACATTGGCAAGTTTTCCATACAAATGTTGGAGAACAATGGAGAGAGCAAATGTTCTTGCCTTTATCCTGACTGTTTCTAATAGGAAAGTGTCCAGTATTTGACACATGCGCTTAAAGTAGGACTTATTTAAGACAAATTTTTGGCATGTTTGTAAGATCATTTTCTGTTTCTGTTTTTCTCTTAGTTTTTATTCTGAATATGTGTTGCATTTTATTAAGTGCCTTTTCAGTGGCTACTGAGATGATCACACATTCATCTGTGATAAAATTTGTTATTTGGTTTCCTGATATTAAAATACTTCAGCATTCCTTAATAGGCCTAGTGGATTATATATGATTTCATTCAACTGGCTGCTATTTTATTTAACATTCTGGAATTTGTGTTATAATTGGTTTGGTTTATAGTTGTTTTTCGTGGGGTTTTGGTACCCAGATAATTCTTACTTGTAGTGACATTTGGAATTGTATTTTTTCCCTTTACTTTTCAGGAACAGTTTATATTGCATGGGGATTATCTGTTTCTTAGAAGTTTGAACTGACTATAATACAACTGTCTGGGTGAACATCTCTTCAGGAGGTAATGCTTCAGTCACTTCCTTGGTTTCTTTGATGAGTTTATTTTTCAGATCAGGGTTTGGGCTTCTTCAGTCAACTCTGCGGTGGCTCCTTCAGACTAGGGCTTGCAGGCCATTCCCTGGTGGAAGATTCCTTCACCTGAGCAGACTAGTGTTTGCCTTGAGTCCGAGAGGGCTGGGACCTCCTTCAGTTGTATGTCTGCTTTTGTTTTTGCTCATTAGAGCACCTTTTCATGTGTGCCCAGATGTCGCGACCCTTCAGGGAATGAAGCAACACGCCCAAGGTCTTGATTCTTCTCTAGGCTTTATTGTCTAACCTCTCGCGGCGGTTACAGCAGTTGTCGGGCAGCTCCTCTCCCTCCCGGCAGGCTCCCTTATATTCAGTCACCCAACCAATCCGGGACAGTATCATGCGTGACCTTTAAGCGGATAGGTGTCACGCACCACTCTAAGCGGGCAGCACGAGCTGTGCACGGGTATGGAAGTCTGCTGGGCCAATCCCCAACAGGGAAGAGGGGAAAGGGTGGTGAGCAGGAAGCAGGCGCCATCTTTAGGGCGTTGTCCAGCTAGAGTGGGGCTCAGCCTTGGCCGTAGGCTGGGCCCCCACATCTCCCCCTTTATTGTTTTAACCAAAGGGCTGTCGGGATCATGCCTGTCTTAGGTCGTCCGGAGTCTGCGGCATTCTTACCCGTCCTCAGGCAACAGACAGCTTAGGTCTGCGCCCTGTCTTAGGTTGATATGTGCAGCTCCCGATCTTACCCGTCCTTGACTACTGATCCAGCATAAGCCATACTCTAGGGGAGATGCCTTCCTCTAGTGCTGCCATGGCCTGCAACAGGACCTTCCATTCTCCCCGTTGCTGTTTTTGTAACAGACTTTCCTCCCAAGCAGGAGAGACCCACAATTAGCAATATTCCTATGACACCTACACCTGACCAGGCTTTGGTGGCGTTTAACATCTTGCCTAACTGTCTGGACAAGTTGGCAGCTTTAGAATAATTATGAAAAGGAATACCAGTAATACACCCCCGTATACGCAGCCCACAGACAAAACCTCCCCCAAGAGGTCCAATTGTTCTTGAAGAAGGTTCATGCATTGGTTGACCAAAGCCATCCCATTCTTAAAATGGCCATTGATGACGTTCTGGCACCCAGACGGGGTTCTGCTGGTCCTGTGGAAAAACACAAACCGAGCCTCGGGTCCAGATTATCACTGGGTCCGGGCCTTTCCATGTTCCTTCCAACACATCCTTCCACAAAACTTTAGGCATGTGTTTTGGATTGGATGGTTGGCCGTGCCGCTCTGCTGCACTGCGGCCATTTTTGTCCAGTGTTCTAAAATCTTCTCCTATTCCCCCTTTTTGTTTATATAAGGCATTCTTGAGGGTGAGGTGGGTGCGTTCCACCATACCCTGACCCTGAGGGTTGTCTCTAGCTCCCTGCTGCTCTCATGACACAAAAGGATGTCATCCATATAATGATAGATGATTATCAGGGGAAACTGTTTCCTGACAGTTTGTAAGGCCTTCTTTACATACACATGGTGGGGCTATTAGCCATGCCCTGTGGCAATAAACCTTTGACAGTCTCTGGGGTGAAGCGGGATGGAGAAGAAACAGTCTTTGATAATCTCCACTTGCCAGACTTTTTCCTAATTACAAAAATAGGTGTGTTCCATGGTGAGGTAGAGGGCTGGAGGTGACCAGCTGCTATCTGTTCTTGTACTAAAGTGTGGGCTGCTTCCTTCTTTTCTTTGGTGAGGGGCCACTGAGGTACCCACACGGGCCTTTTTGACTGCCATGTTATTTCTATAAGCTGTTTTCCCTCAGTGGCCCCGAAGAAAAACCCAATCCTGGTCCTCCGGGCCCTTTGGGCGGTCTCCCTGCTAAAAGGATTGGTTGTTCTTTCCCTTGGAGATCCTTCCCTAGTCCTCTAGTGCCCGTGTACCCCTGTTTTTTCATTATGGCATTAGACTGCTCACTGTAAAGAGTCTCTGTGGTTAGTTTAACTCTGCTATTAAACCTGTTCTCTAGCTCGTCCCCCGAAAGTTCCCCGTCTTCATCCTCATCAGATGGCAGTCCCTGTTCAGATCCCCCTTCTGATGCCTTTGTGGAGGCACGCTCTTCTCGTACTTCCTCTAGTATTTCCTCCCCCTCTTGGATGGCCTCTCGGCAGCTTGGCTTCTGTCCCTTCAGGCAATTTTTTACTCGACCCCAAATAGGGATTGTCCCTGGTGGAAGGGGCTCCCTCTTGTCTGCCCGGCATAGGTCATCCCCCAGCCTGTCCCATAAAGGGCTGGTGATTTTTCCTTCATCTAAGAACCATGGGGCATGATTCTCTATAGTGTTCAGGAATGCCCTGGCAGTCTTCGTTTTCAAAGGGGTTCCATTAGCTCTAAGGAGCGCTTTCAGAGGTTCCTTGGCCCTCCTCTCTCTAAAGGGGCAAGTATCCTAGTTATGATTTAGATGGACTACGTCGCTAATTCCGCGAACCTTTTGATTTCGTCGCCACTCTGCGAACCTTTTGATTTCGTCGCCGCTCTGCGAACCTTCACTGGCGCCTCCTCATTCCATATATTATAATAAACAATGTCACAAACACTAACAGGACTCACACACTACACATAAACACCCACTGCAACTGCCTGCTGTCTGCCCTGCCACGTATACTTTCAGTTTGCTCGCCGATCCACTCACCCTCCTCGGTTCCCTCTTCCGGTCTGGCCAGCCGACTGAACGGCGTCTAGCGACGTTCATTGGCAGGCACCAGGGTCAGCGGATCAGGTCACGACGAGGTTTAGCGATTCCCGGGGTTCGGCACCACTTGTCGCGACCCTTCAGGGAATGAAGCAACACGCCCAAGGTCTTGATTCTTCTCTAGGCTTTATTGTCTAATCTCTCGCGGTGGTTACAGCAGTTGTCGGGCAGCTCCTCTCCCTCCCGGCGGGCTCCCTTATATTCAGTCACCCAACCAATCCAGGACAGTATCATGCGTGACCTTTAAGCGGATAGGTGTCACACACCACTCTAAGCGGGCAGCACGAGCTGTGCACGGGTACGAAAGTCTGTGGGCCAATCCCCAACAGGGAAGAGGGGAAAGGGTGGTGAGCAGGAAGCAGGTGCCATCTTTAGGGCGTTGTCCAGCTAGAGTGGGGCTCAGCCTTGGCCGTAGGCCGGGCCCCCACATCCAGATTTGAGTCTTTTACTTTCACTCTGACATAGGTCAGGAAACGAGGCTAAGTGACAGACCTAGAGCCATCACAGACCCCTCGGACTGGAGCTTGCTGGTGTTCACTGAGAAGCAGCTGGAGATGGGGAGCGGCCGCATTGCTTTAGGCTGGTGTGTTGTCACCAGTCCCCTTGATGTCTGTGAGTAGATTTGGGAAAGGAGTCCTCTGGCTGCCTCAAAAAAGTATTGCTTACACAACAGAGAGCTAGAGCCTGCAGTCCTGGAATGTATTAATTTCCACAGGCTGTCATACGAGTACCACAAACTGGGTGGCTTGGGCAGAAATTAATTTTATCACAGCTCTGAGACCAGGCATCTGAAATAAAGGTACTGGTGGAGTTGCTTCCTTCCAAGGGCTGCAGGGGAGAATCTGCTCTGGCATCCCTCCTGGGGTTGGGGTGGTTGGCTGGCAGTCTGTGGCTCATTGCATATCACTTCACCACTTAATCTTCACAGGATGTTATCCTGTCTCTTCTCTTCATCTTCCTTCTGGGTATGTCTGCCTCTGTGTCCAGATTTTTCCTTTTTATAAGGACACCAGTCATATTGGATTAAAGCCCATCCTCATGACTTCATTTTAACTTGATTCCCTCTGTCAAGGCCCCATTTCCAAGTAAGGTCACATTCTGAGGTACTGGGGGTTAGGACTTCAACGTTTGCTTTTGGGGGGACACAGTTCAACAACCACACTGAGTACTGCCAGTCGAAGGGAAGTCAGAAGGCTTCCTTCCTGTCCTCTGGACGGAGCTGCATCGGGCAGCCAACATGAGTGAATATGCTACCAACTGTCTTCCTTGGGCCATTCCGTCGGCCATCTTAGTAGACAATTTTTAAAACTTCTGTTGACAGATTGTTATAGTCCTCCTGATACTAAGTTTTTTGGGAGGAATTTGGGGCTTTGGTATTCCTTTTTGTCTTTAACAGTATTTTTCTGGGAAGAGGAGAGGGGCTGAGTCAGGTCCTGCTTGTTAGAAGCCAAAAGTTGTAAACTAACAGTTGTCCTTTCTTGAGGCTCTGTTTTTCTACCTTTTACCTCTTTCTTGTCCAAAGTACAGCAGGTTGCCAGCCCAGATCCCACTCTGGCGGTACCTCTGCATCAGGTGCTGGATGGACAGAGAGTGACTCACAGACTGCGGAGCAAAGGCTTTGGTGGGAAACCATCTGTGGGCTTAGAGTTTCTCTGCACACTTGTGGCATCAGCCCAATGGGCTCTGGGTAGCCCCCTCAGGGATCCCCGCTGTCTTTACTGCTCACAACTCTATTATCTTCTGAAGGCTTGCAGCTTATAAAATAGCTGTTTTGGCCAAAGCACTACAATAAAGAATCACGTTTGACTCTCACATTTCACCTCCTCTCCTGCTAGCTAAATAATGTGACATTTTGAATTTGGAGGCTTCAAGCTTAGCTTACATTTTTGGCTTTTACTAATTTTATCAAGGTCTTATGGGATGTGTGTCAGTTTCCAAAGTACTCTGATATGATCTCATCTTATTCTCACAATAAGTTGCTTTTCTGCTCATTTTTCATGGCGATAACTCACAGAAGTTACTGGAGGCACAGGGGCGACTTGGCCAAAGTCACACAGACAGCGGTAGAGGCAGAACTCCAGTTCAGGTCTGCTGACTCTCAGCCCGGCTGCTTTCCATTAGGTCAGTCTGCTCCTTGGCTACCTCGCGGTCAGGCCAAGTCTCAGCTCTCACTCACAGTCTCAAAATACCACCACCTCCTCCACAGAGCCTTCCCGGATTAAACAGATGGGAAAACCAACAGATTTCCATTATACTATTCCTTCTGTGTAGACTGGGGGCGGACAAACTGTTGGCTCCATGGTGTTTTTCTAGTCTAAGGATGGCTTTTACATTTTATAAGAGCTGTTAAAAATAAAATAAAGAAAAAGTAGGAGATGTGACAGACACCACGGGGGGCCCACACTGTCTCAGTCACTTACTGTCTGCCTGCCACAGAAAACGTTTGCCAGCTCCTAACCTGGACAAATGTACCTTCCTTTGTCTGCTTTAAAAATTCACTTACCCTCCAAACTATATTTACTTGATGTTTTTGTCATCCACTCATTTGTTTAACATGGACTTAGTCTTGCTGCTTGTGAACACATAAAGCTCCTGCTTGCTTTTCTGTCCCCTTCTATCAGGCACCGAGGACAGGTGCACTGTGGAATAAACTATCCCTTCTGATTTATTTGGAAAGAGAGTGGGGGCCTGGGCATCACATATATTAGTTCCTACTGTACACACAGTGAAGAGTGTCTACCGTAAGCACCAGTGTGGCTCAAGGGAGACTTCTCGAGGATTAGAGAGCAACTCCATGAGCACGGGACTGTGTGCTTCTTGTTGGTTGGCACCCCAGTATTTAGTACAGGGGCCCTAAGAGTATTTGTTGACCAGTGAATGAGGACTGACTTAACTGAGGAAGGTTTGGAGTAGGAAATGGGGCTTTGGCTGAAATCTGAAGAAGGGGTAAGAATTCAACGAACAAATAGGAGTGGATACTGCACTTTGGGGAGTAGAAAGAAGAAGCAGCAGCCCAGGGTCTTTCTTCTTGGCAGCATTCATTATCACTGCAATGAATTAAGAGTTGGTAGGATTACTTTTTAAAGTAGATTTTATTTGTAGAGGAGGTTTAGGTTCACAGGAAAACTGAGTGGAAAGTACAGAGAGTTCCCATAAACCCCCTGCTCTCCCCCTACCACTTGCACCACCTTCCCCATTATCAACATCCCCCCCTCCAGATCGGTCCATTTGTTATGGCTGATGAACCTGCATGGATACTACATCAACCAGAGCCCGTAATTTGCATTAGGGTTCACTCTTGGTGTTGCACATCCTGTGGGTTTGGACAAATGTATAGTGACATGTATCTACCACTATGGTATCATGTAAGATGTATTTAACTTTTGATCCCTCATGAAATGGTAACGCCCCTCAGTGGTGGGACTCTGGCTTGTTCTCGGCATATCCCCACTGCTTGGCACAGAGCCTGCAACATAGTAGGGGCGTGATTATCATCTGTTCAAAGGAATGATGGACTATAAGCCTGTGAAAGTAGCTTAGGGTATGAGGGTGAGGAGTCTTCAGTGCCAAGCTAGGGACCTTGAAATTCATCCCATCTATAGTCCAAGGGCCCACAGACTGCAGACTGTAGACCAAACCCACCTGTTGTCTATGGCAGAGTCGAGCAGCTGCGACAGAAATGGTGTGTAGTCCCTTGGTCCACAAAGACAAAAATATTGACTATTTGCACCTTGTCCAGGAAGAGTTTGCCAACCTGTGCTGGAGGTGGTGGAGCACGGCATGGGGAAATCCAGGGGTTTCATGGAGGTAGTTCTGGGTTTCCAGCGGTTGGGAGGGTTGGAGCTGTAAAGCAGAACAAATCCACCAATGTCCCCACATCCAAGTGTCCCCTCATCCCAGAGACTTCCCAGGGCACCTGTCTTGGTTGAGAATACTCATGGTCAAGTTCAGGGCAGCATTCCATGCATGCTCACGAAACATCGTGAGATTTGCTCATGTCTAAATTGCTCCCCACACACTGTGCATTTGCCAGCTTAATACTTTTCTGAACATTGCCTAGCAAATGACTTCCTCAGGGACTCTCCAGGCTTCTTTACTGCTCATAACTTTCTTATCTTTTGAAGGTTAACAGTTTATGAAATGGACACATTGGCCAAAGTTGCATAACAAACAATTGCATTTGCCTCTGTTTTTCTCCCTCTTCTTTTTGTCATTGAGGAAGATGGTATTTTGAAATGTGAATCTTGGCTTTTTCCAGTCTTATCAATAAGCTATCCTGTGGGCAACTTCTCAGGGAGTATTCTGCTTAGCAGCAGAAGGGAAAATCCACATTAGGTACTCTTTAAACTCTGAAAATTTTAGGCCATAAGGTACAGTTCAAAAGCTGCTCCAGACAGTAGAGATTTCCAGAGAAATCGATCTTCACGGAGCCAGGTATGTGATGTGTCATATGACTCTCCCTGCTCACCTGTGCCTGATACTCAAGAAACATCCCTTATTCATGCTCTTACTTTATTTTCATTATATAATGCTCTTTAGAAATACTAATAACTTTTGGGACTCCTACAATGCCCAGTTTCAATCTCGGTAGGTTTTTATGTTCCAACTTAATGATTTCAGCGTCCTTAGTGAACAATTGGGTCATAACATTAGAGGTAAAAGGTAGAAATGTGTGCATTACTCAATAAGCTGATGTTTGAGCATGGAAATTCATGGGACAGCATTTATAATCTCATGAAGGTGCGTAAGTCATTGCTACATAAAATCTGATTGCTTCTACTGATAATATAGCAAATTTTCCTAACCTGAGTCTCATCTTTCCTCCTTCTACCCTACCTCAACTTACTAGGACTCCATGGAATATACAAAGATCTTCCCCAAATACAGGAAGATAAAGGAAAAAAATTTATAAAATTTGAAAAGTTACTTCTGGAGGACTTTTTCTTATACTAGAGGACTTGATTTGCATGGAGATGGGTAACAGGGCATTTTTGCTGGGTGGCACTGGGACATGGACACTGCTGGGGAGAGAAGCCATCTCCTTTTATTTGTCCTCCTTCTGGCCCCGCCTGGGAGTGGAGCTGCCCTGACTTATTTGCATGGGGATTGAGGGATTTGCAGAGGGAATACAGGACTGAACACGAAGTCCACTGAGTCTTAGGGGTATGAAGATACTTGGCGGACTGCAGGAGTTCCAGACCAAGACCATATTGTAGGAGAAAAACACCTGAACCTCTGAAGGGGAGCTAACCCCAAGACAGGAGGGATCTAAGAAGAAAACTTAGCAGCAGAAGGGAAAATCCACAGTTGATGCCAGAAACTCTTTTCTCCAGCCATGTTGCTAGGAGCAAACTGAGACTGATTACAAAGTACAAAGTTAAGCTATTCATTTTGTACATCAGATTAGTACTGCGCATACTTCAACTGGCCATACTTACTTTTTTCATGTGATGTACTGTATCATTCTGTTTTATGTTAAAGACAGAAAATGAAGGTGTGATATTGTGATTTTTAATAAGAAATATATATTTGGTCTTCATCCCTGTCCCTGGCCCAGAGTTCCTGAAACAGTTAGAATTTCTTAAGTGATGAAAGAGACAAAGGTGCCATTTGTCAAATTAATAAGGTGACTTTTGGAAAGTTCCTAGGTCACCTAAGGATGGGGCTGGTTGCCAGGGGCCCAGTCATGTGATTAGAGGGTTGGAACTTTTAGTCCGACCCCCTTGATCTCCAGGCAGCAGGGAGGGGCTGGAGGTTGTGGCCAGTGGCCAATGATTTAATCAGTCATGCCTGTGTGATGAAGCCCCCCAAAAGACCCAAAGAATGGGGGAATTGGAGAGCTTGCAGGTTGGTGACCACAGAGATTCGGGGAGAGCAGTGTGCCCAAGATGGTGTGGAAGCTCTGTGCCCTTTCCCTATATCTTACCCTGTGCATCTTTTCTTCCTGGTTGTTCCTGAGTTACATCCTTTTATAATAAACTGTTAACCTAGTGAGTAAATGGGTTTCCTGAATTCTGTGAACTGCTCTAGCAAATTAATCAAACCCATGGAAGTAGTCAAGGGAACCTTTGATTTAAGCCAGTTGGTCAGATGCTACCTGGACTTGGGATTGGTGCCTGAAGTGGGGACAGTCTTGTGGGACTGAGTCCTTACCCTGTGGGACCTGGTGCTATTTCCAGGGAGGCAGTGTCAGAACTGAGTTGTAGGACACCCAGCTGGTGTCGAAGAATTGCTTGGTGTGGAAGAAACATTAAAAGCACATCAGACTTGGTAATCAGAATCAAGGAAGGTCACAGATAAGAGGTCATGCTGGAAGGAATTTACATTATGCACATGTTTTACTCTATTTGGGGAAATGGCCATATGCGAGTGTGAGCAGACTGAACATCTGTGTCACCGTCTGGGATACTTTGGGGTGTAGACACTTTCCTGGGGTGCATGGAAAGAACTGCTGGAGATACGTTTTGAAGCTGAGAGGCACAGGGGACTGCCCTGTGCTGTGGGGCACCCACATACACTGTCACATTGTTGTCATCAGCTCTCTGTGCATGACTGAGGCTCCAGGTGAAGACACACCAAAGGGGACTCCCAGGTGTCTGCTTCAGGAGGGGCAGTCAGGGAAAGCCCAGGACTGATACTGAGAATGATGTAGGCAGCCCTGAGGAGCCCTGACAACATTCAGGGAGTGAAGACTGAGTTTCTTGCCAAACAGATGGGAGACTAGAGTAAGTAAGATGTGACTTCTGTTCTCATAAGTTGTTGAAGTCAGGAAGTTCCTGTGACATAAGGATTTTGAGGTGCTGCTTAGGAAACATTAGGAGTGGAGACTGGGAAGCAGAAAGAAAACTAGGAAAGCCAATGAAGGGACAGAGTAAAGGTTTCTGCACAGCCTTGGGAGGGTGGAGGAGGTGACGCAGGATAAAGGTCAGGCTGGGAAGTACCAGGTAGGAAGCAGAGGGAGCTGGCAACCGGGAGGGCAGAGGAACTGCATAGGACAGTCTGAGCTCAGTGGAGGCGTCTGTGCTGATGGGCATGAATAGGATATCATGGATGGAGCTCACTATATAATTCTACAGAGTGACAAAATGAGTATTAAGTGAAGTGTTTTCTTTTTCAAGCAACGAGCATATTCTGTATCTCTGGGACACAGTAGCCCATTGTTTAAAAATAGGGACATGTTCATAAAATAAAATCCTACTAGCATGACCCATTATCTGTGTGACTTTCTTACTGTATCTTTGAGATAAAATGGAATGATGTAGTTTGTTACACAAAAATGCCAAATACAGCTGGGTCAAAGTGTGCACACCTCTGCACAGATGTGCAGCAAGAGCAATCTAAATTTCTTTATGCTTTGTAATTGATCTTGTTTTTCTTTTGAGTCCCCCTGCCCCCTTTCTTCCCCCTGTGGCTGGAAAAGAAGGCATTTCTTACTTTGACTTTTTTGCATGGTTACCCCCTACCCCCTTATGCTTTTTCTCCCCACATTAGTCTTCCACAACAACATAATCTATGTTAACAAATTAATGCATGTATTTTATATTTTCTCTGTATACATTTAACTCAAAACAGTATATATGTAGAAATCAACATATACACATATATTGGGGGGTAGGATTCTTAAAAACTGGAATACTATTACACACATTTTTCTGCATCTTGCTTTTTTCACTCATTTATGCCTTATAAATGAATAAGGCTCCATTCTCTTCAATGAATGGAGTCACTCTACTTGATTATTTTCAGTGGCTGTATACTATTCCAAGGTGTAGATTGACTACAGTATATACAAAAGTTCTATTGAGCTGTGTTCACTTTGTTTCCAGTTTATGTTTCCAGTTTATGGAAACAAAGTAAATATTACTACAAACCTTACTACAGTAAATATTCTTGTGCATTTCATCTTACAAATCAATTGACCAAAGTAGTTTCCTGGTTGGGATGGGAGGGAAAGGGCGGGGATAGATGTAGACACTGATGAAACTCTAAGACTGATATCATTTAGTGTGATTAAATTAAGCTGAGTCTAAAATAAGGCATAAATTAAGGTTCCTCATTCCTGTATTTTCACAATGTCTTGATTAATACATATACTTAAGAAACTATGTTCATTTATTTGTTTATTCTTTTACTAATCCATCAATCTGTCCATCTATCCATCCACCCATCTAAGCACTAAACATTTACTATGTGCCTAACACTATTTTAGGAACCATAGAAGAGATAAAAAAATACATGTGTACGGGGTTGTACTGTAGCTGAGGAGCAGCCAATATGTGTAGGTACAGCAATTTGCTAGTAGTGGCTGGCCAAAGATTGGACTGAGACACAGGACACTAACCAGGGTCCTTGTTCTGCCTTTGCGTGCTTCGTGCTCATTCTAGAACAGTGAAGAAATCAGTTCTCTCTAGACCTCAGTTTTCTCATCTTCAAAACAGCGGGATAGACCTAGATCGTAACTGAAACATCAGGAGCCTGCGGGATGAATTCACCCCATAGCTATCTTGTTTGGGGTCCTCATAGTAAAAACAAAATAAAACCCACCTATTTCTCCAAAAAATACGGATTTTCAGCTTCTCTCCAAAAACAATGGAAAGATTTGTTAAAATTGTCTACATGCCAGTCTCACAAAACAAAGATTGGCTGACATTAGGAGGTTGCCTTCAGATGGGAAACCCCTTTTCCAGTTCAGCACAGTCCCCACCATTCCTTAAAGTTGCCCTCTCTGGGGCCTGGCACAGTTAATTTTTCTTTTGGTAGAAAAATACATTGCTTGCATCCATGCTAAAAGCAGGCATATCAAAGATGGACCCAGAGGACTGTGTGTTTCAAGAAAAATGGCAGAGGTCATTCTGAAAGAGACATGGTGAGGGTACCCTGCATGTTTTGGATGCAAACAAGCTCTCTGCTGAACAGTACACCTGGGCTCTGGACTTCCAGGCTGTGGCAGAGTGGCATGCTGCCCCTCCTGCACCCATCGAGCCTGGGTCACTGCAGTTAGACACAGCATGTCAAGCCAGGCCAGAGGAGAGCAAGTCAGGGCCAGTTCTGAGGAGGGGAAAAGACAGAGAGAGCGGCACTGCTCTTCAGAGAACTTCTCTGCTCCTGCAAGGACAGTGCCTTGGAAGACTTATGCTCTCTGATGTCTATACGGTTTTTGGCACATCGTTTTAATCAAAAGAAGAAAAGGAAACAGTGCTAAGCCTTCGAACCCTAAACACAATGAGCTGGCAATGGAGGACGCAGTGAAGTCATTCCAATGATATGCCAGGCTCAGAATAACAACATCTGTTTCTACAGGGCAGTTAGCAGAGGATTAAAAACAAGCAAGAAACCTTAGATTTTAATGCAAATAGATTTACTGACTGGTGACTTGGAACTTCTATCAGACAGCATGGTAGTTATTCATAGCTTGCCTACACCTAATTGCAGCCTGCATGGGGGTGGGCACAGTGGTGGGTGAGTTGGAGAGAAATGATCCCTGACCTCCGTGATTTAGAATTAGTGCATTAAAAAGTGTCACAGGCTCTCCTGGCAGAAACATCAAACCCTGAAAGACTCCCTCTGCTTTATATAGGGGATGTTTTATATGCCCCTGTAGGTCCACAAGTGTTTTGTCTGGGTATCAAAGCAGCCCATGACCCTAAAGCTCTCCCTTCCCTGATTCTCTTTCAATTCTTCTGAGTCCATCACGAGAGGTCCTCAACTGGATGTTAATCATTAACACTTAATTTCTGTAAAATCATAGGACAGGCTTTTTTGCTTCCAAGAAATCAAGGCCTGCAGCAGGGGTGTGGATAAAGTGAAGGTTACAATGGCCATGATTCTTACCTGGCCCTGGTCGGCTAGCTTACTACACACGTGTGGGCAGTATGTCACTATTGACTCTATATAAAGAGCTCCATGCTGTGCTCTGGGCGATACACTGGCATGGCTGCAAGGCTGCAGGAGATCAGAGATGAGACTGGAGTGGTGGCAGTGCCAAGGACAGAGACTGAGACAGCTACAAGGGCAGAGAGGCCCAGAGACACAGACCAGCTTGCTGCATGCAGACTTGCTCTGAGTGGATGGGATTCTAGTGACTGACCTGCCACCATAGGAATAAAGTTGGGTATAACCCTTTCACCTCAAGAACGTTCCATTGTCATTCCTTGGTTTTACTGAATCCATAGTGAACTTGCCTGGGACTGAAACCCATTGGCAAGACAAGGGGTACATTTGTTAGTATGAGATCTTTCAATGACCAGCTCCCCAACACCCCGCCCCCCTACCATCACTTACTTGCTGAGCTCAGACTTCCTAGATTTGAACCCAAGTTTTGGGAAGAGGAAGTTCCTATGGCCAGGATCCTCACCTGACCCTAAACTACTTGATGTAATTGGCCTAGATAGATAGTAGATAGGCTACTGCTTCCACACCTGTTGACAATAAGCTATTACTGATTGAGTCACTATATAAAGAGCTCCACCAAGTGCTCTGGGCAGAGGCAGAGAGGAGGTGGCTTAGGGACCTGCAGACTGTTGGATGTGGGCTTAATTTTTGTGCTTGACCTAAAACATCCCACTGTCATTTCTTTGGTCTCTGAAACTGTAGTGAACTTGCTGAGCTCAAACTTCCTAGAATAAAGTTGGGTATAAACTCTTTCACCCCAAGAATGTTCCATTGTCATTCCTCAGTCTCACTGAATCCATAGTGAACTTGCCCAGGGCTGAAACCCACTAGCAAGACAGCATGCTATTGCTGGATGTACTTGGGAACAAAACATGTTGAAAATAAACTTATTTTCCTGGTGGATCATGAAGATTTGCCAATTTCTTCTGTACTGTTAACATTTCCCTTTCATTTCTTCAGTTTCCTGTAAAATGAGAGTCTTTTTAACTACCAAAGTTTCAATTTTTGAATCACTCTTTAAATTGGCCTCAATCTCATACCTGAAATTCTGGAGCAGATTTCTGTACATTTCTCTACTTGTGGTGAAAAAATGTGTTTCTTCTTTAGGTGATTTGGTCAAGGGTCTAAATTCCAACTACTCAGTTTAATATTTTCAGAATGCCTTTCCTTTCCTGAATAGTTTGTGTTCTGGTGTTAAGCAAGCCTAGATTTGAATTGTGGCTCTAATGCTCTATAATTAGGTGACTTTGGGGGAGTTACTTAATCTCCCTAAGCCTTGGTTTCCTCATTTGTAAAGTGGGGTAATCTTATACAATTCACATGGTTGTTGCAATTAGTGATCTAGATAAAGCTGATCTGAAGCATAATATTCAGTGCATGGTAGTGTTTAATAAATGTTAGCTTTTTAATTACTCTTGTGACCCCTCATCCTGCCATTTGATCTACAACAATGGCTTTATTATTACTATTAGTATGAGTATTGTGATGTGTATGAGCAAGTTATTTCTACTCAACTCTCTTGAGATAGTTAATTAGCCTGTAAAGTATTCTAATTGGAATCTACACTAGGTCAGTCTAAATAGTATAAATAATAGAAGCAATTTTATTTTAATGAAATCAGTAGTGTCTAAGCTATAGGATTGATAAGAAATAGTGTAACAGCCTGCCAATCTTGCACAAATTAGATAGAAGAAACCCACCAACCCTGAAGTCTGTGCCAGCTGGGCAGCACTTAATGTCTAGAGCCTGTCAGCCCCACCTGTCCCCTTCAAAGGGGGTTGTCTCACCTGAGGGGGCTTGCCCCTGGGCAAGTTCACTCTGGATCCCGTGAGACCTAATAACAACAAAGGAACTTTAGGGGTAAAAGGGTTTTATACCAAGCTTTATTCTTACAGCGGCAGGTTGAGTGCTGGAATCCTCACATCTCCCTGTGGCAAGTTCACGACCCATCTCTGTCTCTGCCTCTTGGCAGAGCACTGGGTGGAGCTCTTTGTATAGTAACACTGACAGTAATAGCTCATTGCTAACGGACATGGAAGAATTAGCCTAACAGTAGGCCAATTACATCATCAAGTAAATCAGGGTCAGGTGGCTCTCCTGGCCATAGGAACTTCCATCTTTCCTACAGAGGTCTTAACTGCCTCCTGCGCCTGCAGGATGCAAGGACATTGTTCCACCCTCTTGCGGCAGAGCATGTTTTACCAGGGGCTGGGGGAGTACCCTAAGGCTGCCTCTCTCAAGCTAGTCTGCATCGCCTTCTGTGCCTGCTTGCTAATAAACTTCTGCAATGTGGTCTAAGACTGGATTAGAACTCGGTAGTGAGGGCATTGGGGAATGGGAAGATCATTTCAACCATCTCCAGTCACCAGACTTTGTGACAAGAATCTGACTTTGCCTGGACACCAGACAGGATTAAGTTGGTTTTCTACAATCTCTTCCCTACTTTGCTCCTGGCATGCTAATTCCTTTCTCAACCAGTTTTTTTTGCCCCTCATCTTCCTTAAGTTCTGGGTCAAAACTTAGCTTATTGTCTTGCCAGTGGGTTTCAGCCCCAAACAAGTTCACTACGGAGTCAATGAGACTGAAAAAAAATGACAGTGGAATGTTCTTGGGGTGAAAGGGTTTATACCCAACTTTATTTCCACAGTGGCAGGTAGAATCCTGTCCACTCAGAGCAAGTCTGCATGCAGCAAGCTGGGCTCTGTTTCTGGGCTCTTTGCATCCCTGCAGCCATCTCAGTCTCTGTCTCTGTCCTCGGCACTGCCACCACTCCAGCCTCTGCTCTCCTGCAGCTGTGCAGCCCAGAGTACTGGGCAGAGCTCTTTTTTTTTTTACAGTTTTATTTTTATTTATTTATTTATTTATTTTTAAATTTTTTTATTAAGGTGTGATTGATATACATTCTTACGAAGGTTTCACATGAAAAAACAATGTGGTTACTACATTTGCGGAGCTCTTTATATAAAGTCAATATCAACATATTGCCCACACATATGTAGTGAGCTAGCTGACCAGGGCCAGGCGAGAATCCTGGCCACAGGAACCTTCACTTTCTCCACACTTATATAAGCAGTTTTCTTCATGTGCTCTAGAAACAGTAAGATCTCCCATTGATGGAAAAGAAGGTGCCTTATATGAACTTAATTAATTTGTGACAGTTTTACCAAAGATAGTATAGATGATTTACTGACTTCAAAATAAATAACATATATGCCATGTATTTATTGAGGAAAATCCCAAGATTCTGCATTGCATTTAAAAATATTTATATTATAATTGAAATAGGAAGAAAACATATTTTCCTCCCAACTGAGAAAGGATCTGACCATTTTTTAAAATACTGGTTGAACTAATTGTAACTCATTTAATGACTCAATGTAGCTTTCTGTCTCAAACAGGTAAATTAATATTATGGGTTCAGGGATAATACAAACATAACAAGTAACCATTGCAGTCAAAGAAAGAATTCCCCAGGACAGCTTTTTGTAAATAAACTACTGAATTTTATGATGACAAGACACAGGATAAAGTATAAATATGGTTCAAACAGAACCTTCAGAAGAGCTGCCTTAATGTTTAAACTCTTCATCAGTTCAAGGTAAATGTCCTGCAACTATTTTCTAGCCATTACTGTTACTTATGTAACAAGAGAAAATGCCTCGGTGGTGCTTGTTTTCAAAGCCTGTGCCAGTAGCTCAACTTTTCCCTATCTTCTTGTATTGCAAACTAAGTGGCCTTTGGCATCCATTTTAACTGGTGCAAAGTTGAAGAATTTGCATCCCATAATTTCATATTCTGTGTTTTACAGTCACAAAGTACATTTTACAAAGCTGTTCACTGTTGACACACCTCTCCTCCTTTCCACTCCTACCTCCTATTGCAGGCAATGCTTCCAGAGGTGACCTGTCCTGGAAGTCAGAATGGCAAGCAGCCACTGTCTCTGGTTCCTCTCATCTTCATGACGAGAGGAACAAGAGTATAGGGGAAAGGGAGGCTCAGAGATGAATACTCCAGGACATTCTCTCACTAAGTGCATTGGCTCATGGCAGCCTCATAACCATACAACAGGTGGGGGGTATTATCTGGCATCACCCACATCCCAAAGCTAAGAATACAAAGATTCGGAGAAGCTGGATGTAACAGTGCCACTCATTACCTGGACTCTGAATCTCCCCCATACAGATTGCGCATTAGCCACACAGCCCGCCAGGGACTGTGGGCCCCACATGAGCCTCCTTTTCTGTCTGAATCCCACATTTATCCATTCTATTTCACCAAGGGAGTGAAACAGAGAAGGACACACTGCTGAATGGAAGTTTTCATCAGGAGCTAGGATGTATGGATAGACTATCCCAGAGCATATAAATGCCATAAAGTACAGGAAAATACACTTATTAAACATATGAATAACTAGTGCAGTAAATCACTTGAAGATCAAGGCATCTAGCCAAATATGAGAAGCTTATTTCAAGCAGACCCCAGCAAGCTAGTATCATCATGGCGCTATAAGACTCCAGGAGGCAATGGGTTTTCTGAAGCTCTGTATTTTATGCCCTGTTCACGCTTCAGTTTCTACCCAAACCTCTTTTATCTTTCAGCATTCTCTGTCCTTATGTTTCTGCAGTTTGCTGTTCTAGCTTTTTGCCTTTCATAGCTAGCAAACTGGGCATTTTATTTTCCAAGTGTCTAGTAGTTTTGATCTTCATCAGATGCTTCCAGGGCTCTTCATACAATGTTTTAAAATAGCCTCCAGGATTCCTGGGGGCTATTAACTTACAGCAGGATGGTTCATTTACCCTGCAAGCCCCATGCCTATATATTTTTTCCAAAGTGCTATTTTCAAACATTAAATAACTATGTGATGAGCATCTTTCCTATAGTATCCTATTCCACGGAGAGGCTGTGGGCATGTTTGTCTTCTGGGCAAGCAGGGAAGAGAGTGGGATCGGATGGTGAGTTTCAAATGAGAAAATGAGCTGGCTGTGTTTTTTCTTTTTTAATTAGGGTAAAAAGTACAGAACATAAAACTGACCATCTCAACCAGGTTTGAGGGTACAGTTCAGTGGCATCAAGTTCATTCACACCGGTGTGAAGCCATCACCAGACTTGACTGTGATTTAAATGACCTGGCCCCTTGAGACAGCGAGGAGGCTGAATTAGGGGAAATGGTTGTGTTTGTCAGGCTGCCAGAACAGAACACCAAAGACTGCTGGCTTAAACAGAAATCAATTATTTTGTAGTTCTAGTGGCAGAGAAGTCCAAAGTCCAGGTGCCAGCAAGGTAGCTTCGGTCTGAGGCTCCTCTCTTGGCTTCTGGGCAGCCCCACCATGCTCTGTGCTCACATGACCTGGTCTGTGTCATGGACCAGGAGAGACAGCAAGTTCTCCAGGGTCTCTTCTTATAAGGGCACGAATCGTGTTGTGAGAGCCTTGCCCTCGTAACCTTGTCTGACCTGAATGACCTCCCTAAAAGCCCATCTCCAAAACCACCACTTCAGCTTAGGGCTCCACACGTGAACTTTTGGGGAGGCAGCATCATTCAGGCCATAGCAGTGACGCTCTACCCGAGGACCACAAAGGTCGCCTTAGAAACAGCTGGGACTGACCGAATCCCAATGACATTGCTAAAAACTTACTGGAGAACCAGGACAGGAGCTGGTCTGGGGGAAAGAAGGTAAACCAGTGGGGTTTGGAAATCGTTGAGGGGCCCAAGCAGCTCCTCAGCCCCTGGGTTATTCTGAGAGACATGGTAAAAACAAAGAGCCTGGTGCCCTGGGAGTTCTGCTAGAGCCCTGTGGTGACAATGAAGTGGCCATGTGTGGGCTGCCACTGCATTGCATTGCACAGACACTCAACCAAAAACACATGACTAGGAGTGGAACTGGAATTTTGCAAGCACTAATTTAAGAAGAATCACAGAACACTTTTAATATTTGTAGATGGCACTCTTCTTTGTGCTTTAAAATTTGCTATTATTTAGTATAACAGTATACTCAGATTTAACTATTATTTGGGCATATATTCAACCAGTCATTTCTATTGATTTATTTACTTTGTAGCAATTTTTTTTATTTTGGTATCATTAATCTACATTTACATGAGGAACTTTATGTTTACTAGACTCCCCCCATCACCAAGTACCCCCCACATAACCCATTACAGGCTCTGTCCATCAGCATAGTAAGATGCTATAGAGTCACTACTTGTCTTCTCTGTGTTGTAGAGCCCTTCCCGTGACCCCCCTCATTATACATGCTAATCATAATGCCCCCTTTCTTTCCCCCCCTTATCCCTCCCTTCCCACCCATCCTCCCCAGTCCCTTTCCCTTTGCTAACTGTTAGTCCATTCTTGGGTTCTGTGAGTCTTCTGGTGTTTTGCTCCTTCAGTTTTTCCTTTGTTCTTATACTCCACAGATGAGTGAAATCATTTGATACTTGTCTTTCTCTGCTTGGCTTATTTCACTGAGCATAATACCCTCTAGCTCCATCCATTTTGCAAATGGTAGGACTTGTTTTCTTCTTATGGCTGAATAATATTCCATTGTGTATATGTACCCTATCTTTATCAATTCATCTACTGATGGACACTTAGGTTGCTTCCATTTCTTGGCTATTGTGAATAGTGCTGTGATAAACATAGGGGTGCATTTGTCTTTTACAAACTGGGCTGCTGCTTTCTTAGATAAATTCCTAGGAGTGGAATTCCTGGGTCAAATGTATTTCTATTTTGAGTTTTTTGAGGAACCTCCATACTGCTTTCCACAATAGTTGAACTTATTTACATTCCCACGAGCAGTGTAGGAGGGTTCCCCTTTCTCCACGTCCTCACCAACATTTGTTGTTGTTTGTCTTTTGGATGGTGGCGATCCTTACTGGTGTGAGGTGATACCTCATTATGGTTTTAATTTGCATTTCTCTGATGACTAGTGATGTGGAGCATCTTCTCATGTGTCTGTTGGCCATCTGAATTTCTTCTTTGTAGAACTGTCTGTTCAGCTCCTCTACCCATTTTTTAATTGGATTATTTGTTTTTTGTTTGTTGAGCTGCATGAGCTCTTTATATATTTTGTATGTCAACCCTTTATCGGATCTGTCATTTATGACTTTGTAGCATTTTAATGCATTATTTTATCTTTAATACATGCATACAGCATGTAATTACAAAGGTACAAAAAGATATACAGCAAAATCCTTCCCATCATGATTCTCCAGACACCCAGTGACAGCCACTATTTCTAACTTGTTATGTGTCTTTTTGTGTGCACACACACATATGGAATTTTTTTACACAAATAGCAATATATTATGCATATTTCTGCATCTTGTTTGTTTTCCTTGCTGTTTTGAGGAACTCCTTTCATATCAATACATAGAGAGCTGCTTCACTTGTTACAACAGCTTTATAGTATTCCCTTATTTGTATGAACCAGAATTTATTGGTTCATCTGCCTTATCATCAGCCTTCACCAAGAGTTATTTCCTTCCCTGTATGGAGGAAGGATTTTGTGGTTCCTGCTGTATCTTCAGCAGTTAGAACAGTGCCTGATACACAGTAGGCTCTCTATAAATATTCATTCTATGAAATGTCAATTGACCACATCATTTCATACTTGATTAGATGAATTGCTGGGACAAGGAGTATATGTAGTTGCAATTTTGTTGGCTTCTGCCATTTTGCCTTCCATGGGGGTCAGAATCATTTATTCTACCACCATCCATCAAGATGGGAATGTACCTGTTTCCTCACACTTGTGTCAAGATCCATGCTAACACTGTGCCCACCAATGCACAGTACAGCCAAATTATTTTTGCCTATCTGATACAAGGAAAACATACCTTGGGTTTATATGTTTACATTTTTATTATTATGAGGCCCCTTCACAAAACTGTTTTTTAATACAAATCTGGATAGCCCTCCCAAATCTGTATGGTATTTTAACTACAGAGTATCTCATTTAAGCCTACCTTATATATATTTTATATAGCCAATGTGGTTGGGGCATTTAAAGAAGAGTTGTGTGTACCTGATTCATTGTGCCTAATTTAATTTCAAACTTTCCACTTCGGTTTAATAGAAAGAGGAGCACAATTTACACAATGAAACTTTCTGCAGGAACAATATTTTGTGATATGTAAGAGATCTTTCCCAGGTCTCTGCATAGACCTAACTTATGGTTTATACAGCCACAACAATGTCTTGCATTAACTGAAAGATTTGATTCAGGCATATACTAAGACCTCAACTGATTGCTGATCTGTGCCTAACAGTGGGTGTGATGGTTATGATTTGAAAGAACAGTAGTCCCTGACCTTTGATGTGTGTTTTTTGTCCTTTGATATTGGCTTTTGATATATTCTAGTTGATTGACAAAGAGGTAGAATATGGGAGTGGGACAGTGGTGAGTTTCCAGCACACACACACACACACACACACACACGCACACACACACACACACACGCACACACACACACACACACAGAGGTGTTGGAAGGGGGTGGGAGAAAACTCCTTGGGGATCTTGCTTCTCTTCTAAGATCTTTTCTTGCCTTTAAAATTTTTTTCACACATTTTTAAGTGAGTATATGTGTCCCTTCTGATAATGCTAATTCATTTCTTTGTTGTTTACCTAGTGCTTTTAGAACTACAACTTTACGTTTTATATTCAATTCATTATTTCTTTAGTAGTAGCTCTTGACTCCTGCTTATAACATTGATAATGAATATATTTTCACTTCATCCTGCCTTTCTCCTGTTTCTCCTGACACTGCATTATAGCTGATGACACTGGGGTCCCCCTTATCTTTGGTTTTGCTGTCCTCCGTTACAGTTCTGAGGTCCAGAAGCAGATGCCTCTCCTTCTGAAATATGATCAGAAAGTCACAGTCACCTGACACTGTGTCCTGATGCCTATGTCACTCACTGCACTGCATCTCATCACGTAGGCATTTTATCATCTCACATCATCCTAAAAAGTAGAGGGTGAGTACAGTACAATAACATATTTTGAGAGAGAGACCACATTCACATAATTTTTATTATAGTAACTGTTATAATCATGCTATTTTGTTATTGTTAATCTCTGACTGTGTCTAATTTATAAATTAAACTTTATTATAGGACTGTATGTATAAGAAAAACCAGTATATATAGGGTTTGGTATTATCCAAAGTTTCAGGCATCCGCCAAGGGTCTTGAAATATCCCCCATGGATAAGGGGAACTGCTGTATTATTTTTCTTAGTGTTTCCAATAGTTAAATACATAATTCAAATAAGTTTCTTATACCTTAATTGTTTTTTTTATCAGCTAAAGTGGTGGAGGTCCCTGGTCACTGCTCTATCCCAATTTGGCATTTGTTAAATAAATTATGTTGGTATCTTGTTTTTCTTCTCAGCTGAAATTCATACTCATGGCCTTGCCCAGTTCTTTCTATTGATTATAATATTGCATCTATTTTATTTGTTACAAGTTATTTTCCTATTGTTGGTTCTTAACTTTTGGTAACTTTTGAAATACGTAAGTTTAAATATTTTTATAATGCATATTTATTAATTTCTTTCAAAGTTTATTCTTTTAATTTTGTGCTCAGTCTTCTTCCACCTTGAGATCAGATGAATACTTGTACTTTTTCTGTTGTTTTTTTATGTATGACTGTACTTCTTATGGAATCTGTTCAAGGTTACTCCTTGTCACTAGAACTCTATAATTTTTCTAGTATGTTTTATTGTTTGAAAAATTATTTCTTGGTGATGGCTCTGATGGGATTGTGGAGTGATTTATCCTTGATTTTCTTCCTTTTATATTCTCCAAAACATCTATGACTAAATAATTCAATTTCCACACTAGCAGAAATAAAGAACCAATAGGCAAGAACAAAATTTAAGACAAATTAAATAAAACACCAGATTAGCTTCATCTAGTGAAATTTTAAAAATCTCCTACTGAGAACTTAAAACACAGGTTGCATTTTGGAAATAAACCCCAAAGCAATTCTCAGCATTTGCTGTGAGACGAATGAAAATAAACCAGAGTCCAAATTCAGCCCAACAACCACACAAAAATTTTAAGTTAATTAAATATTTTTCTTGATAACTGAAGTAAAACTATGAAGCTAATTAAAAATTATAGACCTTTCTACTATGGCTTCAATCAGCATCTGGTTGTAGTTATATATAATATAGGACTCAAATAAGTCACTTTTTTTTGAACCATATATTATAACCAAGTGAGTGTTGTTCCATTTAATGCTGCCACTCATTGCCATATAACTGCCATAGTTTAAAATATCTCTTGTCATATTGCCGTAAGGGCTGACAATACATTCCTTTTGCTGTTCTCACTATATTTTGAGGGTGGGGGAGAATAAGTTTTGGCAACATTCTAAAGAAATTGAGATTAAAGTTTGGGGTCTACATTTGGTGGATCCACCTGATTAACTAAAAATGAGACCATAATGTTGTGTCACTTACAAGAACGTGCTCAGCTTCAAGAAAGAAAAAAATCCACTTACGGTGGCAAAACAAATGAGTGAATTTTTCTGACACTGTAAGAAGTTAAGGCTTTTGGCACTGGTTTCAGTTGTTCCATGATGTCAGGGCTGGCACTGCTGCAGCTCTTTTGGTCTTTTACTCATGACGGCTGTCTCAGGGTCACAAGATGGCTGCTGTGTCTTCTTATGTGCAAGGCTAGAAGAAAGGGCAAGACCAAGGAACTCTGCCAGTGTCTCCCTCATTTAGCAGGAAAACCAGTGATTGCTCCAGTGTCAGACTTGGTCACACTGCCATCCCATCAACAAGAGTTCTAGGAGAGCAGGGTAGAGGCCTGTCACAAATGAATTAAACCAATCATGATCCGTAGCTAAAATCATATTGCCTTCCGAAATGAAACAGGGGTTCTGATGAGCCGGAGGAAATGTGAATGGGGCAGGCCACCAACTGTCTGTCACAGATAAGAAAGGTGGTGGGTTGCCTCTATGAAGACATTTCCAAAAAAGAACTGCAAAGTAAACAGTGGCAGCTTCTTGGAAGCCCTGAAAGAATGCATTGATTTGGTTCAATATGCTCTGAAACTTTGTTAAAAAAATAATTATAGTGCTTTTATTCACACTGTCCAATTGTTTAGTTGGTATTTTGGTCTTTCTTATTCAACTGCATTTCTCTTCAAGATAAGGATGGTATTTGTTTTTTGTGCCACTGTGTATTTAGAATTCCATGTATTTTGTGGGCACTGGGGACATGCCTATTTAATGCTTAAATGGAAATCAACCTAATTTTGCATTTATTAAGCCTCTCCAGGGTGCAGCATACCATGCTTGGTATCTTACATACTCATCAACAAGTATTCATGTGTAGCATGATTGCTAGGATAGTCACCCCAACTCTAGATTGTGCCAGGATATTCTGAGCAATAGGGTTTGGCTAAAAGACTCTTTGGATCAATCATAAAACCTTGCGATTATAGAAGCTTCAGAAATACTCAAAAGTTAACCTTAATGGTGGTTTTGACCCAATAGATTGAATCAAGAATTCAAAGTATAGTGGCCAGAACCTTGCAGCTTTATCGGAATAAGGTGATGTTCGGGTGTTTCTGTGTGTGATATATATTTGCATGGTGTGTGCTTCCGAGCATGAGTAACCCAGGGAGTGAAGCAGATAAGCAGACAAATGTATATTTCTACAGCCAGAAAAATGCAGCTCAAGGTGGGGTAGCATGAGCATGTGTGGTAGAAGTTCTTGAGTTGGGTTAATTAATGAGAAAGGAAACAGGGGAAGTGCATAGTGGACTGGGATTGTGAATTATCAAAGATAAATTCTAGGCAGTTGCGCCGGGTGTCCTCCCTGCAACCGTGAGTGAGAGGAAAGCTAAAGAAACAGAAGGACTCAGTGCTATCTACATCCAGGGAATAGGTGACTGATCCAGGATTCTTGCTTTGCACATGACAGATAATCCAGCCCAGGGACTTTAGCATCAGGCTGATTCACTGACTCACATAACTGGCAAGGCCGGGCTTCAGCTTGTTGCAGAGGGAGTACTGTTGCTGGTAGAATCAGATTTTCTTCATCTCTGCCTGGTTCTATTTTCGTTGCTCTATCAGCTTGTTTTTACCTAGGGTTGCCCTTTCACAGGCACAAGAGAGTTGTCCTTATTATCTTGTTTGAATTTCATGTGAGGGAGAAAAAGAAAGAGCTTCTCTCCCAAGAGTGAAGTAAAAGCTTACAGCCTGCCTCATTGATCTGAGTTGGTCACAGGGTATTTTCCCACAAACCCCAGTGGGACACGCTGGTGAGGTCAGATGCCCCAGTGTCCACCTAAGCCCCAAACTCTCATTCCTCTCTGCCTTCTGAAGCATCTCAGCATATCCATGACTACTCACCTCCGGCACTGCATACAGCCCAGCGGGTCTCCAGGTGTGGTCCTGGGACCATCAGCATCAGTCACACCTGGGAACTTGTATGAAAGAACATTCTTGGGCCCCACTCCAGACCTACTGAATCAGAAACTCTTGGGATGGGACCCCATGTGTGCTCTAACAGACCCTGTAGGAGTTCCTGGTGTAGATTGAAGTTTGAGGACCATTGGCTTAGATTTTCTCTAAGCCAATGACTCCTTATGAGAAAGAGGCCTTGTTGAGGGAGAATATATTTTCATAGCAATGATGACAGTTTAGCCAAAGGTCAAGTTAGATGAACTTCTAGAATCTATCAAATGCCAGAAAAAGAGAGAGAAGAAAAATAACTGTAAGAGAGCTTGCTGTGTGCTGTCTGAACATGGCTATTTTGACCCTAAAAAAATGCAAATGCATTTTTGTTCCCTTAGCACACACTCTGCAGTCCAGTAATAATGCATTGTAAACAGACCATATTAAAACAAACAGTTCTCTCTAGGTCTTTTTTCAATATTTTCTCTAAATAGTTATTTGGTAATACACATTTTTCTGTTTTGTAGAGTCTCTAAATAGCAGAGGTCTCAGTTCGTAGGAGCCAACTCATGCCTCCTAGTGCCAGAATGTTCATGGAGTTTTTGTTTTACTAAATAAAGAACTGGAGCGAATGTCAACCCTGTGGTGGTACTGGGCCCTCGACCCAGTAGGAAAAATAAGAAACTAACAGTTCCCTTCCCCTCCTTGAACCAGGGCTGGTCTTAGACACAATGGCGCCGGAGGGGAATCGCATCCTCGGGTTTTCTGTTTCTTCCTTTCTAGCTGTTTATCTTTAGAATGCCCTAACTGATGCACTTTGTCACAAAACTGGACCCCCGCTTTAGAAATAGGACACATTGCATTTGTTTATGTCACACACCCAATAAAACCCTCTAAGATAAAAAGTTCATCAACATTTTACCTGGAAAGGTTAACATGGAAAAAAATGGTCAGAGGTCACAGAAATGGACAGTTTTCTGATATTGCTTATTACATGCAGGCAGAGTTAGATCAGCAGCTTCAATGATTTGTTCTTTAAATTTATCCTCACAGCAGGATCCTACAGGGATCCTAATGACCTCTGAGTTTTCTTTGTCTTAGAAGGGGGAGACCACAGATGCCCTTAATGGCCTGATGGCTTTTTCATTCTAGCCTCACAGGCTCATGGGCTTAGGGATGGAAGGGACTTTAGCAGTGATCATTGATCTACTGGTTTCCTTTAAGGCAGGCACTGTGTTCGAATGCCACACGCTTAGGTAGCATCCTGGTCCCCCATGTGTGCTTGGAGGGCCCCTATCACCTACTCCAACTCTAAGTGCCTCTCAAGGGACCTTCTCCACACTGGAACTGTCCTGACGCCCCCACCCCTGCCAGCCAGGAGTGTTATCCTATAGGCTTTAGCTCAGTGCTGAGCATGTGAACTCAGGACACAGACTCTAGATGTTCAAATTTCTGCCAGGCTACCTGCTGCCTGGGCTTCTCGGACAGGCAACCTAACCTCTCTGGTTTCAGTTGTAAAATGAGGATCATAATAGCACGATAAAGTTGTGGTGAGTATAAAAGGAATAAGCAGACATAGACCACTTAGACTCATGCCGGGTGCATGGTGAGCACTCAGTGTAAGCTATTGTTTGTACCTCTCTGCTGGTACTTCCCTCTGCCTCATTTCCTGAGCTAGAGGCATGATTCACGCTCCCCTACTGGATGGAAAGGGTCATCTCAAGGGCAGCAGCTATATCTGCTCATCCCTAAGTATCATCCTCTAGTAGCTAAACCTCGGCATACATCGTGGGCTTAATAGGAGCTCAAGAAATGTGTTTTGAGTTAAACTGAAGCCCCCTTTCCCCCACCCTGAGCATATCTGGCAAATCCCATGAAAACAGACCCTACTGCTCCTTTATTTTACCTAAAAGTGAAGTTCTCCAACTTAATCTGCCGCAAGCTCCCTGGATTTTGATTCTCAAAATTCCTTTGGCACAGTTTTCATCACCAGAGCTGCCCACTGCTCACCTGCAGTGCCCTTCCTCTAGTCTTCCTGGGAACTCCTCGCCAAGACTGCCTCCAGAGGCCCACCCCACTAAAAATAAAAACCAACCAATATCTCACTTCAGTCATTAGGTAAAATGCCTACCCCCCTGTTGCACCCAGGGCCTGTTAGTTTTCAACCTAGTGGAATGGTTAATGGTGGCATATCAGGCCCTGATGAAAGGGTAGGGGTCGGACGAAGAGCTTTCTTCTTGGCATGCCATGTAGGCAGTACAATCACCTGCATTGTCTCTTTTTATGGCCCTCTGACCTCATCCATGCTTTGGAACTCCCCTGCTCATTCAGTGGTCAAGGACCCACCAGGAGGATAAAGTACCCGACCACACTCCCCCACACCCACTGCGCCTATCAGTTGCTCTGTGATTCTGGGCCAGGTCTCTGGCTACACCTGGTCTCTTTGGTCTGCTATTTACTGTGGGGGGACCAGCCCCTGACTAATTGAGTGGCAGTAAATCAGATGCACTCTCCTGGGAAAAGATGGATGGTGAAAGCTCGGACACCCAAGGTTGCCAGTTCCATTTCTGAATGTCCATCCCCCTTCTCTGCTGTTGGTCTGCAGACCTTTGAACAGGCCTGAGCCACGGGGAGGGGCACTGATTTCCTAGAGCTGCCAAAACAGGTGCCACAAACTGGGAAACTAAGAACGATGAAAATCTATTTTCTCACAGTTCTGGAGGCCGGAAGTCTGAAATCAAGAAGATGGCAGGGCATGTGCCCCGGAGACTCTGTCCCATGCCTTTCTTTCAGCTGCTGGTGTGGCCAGCAGCCCGTGGTGTCCTTGGCTTGTGGGCACATCCCTTTGGTCTCTGCCCCCTCATTGCACCGCATTCTTCCCCTGGGTCTTCATGTGGTATCCTCTTAAAGACACTGGTCACATTGGGTCAAGGGCCCACTCCACTTTGGCATGACTTCATCTTAACTGATTACACCCTATTTCCAAATGAGGGAGCAAGGTTAGGGCTTTAGAAGAGCTCTTTTGGGGGAACACAATTCAACCCATTACACGATGGGAGATGCTTTGCTGTGGCCGCATGATCGGTGTTTTGATATTAGTCTGGATTGGACTTCTTAATATTTAAAAATGAGACTCTTCTTTACGAAGTGTAAGGGCCTGGAAGAAACTATTGGTTCTGCCTGGGTTTGTTATTCGAGGGTAAGGAAGGGAGATACGATGGAACAGGTTTGGAGATACCGACGTAGAAAAAATTAACTCATTGCAACCACAGTGAATCCAGTCCACTTAACACTGGATCCAGCCACATCCATGCTCCTGCTTTCAAAGATAAGGAGACTAAGGCTGAGGGAGGCATGGAGTCTTCACACAGCTGGGATTTTAAAAACTCTCTGTACAAGTGATTCACAGTCCACTCTGATCTCTCCCGTATAAGTGGAGAGAAATCACCTTCTCAGGTTTAAATTTCTAGAAGGAGGTGACTTCCAGTCACAGATCAAGACTCTGGTGCAAGTGGCAAATGACTCTGCAATTGAGTGAAGAGAAACTGAAGTCTCATGGAGCAGAAAAGTTCTGGGGTCCAGCGATGAAGATTTAGATGAACTTGATGGAAGGGTCCCACCAGTGCCAGCGGGGGCCTGCCTTTCTCTCTCTGCCGCCTCCGCGCTCCTCTCTGCTGGCTTCATTCTCAGGCCTCCTCCCATCTCCCTAAATGTAACCAAACCATTGCCTTGACTTCCACCCCCATTCACTGGTTTTATCTATTTTTTAAAGTTTATAATGAATGGAATCATACAATATATATGTCTACTCTTACATTTGTAGGATCATCCATTTTGTTACTCATGGTTCATTTTTTTCCAGTGCTATTTGTCTAATATGTGAATATACCGCAATGCTTGGTTTATTTATCTCTTTTACTGTAGTTAAGCACTTTCATCTTAGTTTTTGACTATGACTAAAGGGGCGGCTATGAACTTTTTAACACATTTTTGGGTTTTCTTTGCATATAAGCACATGTGTCCTAGGAGGAGAATTTCTGAGTAAGAGGATTTGCATGTATTCAACTTTAGAAGGTCATGCAAAACAGTTTTTCTAAGTGATTACATGATGTGAGGTAAATTACAGAATTTCCAGAATCTCCCACCTAGGTTTGTCCATTTACATACCAATGGATGTTTCAGAGCCTCCCAGCAATCCAGGACAAGAGGTGGAGAGAAAATAGCCATTCTCTACTCCCCTCTGTTCCTGGTACCTAATTGGTCTGGTGCCAGTCAATCAACATGGCTCCACCCATGAAGTTCCTCCCAAAAGGGATGGGTGGAAAAGGGGGGCATGAGCCCCAGCAGGTGGGGATGGACTAACAGGAGCCCAGCCAGTGACCATAAAAAAAAAAAGCCTTTCTCCAAAGCAGTTCTTTTCCCTTGACTTATTTCAGTTTCACTGGATTTATAGAGGACTCACCCTGGGCCGGGAATATCCTTCCCCCTGAAGCTACACATGAATTTGTACTAGCATCAACAGTATATGAGCAGTATGAGACTTCCCTCTGTCCCACATGCCAGTTTTTAAAAATTTTGTTACTCTGATGTTATGTTGTGACTCCTTATTTTGCTATAATTTGATTTTCCTTGATTATTACTGAAGTGAGGGCCTTTGCCTGTATTTATTGTCATTGGAATACCCTGCTTTGTAAGGGACCTGTATAATCTTTTGCTCAATTTTGGAGGTTGTTTTTCTTATTGATTTGAAGGGTTTTAAAAATTATACATTCCAATACAAATCTGGGATTTGTGCATTCAAATTTGTGAATGCAAATTTTCTGGGATATTTGCATTCAAACAACTTTCCCCATGCTGTGAGTGACTTTTCCTCTTAAGTTATCGAATAATGAACAAAAGTTCTTTTTTTTAATGTAATCCAGCCTATCGTTGTTTTTCTTTGGAATTAGTATTTTTTTCCAATCTAGTTTAAGAAACCTAGAACAGTTATTGCTTTACTGTTCCTATTTAGACCTATTGTCCATCTTGAATATATTTTTATATATGATATGAGGTAGAGGTGAATGATTCTTTTTTATCCATATACATATTCAATTAACCCAGTACTTGTTCAATGAAAAGCTCAGCCATTCTCCACACCTGTGAAATGATACTTTTGTCATAAATCGTGTCTCTTTCTCTGTGTGTGCATATTTCTTTCATTCCATTGTGTCATCTGTCTTTGTGCCAGTATCTTACTGTTTTAATTATTGTAGCTTATAACAAACACACAGTGATGCCTCTTAGTTTTAAATCTTCCAATTCTATTCTTCAAAATTGTCTTGGTCTTTAGCATTAGAACCACCTTGTTAATTTCCACACATTCAGACAAAAATCCCTACTGAGACACTGAATCAGGGTGTATGGATCTTTAGCTCAGTCTGCAGAGAATATACATATTCAATATATAATATTGAGGATTTACATCCATGGACATATTATATCCCTCTATTTTACTATTTAGACAGCCTCTGTTCTCTTAATAATGTTTTGTAATTTTCTGCATAGCTTTTTACATTCTTTATTTGGTTTATTTCTAGGAGCTTGATATATTTTTGTTGCTGTTGTGTTAACATTTTTAATATTTAATTTCCTCATTTACATTGCTAATGAATAAAAATGCAATGTGTTTTTGTATATTGAATTTGCATCCAATGACCTTGCTAAGTTCACTTACTAATTCTAATGACAGATCTATAGATTCTTTTGGATTTCCTGTTTCCACAATCCTGTCTGTGAATAGTCACAATATTTCTCCCCTTTTTCAATCTTTATAATTTTTATTTCTCTTGTTTTGCTATACTGACTGGGACCTTTAGTACAATGGTGAACAGAAATGGCAAAAGAAGACATCATTGTTTTGCTCCTGGTGTGAGGGGAAAAGCTTTTAGTATTTTATTGTTGAGTACTATTTTTGATGTAGATGCTTTTGGCAGACTAAGAAAATTAACTTCTACTCCCAGTTTACTACATTTTTATTATGATTGGACATTAAGGCTTATCTCATGCTTTTTCCATATGTCTTCAGATGATCAAATGAGTTTTGAAAATTTCATTGATTAATTTTCAGATGTTAAGCCATATCTGTATTACTAGAATAAGCCCAACTTTGCTGTGATGTATTTTTTTAATATTGCCAATTTTGACTTGCTACCCTTTTGTTTAGAGCTTTTGTAACTTTGCTCATGTGAGATCTTGTACTAGAATATCCCTACTTGCAATTTTCTTGCCAAGTTTTGGTAATAAGATTGTATTGGCCTCGTAAAGTCAGTTGGGATGTGTCCTTTTTTTTTTTTTTCTTTTCTTGTCCTTAGAAGTTTTCCTTAAAATTGTTATTTTTTCCTTAAGTGTTCAGTGGATTTTGACTGAAGCTCTCTGTGATTATTTTTCTTTGTGAAGAGGTTTCAATTATGAATTCAATTTCTTTAGTAGATGCAGAATTAGATTTATTATTTAAATTTTCTATTTCTTCTTATGTCAGTTTTTAAGATGTATTTTTCTAAGAATGCACCTTGCTGTCTGAAATTTCAAATGTATTTGCATAAAGCTGTTCAAAAGTGTTTTCTTGTATTTTTAGGATTTGTAGTGATGTTCGCTTTTCAAGGTACAATATTGGAAATTTGTATCATCTATTGACCAGCTGTATTTATTACTCTCTTGTCAGTTGTTTTAGGGTTTTTAAAACAGTAACTTTTGACCTTATTAGTTTTTTTACATTTGTTTTCTGTTTCATCAATTTTTCTCTTCTTGTCATAATTGTTTTTCTTTCTACTTTTTTCAGTTTAATATACATTTATCCTATGCTCTTGATATGGATACTTAAGTCACTGGTTTTCAACCTTTTTCTCTTCTAATATATAAATTTAAAGCTACAATTTCCTTCAAGGTATTATTTCAGTAGTAGCCTAAAGTTTTGATTTGCTGTATTTTCAAAATCATCTTTTAAACATTTTCTAATTTCCATTCCTATTTTTTCTTTGATCCATTAGTTACTTATAAGAGTATTCCTAAATTTCCAAGCATTTGAGGGCATTCTATATAGTATATATTGATTTCTAGTGTAATTCCCCCTGAACGCAAAGAATACATTCTACATGTTTTCAGATTTTTGGAATTTATATTTTATGGGCTATCATCTAGCATATGGGTTGACTTTATAATGTTCCATGTAAACTTGAAAAAATATGTATTCTGCAGTTGTTGAGGTCATTATTTTATATATGTTAATCAGGTCAAGTTTGTTTAAATTTTCTGTATTTTAACCAATTTTCTGTCTGCCTGTTTTATCAGTTACTGAAAGAAGTGTATTAAAATCTCCCATTTTGATTGTAGATTTGTTCTTTTTCTTTTATTTTTCCAGCTTTTGTGATGTTCCAGCATTTTTATTTCATTTTTCTCCTTTATTAATTGTTAATTTATATTCTTTCATTCTTCTTTTAGTGTTTACTCTTGGTGACAAAGCATACTTCCTTTACTTAGAAATACACACAGAAATGGGTATTTCCATTTCTTTGCAAGGGTTCCTTTCCTCTTACTATTATTTTCATATATTTTAATTTATACATATTTCAAACTGCATAAGGCATTGCTATTATTGGATTGTGCAGCAAATATTCATTGATATTTACCCACATATATGCTCTTTCTGTTGGTCTGCATTCCTTCCCACATTCTGGGCTTTCCACTGAGATTGTTTCCCTTTTTCCCTGAAGAGCTTCCTTTAATGTCCCTTTTAAAACAGTCCTGATGATGACAGATGATTTCAATATTCTGTATCTTCACCTTTTTTTTTAAAGACTGTTTTCACAGGGCAGTCAATTGGATTAATGATTATTTTCTTTCCACATTTAAAGGCAGATATATGTTTGGAAAGGCAGACTATTCACACAGTCTTTCAGCCCCCTCTCAGCTACATCAGAATGGGCTCTGGGCTTGGGACACTTCCTTACCAAGAGATAAAGAGCCCACACAGCCTGTGTTCAGCTTATAACCTTGTGTAGGAACATGACTCTGCACGAAGCATATATGTCATATGGCACCTGGCCAGCCCCACTGCATATCTCTCCATCTCAGGGAGGGGGCAGGGCTCCTTCCACTGTGGCACAAGAGGGGTGCACATAGGCAAATTGTCCTGCATCTGCTGGGAGAGACCTGCTGGTCATGGAGAGACCAATGCCCACTATTGGAGCTGATCTTGCTCTGTCCCTTCTTTATGTAAGTAGAGTGCTGATCCATCCAGTGCTTGAGAGTGTTATGTTTTCCTTGGAGACTCTGATGCCAACACACAGTGAGTAGAAGTGTTTGGAGCCTTCCCCTGGGATTGGTACCTGGTGAATAGTACTCTGTTCTCTTGGATTGATAACAGGTACACAGTAATCTGGTTCACAAAGGTCCATTGTCTTCTGACTTCTGACTTTTCTGTTGAACAGTCATCTGTAAGTCTTAATTATTGATCCCTTGAAGAAAAGGTTGTTTTTTCCCTCTGTTGTTGGTTTCTTGCATATGACTTTCTTTGTTATAATTCTACATGGATATGATAGTGTTTCTTGAATCTGTGATTTTTTTGGTTTTTGAAAATTTTCTTTAATTAACTTTCTAAATAAAATTTCATCTCCATTTTCTTTCCTCTTTCTGAGATTTCAGTTAGCCATGTGTACTTTTTATCACAATCCAAATGTCTCTCACACTCTCTTTTCTGTTATTTCTACTGCATTTTCTTACTGTGTTTCAGGTGGGAGCACAGCTGAGTCCTTTCTTCATCTGTGCATAACCTGCTGCTAAACCAACTTATTTAGTGGTTGATTTCAGGTACTGACTTTTCAGTTCTAGATTTTACATTTGGTTCTTCCTCACAGATTTTAATTTCCTACTGAAATTCCCCACCTTTCATATATTTTACTGAACACATTAATGTTCATAATTTTAGAAGCCATAGCTGATAGTTCAGACATCATGCATGAACCTGTTTCTATTATCTTTTTTCCCTCTTGTTTGGCATTTTGGCCTGTATCCTTGTGTTTCTGATACTTTTTGACTGATTGCTAGGAATTGTGTAGGAAAAATTACATAGGATTTTAGCTCTTTTCCTCAGCCAATTAACTTCTTAGCTTCTCAGCCCAGTGATGCTTAGAAAGTAGAAAGCACCTTGAGTCTCTTCTCTGTCTGGGATTTTGGCTCCTCTCCTGGCTACACCATTAGCTCTTGGATTCCTTTAAACAGATTACTTTCTCCCTACCTGCAAAACCTAGCTGTTCTACTTGTTATCACTGAAAAATACCAACTAACTTGTTATATAGCCAGAAGCAGAAATTGTTCTAAAATTTTTCATCCTTGAGTTATCAAATCCTTTTTTGTGGATATATTATTCTCCTGGAACAATGAGCCTAGTGCAATTAGCCCCATTTCCTTGTGCTAGAAGACCCTGGAGGTTACATATGAAAGATAAGAACACAGTTATTCCCCATTTTTTATGCAGTTCACTGGTCATCTAAAAGATGGGGTCATGGAAATAATTTTTCAAATACTCCTGCTGAAAAATTCTCCCAACTTGGAATCTTTAAGTGATGTGTTTTTCAATTTTCCATCGTAATAGAATAATTACACTTAAAAATTTCTCTGTAGTTTAAAAATTTTATATTATAACCATGGATCTTGTGGTTTCTATTAAGGGAGACAAGTGACTGCTTTCTCAGTGCCTTATGAGGTGGGAAATAGCAGGTTAATGGAAAAGAGGTGTCACAAAGATTTATATAGAACTGCAAGGAGAGAGAATGGTTTTGAAACTGGGCCTTGGACTCTGTCATGCACCATTTATGTTTGATTTTCAGTTGGGTTTCTTTGTGGTAATATATTAGATTCCACATTCTTTCCATGTCTCTCTCTGTAGAAGTGGATTCTCTTTGTGTAGGATTATAATCATCAGCTGACTAGTTTAGAAATTCAAGATAACATTTCTACTGTCAGTTCAGAGCTAAGTCTATGCACTTCTTGCCATTCTGGGGCTAAAAGAGTCCTGCTATTTTTATGCAGAATAAGAATTAGTGTTGGAGTTTCCTATCTAATGATTAACTTTGGATAATCAGTTCAAAATTATTAGAGCACTGTCTCCCAAAGTACTTCATAGACACTACTTCTGTGATTAGCATGATCAGTATCTTAAATGGCAAGGGTGTGGAGTGTGGAGTGCTAGGGAAGGGAAGGTTCCTGGATTGAACCACAAAGCCAATTCTACTTACTCGGTTACTTCTCAGAAAAGACTGTGTGTTTATAATATGTCTTGTGATTCTCCAAGGTAGGGAAGGGTGAGTATAACAATGCAGCATTTCTCAAATGGATCTGAACTTTGTCTACCATTGACTCTCTTACCACTGAAAGGAAAACCACCACCAACACCCTTTAAAAAAAATAAACTATAGATTAGGTGATAATATGGGGAGAATGGGCATGAGGAGTGTTGAACAAGATAGCCCTGTATGGAATGATAAGTTTCTCTTTCCACTCTTCACATTCACTTTCACTCTTGTCATGGCAAGAAATGTTTCTTGTGTGTGTGTGTGTGTTTGGTACTGATTTTAAGCCCTTGGCAGGAAAGTTTCTATAGAAACTAAGCAAACTACCAAACAGACCACTCCAAGCTCCTCCCTTCCATTGGGAGGTCATGGTAGGTATGGAAAGAAGGCTGCGTTGGCAGTAGCTGCTCCAGGGGAATCCCCTTTGCCTGATACTAGACACTCTCCTATCTTGACTTCACCTGATAGCTTGGTTTCCCAGCAGTGACTTGTAGGTTGGGGTGAGGTAGGCTGATCCTGAACTACCTGAAGTCCAGACAAACCTCTCCTTAGAGGGTGAGTTCCTAGGGCAAATCCTACCGAATCATACCCTCATGCCCATTCCCTTATTTAAGAGCAGCCATGGGGGAAAAAGGTAATGAATAGTCAGCCTGGGGGGTGATGAAGATAGTGGTTAGTTACTTACATAGTCAGTAAATCTCATTTAAAGTATTATTTGATTAGGTCTCCTTCTTCTCACGTCACCACAACATTGCTGACTTATTAAATATCTACACTGGTGTAGGGTGTGTGTGTGTGTGTGTGTGTGTGTGTGTGTGTGTGTGTGTGTGTATGTTGGGAGCTGGGAAGGCTATGACCCCATAATTAGGTCCCCTAGGTTCTGTGCAGAATAGCACAGAACTCCTTGTGGCTATTGGGGGTAGGGGAGAGTTCAGAGGGAATCTTCCATCCAGTTTGGCAGCAATAACACAGACACATTGGGATAAAGGGAGGACTTGGGGTGTTGGGAAGCAATATGACAGCTAATCACAGATGGCACATCCCATTGCTGCAAATGGCACCATAACCCTCCAGTCTGCTCTCGCTGTTACTCTGGGCACAGCTCTTCCAGTTAGCTTTGGTGCTGACGGTGGGGGCAGGAGGCAGCCTGTTATTTTCCTTGACTCTTCCAAAGACATTTCATAAATAGTTTGCTTAGTGTGTCGATCTGTGCATCTGGGAAGCATAATGCATTCTTGGCACCACGGGGCACAGTGACGTTCGTCCATTGCCTCTTGCAGAAAGAGAAGGCGATGATTCTGTCTATTTAGAGTGGTGGGTATTTTGTGTCTGTCATTTAGAAAGTTGTGACTGGGGACTTTTCTCAAGTTGAGATTATTTTTGTCCCCAAATAATCAAAGCCAGACTCCCTTCAGGAGGTGGCAGGGTGGTGGCTAGTGCCCTTGAGTAGAGCCAGTTGCTGTCATGCAGATCTCATCAGCACATTTGGGAAGGAGAAGGAGATTTGGACAATGAACATTGTTCCAGCGAGGTTTGGCCTTATGGTTTTGATAACCTATATGACAACGATGAGAATGCAAATATAGTTTTTCTGGAGTAAACAGCATAAAATTACAGCTCCTTTGATGAAGTTTTGGCTTGATTTTGAAAGGGAGATGACAAGTTAGACCTCAGGGGTAAGTTACAGTCAGTGGAACCTAGTTAACTAATTTCTTTTAGTGCCCTACCACTGACTGGTTGTGTGATTTTTGTAATGCTTTTACCCTCTTTATGATACTGTTGCTTTTTTCTTTCATCTAAAAAAGCAGGAAGGAGAGGAACTCCTTCAAAAGTTAGGAAGATAAACTTTGGAACGCAAAAGATCATGAGACACTGAATTTCATATATCTTTTTCCTTCCGCTGTGAACCTCCCTTTACAATCATCCTAATTACCACCATCATCACTGTCACTTCCTCAGTGGTCTTACTGATGCTGCTATGAACTCTTATGCCTTCATTCCATCCTTCATCCTATGTGCCCACAGCAGATTAATCTTTCTGAAGCAAGTCTTTGATCATGATATCGCTCTGATTGAACACCTTCAACTGGATGACAGTATCTTTGCAGCCCTGTGTTCAAAGTTTTTATAATCAGGATCCAAGCTTCCTCTCTAGCTTCAGCACTGTGAGCCACTGTGACACTGAACTTTCTTTGTTTGCCATCTACAGGCTCAGGGATATCTTATTTCTGTACCTCTGGTCACTGTGCCCCTGTTCTCAGAAATGCATCTCCTCCCATCTCGTTATGTGTAAATGCCACTCAACCTGCACAGTGTAACTGACATGCTACTTTCTTCACCCAGAGGCACTGTCTTCCTCTTCTAACTTCCTTCCACACTCAATCTGTTCCTTCCTCCTGCCATATTACAATTTTCTTTGAGTACAATTCAAAATTTGTATTTATCTTCTTTACTGAGCTAGAACCTCCTTGAGGGCAAGGGTCAATGGCTGACCTTTTAGATATGCTGGCTGAGCTGTGCATTTTCATCTTAACTTTAATCCACTTTCATTTTCCAGAGACAGTTATGCAAATTTTCAGTATTTCGCTTTACTAATCTGTAAAGGACATCATATGGCTCTATCATGTTCTTATAAAAAACACTGTTTTAGGGATAATTTTCCTGCATATAGAGGGTGGGAATAAGACAGATCTTCCGCCAGGTGCATCCTCATGTGCCCCCTTGATATTTAGCAATAGAAGAACCATTCTCCAGCCCACTCCCACCAGGCTGCTCATGTGTGCTGGGCCTTCCAAAGTGCTGCCAATAATTTCTATCTCATTAAGTCCTCTCCATGGGGATGTTAGAATATGCAGCATAATCAGCCTAAGTTTGATGGATGATGGGGAGAAAAAAGCTTAAGTGATTTGTGTGGAGTCGCATGGCTCGGTAGTGGTAATGCCAGGGACAGATCTAAACATTTCTTAATTCTCACTCCATACATTTCTCCTAGAGCAGCCAATGATTTCCTAAGTATCATCATTTATTATCTACTTTCATATTTTTTTTACTATGCCTGTGTAACACTTGTGGTTTGGTTTATTTATTCTTTCAGTAGAGTAAGTGGAACATATGGAGAAAAATCCATAGATTTGGGTGGAGTTGGTTCTGTTGATCTCCTCGAAGTGATCAGACCTGCTAAGTAGAGCCAACTCACTTCACCTCCTTGAGTTTCAGAGGTTATATACAGCAGCATGAGGGCTAAGAAGTCAATAGCAGTGGTGCTAGTGGAGGCAACAGTACGGACCATCACAAGATTAAGCAGCCTTATATGTCCTGCTCATCACTTCATCACTGTAAGTGTAAAAACCACAGTCCATGGGGAAATACCCTGGACTTTTCCAGAGCAGCGGAGTATATGGAAAAGAGTACAGTGTTGAAGTGAGATGTGGCTGTGGGCAAAGACCAGTTCTTACAGCTACTGCATCACCTTGGGGAAACCCTCTAATCTCTTCTTGTTTATTTTCTCAACTGTAGAATGATGATAATACCTACCTTGCAGGAGTTCTAAAAGAAAAAAATGAGTTTAAATCCACCCCGTTTTTAACTTAAATATGTTGATTCCAAAGGAAGCTAATTCACTGCCATATGGAGAACCAGTAGCACTTGCCTTAAGTAGAAAAGGTTACCTTAAAAAAAATATGTTGCTATAAAACTGTTACTAAAATGAGAGCCACAAAATAGCAAAGGCCGACGAGCAACTGGAAGTAAGCAGAGGTGAAAACATGGGGCATCAGAACCCAAGGGGAAGGGGAAGCTAAGCTGGAGGGGGAGCACATGGTAAGGCAGCTGGTACAGAACACCAGAGTGGTGGAAGCAGAATGTGATGTGAGCTGAGTCAAGTGGAAGGCGGAGCAGCCAGGATGCATAACAGTCGCTAAATCTCTCTGGGTCTGGAGGCCTGTTCCTGTGCCCAAAGGATATTACTCTGGCCACAGCGAGCTGTCTGGGCTCCAGAGAAATTTTTTATTTCTTTTTTTCTATTTGTATACTTACACCAAATAGACTACTGCTTGAGGCAATTTGAATGAGTCTCTATTCTTTGCAAGCAAATGAACATGAGATAATTGTAAAGATGTTTATTCTTCCTAAGTTAATTGGTAGAGTTACTGCAATTCTAGTTAAAACAGGAAGGATTTATTTTTTTCAACCTGACAAGGTGATTTTAAAGTTTGGCAGGGGCGGTGAAAGACAAGTTTGACCAGGATATTCAGAAAATGATGAATGACAAGGCACATTCACTGCCAAACTTTAAAATGATTTATAGGAACACAATAAATGTAGTATGGAGCTGGTACAAGAATGGACAGATGAGGTGAGCAGTGGGGGAAGAATGGTGAGACCAGAATTTAGAATATGATAATGGTGACATTTCATATTTCTAGGAAGAGATGTCACTTATCTAGCCACTTCAGAAAAAAAACAGATTGGTCTGTTCCTCAAACCACATACCAAACAAATTACAGACTGATGAAAATATTAATGCAAAATGAAATCACAAAAGATGTAAGTAGGAATATAAGAGAATCTTATCTAGGGGTGGTGGATTGCTTTCCTCTCCTTTATTCAGGGCCAGCTTAGTGGGCAAATGACCTGGGCAGTCACGCAGGCCGCACAGTTACTGTAATGCTCTGCTGTCACCATCTTGAAATTCTTAATAATTGTTTAACATGGGCCCCACATTTTCATTTTGCACTGGGTCTCCCAAATTATAAGATTGGTCCTGCCTGTTTACAAAGGAAGAAACCGTAAGGCCACAGATCTATAAAATTAAGCTCTTCTCTGAGTCTAAAACATCTTGCATAATATTAAAATGTCAACCACAAATTAGTAGAAAATACTTTCACAAGACATAGCAAAGATAAAATATGTGATGACTTTATCCAAATTATTAAAAAAAATACATCCTTAGGGGGGAAAAATGGGTCAAAGGACATGGGGAAGAAAATGCACATACACAAATTAAATATAAAAAGGTCTATGAACACATGATTATTAAGTAATTTTTAACTCTCAGTGTTGAGTATAATAAGAATAAAAAAGGCACATTTAATACCTGTGGGTGAGACTGTATATTGGTACAACTTTTCTGGAAAAAAATTTGGACAAATATGCAAATGTTTCAAAAATTCATATGCTTCCGCTCAGTAATTTTACTTATAGGACTTTTTAAGGAAATAACCAAGATAAAAAGAAGCATTTATGTACAACAATGTTTATCCAAGCAGTGTTTAAGCACTGAAAATGTTGGAAAAAATCAAACATGTAACCATATGATTTTATCTAAATAAATTATGGTACTTATATAGTATGAAATACTATGTAGTTAAAATAATATTTTGAAAAATATTTTGACATGAGATTATGTTCACAATATATTGATAATGAAAATAAAATAGCATGTAGATGGTCTGATCTGACTTTTTTGTTAATATGTTCATGTATTATGGACCATATATAAGCATATGTGAAGAAGAACAGCAAGAGGTCCATGTGTTTATTTTTAGGACTTCAGGACATTTTAACTTTTGTTTTCCTAGAGTTCTAAATTTTTAACTTTTCTACTGGGGGGTAATCACATGTTTTAAAACAGAGCAAAATGAACAAGATACTTTCATTTCCATTGAAGGGTGGGTGGGTTCTCACTGTTGATTTAATCTGTAATGATATTAATAGTTATTGGGTGCTTACTTTCTGTCAGGCACTGTTTGGCATTTGCACATATTTTTTACTCATTAATCCTCACAAGCACCCTATGAGGTAAGCACTATTCTTTCTTCCATTTTGCAGATAGGGAAACTGAGGCTTAGAGGAGTGAATAACTTGCGAAAACCCAAACAAACCAGAAAATGGCCTGGGATTTATAACCAGTCACTGCTACCAGTTACTGCCACTTAAGCCCCTTGGACTGGAGCCTGGAGACAGCCAGTAACTGGCCTTATCTTACAAATCCAGCGTTATTGCTCACTGCTCCCCAGCCTGGCTCCAGCCGGCCCTTCTCTCCTTCCGTGGTTCTCGGCATTCCTTTATTTTTGCTCCATTATTCCTCCTGCCTGTAACCCTTTCCACCAACTGTGGAAAGGGTTAAGGTCTGGGTTAGTTTCTAGGGCTGCCGCAGAAAAGTGTCACAAACTGGGTGGCTTCCACTGGCAGGAATTGATTGTCTCTCAGTTATGCAGGTGAGTGTGAAATCAAGGCGCTGGCAGGACCCTATTCCCTCTGAAGGTCCTGGGAAGGAAGTGCTCTGCGCCTCTCTCCCAGCTTCCGGTGGCCCCAGGCATTCCTTGGCTTGTAGATACATATATACAGTCTCCTCCTCACCTGGCGTGTCTTCACATCATCTCGGTCTGTGCATGTCTGAGAGCAAATCTCTTCATCTTATAAGGACATTGATCATACTGGATTAGTGCCCACCGGACCTCATTTTATCTTGATCTCATCTGTAAAGACCTAATCTGCAAATAAGGTCACATTTGGAGGCACTGAGGGCTAGGATTCTAATAATTTTTTTTGGAAGGATGTGGAACTCAATTCAGGCCATTAAGAAGCCCAGTTTGGATTCTCCCTCCTGTATGATCCATTTGATCTACTTTAATCTTTCCCTTACTCTGAATTCCTTCTCACATGCCCAGAGTCGCAATACAAAGGTTCTACATTTAATATGAGGAACTGCTCGTACGCCCCGTATCATCTCGCCGTCAGGGACTGGGGTCTGCACCTTCTTGGAACAGACTTACTTGCTTCCATGATGAATTCCTGTATTGGTCTCTGGTCATTTTAGGGGGACCAGCTTGGAATCTCTGCAGCTTCAAATGGAGCCACCAGATGGTTTAACGTGTGGATGGGATGGGGTGGGGGAGAGAGCAGGAGGCCGCGGGCGCCTGGGTGGGCCTGCAGGGCTGGGGCCAGGGTCCTAGCATCCTGTCCCAGCTCAACTCCTATTGCCTGCTCTCCTTTCCTGTGGGTGAACAGCACATACCCTGTGGCTGTTTTCTCGGGCTCTTCATTCCTCAGTGCTGGAAACATGAAATACAGTTTCACCTGTATTTGGATAAATTCAGATATGAGTGACCAAGACTCTCTTGAGTCTTGGGCGAGCTCTGGTCAGAGGAGACCTACAGATTGGGGCCACCATGGTTGGCCTGGGTCAGGGAGCAGTGATGGCCTGGAAGACACACACCAGGGGAGGAGGGTCATGCCTTTAAAATGTGAATTGAATATTCTTGCAAAAAGCAGGATGGGCGAGGAGTCTGCTGGGAGAGGTCAGCATCTTAGCCTGTCCCTTGCCCCCTGCCATGTTCCCTCCTGAGGTTTCAGCTTTCCTACAATCCCCTTCTTACCCTCAGGGCCCTGGAAAGAACCAGAGTCCCTTTCCCTTGCATGTAGCCCATAGAATATTATCAGTGACTAGAAAGATGACACTTTATATTGTACAATGTCTAACAGCTTATACAATTCCTTCATTTACATAATTTTATTGTGTAATCAGACAAGAAAGACCTTTTACAGGTAGATCTTTATGAAGGAATTAAAGGAGGGGGAGGAGAAACAAGTCAAATTACCAACACGATAGGCTGATGGGGGTTGGCTTTCTTCTGCAGGATGGGGAAGGCCTGGCCACAGAGAAGCTTGGCTGGCACAGCGGCAGGACCTCCTCTTGGGCCCTATCTTAGCCCTTTCAGGAGAGCCGTACTTTTGAGAGTGCTTTGAGGGTGCCCTGGGACCTGCTTTTACAGGTGTTAGACAAGTCCTTCTTCATATTCTCCCATGTGTACACTGTGGCCAATGACTGGAGGAAAATTCACTTAACAGACCCTTCCTGAGCACCTGCTATGTGCTGGCTCTTCCAGGGACGTTGGAGACAGACCAGTGGTGACTGTGTCGCAGGTGGGCACTGCATCCTGACCACAGGCCAGCCGGGCTGACATTGACCAGTAGGTCTCCTCTAACCAGAGCTCATCCAGCCTTCAGAGCTGAAAAGAGAGCATGGTGTGGATTCCTTCCTCATGCAACACAGTTCATTAGAGGTGAAGGGCCCGGGAGGGGAAGGCTCGGTCTTCCCAACAGCCATGTACTCTCGGGCCGCCCCCAGAGGCCAGCCAGACCTCTCTGACTGGTGGGGAGGATATGGTTTCAAGAGGGCAATGGCTAGAGTACACATATTTTCTGAACCCCTCCATCCAAATGAGAAGACATGGTGCTTGTGGCCTGGCAAAAGGGAAAATGATTTGAAGTCACCATCATTAGCATGGACCCCACAGGTATTTGTGATGCCAAGGCCCCTGTCCATCCTCAGATCCATTCACTGTGACAAGAGCCAATTCTGCCTTCAGTGCTCTTCAGGCTTCTGGTCTGGCTAACTTCTGGCCAAGGTCACCCAGTGACCTCCACTGTGAGGCTCAAGGGCAGGCACCGAAGGGAGAGGTCAGGCTGCTTCTCTCCCTCTTTCTCTCTTTTGAAGACTTCTCCCCCCACATTCAGTGGCCATCAGACCCGCCCACCACGCTTTGAGCTCCTGCTAGCAAGACCTGTAAAGACCCCAGGCCCCGCGTTCCCATCAGGCTGCCTCCTCCTTCTGACCCTCCCGCTTGGAGCAGCAGAAACAAGAACTCCCTGCTGTGCTCATCCTGATGTTGGTCACTGTCTCCCTTTTGGCTTCTCAGCTCATCTATCACCAGGCAAACTGATTTCCTGCATGAAAGCACCTCTGTTTTAGTATTTAAGTGGTCTTGTTTCCTGGGTCCGTACCAACAGATGCACCCTCTTGATAGGAAAGAGCTCAAGCTCCTGGGCATAGGGTGGCAGATGCGTTGGCAATGCCTCCCTCCCCAGAGCCCAGTGCCCTTCAGAGAGCCACAGGCCCTGAGCTGCTCTAAGCCTTTTCTTGGATCGAAGGGTTGGAAAATGGGGCTCTGTGATTTGTTGGACACATGTTTACACTGAGGGCCCACGCCGTCCTACAGATTTCATGACTTCGAGACGTTAACTGACTTCCAAGTTTTATATATTTGAGTGTTTAAAAAATAAATTTGGCTCAAAGATGAAAGGGCTAGAAATAATTTCCATGTCTTCATTTGTGTGCTTCAGATATTACTAGTGACATTTTATAAATATTTTAAACCTTTCTTCACCTTCTATATGTCAAGATAAAAAAGGACATTCTAGTTAATAGCTTGGACTGTGGATGGTGGCCCTATCTTGACTGGGGACCAATGCCCCTCTGACTACTGAGTGATGACCGTGGACACTTTGGATGGCAGTGTTTTCCAAAGTATAGAGCAAAGGCTCACACGAACGTATGTTCAACAGTCACAGAACTTAGTGGTGTGAGGAGTTATTTCTCTGCAAAACCTTCCTGTGCTCCATCTTCCCTTCGGCACTGCCTCCAGTCCTGTGATTTACACCCCACATCCAGCACAGACACGCTCTGCTCTCAACCCCGGTCTCATACAGCTTACTCTTCCATCTCCTTCCCTCCATAGGAGTCTTTCTAGTCTCTGCTTCTATTGTGTCCTGTGACCCTAGATCAGGAGTTTTTTAACCTTTTTTGGGGGTAGTGAGTCCCTTTGAAAAATCTCAGAAAATTGTGAACCCTCTGTAGGGGGACTACACTAACCATAGGCATAGGTTAATACTTCTGCAGAATATACAAGGATGCCCTTAAGAGACCCTGCTAATGATGCTACAACCTGTCACACCAGAGCTCTTTCTATCCCCTCTCCTTGGCTGAATGCTATTTCTCTATGGTACACACTACTCCCCATATGATCCTCTCTTATAGAAATGTGAAATTGAATTGAATTCCCTTTCCCTTCTGATTTAATTCTGCTGTGGCCAAAGAACATGCTTGTATGATTCCAATCCTCTTAACTTTATTGAGGTTTGTTTTAGGGGTTATCATATGGTCTATCCTGGAGAATGTTCCATGTGTTCTTATTTTTTTTTTTTTTAAGGAGAGCTCAGGTCAGGAGGGGACAAGAGAGTCCTCATTCCATGTGTTCTTAGATGTCTGCTAAGTCTGGTTGGTTTAAAGTGTTCAAGTTGTCTATACCTTACTGATCTTTTGTCTATTTGTTCTGTCCCTGTAAGGGGATACTGAAGTCTCCATATTATTGCTGAACTGTGCATCTCTCCTTGCAATTCTGTCAGCTTTTGTTTCACACAGTTTCTGTGTTCAGTTGTGAGGTACATATATGCTTATATTTCTTGTATCTTCCTGATGGATTAACCCTTTCATCATTATAGAATATCTCTGTACCTCCAGGAACATTTTTTGGTTTTAAACTCCATTTTGTCCCATTTTAGTATAGCCACTCTGTCTGTCTTATAAGTTGCCATTTTCTAGTGTAGCCTTTTAACTCCTTTAATGCTTTTTAAAGTATGTATTTTGAGTTATTTTCTTAATGGTTGCTCTAGAGCCCACAAATACACCTTCATGTATCAGAACCATCCTCAGATTTGTGCTAACATAATTTCAGTGAAATATAGAAACTTTATTTCCATATAACTATTTCTCTCCCCCCTTTTCAGTGTTATTATCATGTACATGTCATATCTGTGTTATAAACCCAACAGTACATTGTTACAATAGTTGTTTTATAAATTGTGTGTCTTTTAAATACTAGAGAAAAAAAGAAGAACATATTTGTAGAATTTGTTATATCAACTTCATTTACAATTTCTGGTTCTCTTCACTTTTTTTCCTGTGAATCCCAGTAACTTATTCTATTTCATTCCATTCTATTCCATTTGATTTGTTCCCTTCTGGGCAGGAGAAAACTACCTTCTTAAATTTTGCTGTGACATTTTCAGAACAGTGTTCTACCATAGGCTCTCAAAAGTCCTGGCCTTTTTTGCAAATCCCTCATGCATTCAGAGGACTCCCTTACACCCTTAATAGTGGTTTCTCTAAAGTCAGAATAACTTTCCTCAATGAGTTCACTCCCTGGTTTAGCCTTCTTTTGTGCCTGATTTCTTGGTAATTTCTGACAATGCCTTGGTCATTGTTCTAGCTCTTTGGACTAACGATTACTCAACTCTTTCATTTTCCTCTCACTACTTATATCCACTTTGGTAGCCAGGCTTTAAATATCCCCGTTACTCAAAGTGCTTCCCTGAGAACACTGAAGGCTTTAACCATGCCTTTTCTGATTACTACAGACTCTTTCCCCTCACTGAAGCCACTGACCCTGCTCTTTCTTCTCACAGTAATTTTTCTCTCCTCCTCCAGTTTTACTTGATTTTCTTAGTCCAGCAGACTTTTGATGGTAAGCCAATGTACAATGCTCTCCTTGCTGGGTCACTGAATCTCTGTCCCTTATTATTATTTTTTATTCTTCATTAATCCCTGAACTTGAGCCTCTACAGCTCACTTGCAGCAGCTTCTCCAATGGACACCTATTGGTTGTTGATGGCTTAGCATCCATTCACTGTACTTTCAGATGGGCAACTCTCAGGCCAATGTGCAGGGAGTTCACTGCATCTCAGCTCTAGGGGTCTACATCACATGCAAACATAATCACATGGAATACCACAGTCCCTGACCACAGTGGTTACTTCAAGGATGGGTACAACCAAGTCAGAGACAGGGAAGCACAATCAGAACTGGGGCAAGACTGCTGGGAAGGAGACATGAGTTCTTTTGAATGGATACTATCAAGACTACTGGTGTGTATTCTGCAGAAAGCAAAACCAAAGAAAAGAAAAATATCAGTGCCATGGGATTGTTTGAGACTTCTGACCAACCCACACCTGAAGCTACAAGAGCTCCTGAGCAACTACAAGATCAACAACTTATTTTTTGTTGTTGTTGTTCTTTTTGTTTTGGCAAGTTCATATTGGATTTCTGACTTTTGCCACCAAAAGAATTGCAACTGGTCCATTTCCTTTCTTTACAGCTGAACATTTTAGGATACAGCAAAGGCAAGATAGCTAGATGAATTAAAAGTCTTTTGATTCTTGTAACAATCTCAAGTCCTCAGAAAGTCTCTCCCCATCCTATATGTTGGTAGAGATATAGGCAAATGGCATGGTCAGTCAATTCACAAAAGAAGTGCTGTAGATAGCTAGTACACAAGAAAAAAAATTAACCTCATTGTAGATAGAGAAATGCAAATTAAACCAAAAGATACTGTTTTCTTGCATGTGAAATTGATAAAATCTTGACCAAAAATGATAATTCTCAGTATTGTTACCAGAAAAACACATTCTCAGTAATTTTTAGTGGTATGCTATATTACTACCACTTTCCTGGAGGCAATTTGCAATATAAATTTAAAGCCTGGTTATTCTGAATACTCTTTGATCCACATAATTCACTTATAGAAATAATTAAGGTTGTTCACAAACATAAAACTACATGGTTGTTCTTTATACAAAAAATACTATATATAAAAGCAAAATTTTTTGAGCAAAAATACCCAAATTACAGGAGATTTCAACTAGTAATTAGAAAATGACTTTGTATTGCTATTTGAATTTGTTAAGAATTGCTATCTTCTAATGTACTAAATAGTTCTTTAGGGCCAAATTTTTAAGTATCATTTTAATTTAATTGTACAAACATTTTTTTGAATGCCCGTTATAAAAAATGAACTCTATCAGGGCTAGGAGCCACAGAATGTAATTCCTATCCTCAAGAAATCCAATCTGATAGAAGAAAACAACCATTGATGACATGTAAAAGTGTTCAATGTCATACACCTAAATAATAGGTAGAAAATCACAGGGGAGGAAGATTCACACAGGTGGAATTCAAGAGGGCTTTATGGAGGAAGTGACATTTAAGTTGGCTTTGTAGGACAGTACGAACCTAAGAGACCATAAGGCTGGTGGTCTGTACATGCCAGTGTGGATCTCACACATTGGAAAGAGAAGAATGTGTAATGGACAGCTCCTAACCATGGATGAGGCTGTCCTTTGGGCCTGATGATCTGCCCCCATTTCTAGGGAGCACTGGCTTGAACAACTTGCCTGACGCCTGGCTGTGGTTGGCTCTGTGCTGTCATTCCTGGGAGTTCAGCTTGTGATCTGGATGGCTTTTCATCAGATTTATCTTTGCAAAGAGGCAGGGAAGAGAGGGTATTCGAATAGAAAACCAGGAAAATTCCCCTTGAGTCCCTTCAAATGAAAGCCTGATGAGATCTGCAGGAAGATTATACATAAAAATATTGGCTTTGCCTGTGGGTCCATAGGTATGCCACGGATGTTCTGGTGCAGTAGAAAAGGCTGAACATGGCCACATGGAAAAACTTGTATCAGTGCTTTACACATCTTGCATTGTCTTCCCTTTGGATTAACATTCATGGCTCTGAGATTGTTGGGCCGTTTGAAATGTAAGGCTTAGCATGGGATTGCAATGGCCCATAGTGACTCTGCAAAATCCAGATGGGGAAACAAAAAGAAGCATGACTCAGCAATTTCCATCAGGAGGTGCTCAAAAGACCCAGAGGAGTTTGTAGGCATCAGTGCAGCCTAGAGGATGTCTGTGTTCCTGATTCTAATAGTTTTAGTGTAATAATATTTAAGAGAAGATCAAATGCAGGACAAGATGAGAAGTTGGCAGTCTAGTTAGTAGTTACAAAGTTGAATTTATCTAAGTGAGTAACACACTGTCTAGAATATTGCCTTGCAGTCATAATTTTATCAGCCTACTCAATGTTTCTTAGGGGCTGATTCACATTGATAGGACTTTATGAGATCAATAGATAAAACTAGAATGACATCTGTGAATTTCAATGAGAGACAACACACAAAGATCATTCTCACTTTGCTACTGCACTTACTTCTGCCTGACACACTTCTCCATTCCCCATCCTGCTGGAAAATCTTGGCACATATGGTTCCTTCTCATCATTTAGATCTCAGCTTGATTATTCCAGATGTTATTTACATTAAAGTAATTCTGTGGGGATTAAACCAAAACACTGCATAATGGCTTACGTACAATAGGGAGTCCATTGTTTGCTTCTGTCACAAATAAGGGACAGGCAAAGAGAGTAGGGAGACTCCTCTCCATGGAGTAATTCAGGGATCCAGGACAATGATATTTCTTCAAATTTCAGATATAGTTGACATGGTCATCTTGAAAATTTTCTTCATTCAGCCAAGAAGAAAGGGAGAAAAGATGAGAGAGCATGTGAGGGAGGTTTGTATGAACAAAGCCTGAACACGAGCCACCATGTGCATGCTCATTGCATTAGGTAGAACTCACCTAACTGTAAAAGAGGCTTGGAAATGTATTCTACATATGTGCCAGGGAAGAATAGGAAAACATTGTTTGTTTGTTTTTTTTGTCATCAGTTCTTGCCATTGTGTTCTGGGGTACCATTTTAACATAGAGTATTTATAAAGGGTGTCCCTGGAGTTATGTAATATGGCAGCTCTGTTACTGTATTCTTGGTACACAGAACAGTGAGTAGTGATAGCTGGCCATAGCAGGTGGTTACCATAATATGGACAAGCACACCTCAGTCTGGCATAGTTAGAATGTTCCTTTGTGTGCAGAATTTCAGGGGGAGCAGAACTCCAGCCAATGGTTTCTTTGGGTGTGGGCTGTTCCTTGAGAATTTAATGAAAGCAGGTTAAAGTGGTTGTGGTGTTTCCATCCCTGTGATAGGTAAATTATTGTCTCAGAGTCTGGATTAGTTGAGTCCCTTAGTCAGGACACCCTGTCAAGCAGAAAAGACTGAGAACTGTCAAGATTTTCCACCATTACCCTTATTTTCTACTCACCTCAACAATTCAATTAGGTCATGAGATCTATGGTCTAGGAGACAGTGCAACACACTGACTGCAAAGTTTCTGTTTTGATCCAGTGTGCATTGATTTTTATTGTTGAACTCTTTGATTTACTTAGGAGGTCTCAGCCAACCCAAATAAGGCACACAATTAGTAATTACAACAGACTTAACATTTACAGTGCGTCTGCTCTTAAAATATATCATTTGATTCTCACAGCAATGCTGGAAGATCACATAGCCTTCAGGGTTCCTGTTTTACAGGTAAGCTCAGAAAAGAAGCAAGACTGGTCCAGTTCACAAAGGAAATGGACACCATCGAGATTCCCATTTCTCACCTGTCTCTTCAACTGTTCTTTCTCTACTGACTCCTTAACTGCACGTAAAGATATGTTTTAGTCATCTCTACCTTATTAAAAAACAAACCAGCTCACCCCTTGATCATGCTCCCTCTTTAATTCTTAACTGCCACAGAATTTCTTTCTTTCTCTTGATGTCCCAGCTTCTGTTACATGACATCCTGCATCTCCTAACTTCTCCTAAACCCATGGGAATCTGTCTGCTGCCGCCATCACTTCCTGTGACCTTCTTGTCCCCAGTCAGTAAACCACTGCATTCTTTTCCAAGCACTTCCCCTACAATTACAGGAATTCTGACAAATTACACTTCATGTGACTCCCATCCAATAAGTTAAGAATATATGTGGTGCATAATTAAATACATTTCTGATAGGAGAGGACTTTAGTTTGGACCAGGTATTCGAGACAAACGAACCTTCTTACAATTTTGCACATATAAAGGTTGGCCAAAATTTTGCATAGGCACTTCAAACCACACTTTTCTTCACTACTCATCTATTTCTGGTGTCAAGTGTTGTATGACACATGTATACTGTGACACAACCTCTCCTCTGACACTTTCATAGCACAAGGGGGGGTGAGTCATCACAGTAGACTGTAGGAGTATTTCTACTCCAGGATGACAAGCAATAAGTTAGCTATTCATGGGAGTGACTGTGGACTCCATAAATATATCCCACTAAATAAAAACTAAATGTATCACCAACTAAGCTTCCTTAGCTTAATTCTGAAAATGCCACCCCCATGAGACCCATCCCCAGGGTAAGTGTGATAGCGGGAAAGCCAGAGTAGAAAGAGACAGTCAGGACTCAGAGTTGATTCAGTTTGCAATTTTTCAGAGCAGCAACAAGGCAGACCCACTGCTAAATTCCCTGTTAGGATTGTGGAAGGCACCCAGGTGGGAAATGGTCCCTGGACTTGAGCTTCCTGGTGAATCTACTCTGATTGATACAATGCAATCTAGAACTAATGGAAAAGAGCAAAATTTACTTAACCACAAAATTGACTTAAAAGAACAATGGACTGAAAATTGATTTAGTATCTAGTGAATCCTTTCCTTAAGTATTAAAAGTCAAAATTACAAAACAGTCTTCTGTTGCTAGGGTCTCGTTCCAGCACTGGGGCTGTCTGCCCTTGGATCCACTCCTGGTCCTCGGCTTGCTCTGCTCCGTATCACAGAGGAGGCTGACCTCTCAGTCTATACCTCCTCCTCGGCTCTAAGCTCCAGCTCTCACTGGGCAGGCCCTCCACGGTCAGATTCATCAAGTGCCCCTACCCCTGGGCCTCCCCACCTTCTCCTTTGTCTCTCTAGCTAGGGTCAGCCCTGGCCTCCTGCTGTGGCTAATCCTGGGTTAACTGACCTATTTGACCTTGCAGCTGATTCTCTGCAGTCAGTTCCCTCTGCTACCAGACCTGAAGTGGTTTTTGTTTTCCTATTGAAACCTTGACTGAGAAGACCCTGTTTCCCAAGATATTTTGGAACTGTTGACTTTGGGATACAGGTAGTTGCTCTGAACTGAACAGTTAGAGCAGAGGCAACTATTTAAATGCCATAAAGAATGTTAAAGAAATGGCTGCACATGATCAGAGACTCTCAGAAAACGCTATAATCAGAGACTCTTTTGCTATTAAGAGTGACACCCTGGAAAAAAATCATTTAAGGGAGATCTAAGAATAATATAAAATGTATCTTGTTTTCTAAAACATAACAGAATATATATTTAATATATATGGTAAAAATGAATATGCGTACATTTAGTATATATGGTATAAATGAATAGAAAGAATACTAAACATTACATTTATTCCCACTAAATAAAATATATTTTATTTTATTCAGATGATGAACAGTGTGATATTATGATTTATAATAAGAAACATATATTTGGTCTTCATCCTCATTTCTGGCCAGAGCTCCTTAAACCCTTGGAACTTCCTGAGTGGTGAGAGCTATGAAGTTGTCTTCTGTTAGTGAGATGACTTCTGGACCTCACCTAAAGATGTGGGCTGGTTGCAGGGGGTACCGATCACATGTTTAGAGGGTTGAGTCCCAACCCGCTGGGAGCAGAGAAGGGCTGGAGGTTGAATTCACTGCCAGTGGCCAATGATGTCATCATTCACGCTGACGTAATGAAGCATGCATTAAAACCCAAAAGGATGGGGTTTGGAGAGCTTCTGGGTTGGTGAACACATAGCGATTCAGGGAGAGTGGGGTGCCTGGAGAGAGCATGGAAGGAGGCTCTCCACCCTTCCCCCACGCCTCCCCTGTGCTTCTCTTCCATCCGGCTGTTCCTGAGTTATGTCCTTTTATAATAAACTGGTAACCTAGTAATAAGTAAAGTGTTTTTCTGAATTCGCGTGTGCCACTCTAGTTAATGGAACCCAAGGAGGAGGCCAGGTCACTGAACCTCTGACCCAAGGCCAGTTGATTAGAAGCACAGGTGACAACCTGGACTTGTGACTGGAGTCTAAAGTGGTGGGGGGCTGTCCAGGTAGATAGTGTCAGAACTGAACTAAATTGTAGGACATCCAACTGGTGTGTGAGAATTGCTTAGTGGTATGGGGAGACAGCTGCCCATATTCTGGATTTGGTGACCAGGAAAGATAATACTCTGACAAAAGTAACAAACATGTGGTCAGTGAAGGAGAAATGAAATGCTGGCAAGTAGCATGGGAAGGAGCAGAGCAGTAAGAGAAGGAGAAAAAAGACAACATGTACAATATGGTAATGGGGACTAAGCTCCAGAGGGAGGGGCCTAAATATGCTTACATTAAAAAAAAAAATCTAGGTTGTCCAGATTTGAAAAGAGAATCTACCCATATCAACTCAAGTTGATGTTGGAGATAATTGGACTAAAGCCATTAATGAAATTTTACATGTGGTCAAAGTTCTGAATTAGAATGTCATTTGGACAAGTTCTTTCAAGTATTCTCTGAGTAAAAGAGATTCCACATTGATGCAATGATTTCAAAGCTTATAAAAATGGATATCTTTCCAATCTGCCAAAATCCTCACACTAAAACTTAAAAACCAATACCCTCTCCCATTGATAAATCCTAATTTTTAAACCAAAATAAGTATGGTGAAAATGTAAGACAAAAAAAAAAAAAGAAAAAAAATAGAAGGAAGGAATAAGTTGAAAAGAAGTGTAAGTATTAGAAAGGAAGAATCAAAATTGTCATTGTTCTGCAAATAATTTATAGGAAACCCAAGCAGATTAATGAAAAACAATTACATTTATGAAAAAGCCAGTAAGGTAGCCAGTTACAAAATTACTATATAAAAAGTCAACAGTTTTTCTATATGTCAATAGTAAACCTTAGGTATTGATCTCAATCTCAACACCAAAAGAGACACAACAAACATGACCAAACATTATTAAGGGACATAAAATATTTCACTACACTGAACACTATCACATTTATGGATGGGAAGGTATAATATTGACAATATATCTTAAATTAATTGGCATGTTTAATGTGATACCCAGAAAAATTCTAATAGTATTTTTTAGAGGTTGACAAAATAGCCAAGAATATTTTGTAAAACAAAACAGAACAAAAACAAAGACGAATGAAATTTCATGATCAGAAATGAAAATATGTTACAAATCTACATTGAGTAAACTGAATAGAAATAGCTTGAGGTTCCATGGAAGAGGATTGGGAGTTTAGTATATGATTGTGTCATAAAACTTTGTGGATTATCTAATATGGTAATGGAGCAATTATTAAAAAATAACTTACTATTTTATATCACAAAACAGGTAAGTTTTACATGGTCTTACAGTTTCATTATGAAGAATTTTATGGATTTATCTCAAAGGAGAATCCGAGTTGTGAACTAAAATTTATCTGTAAGGGTGGTCCATAAAGCATTATCTAGAACACTGAAGAATTAGCAACATATTGCAACATTAGGGTATTGGTTTAGGAAATCATAGAAAATCCATAGGATCCACACAGCCACTTAAAAATGTTATTTTTATGTATATGGGAAAGTTTTAGTTTTATACTGTTAAGTAAAAAACAGTATTCAAACACTATGTTCACCTTATGTCATTTAAGAATACATATTAAAAAAACTAGAAAGACATATGCCACCATGTTTATAGTGTTTTCTTCCCTCTTTTCTTCCTACCTACAAAGATTGATCCCTTTCTCTTCCTCTCCCATCTCTGATCCACAGTGCCCTCAAGTTCACAAGAACAGCACAGAGATTCTGTGGTTCTGTAACATTTTTCTAGGGTGACAGTGAATACACTAGTTGGGGTGAGCATTTAATAAGGTAGATAACTGCCAAATCAACTGGTATACATCAACTATATCAACTACATCAACTATACTTCAATAAAAAAAATACAAAAAATGTCACATGGACAACAGAAAGATGAGAAATCAAGGATTCCTCCAGCATTTAATCAGTTATTTTACATTTTTAAGTGGGAGTGATTTTAAGTGGCAGATGAAGGATCTAAGTCACAGGGAATTTTGTCAGGCTGTGTGCATCAAGAAAAGAGTTTCTCTTCAGTAGAGTCAGTCAAGTGACATAGAGAACTGGCCTTGATTTTTTCTTCTCAGATTCAAAGCACCTGACAGGAAGTGATTTCAAGGGCAGCATTATACCACCAGACCCTGTGTGGCTTGGACCACTACTTTTCACACATGAATGCACACACAGATTACCTGGGGATTTTGTTCAAGTGCAGCTTCTTATTTAGGTGGTATTGGGTGAGGCCTGAGAATCTGCATGTCTAGCCAGCTCCCTCGTGCTATAGATCCACTTTGAACAGTGAGGGCTTAAACAGTTCGGGCAGATATTTTCAGCTTGGTTCTAAATAATTTTCATTTTTACCACGATCCTATGAAAAACAAACATCTGTGCTCATTTTCTTTCTCCTGAGTTCTGAACTGCCTGTTTTGCATTCCTAGGAATGAGTGTTCTACCTGGGGTTTGAGTCAAGTGTGGGGTTAATGTCTCATGCATGCCAAGAGCAAATAGAGAATAAAAAATGCATGGAAAAAAGAATATTTTTTATCCTAGGCAAATACTCCAGTCAGATAAAACAGAAAATATCTTTATGAAACTATTAATAAATCCCCAAGACATCTCAAATTAAACAATGGCAAGAAATGTTATGTTTGTAGAAATACATAAAATTCATTTGGGGTCAGGGTATTTTATGGTGTCAGCCAATAAAGCAGATGGGAGATTCAACTCATTTGAATGGGCCTGGGATAAAGCTGTCAGCCCAGGGCGCCAGAAGACAGAGCTCTGTTCTGGCCCAGGTAATGGAGGGGACCATAGTGGCCATCACCCTTTGTGGTTGGTCTCATCAGTAGGCTGTTGGGTCCGGGAAATACCTTGGAATGGCTGAAATGCTGTTATGTGAAAGGCCCAGGGAGCAATGGATTGCTGCAAATGCCTAAGAGAGCAGGACTTCACAGACCCATGGCTCAGTTTTATTAGGGTAATTCTGGCTGCTATAACCAACAGACCCCAAAGTGTTCAATGGCTCAAAGACAGTGGAAACTTCTCTTTCACTCACATAGCATTCAAGGTGGTTGTTCCTAGTCTGTGGGCAGCTTTCCTCCATGTGGTGACTCAAGACCCCAGGTTCATTGCACCATGCCATCTCTAGCCTATGCAAAGGAGAGAGAGCAGCGAGGAGGCATGTCTATTTCTTAAATGTGTTTGTCCCAGATGGGGTCCCACGATGCTCACTCATTTTGTACAGGTGAGAGCCCAGGCAGGAGGCCTCATTAACTGCAGGAAGGCTGCTGGAAAATGAGGGCTGGCTGTGTGCCAGGAGGAAGAGGAAGCTGGTGGGTGGCGACCATCTTTGTCAAAACTGATACTTAGTGGGCATGAACAGATGATGGATGGTCTGCACCCCCAACCCAAAAACTCAGACTTAAAATACAAAGGACAATTTGGAAAGTCACAGGTAATAACAGCCTAAGGTTTTTTGTTTGGTAAAAGTGTCATGTTCATGAAGTTGGATAGTTGGGGGAAAATGATCAGAATAATTCTGGGACAAGTATGTTTCTAGACTTGGTTTCATGGTAATTCATTTCCTCTGAGTTACTTTGCCTGCCATTAGGAGAAGTCCTCAAGTGGTGATGGGGTTTTAGGCATTGAGATATTACAACTCACTTCCTTAAAAAATAACCACTACAAAAGTTACAAGCTGAGAAATGAAATCCCACCGTATTAGAGAGCTTCCCAGACAGGGCACTGTGGCATAATGGCAAAGAGGTGACAGATGTCTGGCGGAGTACTGATCTCTTGGAGTGATGGGTGGGGCCCAGGTTGGCTGTGGCTCCTGGGATGTTCACCTTTGTCTGCATGAATTATACCTGTGGGTGTTATTATTTTATCTGTGTGTGCCTTGACATGAGAGCAGTTGGGAAGTGCTTCTATATGTAAAGATGTGCACAATATTTTCTAAAAACCTCACTCATTTCCAACATCATGATTTGATAACTACAGATGCCCTGTAAGAAGACCATCAGTCCTCTCAAGCTAATATTACACTATTTATTCTATTCTCAAGCTTCAGCTCCTTTTTCATCCAACAAACATGTATTGAGCATCTACTGTATACTAGGTACTGTGCTGGGCACTGACTCTGATTTTGATCTTCAAGGTCATGTTGGCATCAAAAGATTTTGCATTATTTTGATTTTATCCTTATCATTGTCTCTATTTTTTCTCTCTCTCTTAACTGTGGGTACATGTCCACATTAGACTGGTAAAGGTTTGACAGAGCAGATATTAACTGGCCCTTAATTATGAGTCTGTTCCCTGAGATAGCTTGTGCATTTTCTCTGAGGACACATAACATTTAGGAAGATGTATTTCTATAGTGGCAAAAAAAAAAATGAGCATCCCAGACAGTGTTTTTCCAATCAAAAGAGAGGAATTTTCCAACCAAAACAAAGGGAAAACCTCCATCTCTCAGCAGGTAGATGCTAAGTAAAATGAACACACAGCTGTCAGGTTTTTACATTAAACACTTAGTTTCTGTTTAATGTTTTCTTTATCAAGATTCTAATACTTCATCAGCCACGCTCAGCTGTAGTCCAGGAGTTCCTCAGAACTGAGGAACTCAGAGCTTGCCTCTCTTCCAGAACTAAAGATGTTTAAACAACATTTAAACAAAACAAAACAAAACAAAAAACTTAACAAGGATTTTTAAACACAGATTTATAGTGGTTACATCACAGGCTCATTCCTACAGAGCTCTGCCCCGGGTGGCCAGTCTGAGCTGGCAAAGCCCACATGGCTCTGAGGCCTGGCCCTTCTCCGGATACCAGCCAGCCAGTCTGAGGATGCTCCACACGTGCTGTTCAGAGCAGCCCAGGGTCCTCTTCAGCGCTAATGCCATTACTGAAAGACGCTAGCACAATATTTACAGCATTAACATCAGCGCCAAGCTATACCTGCTGTTCTTCAGGAAGTGGCTTCAGGGAAATCCCCAATTGCAATATCTCAAGTTCTGCCTTCCAAGGACTGTCTCCAAAGGCAGTGAAGACTGCTAGTTACAAGGCCAAGAAATACTGTATTCTAGTAGGAGGAAGTCTAGGAGGTTCAAACGAAGCCCATAGTATTATTACGTGAACTCGTGTGGCGCAGCTTAAGGCATTAGTGTGGATCTGAAATGTTCCGACCTGAAGTCGGCCTCAGACCAACCAGCTCTCTTCCTCTCATGCTGGACCCTGGGTGGCTTAGTTCTTTCTTTCTGGACCACAAATTTACCCCCTCTTCCAGGTTTCATTTGTCTCTCTGTGGTAGTCTAAATATTGACATAATGCTTCTCTCCCTCTTGACTAGGCCTTCTTTATCAAGCCTCTCTCTGTCCAAGCCCTTGCTAATGAGCTGGGCAAATTCTCCTGGGTCTGCTCCATTTCCCAAGTGCTTTCGGGTTGACCTTTGGTCAGTAATGTTCCACGTCTTGGGATCCTGCAGCGCCGTAAGTTGCTATCCATATCATGGCTCCATGTTGTTTGTTTTTTTGTAGAATTCTCTTTAATTCTTCCTCTTTGCCCCTTGCCATCCAAAACACATATTTAGGAAAAGGGCTTCGTCATAGGGCTTGCAAACACTGCCTTTAGCTTATTTTTGTCTGACTGCTGTTCTTTCTCGGCTGTTTCTCTGCAAATTCGAAGCAAGGAGCTAAATGTAGTTTAATAAATTTAAAGCAGGTTTAACAAAGGGTCTAGTTCAATTACTTGTTCAGCAATAAACTGTGTGCAAGATTTGGAAAAACCAGCAAATTGAAGGCTTTTCAAGTTTCATTTCTTTCTGTTTACAGAGTACCCATTAGATGATGCCTAGAGGGGATTTATGCATGGGACTGAAATGAATTTGAAGACTTATCCTGGCCTCCATAATACTGGAGCACTTGGCAAGTGTATCTGTTCTTTCTGCCTTGAAGGAGCTTATAAGCTGTTCAGGAAATATGGGCACGTAAGGACCAAGGAATAATACAAGATGGCAGGATGACTTTAACCAGTGTCAGCTGTCGGGGGCAGATTGGGATAACTTTTGGAGAAGTCTGGACTTGAGATGGACTCCAGGGAAGTTTAGATAGGCAGAGTGGAGAGAGCAAGCCATTTTGGAAAAGAAGGACTAGCTCTTGGAGATACAAGCAGAGTATAGGTAGAGGCATATGAGAAACCTGGCTTGGATGGAGGATGGAGTCAATGGGGTTACAGGTTTGGGGCAGACATGTAAGATAGAGCCAGATGAGGGAGGGTCTTGTTAGCAGGAAGAACTTCTTACTTGTGCATCTGGAATTCTTAGCACCTTCAAAAGGAGCAGCCAAGAGGAAAAAATTCTACTTCCTAGTCCTTTTTCTCAGTGTGGTGTCAAACAGGTATCATGATATTGGTCAGTATTTTATCTTATCTAGTCCCCCAATGTGTTCCTATATTTTGTCTTTTTCTGTTTTTGCTTCTATTTTCTTTGGTGGCATACAGATTTGAAACAGTTTTTCCTATCCTCTGCCCTTCATGTCAGGAAGTAACCCTGGGATTTAGGTTTATGTATATTTATCAACGGAAAGCAATATTGGTTACACGAAAAGTCTTATTCTACTGTCTACAGCTGAAATCCCTATTGTTTTTTGCTGGAGAACTCTTGAGATAGTTTTTCAAAAATTCACATAAAAATTTGTGCAAGGAAAATTCAGATGTGAAATCTTCCTTGCAAATGTATTTCCCTTCTGGACCTGCCATTCATTCACATATTAACTCTGGGAATATTAAGGATGTACTGCACTGGACTCCCAGGACTCAAGGCTTCAGGCTTCTCTCTAAGTTCTTCATGTACCACCATTTCACCTATAAAATGGGTTTAGTTGGTTATTTTGTGCTTTTTGCTGCCAAAACTCTGTGCTCTGTGATGTTTGGTAAAATCCCATAATTGCTTCAATTTCAGCCATAAGGACCCAGTACTATTTCCATCAGGCTTGAATGCTTGGAGACTGTTTGAGTAGGTGCACAATGAAAGGCTGTGGGAGGTTTTCCAGGAGTGGTGTGTCTAGAATCAGTTTCCCTAATCCTTCTACTTCCACTAGTATGTGGAGAGAACTACCAGGGAGGTCTTTTTAAGGCAGACCTTTCAGCATGTCACATACCCTCTTCCAGACATGGTACATGGTTTTGCCACTTCTTACAAGATTAAACTCCTTTCAGGGTAACATCTAAATCTTACCCATCTTTCAGAGCCCAGTAAGATCTGTTTTCCTCTAACCGGCCTCTCCCATCATTCCATCCTGTTCTGTATCTTACTGTACGCATGGTCAATCCACCTAAGGGCTGTGTATCTTCTTTCTGTTTCTTGCAGATTAATCCTTCACCCCAACTTCCCCTTTCCCAACTAAATATATGGACATATGGTCCTCTAGCATAGGACCTATGCTTTTTAGTATTCCTTCAAGTCCATGCAAAATACTAGGCATCTTTTGTTTTCTCAGCAAATATGCATTGATTGCTTGATTAAACTACACAATAATGGGTGCAGTAAATGCATAAGGGAAGGACCAGTAGCTATTTTATATTCCAAAACTGTACTTCTGCTGGGTCAGGACAACTATACATGCGGGTGATTGTATTTCAGCAAACAGCCTTTTTAACAGCCACATCAAGACAAGGGAATGTTCTGAAATAAAGATGGTGCCAAGCCTGGCCTCAGAAGACCACCCACTGCGGCTCCAGTGGAAAGGGAGGAAGACATTGGAGAAGGATGAAACGCTTGTGAGGATGAACAGTCTGGACAGATGGATGGAGGACCACAAGGTGACCCACCAGGGGCAAGAGGGAAGGGAAGAGGCTGCTGTAGGTCTTGGGCAGCATGAAGTTTACATGGATCAGTTTATACTCTTGGATTAATACTGTTTGGCTGGAAAAAATAGTGTAAATAAGATGAATATAAGCCATCTGGTTGGTATAGTGGTGCAAAATGATGAACAATAAGTAATTGGGAGACTTGTCAAAGACAATAAGAAATGCAATTTAGCTTTTTAAGAATTAGTACAACTTTGTTATTTAAAACTGGAGGTAAATTTACCAGATTGGTACCAGAGTGATAATCACGCAGAAAGCGATTCAGTGCGCTTCATCATTTGGACTCGTCTTGCTGTGATGAGCAATGTTCCCTGAAGTTTCTCAAAGTTGGGAGCAGATGATAATGCTTCAGGGACAGCCAACTTCGGTGTTGAGCACATGCCAACAGCTCTGTGTTGCAATTAATTAAAATTTACAGCAGAGTTAATCTGGCAACATCCATGTATTTAATAATATGGATAATTGTTATTGTGCTGGGAAGCTTTTACGAATGAATGGTGACCAGATCACATAAATGCCTGTAATTTGTGTTTCTTTACACAGTTAAGCTGAGCCTTTACAGATTTTCTCTTTGTTAGGGCTCCAAAAACCAAGAAACAAAGCCAATGTTAACAATTTTCTGTGACACCGAATTAATCCTCTACACACACACACACACACACACACACACACACACACACACACACCTTAAAAGACAAAGGTCGTGGTTTGATTCCTTGACAATGAATTTTCCATTCCCTGAATGCCCCACCCCAGCTGGAGCCCAAGTTCACCCACTCTGGGCAATGCCCACCTGTCTCATGTCTTCCCAGGTCTTCTCTTTCCAGAAGAGAGACCAATTGTTGGAAGTTTTCAATCCCATCACGGAGTACGAAGCAGCCTAAGCTCTTGAGTCATGCTTGGCTATGGAAGTGAAAGCATGGGAACCTAAAACGGGGAAAAGGGAGTCCTCAGCTTGAGAGAGACCTGGCCTGGTACAGCAGGTAGGTGAGCAGGAAGGGTCCCTGCCTCTGGGGGTCTCTTGGGGAAGAAAAGAGCAAGAGATTAAACTTTCACTCTTTAAAATGCTTTATTTGTTCTGAACTTTTTTCCAATAGTATAAATACATAACTTTTGGAAAAATTCAAGAGTCAGATTACGTGGAAAGAAGACAATAAAATAGGACATGCTTTTGTAGCTCTAAGTGATAACCACATTAACTGTCACTTGTCTGTGTGCTTATACAGATAGTTCCCCAAAATGGGATCATACTGTTTTGTAATCTACTTTTTCTCTGAATATATCACAAACATCTCAACAAGTTCTTTTATATACAAGGCATGATTTGAATAATTACATAGTCATTGTTGTTAATTGTGTTGTATGCTAGCCATGTTTGGAGGACTTACAGGAATTTGCTTTTTTAGGAAAGCTAGAATTGACACTACAAAAATATTAGATGGGGAGGTGAAGCACAGGTTTTAGAAGTTTTCATACATTGAAGAAAGATAGAGAGATTTTTTAAAAACATCTGAGAGAAGTAACAGTTCAGGGACAGACAACTACCTGTATCCAGAACCTCTGGCACTTACGAAGAATTTTCCTATTTTGTATATCTTAGACCTTGGTGGAGGGATACAGAGTGGGGGTTTCAGGCATGTGTCCCTCATCCTTTAATTTTTTTTAAAAATCACAAGCTTATTCCTTTGACATGTTGATTTCTGATACCCAGGATATTTTATTGAGCAAGTAATCACAATGTTGCCATTTCCTCCTGTACAGTAGGGGATTGCTGAGAAGATGGTGCCACTGAAGCAAGACTTACCTATTTTCCTTAAAAGAAGTAGAATGTGGAACTCATAGCTGAAGACAGAGAAAGCAAAAGGTGGTCTGGGATAGAAGAAACCATGTGACGTGTATCAGCTAGCTACCGCTTTGTAACAAACCACCCTGGTATTCAGTAGCTTAAACAACCACCATTGATTCTGGTTCACATATTGGTGGCCCTTTTGGGAGTTGATTGATCTAAGTTATATCCAGATGGGTCCACCTAGGCTTGGCTTCCTCCTGCCTGCTATGCTTAGGTCTGCCTACTTATGTTCTTCTGGAACCCAGGCCAAAGGGGCAGCAACTACTTGGGGGAAGAATGTTCCTCTTATAATGATGGCAGGGGTGTAAGAGCTCAAACACCACCCTCGCCCATATTTCAAACTTTGGATGAGTCATTTCTGCTCAGAGCTCATTGCCAAAGCAAGTTACATGGCCAAGCCCAAAGACAAGAGAAGGTGGGAAGGTCTTCCACACTGACTAGCCCATCCCAGTGTGCTGGGGACTTTCCTGATTTAAGCATGGAAAGCCACATCCTAGGAAATATCAGTCTTGGGAAAATCAGGATGGTTGGTCACCCTGGGGAAAGTATACTCTCAATTTTGTTGGAGGAACTGCAGACCTCTGTAGTGAAGGACATGGCTGCAGGAAGGGGCAAGGCATTGGGGTCAATAATTCAGTCAAGCACAGCAGAGAGGGGAGGATTTCAGGGCTGGGAATCCTACATCCACGCACTGGGATGGCTGCAGACTGGAGGTGGGTATGTGGTCTACTTACCTAACAGTTGCACAGCACTTCATGTATTCAAAGAATGTTTCACTCTCATTTGGTCCCTACAACAAGCCTGTGAGATGGGAGGAGAGGCAGTTTAGGCAATCTCAGCTGACTGTTGAGGAAACTGTCAAGGGTTTGCATATCTTGACCAAGTTGGATCCTTGGTTACTAAAGAGTAGACAGTCCTCAAACAAGCTCAGATCTTTTGATTCTAGGACTCCACCCTTTACATTCTTCCTGAAAAGAAGAATAAATGTTCGATGAAAGTTGAGGCCACTGGATGATAGGACTGAGCTGAAAAGCCCTATCCTACCCTTCCCTACCTTCCAACTGTAGCCCTGCTTGAAAATAAGCACAAACACTCTTCATTACAAGCAAGCAGCAGAGAAGAGAGGCATTCTTACCTGCTCAGTGTGGGCTGGTGAGCTCTGCCACCTGGGTAACTGACAATGATAAGTGTTGACCTTTACATCTGGGGGCTCCTGAGAGCAGCCTGTGAGGGACTCCAAATGTGAAGGGCTCTGACAGTGGGAAAAGAGAGTCTTCCTCACTTATTCACAGCCGAATCGATAGGAAAAATCTGTGGGAGTGAATGATCCCAGGAACATGGTCTACTTTGCTTTTGTCTCTCCTATCCAGGGCACAGTGACAATGAAGTGGTTCTGTGTCTAACACACTGTGCCACCCCGCCCTTTGGCAGGCTCCCTGGACTTACTCTAACTTGTCTGGCATCAAGGCATTGAGAGGTTGCAGGGCTGGTACTCTGTGTGCATCTAAAGACTGAGTCAACATTTCAAGGAAGTCAAATGCAGCAGTTGATGGTTATTTATAAGGCACTGATGTAAGTTGCTCTTTACAAATCATTTATTACTATTTAACTGAAAGCGATGAGCTCATGCCTGAAAGAAAAGAAAAAGGGCCTTAATGAAATGATGGACCTTTGGGGAGGGCTTCTGCTGGAGCCAGTTTGTTCTGGATGGAAGAGGGGGGTGGACAGAAAGGAGGAGCTCTTCTCGTTCCCTTTCCAATAAATCTACCACAATATTACAAAATAGGGGGTTTTAGCTACACTTTCCAGTAAGCTCAGTGACTTCATTCACATGGCAGAGATTTATGAAACAAGTTCCTGACCATAGATGTCTATGACCTTGAGTCCCTTTGACCTTGCAAGTAGACTTCTTCTGATTGAAACCGTTTTCTAAGTTTTTAACTCTAGATTTTGAAAGAATGGTCCTATTTAAGGAGGAATCATGTTTAAGAAGTTTGAGTATGATGTGAAGTGAGTTTCATGTGGTCATGGTCTCTTAAAAGTATCTTAGATCCAGAAATAATTCTGACTTCTTTTAAGTCAAGAAAACGACCTGTCTGTTTCAGTTTTCCTAACTGAACTCCCCAACTGACATAACCTGTTTACAGATTTAAAAAAAAATCAAACTCTTGAGATGTGTAATATGGCATCATTCTTGAATTGAGGTTTCATGAAACACACACACACACACACACACACACACACACACACACACACACGCTCACTCACCAGTATCTACTGTTGCCCAGAAGAAAAAGGCAATAGGTTTTCATTAAAGCAAAATGAAACAAACCCCAGAAAATCATGAAAGAGTTTCAAGTTTAATTAGGGGAACAAAAATTTTTTAAAAATAAATGTAATAGGTTGAAGATTCATAATTTGATTCAAGATTATGAACAAGTGAGAGAGAGAAGGTTGATCAGGACCACGTGGGCAACTGGGAAGAGAGATTTGTGGAAAGGCGTGGCGGGCAGTGGAGAAGAGCTAGTAAGGCAAAAGGTGTCAACAAGGTACAGAGAAAGTCAATGAAATGAAGAGACCCATTCGATCCCTACATCCCACTCTACTCGTCTTAATGTCTGCTGTGCTCAAAGGCTTGCTAGAAATCATCCCGTGAGCTTCTGTGTTCTTTCAAACTAGCACAGCCTTGCCCTTGCCTCTGACCACATAAGTTGGAATATATATGATATAAAGATCTATCGTTTGTTGGCCTATCTATCTGCCTCTCCCTATCTATGTGTGGTGTATTTGTATATGCATACATATGTGTGTATGTGTGTATACGTAAGTCAGCTTTACTTAAATACTCATCACCATTCATACAATTGACTCATTTAAAGTGTATAATTCAATGGCTTTTCAGATATTCCCAGAATTGTGCAATCATCACCATGCTGGGAATGTTAGGTGGAAAGATAGACGTGAGCAGCCAGGGAAAGGGAAGAGAAGGTTCAAAGTAAAAAACACCCAGCTCATGTTCAGAGAGAAAACCACCCAGCTCCTTCCAGGTAGGCGGTTCCCAGTGAAGACAACAAAGGCTTTGCAAGGAGATAACTTCCTTGCCTGTGGGGTCCAGGCCAAACTGCTCCCAACCTGATGGCAACATGGCCGCTATCCAGCAGAGCTAAGAACTATTCAAACCACACCTCATCCTGGGAAAGGACATGGGCACTGAGAGGTGGCTACACAGACAGACCTGTCAATCAGATGATCCCGCCTTGTCAGTCCAAGAGGCGCCTCCTAGCCTGGATGCAATGTGAAGGCCGCTAACCGATGGGGGCCTATTGTGTCTCTGCCTTTCAATTCTTTGTTGTGGGGAGGAGGCACAAGAACCAAGGAGAACAAACTGAGCCTGTAACAACCACCATCAATTTTAGAACATGTTCATTACCTCAAATAGCCGACTTACTGGATGGGTTAAAAAACACCCACAAACAGCCCTTTCCATTGGCTCTGGAGTCTTTGACAGTGTAGTCTCCAAATTATTTTTCAATAACTTTTCTTAAAATAAAATAATTTCAAATAGCTTTTCTAGTGATAATACATTAAGAGCAAAATCTAAATATAAATCAAGAAAATGACCTCCTTCTAAGTGGGAAAAAAAATTACACTCCTCTCTCCATGTCATGGAGAAGCACAAACATATTTTTTAGGTAAAATTTGTTCTATGAAACACTGCATATCTGTAAGAAATCATCTCTGGAGCCTTTCCTGTTGTCCACATGTACATTTCTATTTGTAAGACATCTTTTTCATTTAGCTTTCTTTTCCTTGTCTAGAATGGGTTATTCAAGTTCCTGGCATTTTGACTGATTTTTTTCTCATCTATAAAGGGATACCAACAACCTCCAAATTTCCTTATTTTAATGATATTAATGAGGTTTAACACAACCATTCCTTTTTTTTTCTTATCCAAACCCCACATTTTACTCTGGTTCTCTTGGAACTTGAAAAACCTTCATGAAGGGTCTTTTTTGGGATAGCCTGTAAAAATAAGGTACTAAATTTTCTTGCAAAGTTATCTGCATTTCAGAATGCCAACTGAGAAAACGTTCCATTGTATGTTATACAATAGCTGATTTCTTAAAGCTCCAAAGTTATTCACTCATCAAATGTTTAAATTCATGAAAAGTTACTCAAAATTAATTATTCAAGAATAATTTGGAGAATACACTGTCAAAGACTCCAAAGCTGATAAAAAAAAAAAAAAAGGGTGTTTGGGGGTGTTTTTTAACCCATCCAGTAAGCCTGCTTTTTGAAGGGATGAACATGTTCTAAAATTGATTGTGTTTGTTACAGGGTGAGTTTCACTCATTAAAAGTTTAAATTCATATTTTATTCACACACCTATAGGCAAAAGTTGGTCTTAATGGGGGACTCTGGGTTAATTGTTCTCTTCTGGGCTGCAATAAGTTTTCTAAAATTAAGTTGAAAGCTGAGGTCAGTCTAAGGGCTGGAGGCTCATTCTAACTAATTTAAATTGTCCTGAGAATTGTTTATGAAAGCTTCTAGAAGTGGGAAACCACCAACAATGAAGGGATAGACAGAAAGAGAGCCACATTTTATTTTTCCAAGCCAGTTATATATATTTCCGAAGGGTTCAGCACTAGAAAAAGCTGAGGAAACTATGTGTAATACAGTCACTAAGAGCCAAGTGACTTTTATTTACCTACTAAAGGGACTACTTGAGAATGTGGCTTCCAATATAGTTCCTATTTTTGTGGTCCAACATTTTTAACAGTCTAAAGTGAGCGAGGCAAACCTGATAACTTGATCCCAAGAATTTCATTATCTTCTCAGTGCTTACAGCATCGATGGAGTTAGAGTGATTGTAATCAAGAGCAGGTTCAAAAATCTTTGAGAAATCAAGTAAACCCCTTGTGAAACCGCAAGTTCTCAGAAATGAAAAGGCGGATGCTGGTCTGCAGTCCCGGGTTTCCCCCCTCTTCCCACCCGTGCCCACAGCAGCGGTGAGCATTTCATTAGCACCTGTGGAAGCCTGCCCACCTCAGCCCAGCTCCCCAGCTACCCCCCACCGAAGGAACGCCCCCCACCCCCCATCGTGCTGTAGCCTCTTACCCAGCTGGATTGCTCCTCATTATAGTTATGCATAGCTGACATATCTCATATTCATTTATTTATTTGCTGCCTGCTCTGCTAAATATAACCTCTGCAAGGGAAGGAAAATTTAAATTGCTGTTTCCAATGTCTCGCATGGTGCTTGGAACGTACTAGGAACTCAGGAAGTATTTGTTGAGTGTGCCTGGTGGGTAGAGGGGACGGAGAAAGAAAGACAGACAGGGAGGCAGAGACAGAAGGACAGAATGAGACAGAGACAAAGAGACAAAAGGAGTGAGACAGAGTGAGTCACCGACCTAGAGACAAGAGATTTTTATCTATTTATGATACTTTTGATTGCTAGATTTTTTTCTTCCAGTTGAAAACTGCTTAAGTTTTGGTTGGAAGAGCAGATTTCAAGGGGCCTGAAATAGATGCAGGAAAGCATTTGCGAGGTTATCCAGGCAGCTGGGTGAGAAAATCCGGTGGGAGATGAGAGAGGTTGGGGGCGCCCACCGGAGACCTGCGGGCTGTTGCGCTGCCCCCTCTCCTCTTCCCGCCCCTTCAGGGGCCTGGACCGCAGCTGCCTCAAGTGGACTCAGCTGCTCCTTGGGCTTCAGGTTTTGTATCTGACGTGTAGTCCTTTCAGATGACTCTCCCCAAGATGTAACGCAGTACCCCCCAGCCCTGACACAGATTGCAGTGGGTCTCTGTGGCCACAGGGCGAACACAGTCCCATCATCTTTCGTAGCTCCTGCTCTCTGAAGTGCGTGCTTCTGACATTCCTCTTTGGAGAATGCCCTTTACCCTTTGCAGTGTCTTAAATCCGACCCCTGACACCACGTGCTGTTGACTGACCGGGCCACGTTGACACCAAGCATTCAGTTCCTTTGGGCAAACATTTACTGGGTGCCCCACAAATGCAGAGAATTTTACCAAGTCCTGTGAGGTTGGTAATCCTTTCATAGCAATTTGCAGTTTATCACGTTAAGGAAAGGTCCTTTTATGTCCCGATTTTTTTCCTTTTTTTATTGGTTATGGATGTTAATTTCAATGAGGGTCTTCCCACCACTGAAAAAGTGTGGATTCATTTCATTGTTAGATTTCTTCTTATTGAATCACTGGCATCCTTTAGCTAAACCCTACTTAGTTACTTTTTAATATTAGAAAGATTAATATTCTGAAGAATTTTTTTCTCAGTATTTTATTGAATTTGTATGGTTCTGTTTTTGTTTGTTTTGCCCTACATGTTATATTGGCTTGTAATTTCTCTTTTCTGCTACACTCTTTTTTTTTTAATTCAAATCACAATTAGGGATCCTGAAGAGTTTTTGTATTTTTACAAGTTTTTGGTTCTTGATACATTGACTACTCCGTTGACACATTTCTAGCCTTGAGCCTTGTTAGATGGTAAATTCTTTGCAAACTTTTTCAGCTCCTTGCAGTCTATTCAGATTCTCAGGATTTTTTGTAATTTCTTTTTCCATATTTTTGCAATTTTCATCATTTTCTGAAAATATGTGGAAGGTGGTATTTGCTTACATTCTGCATTTTTTGCTATGTTTATTTCTTAATCCAAGCTTCACTGTCTTTAATTTTATTTCCTTTTTCCTGATTAGACTTGCCAGAAGTTTGCCTGTTTTATTGTTTATATTCTCCAAAGATTAATCTTGTTGATGTATATATTACATATGTTCTATTCTATTTTTACATAACTAATTCTAGTTTTCATCTGCAGTAATGAAAGCATTTTGGGCTATTAATTTTATGCTGAGTAAAGCTTCCATTGCTAGGCATATTTTGCCATGATGTATTCCTTTCTTTTTTATCTAACTAGCTTTTAATTTCAATTGTGATTTCCTAGTTCTTTGATCCAAGAGTTATTTAGGAGAGTATTTTATCACTTCCAAGTAGTGAAGGCTTTTCAGTCATATTTTTTTATAGCCTGAAAACTCTGCTTTTTTGAATTTATAAAGCTTTTTTTTTTCCCTTTAAAAATTTTCTATTTTATTATTTTTACACCTGGCTCTTTTTCTTTTTTTTTTGAGAGGGCATCTCTCATATTTATTGATCAAATGGTTGTTAAAAACAATAAAATTCAGTATAGGGGAGTCAATGCTCAATGTACAATCATTAATCCATCTCAAGCCTAATTCTCGTCAGTCTCCAATCTTCTGAAGCATAATGAACGAATTCTTACATAGTGAATAAATTCTTACATGGTGAACAGTACAAGGGCATTCATCACAGAAACTTTCGGTTTTGATCACGCATTATGAACTATAAACAATCAGGTCAAATATGAATATTCGTTTGATTTTTATACTTGATTTATATGTTGATCCCACATTTCTCCCTTTATTATTATTATTTTTATTTTTAATAAAATGCTGAAGTGGTAGGTAGATGCAAGATAAAGGTAGAAAACATAGTTTAGTGCTGTAAGAGGGCAAATGTAGATGATCAGGTGTGTGCCTATGGACTAAGTATTAATCCAAGCTAGACAAGGGCAGCAAAACATCCACGGATGCAGAAGATTTCTCTCAAAACAGGGGGGGTGAGGTTCTGAGCCTCACCTCTGTTGATCCCCAATTTCTCACCTGATGGCCCCCCTGCGACTGTGCCTGTCTTAGGTTGTTCCTCCCTTGAGGAATCTTACCCGTCTCTGGCTAACCAGTCATCTTCCGGGGCCATACAGGGAAATGTAAAGTTGGTAAGTGAGAGAGAAGCCATATTGTTTGAAAAGGTTAGCTTTTTACTTCTTTGCAGATTTATGCCCTGTGGCTTCTATGCCCAGCACTTGTCTCGAGGTATCTTTACCACCTGGAGGAATTATGATACTCGGTAAATTCGATATGAGGCACGAATTCTATTTAAGGGTTGTAATTAGAAAGGAAGAAGAAAAGCTATAGAGGTAGCATACGGAAGAAAACATGGGAGGATTGATTATTTCTTTGACATATCTTCTTGTAGAGTACCTTAAGTATGTATAGATTTTAAACTACTAACTAATTTGCACACATATATTAACATAATAGGAATATGGTAACATAAACAAAGCAAATCTATAATTACCATCCATCTCCAGTGAAGCCAAGAAAACCATTTAGGCACCCTAGGCATTTGTGAAAATTTGTCTATGATATGATGGATATTGTCCAACTGTACTTGAACAGTCTGAGAGAAATCAGACAAATTAAAGCAGCCTATTTCTGGGATCTGTTCACATCCCATATGTTCTTTTAACCATAGATAGTCTATAGTCATGAGATTTTGGAGTGCTACAACTTGCACCCCTCCCAACTCCTGGTTAGTTCCAACAGTACAGATCCGGTCAAATTCGTTGTCTCACTGTATGCACATGCCAGCCTAGACATCTCCCTCCTCATTCCAATGGCAAGTCCAGGAAACGGTGGGGTGGATGCAGCCACAACCGCAGCATGGCCCAGATCCCTGTGGAGGCTGTTTGTTGATCATCCCCCGGCACGAGTCCTCCAGAGAGTGCTGATGCCGGAAGCTCCTCCTCATATCGTATCTTAGTTCATTTTCTGGGTATCCAAGCTAGGCCTTGATCTTCTGCATAGAAACAAACAGACCCTTTGCCCACACTTTGACATGCCCTCTATACCACTGTGCAGAACTCATTGGAGGTCAGCACACAGGAACTGATTTTTTTTTTAGTCTTTAATCTACACTTACATGAAGAATACTATGTTTAGTATGCTCTCCCCTTTATCAGGTCCCCCCTAACAACCACATTACGGTTACTGTCCATCAGCTTAGCAAAATGTTGTACAATCACTACTTGTCCTCTCTGTGTTGTGCAGCCCACCCTCCCCTTTCTCCCTCCCCCCCATGCATGCTAATCTTAATACCCCCCTTCTTCTTTCCCCCCCTTATCCCTCCCTGCCCACCCATCCTCCCCAGTTCCTTTCCCTTTGGTATCTGTTAGTCCATTTTTGGGTTCTGTAATTCCGCTGCTGTTTTGTTCCTTCAGTTTTTCCTTTGATCTTATACTCCTCAGATGAGTGAAATCATTTGGTATTTCTCTTTCTCCGCTTGGCTTATTTCACTGAGCATAATACTCTCCAGCTCCATCCATGTTGCTGCAAATGGTTGGATTTTTCCACTTCTTATCGCTGAGTAGTATTCCATTGTGTATATGTACCACATCTTCTTTATCCATTCATCTACCGATGGACATTTAGGTTGCTTCCAATTTTTGGCTATTGTAAATAGTGCTGTGATAAACATAGGGGTGCATCTCTCTTTCTCAAACTTGATTGCTGCGTTCTTAGGGTAAATTCCTAGGAGTGGAATTCCTGGGTTAAATGGTAGGTCTGTTTTGAGCATTTTGATGAACCTCCATACTGCTTTCCACAATGGTTGAACTAATTTACATTCCCACCAGCAGTGTAGGAGGGTTCCCCTTTCTCCACAGCCTTGCCAACATTTGTTGTTGTTTGTCTTTTGGATGGCAGCTATCCTTACTGGTGTGAGGTGATACCTCATTGTAGTTTTAATTTGCATTTCTCTGATAATTAGCGATATGGAGCATCTTTTCATGTGTTTCTTGGCCATCTGTATTTCTTTTTTAGAGAACTGTCTGTTCAGTTCCTCTGCCCATTTTTTAATTGGGTTATTTGTTTTTTGTTTGTTGAGGCGTGTGAGCTCTTTATATATTCTGGACGTCAAGCCTTTATCGGATCTGTCATTTTCAAATATATTCTCCCATACTGTAGAGTTCCTTTTTGTTCTATTGATGGTGTCTTTCGCTGTACAGAAGCTTTTCAGTTTAATGTAGTCCCACTTGTTCATTTTTGCTGTTGTTTTCCTTGCCCGGGGAGATATGTTCAAGAAGAGGTCACTCATGTTTATGTCTAAGAGGTTTTTGCCTATGTTTTTTTCCAAGAGTTGAATGGTTTCATGACTTACATTCAGGTCTTTGATCCATTTTGAGTTTACCTTTGTATATGGGGTTAGACAATGGTCCAGTTTCATTCTCCTACATGTAGCTGTCCAGTTTTGCCAGCACCATCTGTTGAAGAGACTGTCATTTTGCCATTGTATGTCCATGGCTCCTTTATCAAATACTAATTGACCATATATGTTTGGGTTAATTTCTGGAGTCTCTAATCTGTTCCACTGGTCTGTGGCTCTGTTCTTGTGCCAGTACCAAATTTTCTTGATTACTATGGCTTTGTAGTAGAGCTTGAAGTTGGGGAGTGAGATCCCCCATACTTTATTCTTCTTTTTCAGGATTGCTTTGGCTATTCGGGTCTTTGGTGTTTCCATATGAATTTTTGAATTATTTGTTCCAATTCATTGAAGAATGTTGCTGGTAATTTGAGAGGGATTGCATCAAATCTGTATATTGTTTTGGGCAGGATGGCCATTTTGATGATATTAATTCTTCCTAGCCATGAGCATGGGATGCCTTTCCATTTATTAGTGTCCCCTTTAATTTCTCTTAAGAGTGACTTGTAGTTTTCAGAGTATAAGTCTTTCACTTCTTTGGTTAGGTTTATTCCTAGGTATTTTATTCTTTTTGATGCAATTGTGAATGGAATTGTTTTCCTGATTTCTCTTTCTATTGGCTCATTGTTAGTGTATAGGAAAGCTACAGATTACTGTGTGTTAATTTTGTATCCTGCAACTTTGCTGTATTCTGATATCAGTTCTAGTAGTTTTGGAGTGGAGTCTTTAGGGTTTTTTATGTACAGTATCATTTCATCTGCAAATAGTGACAGTTTAACTTTTTCTTTACCAATATGGATTCCTTGTATTTCTTTGTTTTGTCTGATTGCCGTGGCTAGGACCTCCAGTACTATGTTAAATAACAGTGGGGAGAGTGGGCATCCCTGTCTTGTTCCCTATCTCAGAGGAAATGCTTTCAGCTTCTCGATGTTCAGTATAATGCTGGCTGTGGGTTTATCATATATGGCCTTTATTATGTTGAGATACTTGCCCTCTATTCCCATTTTGCTGAGAGTTTTTATCATGAATGGATGTTGAATTTTGTCAAATGCTTTTTCAGCATGTATGGAGATGATCATGTGGTTTTTGTCTTTCTTTTTGTTGATGTGGTGGATGATGTTGATGGATTATCGAATGTTGTACCATCCTTGCATCCCTGGGATTAATCCCACTTGGTCATGGTGTATGATCCTTTTGTTATACTGTTGAATTCTGTTTGCTAATATTTTATTGAGTATTTTTGCATCTACATTCCTCAGGGATATTGGTCTGTAATTTTCTTTTTTGGTGGGGTCTTTGCCTGGTTTTGGTATTAGGGTGATGTTGGCTTCATAGAATGAGTTTGGGAGTATTCCCTCCTCTTCTATTTTTTGGAACACTTTAAGGAGAATGGGTACTATGTCTTCTCTGTGTGTTTGATAAAATTCTGAGGTAAATCCGTCTGGCCCCGGGGTTTTGTTCTTGGGTAGTTTTTTGATTACCGGTTCAATTTCTTTCCTCGTAATTGGTTTGTTTTAACTTTTGTGTTTCTTCCTTGGTCAGTCTTGGGAGGTTGTATTTTTCTAGGAAGTTGTCCATTTCTTCTAGGTTTTCCAGCTTGTTGGTATATAGGTTTTCATAGTAGTCTTTAATAATTCTTTGTGTTTCTGTGGAGTCTGTCGTGATTTTTCCATTCTCATTTCTGATTATGTTGATTTGTGTTGATTCTTTTTCTCTTAATATGTTTGGCTAGAGGCTTATCTATTTTGTTTATTTTCTCAAAGAACCAGCTCTTGGTTTCGTTGATTTTTGCTATTGTTTTATTCTTCTCAATTTTGTTTATTTCTTCTCTGATCTTTATTATGTCCCTCCTTCTGCTGACTTTAGGCCTCATTTGTTCTTCTTTTTCCAGTTTCAATAATTGTGATGTTAGACTATTCATTTGGGATTGTTCTTCCTTCTTCAAGTGTGCCTGGATTGCTATATACTTTCCTCTTAAGACTGCTTTCGCTGCGTCCCACAGAACTTGGGGCTTAGTGTTGTTGTTGTCATTTGTTTCTATATATTCCTTGATCTCTATTTTGATTTGTTCATTGATCCATTGATTATTTAGTAGCATGTTGTTAAGCCTCCATGTGTTTGTGAGCCTTTTTGCTTTCTTTGTAGAATTTATTTCTGCTTTTACACCTTTGTGGTCTGAAAAATTGGTTGGTAGAATTTCAATATTTTGGAATTTACTGAGGCTCTTTTTGTGAGCTAGTATGTGGTCTATTCTGTAGAATGTTCCATGTGCACTTGAGAAGAATGTATATCCTGTTGCTTTTGGATGTAGAGTTCTATAGATGTCTATTAGGTCCATCTGTTCTAGTGTGTTGTTCAGTGCCCGTGTGTCCTTACTTATTTTCTGCCCGGTGGATCTATCCTTTGGGGTGAGTGGTGTGTTGAAGTCTCCTAAAATGAATGCATTGCAGTCTATTTCCCTCTTTAGTTCTGTTAGTATTTGCTTCACATATGCTGGTGCTCCTGTATTGGGTGCATATATATTTAGAATGGTTATATCCTCTTGTTGGACTGAGCCCTTTATCATTATGTAGTATCCTTCTTTATCTCTTGTTACTTTCTTTGTTTTGAAGTCTATTTTGTCTGATATTAGTACTGCAACCCCTGCTTTCTTCTCACTGTTGTTTGCCTGAAGTATGTTTTTCCATCCCTTGACTTTTAGTCTATGCTTGTCTTTGGGTTTAAGGTGAGTTTCTTGTAAACAGCATATAGATGGGTCTTGCTTTTTTATCCATTCTATTACTCTGTGTCTTTTGATTGGTGCATTAAGTCCATTTACATTTAGGGTGACTATTGAGAGATATGTATTTATTGCCATTGCAGGCTTTAGATTCGTGGTTACCAAAGGTTCAAGGTTAGTTTCTTTAGTATCTTACTGCCTAACCTAGCTCTCTTATTGAGCTGTTACATACACTGTCTGGAGATTCTTTTCTTCTCTCCCTTCTGATTCCTCCTCCTTCATTCTTCATATGTTGTGTGTTTTGTTCTGCTCTTTTTAGGAGTGCTCCCATTTATAGCAGTCCCTGTAGGATGCCCTGTAGAGGTGGTTTGTGGGAAGCAAATTCCCTCAGCTTTTGCTTGTCTGGGAATTGCTTAATCCCGCCATCATATTTAAATGATAGTCGTGCTGAATACAGTATCCTTGGTTCAAGGCCCTTCTGTTTCATTGCATTAAGTATATCATGCCATTCTCTTCTGGCCTGTAGGGTTTCTGTCGAGAAGTCTGATGATAGCCTGATGGGTTTTCCTTTATAGGTCACCTTTTTCTCTCTAGCTGCCTTTAAAACTCTTTCCTTGTCCTTGAACCTTGCCATTTTAATTATTATGTGTCTTGGTGTTGTCCTCCTTGGATCCTTTCTTTTGGGGGTTCTGTGTAATTCCATGGTCTGTTTGATTATTTCCTCCCCCAGTTTGGGGAAGTTTTCAGCAATTATTTCTTCAAAGACACTTTCTATCCCTTTTCCTCTTTCTTCTTCTTCTGGTACCCCTATAATGTGAATATTTTTCCTTTTGGATTGGTCACATAGTTCTCTTAGTGTTGTTTCATTCCTGGAGATCCTTTTATCTCTCTCTATGTCAGCTTCTATACGTTCCTGTTCTCTGGCTTCTATTCCTTCAATGGCCTCTTGCATCTTATCCATTCTGCTTATAATTCCTTCCAGGGATTGTTTCACTTCTGTGATCTCCTTCCTGACATCTGTCATCTCCCTCCGGACTTCATCCCATTGCTCTTGCATTTTTCTCTGCATCTCATCCCATTGCTCTTTCATTTTTCTCTGCATCTCTGTCAGCATGTTCATGATTTTTATTTTGAATTCTTTTTCAGGAGGACGGGTTAGGTCTGGCTCCTTCTCAGGTGTTGTCTCTGTGATCTTTGTCTGCCTGTAGTTTTGCCTTTTCATGGTGATAGAGAGAGTTTGCAGAGCTGGTACGAGTGACCGCTGGAAGAGCTTCCCTTCTTGTTGGTTTGTGGCCTTCCTCTCCTGGGAGAATAGCGACCTGTAGTGGCTTATGCTTGTCAGCTGTGCGCAGACAGGGCTTCTGCTACCTGCCCGTTTGCTATGGACTTTATTTCTGCTGTTGCTGTGGGCGTGGCCTGGCTGGGGCTGCTCCTCCAAAGTGGTGGAGCCCCATTGGTGGGGGAGCGGCCAGGAGGCTATTTATCTCCGTAAGGGGCCTCTGTGCTCCCTGTTGCCCAGGGGGTTAGAGTGCCCAGAGATCCCCAGATTCTCTGCCTCTGGTCTAAGTGTCCTGTCCTGCCCCTTTAAGACTTCCAAAAAGCACTCTCCAAACCAAAACAACAACTGCAACAATGAGAGAGGGAACAGAAAAAAAAAAAAAAAGAGAAAAGCACGCGATTTTGTTTTGTCCTCAGGCACCGGTCCCAGGCACCCGCTCACTGGTCTTGGTGCCCTGCCTCCCTAGTACCGGGGTCCCTGTCCCTTCAAGGCTTCCAAAAAGCACCCGCCCACCGGTCCCGCAGGGAAAAATGTGCGATATTCTTTGTCCTCAGTCACCAGTCCCAGGCACCCGCCCACTGGTCCTGCCGCCCTGCCTCCCTAGCACCGGGGTCCCTGTCCCTTCAAGGCTTCCAAAAAGCACCCTCCCACCGGTCCTGCAGGGAAAAACGCACGATATTCTTTGTCCTCAGGCGCCGGTCCCAGGCACCCGGTCACCGGTCCTGCTGCTCTGCCTCCCTAGCACCGGGGTCCCTGTCCCTTTAAGGCTTCCAAAAAGCACTCGCCAAAAAGAGAGAAAAAAAGGGGAAAAACGCGTGATTTCCTCCGTTCTCAGGCGCCAGTCTCAGGCACCCGCCCACCGGTCCCGCAGGCAAAAACGCGTGATATTCTTTGTCCTCAGGTGCCAGTTCCAGGCATCCGCTCACCGGTCCTGCTGCTCTGCCTCCCTAGCACCACAGTCCCTGTCCCTTTAAGGCTTCCAAAAAGCACTCGCCAAAAAGAGGAAAAAAAAGGGGAAAAATGCATGATTTCCTCCGTCCTCAGGCGCCAGTCTCCGGCACCTGCCCACTGGTCCCGCAGGGAAAAATGCGCAATATTCTTTGTCCTCAGGCTCTGGTCCCAGGCACCCGCTCACCGGTCCTGCTGCTCTGCCTCCCTAGCACCAGGGTCCCTGTCCCTTTAAGGCTTCCAAAAAGCACTCGCCAAAAAAAAAAACCGCTCCGGTTTCTTTCCACCCGCTGGGAGCCGGGGGGAGAGGCGCTCAGGTCCCGCCGGGCCGGGGCTTGTATCTTACCCTCTTCACAAGGCGCTTGGTTCTTGCAGGTGTGGATGTGGTCTCGATGTTGTCCTGTGTCCTCTGGTCTCTATTTTAGGAAGAGTTTTCTTTGTTATATTTTCATAGCTCTGTGTGTTTTTGGGAGGAGATTTCCACTGCTCTACTCACGCCGCCATCCTGGCTCCGCCCGACCCATAAAGCTTTTTTTATGGCCACATATGTAATTGATTTATGTAAAGGGTCCATGATATGTGGAAAAGGAAATATATCCTTATGTACCATTCAATTATTTTGTGTCTAAAAAACCTTATAAACTGTATTCCAGAACTGCGTGATTTTGAAAGAGATACATTAAACATTTTCAGGGTAGTTTTTTTAAAATCTAAAGTTCTTTGAATCACTAATAATTAATATTATATATTAAGTGCTCTGTTTTTGTAGAGCACACAGGTTCATGATCATTGTTTCTTCCTCATTAAATGCCTTTATTATTACAGAGTGTCTCTCCTTATTTTGTTCAGTGTTTTTCACCTCAAGTTCCACCTTGACAGAGATACTGTGATTCCTGCTTCCCTTTGTCTGCATTTGCCTGACGTCTCCCTGCTCATCTCCTTATTTTCAATGCTTGTCCATTTTTAAGAGTGCTCCTATAAATAACATATACCTGGGTTTTTTTTTTGAGAGGGCATCTCTCATATTTATTGATCAAATGGTTGTTAACAACAATAAAATTATGTATAGGGGACTCAATGCTCAATGCACAATCATTAATCAACCCCAAGCCTAATTCTCAACAGTCTCCAATCTTCTGAAGCATAACGAACAAGTTCTTACATGGTGAACAAGTTCTTACATAGTGAATAAGTTCTTACATGGTGTACAGTGCAAGGGCAGTCATCACAGAAACTTTCTGTTTTGATCATGCATCCTGAACTATACACAATCAGGTCAAATATGATTATTCGTTTGATTTTTATACTTGATTTATGTGTGGATCCCACATTTCTCCATTATTGTTATTATTATTTTTTTAATAAAATGCTGAAGTGGTAGGTAGATGCAAGAAAAGGTAGAAAACATAATTTAGTGCTGTAAGAGGGCAAATGTAGATGATCAGGTGTGTGCCTATAGACTAAGTATTAATCCAAGCTAGACAAGAGCAACAAAACATCCACGATGCAGAAGATTTCTCTCAAAACAGGGGGGGTGAGTTCTAAGCCTCCCCTCTGTTGATCCCCAATTTCTCACCTGATGGCCACCCTGCGACTGTGCCTGTCTTAGGTTGTTCCTCCCTTGAGGAATCTTACCCGTCTCTGGCTAACCAGTCATCTTCTGGGGCCATACAGGGAAATGTAAAGTTGGTAAGTGAGAGAGAAGCCTTATTGTTTGAAAAGGTTAGCCTTTTACTTCTTTGCAGATTTATGCCCTGTGGCTTCTATGCCCAGCATTTGTCTTGAGGTATCTTTACCACTTGGTAGAATTATGATACTCGGTAATTTCGATATGAGGCATGAATTCTACTAAAGGGTTGTAATTAGGAAGGAAGAAGAAAAGCTATAGAAGTAGCAGACAGAAGAAAACATGGGAAGATTGATTATTTCTTTGACATATCTTCTTGTAGAGTAACATAAGCATGTATAGGTTTTAAACTACTAATTAAATTGCATATACACATTAACATAATAGGAATACAGCTACATAACAAAAGCAGACCTACAATTACCAGCCATATCCAGTGAAACCAAGAAAACCAGTTAGGCACCCTAGGCATTTGTGAAAACTTATCAATGAAATGATGGATATTGTCTAACTGAATTTGAATAGTTTGAGAAAAATCATACAAATTAAAACAACACAATCCTGGGGACTGTTCACATCCCATATGTTCTTTTAACAGTAGATGGTCTATAGTCGCATGATTTTGGAGCACTGCAACTTGCACTTCTCCTAATTCTTGGTTGAGTTCCAACAGTATAGATCTAGTCAAATTTGTTGTTTTACTGTATGCACAGGCCAGCTTAGATATCTCCTTCTTCATTCCAATGGCAAGTCCAGGAACCGGTGGGATGAATGCAGCTACAACTGCAACAGCGCCAGGATCTTTGTTGATGTTTTTTGATGATCATCTTCTGGAATGACTCTTCCAGAGGATGTTGATGTTGGAAGTTCTTCTGCATATCGTATCTTAATTTGTTTTCTGGGTAGCCAAATTAGGCTTTGATCCTCTGTTAGTCCATTCTTAGGTTCTGTGATTCTGCTGCTGTTTTGTTCCTTCAGTTTTTCCTTTGTTCTTATACTCCACAGGTGAGTGAAATCATTTGGTATTTCTCTTTCTCTGCTTGGCTTATTTCACTGAGCATAATACCCTCTAGCTCCATCCATGTTGTTCAAATGGTAGGATTTGTTTTCCTGGGTTTTGTTTTTTAACTCTCTATGACAGTCTCAGTTATTTAATGGGATAGTCCGTCCTGTACATGTTCAGTGTAATGTGTGCTCAATTTCATTATGCATATCTGTATGTTTACTATTTATTTTACTTTGTAATTCTCCTTTATTTTGATTTTAAGCTGATGTTATTTACATTCATTTTGTTTTTTTCTTATACTTTAAAAGTTCTACTGTATTTTCCCTTCCTGCTAGTGATTCTCAATTCTTGACTCTCATAATCAAATGTGCAGTTTCCACTGTCTATGGAAGTAGGAAGTTACTACTTCTCCCTATTAAGATGTGCAGTGGACTGAATATTTGTGTCCCCCACAAGTTTTATATGTTGAAATCCTAACCCCCAATGTGATAGTATTAGGAGGTGGGGCCTTAGATAAGTAATTAGGCCATGAACGTGGAGTCCTATGAATGGGATTAATACCTATAAAAGGTAACTAATACCTTTTCCTGCCATGTGAGGATAGAGAGAGAAGTCAGCCATGTGTGAACCAGGAAGCAGGCTCTCCAGAGGCACCAAAATATGCCAGTGTTTTGATTTGGGACCCACCAGCCCCCAGAACTGTGAGAAATAAATTCCTGTCTAAGTCTCACAGATAATGGTGTTTTGTTATTCAAGGCAGAAAATTGGTGCTGAATGGTGGGTGCTGTAATGAACGCCTAAGGGTGTGGAAGTAGCTTTGGAGACATGTCGTGGGAAGAGGCTGGAAGAGTTTGCGGTGCCTGTTGGAAATAGCTAGAATCGCAGCGAATGGACCATTAAGGACAGTTCTGTTGATAGCTCAGAAAGGAAAAAGAAGAGCTGTAAAGAACCTTTCCATAGCTCTAGAACATGACTAGTCATGAACAGAAGGTTGGTAAGAATATGGATGGTAATGACCTCTCCGATTAGGTCTCACACAGAAATGAGGATCATGTCATGGATAATGGAGAAAAGGCCATCCTTGTTATAAAGTGTCAAAGAAAGTAGCAGGATTGTGTTCAGGATCTAGCGTTTTGTGGGAGATAGAATCTGTGAGCATGGAATCGGACCCTTAGCTGAAAATCTTCTAAGGTGAGTGTTGAAGGTGCAACTCGGCTCCTCTGAACTGACTTAGTAAAACTGGAAAAAAGAGAAATGACTTAAAGATAGAATTGTTAGGCAAAAGGGAAGCAAAACTATAGGACTTGGAAAATTCTCAGCCTTTCCATACTATAAAAAGTGAGAAAGTTTGGCAGGATATGGCACACTGACCCTTTGATAAGGAGATTAGTGTGTGTGTGAACCTTTGACTTAATGAGCATCTCAAAAAAAGCCAGGAATGGAGATGGAATTATTCCAGCAGAAGCACTGTCAGCTGGGACTAAAGGAAGCAGGATGAAATGAAGGAAGACTGCTAGACTCTCAGATCCCACAGCACTACCCTAGAGCTTTTGGCTGTGAATGCCTGCTGTTCTTCAAGACAAGGGAGGAAGGTACCTAAAAGGGAAAAGGAGCTCATCAGGGCTGCCTGCTCCATCTCAGCTTCAAAGGTGAGACCAACACCCTGGTGAGCTGTGGGGCCAGAGCTATCTGGTAGAGCCTGGGAGACACATCCTCACCCTGATGAGGCCACAGCATGGACAGGGCCACCACAAGGAGCTGCAGTGGGGCAGCCCCCCACCAATCCGAGGGAGTGATGTTGATACCCCAGTGGGTCTGAAGGTGGGATTGCTGTCTCAGGGGGCTTGGAAGGCTGAGTATCCACCCAAAAGGGTTTATTCTTGTGCTTTAAGATCTCATGGAGCTTGCCTTGCTAGATTTTGGACCTACTTAGCTCTTGTCAACTCTTTCTTTTTCCTATTTCTCCTTTTTGGAATAAGAACGTCTATCCTATGCCTGTCCCATCATTATATTTTGGAATTATGTAACTTTTTTGGTTTCTCTGACTCACAGCTGGACAGGAATTGCCTCTGGCTGAATAGCAACTTAAGTCTCACCAGTGTAGATGATATTTAGATGAGACCTTGGACTTTAGAGCTGATGCTGGGATGAGCTAAGGACATTGAGGGCTGTTGGGATGAAATGAATATGTTTTGCACATGAGAAGGACATGGACCTTGTGGGGCCAAGGGTGGAATGCAAAGGACTGAATGTTTGTGTCCTCCTCACCCAAATTCACATGTTGAAATCCTAACCCCCGATGTGAAGGTATTAATAGGAGGGATCTTTGGGAAGTAATTAGATCATGAGGATGGAGTCCTCAGGAATGAGATTAGTGCCCTTAGAAAAGAGAAGTTGGCTCCCTATGAACTGGGTAGGGGGCTCTCACAGACAGTGCCCCTGGCAGCTCTTGATCTCAGACTTCCAGACTCCAGAACTATGAGAAGTAAGTGTCTGTTGTTTAAGCTTCCCAGTCTGTGGTGCTTTGTTACAGCAGTCCAAACTAAGATAAGATGTTCTATTACTGAACTAGTCCCCAGTGTCTGCCCTCCCCCCAACCCCATCTCCAAATCCTACATTCTAAGAGATAGTTTAGATCTTTAATTTCACATAAGTATTAGATTTTCTCTTACTGTCTGTCTCTTTTTTCAAGAATCATTATGTAGCCATTTCTGATATGATGACAGGATATAGGAGTAGTCCAGTCCTCTTGCTGGCAACTAAATTCTGGAGAACCTACTCATTAAAAATTATTCTCAACAGCATCAAAGAAATGACACAAAAGTGAGGGATTACAAGACCACAGTCTAAAGGGTCTGAAAGAAGTAAGCAGAACTGTGAAGTGACTTTGGCTATGAAAGCACTTGACAAATAGCTAGACCTGCTTTGATTGTAATGGCAGAGTGTTTGAAATAGAAAAACAACAAACAAACCCAAGAGATGTCTCAAAATGGTAATTGAAAAGAAAATGCTTCTGTCATAAAACAAGAATCCCAAAGAGTCAAACTCTCAGGGGAAAGTGAATAAAATGTAAACTTTCTACTCCGTCCCCATTCCCAGGGGACTTCAGGGAAAGGTTTGGTTCTTATTTGTTTCTTTTGTTTGCTTGGCACTGAGCAGAACAGGGGGCAAATACCCCTTAGAAGTTGTAATCATCAACTTGCCCTGTGTAGACTGGGCAGTGTGCAGTAGCAGAATATGCTACCCCAAAATATGCCACTTTGGTATGAGGATTATTTTAAGTTGAAGAAAACCGAGAAGAAGCAGCCATAAAAATTTCTCTGCCTTGTCCCTTTTTGCCTAAAAGCAGGGCATACATTTGTTAAAGTGCCCCCCTTCCTTCTCCACTAGGGAGGTCAGAAGTCAGTCACCAGAGACATTAGATCCTTCTCATCACAGAGACAACACGAGAGGAATGTACACAACAAACTCTACTAATTAGTTCCCCATCTTTTTGCCCTCCTATATAATTTGCCACTCTAGAAACTCAGAGTCCTTTCCTCTGTGTTGTCACTTCTCTCTGAAGTTTGCTTTGCTAAGTTTGTTCCTTTGCTAAGAGGCTATGTGAGCCCAATTCTAATCACTTCTTTGAGTTATACATCTCCGGATACTCCCAGGTATAAATGCTACATCATGTACATGCCAACAACTTTCAGCTTGTCCAGTTTATAGGATCCCAGTGGAGAACTTAGGAAGGAAGTAGGAAAAATAATTTTGTCCTGCCCTACATCACATGTTCCAGTATGCCTGATAGTCAAAAGCAACATGATCTGCTAATTCCATTTAAAATTGTCCAGAACTGTAGTGTCCCTACACCTCTCATAAAGGTAAAGTAAATTTCCTCTTCATCCTAGCTAATAGAAATTATGCAAGTGATTTTCTAAGGAAAACAAGTGTTTACAGTAATGCTAAGGAAATAAGACTGTGAGTAAGAAGTCGCAGAAACAACCAGCAGTGTAGATTCATAGGTGCTTAGATACTGGAATTACCAGACATGGATAATAAAACAATTTTTCTCTACTGTGTTTAAAGAAAAAAAACAAGATTAGAACTATCCTCTGGGAAGAAGGAACTCTAAAATCCTAACATAGCAGTCTCAAAAAAGAACCAAAGAAAACTTCTGGCAATTAAAAAAGGTAAAATAACTGAAATTATAAATTAAATCAATGTGTTTAATCATAGATTAGGTGTGACTGAAAATCTTTTGAACTAGAATATAAATCCGATCTGAGAGTAATGATAGTGATGCCACCAAACCAATAAGAGAGGATAAGAGAGGGCAGGGGGGGAAAAAAGGAAGGAGGAAAAGAGAGAATGAAAAAAGAAAACAATTCCAGTTTTCTCCCAGAGAAACACTAGAAAAGTTAGTTTGGGCAATAAAAGCTATAAAATACCCCAAATTCATTGAGATGGCCAAAACCCAGTGGCTTGATTAAGCACAGTCAAAGGTATTATTTGCTGGTAGAACCATTCTGCCTAGATAGTCCTGGTCAGCAGACAGCTCTTCTCTCTCATGGCTTTGCATCCTCTAGGGTTTCCTCGCTGTCTTATCTGGCTGCTGAAAAGAAAAAGACGGTGTAGTGGAGACCTACCTGCTTGTCTTCTTCAAAGCCTTGGCCCAGAAGGGGCACATATCCCTTTGGTTATTGGGAAAAACCAGGCATGATCAGAAAAGGCTGCAAGGGAGCCTGGAAAATGTCTCTAGCCAGCAGTCACTTACTGGCTTTATCTGTGTACAGGTTTGGTTGACAGCTAGACACATTTGATTCACCAGGAGATAAAGACACACAGGAAATCTAATCTCAAAAAAATGCCCCCATGTAGAGTAGAAAATGATATTGAAAAGTACATGACTAATGTTGTGATTGTTTTTAATGAACATTTTAATTACAGTGATATAAATACAGAAACCATACATTCAGAAAAGCATACAGAACCTCAGTGTGTCGCTTAATGAATTACCACAAAATGGAAATACCCTTTAAATGCCACCCAGATCAAGACATAGGATATTGCCAGCACCTGACATGCCCTTCTCACAAGGCCTTCCAGTCACCATCCTGAACCTTCTCTTGAAAGATAATTGCTATCCTGACTTACAACACCTCAGATTAGTTTTATCTGTTTTTGAACTTTATATCAATGTCATATTATATAGATTCTTTCCTGTATCGCTGCTTGTGTTCAATATTTGCTTGTGAAATTCACACATAGTTACATATAGTGGTTGTTCATTCACTTTCTTTGCAGTATAATATTCTGTTGTGTATATATTCCACAATTCATTTATCCACTCTATCTGATAGACATTTGAGTTGTTTTTAGGTTTTAGCTATTGCACATAGTATTGTTTACATTTATGTGCATGCTTATGTGTATGTGTCCATGTTTACCAGTATGTGTGTTGTTTAATTGACTTAGCTAAGTATATTAACAAGTTAAATTGGAAAAACACTTGTGGGAACAAACTATTGAATTTTGAAAAGTATATAATTCAATTGGTAGGAATGGAAATGCATGGGAGTGTGGCTTGCTAGCTCTGCATTCAGAATAGAGTATGAAGAGTTGATATTTTCTTTCCCATGTTGACAACCACTTGACTCAGTAACGTTTTACAGGAGGGGCTGTTCCTTCCCCACTGCTCCTCAGCATCAACTTTGCCACAAATCAGGTGTCACTATACATGTAGATCTCTTTCTGGAAGCTCCATTTTCTTCTATTTTTCTTTTTCTTAGCATTTCACTGTCAAAGCTCTGTGTCTTTATAATGAGCCTTGATACCTGGTAGTGTTAGTCTTCCAACTTTGTTCTTCTTTGTGATTGTTTTGCTTGTATTTGGCCTTTTATATTTTCACGTGAAGTTTAGAATATGTTTGCTAATTTCTTCAAAATCTGGGATTTGGTTGAGATTGCAATAAATCTGTACATCGCTTTGGGGAGAATTGAAATCTACAGGCTTGAGTCTTCTCATACATGAACATGGTATATCTCTTACTGCCTTATTTTACTTAGGTCTCAATACTCTACAGCTTTTTTTAATATAGAGATCTTGCCCAGCTTTTTGTAAAATTTATTCCTAGATATTTGATTCCTAGTCTTCTTAAAATGTTGTTTCAAAAGATATTATTTAAAATTTATTTTCTAATTATTTCTTACTAATAAATACAAATGCATTTGGTTTTTGTATATTAACCTTGTATCCACAATTTTGCTAAAACCAGTTCTTAATTTCTTAATTCTGGTAGTGTAGCTGTCAATTCCTTGGGATTGTATAAGTACAAAATCATGTTGTTTGTGAATAGTTTTTTCTTCCTTTCTAATCTGCATACTTTGTTTTCTTTTCTTGTTGAGCTGGATGATTTCAGTGCAATTTTGTCAGACAAACTTGTCTTGGTTTACATCTCTGGATGAAAGTTTTCAATATTTCACCAGTAGGCATGATGCTTCCTATGGCTTTGATGGATACCCTCTATTTGTTAAATTAAGAAAGTTCCTTTCTGTGCCGAATTTCTCAAGTGTTTTTTTTTAAGTCATGAAGGAGTGCTGAATTTTATCAAAATTTTTTTTTGCCTCTCTTGAAATGATCAGATATTTTCTCCTTTATTATGTTAATAGTGTTATTTACATGGATTGATTTTTTTAATTTTGGCATCATTAATCTACAATTACATGAGGAACATTATGTTTACTAGACTCCCCCCATCACCAAGCCCCCCCCAAACCCCATTACAGTCACTGTCCATCAGCGTAGTAAGATGCTGTAGAATCAGTACTTGTCTTCTCTGTGTTGCACAGCTCTCCCTGTGCCTCCCCCCACATTATACATGCTAATCATAATGCCCCCTTTCTTTTTTCTCCCCCTCTTATCCCTCCCTTCCCATCCATCCTCCCCAGTCCCTTTTCCTTTGGTAACTGTTAGTCCATTCTTGGGTTCTGTGGGTCTGCTGCTGTTTTCTTCCTTCAGGTTTTTCTTTGTTCTTTTACTCCACATATGAGTGAAATCATTCAGTACTTGTCTTTTTCTGCCTGGCTTATTTCACTGAGCATAATACCCTCTAGCTCCATCCATGTTGTTGCAAATGGTAGGGTTCGTTTTCTTCATATGGCTGAATAATATTTCATTGTGTATATGTACCACCTCTTTTTTATCCATTCATCTACTGATGGACACTTAGGTTGCTTCCATTTCTTGGCTGTTGTAAATAGTGCTGTGATAAACATAGGGGTGCATCTGTCTTTTTCAAACTGGGCTGCTGCATTCTTAGGGGAAATTCCTAGAAGTGGAATTCCTGAGTCAAATGGTAAGTCTATTTTGAGCTTTCTGAGGAATCTTCATACTGCTTTCCACAATGGTTGAACTAATTTACATTCCCACTAGCAGTGTAAGAGGGTTCTCCTTTCTCCACAACCTCACCAACATTTGTTGTTGTTTGTCTTTTGGATGGTGGTGATCCTTACTAGTGTGAGATGATATCTCATTGTGGTTTTAATTTGCATTTCTCTGATGACTAGCAATGTGGAGCATCTTTTCATGTGTCTATTGGCCATCTGAATTTCTTCTTTGGACAACTGTCTGTTCAGCTCCTCTGCCCATTTTTTAATTGGATTGTTTGCTTTTTGTTTGTTGAGGTGCATGAGCTCTTTATATATTTTGGATGTCAGCCCTTTATCGGATCTGTCATTTATGAATATATTCTCCCATACTGTAGAATACCTTTTTGTTCTATTGATGGTGTCCTTTGCTGTACAGAAGCTATTCAGCTTGATATAGTTCCACTTGTTCATTTTTGCTTTTGTTTCCCTTGCCCAGGGAGATATGTTCATGAAGAGGTCACTCATGTTTATGTTCAAGAGATTTTTGCCTATATTTTTTCCTAAGAGTTTTATGGTTTCATGATTTACATTCAGGTCTTCGATCCATTTCAAATTTACTTTGGTGTATGGGGTTAGACAATGATCCAGTTTCATTCTCTTACATGTAGCTGTCCAGTTTTGCCAACACCAGCTGTTGAAGAGGCTGTCATTTCCCCATTGTATGTCCATGGCTCCTTTATCGTATATTAATTGACCACATATGTTTGGGTTAATATCTGGACTCTCTATCCTGTTCCACTGGTCTGCAGTCTGTTCTTGTGCCAATACCAAATTGTCTTGATTACTGTGGCTTTGTAGTAGAGCTTGAAGTTGGGAAGTGAGATCCCCCCCAACTTTATTCTTCCTTCTTAGGATTCCTTTGGCTATTCGGCGTCTTCGGTGGTTCCATATGAATTTTAGAACTATTTGTTCCAGTTCATTGAACAATGCTGTTGGTATTTTGATTGGGATTGCATTGAATTTTTAGATATCGCTTTAGGCAGGATGGCCATTTTGACAACACTAATTCTTCCTAGCCAAGAGCATGGATGAGTTTCCATTTGTTAGTGTCCTCTTTAGTTTCTCTTAAGAGTGTCTTGTATCTTTCAGGGTATAGGTATTTCATTTCCTTGGTTAGGTTTATTCCTAGATATTTTATTCTTTTTGATGCAATTGTGAATGGCATTGTTTTCCTGATTTCTCTTTCTGCTAGTTCATTGTTAGTGCATAGGAAAGCTGCAGATTTCTGTGTATTAATTTTGTATCCTGTGACTTTGCTGAATTCAGGTATTAGTTCTAGTAGTTTTGGAGTGGAGTCTTTATGGTTTTTTATGTACAGTATCATGTCATCTGCAAATAGTGACAGTTTGACTTCTTTGCCAATCTGGATGCCTTGTATTTCTTTGTTTTGACTGATTGCTGTGGCTAGGACCTCCAGTGCTCTGTTGAATAAAAGTGGGGAGAGTAGGTCAAATGGTATTTCTATTTTGTTCCCTATCTTAGAGGAAAAGCTTTCAGCTTCTTGCTGTTAAGTATGATGTTGGCTGTGGGTTTATTATATATAGCCTTTATTATGTTGAGGTACTTGCTCTCTATACCCATTTTGTTGAGAGTTTTTATCATAATGGATGTTGAATTTTGTTGAATGCTTTTTCAGCATCTATGGAGGTGATCATGTGGTTTTTGTTCTTTTTGTTCACGTGGTGGATGATGTTGATGGATTTTCAAATATTGTACCATCCTTGCATCCCTGAGATGAATCCCACTTGGTCATGGTGTATGATCCTCTTGATGTATTTTTGAATTTGGTTTGGTAATGTTTTGTTGAGTATTTTTGCATCTATTTTCATCAGGGATATGGTCTGTAATTTTCTTTTTTTATAGGGACTTTGCCTGGTTTAGGTATTAGAATGATGCTGGCTTCATAGAAGGAGTTTGGAAGTATTCCCTCCTCTTCTATTTTTTGGAGAACTTTAAGGAGAATGGGTATTATGTCTTCTCTGTATGTCTGATAAAATTGAGTAGTAAATCCATCTGGCCTGGGGGTTTTGTTCTTGGGTAGTTTTTTGATTACCGCTTCAATTTCGTTGCTGGTAATTGGTCCGTTTAGATTTTGTTTCTTCCTTGGTCATTCTTCTAAGGTTGTATTTTTCTAGGAAGTTGTCCATTTCTTCTAGGTTTCCCAGCTTGTTAGCATATAGGTTTTCATAGTATTCTCTAATGATTCTTTGTATTTCTGTGGGGTTCCTTCATGATTTTTCCTTTCTTGTTTCTGATTCTGTTGATGTGTGTTGATTCTCTTTTTTCTCTTAACTCTTAATAAGTCTGGCTGCAGTAGGGGCTTACCTATTCTGTTTATTTTCTCAAAGAACCAGCTCTTGGTTTCATTGATTTTTTTCTATTGTTTTATTCTTCTCAATTTAATTTATTTCTTCTCTGATCTTTATTATGTCCCTCCTTCTGCTGACTTTGGGCCTCATTTGTTCTTCTTTTTCCAGTTTCAATAATTGTGACTCTAGACTGTTCATTTGGGATTGTTCTTCCTTCTTTAAATAGGCCTGGATTGCTATATACTTTCCTCTTAGAACTGCCTTTTCTGCGTCCCACAGAAATTGGGGCTTTGTGCTGTTGTTGTCATTTATCTCCATATATTGCTATTGCTTGATCTGTGTTTTAATTTGGTCATTGATCCATTGATTATTTAGGAGCATGTTGTTAAACCTCCATGTGTTTGTGAGCCTTTTTGTTTTCTTTGTACAATTTATTTCTAGTTTTATACCTTTGTGGTATGAGAAGATGGTTGGTAAAATTTCAATCTTTTTGAATTTGCTTAGGCTCTTTTTGTGGCCTAGTATGTGGTCTATTCTGGAAAATGTTCCATGTGCACTTGAGAGAAAAGTGTATCCTGCTGCTTTTGAGTGTAGAGTTCTGTAGATGTCCATTAGGTTCATCTGTTCTAATGTGTTGTTCAGTGCTTCTGTGTCCTTCCTTATTTTCTGTCTGGTGGATCTGTCCTTTGGAGTGAGTGGTGTGTTGAAGTCTCCTAAAATGAATACATTGCATTCTATTTCCTCCTTTAATTCTGTTAGTATTTGTTTCACGTATTCTGGATCTCCTGTATTGGGTGCATATATATTGATAATGGTTATATCCTCTTATTGGACTGACCCCTTTATCATTATGTAATGTTCTTTATCTCTTGTTACTTTCGTTGTTTTGAAATCTATTTTGTCTGGTACTACTACTGCAACACCTGCTTTTTTCTCCCTATTGTTTGCATGAAATATGTTTTTCCATCCCTTGGCTTTTAGTCTGTGTCTGTCTTTGGGTTTGAGGTGGGTCTCTTGTAAGCAGCATATAGATGGGTCTTGCTTTTTTATCCATTCTATTACTCTGTGTCTTTTGATTGGTGCATTCAGTCCATTTACATTTAGGGTGATTATTGAAAGATACACGCTTATTGTCATTGCAGGCTTTAGATTCGTGGTTACCAAAGGTTCAAGGGTAACTTCTTTACTATCTAATTGTCTAACAACTCACTTATTAAGCTATTATAAACACAGTCTGATGATTCTTTATTTCTCTCCCTTCTTATTCCTCCTTCTCCATTCTTTATATGTTAGGTGTTTTATTCTGTACCCTTTTGTGTTTCCTTTGACTGATTTTGTCAGTAGTTGATTTTATTTTTTGCCTTTAGTTAGTATTTGGTTGGTCTGCTTTCTTTGCTTTGATTTTATTTTCTCTGGTAACATCTATTTAGCCTTAGGAGTGCTCCCATCTAGAGCAGTCCCTTTAAAATATCCTGTAGAGGTGGTTTGTGGGAGGCAAATTCCCTCAACTTTTGCTTGTCTGGGAATTGTTTAATCCCTCCTGCATATTTAAATGATAATCGTGCTGGATACAGTATCCTTGGTTCAAGGCCCTTCTGTTTCATTGCATTAAATATATCATGCCATTCTCTTCTTGCCTGTAAGGTTTCTGTTGAGAAGTCTGATTATATCCTGATGGGTTTTCCTTTGTAGGTGACCATTTTTTCTCTCTCTGGCTGCCTTTAATACTTTGTCCTTGTCCTTGATCTTTGCCATTTTAATTATATGTCTTGGTGTTGTCCTTGGTGTTGGGTACCTTGTGTTGGAAGATCTGTGGGCTTCCATGGTCTGAGAGATTATTTCCTCTCCCAGTGTGGGGAAGTTTTCAGCAATTATTTCTTCAAAGACACTTTCTATCCCTTTTTCTCTCTTCTTCTTCTTCTGGTACCCCTATAATGCAAATATTGTTCCATTTGGTTTGGTCACACAGTTCTCTTAATATTCTTTCATTTCTGGAGATCCTTTTATCTCTCTCTGACTCAGCTTCTCTGTGTTCCTGTTCTCTGATCTCTATTCCATTAATGGCCTCTTGTACCTCATCCAGTCTCCTCTTAAGTCCTTCCAGAGATTATTTTATTTCTGTATTCTCCCTCTTAACTTGATCCATTATCTCTTGCATATCTCTCTGCAGGTCCATCAGCATGGTTATGACCTTTATTTTGAGTTCCTTTTTAGGAAGATTGCTTAAGTCTATCTCCCGAGGATCCCTCTCAGGGGTTGTCTCAGTAATTCTGGACTGGGTCAAATTCTTCTGCCTTTTCATTGCAATAGAGGTAGTTGCAGGCAGTTGGCGTGTGTGTCAGCTGGGCGAACCATGTCCCTTCCTGCACCTTGCCCTTCTCAGCTGCCTGTGCCAGTTACCCGCACTTGGGGAGCAGCTTCTGGTTTTATTTCCTGAACTGCTGAGTGCAGGGCAGCCCAAAGCCCTGCAGGGAGAGGCAAGTGCTCTGGGTGTGCTCTCCTGCGAGAACGATGACCCTTCGCTCTTTGTCCCAGCTTCCTCTGTCTGTGCTGTGCTTCCATGTGCTAGTGGGGCCTCTGAGTCTGGCCTTGGTGGCTGGGGAGGAAGCTCTGGGTGGCTGCTATGGGTGCAGCTGCTCTCAGGCTACTCCCTGCTGTGGCAGGGCCACACGGGAGGGGGAATGGATGGGAGGCTGTTTATCACCTTGAGGGGCTTCAGAGCTGCACTGTTGCCCAGGGGGTTAGGGAACCCGAAGTTCTCCAGGGTTCCCAGCTGCTGGGATGAGTGTCCTGGGACGCTTCCATCCAGCTGTGAAGCCCCTGTCCCTTTGAGACTTTCAAAAAGCCCTCACTTTTCTTTTGTACCAGAGGTGCCAGCTGCAGGGACCCACTCGCAGGTTTTACTGTTCTGTTTCCCTAGTATCCAGAACACTGTGCACTGTGTGTCTGCACTCCTGGTGTGGATGGCTAGGGCTGGGTGATTAGCAGTCCTGGGCTCCCTCTCCCTCCCAGCTCCGACTCCTCTCCTCCCACTGGGGAGCTGGGGAGAGGGGCACTCGGGTCCCTCCGCAACACAGCTAATATCTTACTCACTTCATGAGGCACTGAGTCCTCCCAGATGTAGATGTAGCCTGACTGTTTTACTGTATCTTCTGGTCTCTCTTTTAGGATTAGTTGTATTTGTTGTATTTTCAAAAATATATATGGTTTTGGGAGGAGATTTCCACTGCCCTACTCACCTGCCATCTTGGCTCCTCCCATGGATTGATTTTTGAAAGTAAAGCAAACCATGCATTTTTGAAATAAATTAAACTTGGTCATAATGTAGTATGCTTTCTTTGTATCATTGTTTACTTATTTTTTCCTAATATTTCATCTAGTACACTATATACTAATGAGATGTAAGAACTACTGGGCTTTAATTTTCTTTTCTGAGATTTGACTCATCAACATCAAGGTCATACTGGTCTTATAACAGGAGTTATGAAGTTTCTTGTGTTATAAATTATCTGCAAGAATTTGAAAGACTGATCTATTTATCTTTGTATATATGAAAATGTGATATGCTAATGCTCTCTGGAGCCAGAGGTTGCTGAACTAGATGATTTTTAGTTACAATCTCAATTCTTTAGAAGACATAAACATTCATATTTTTATTATGTTTTATGACCATTTAGGAGGTTTTAGGTTTACTAGGAATCCCTCTTTTATCTAAATTTGTTTTCATATCATTTCCATATTGTACTTTTAATCTCTTTAATCTTCTTCTGCCTTTACCTAAACTATTTCCAATCTTCCATTTTCTTTGAGTTAATGTTTTGTTCTTTTTCTAGACATTTGTGATAGATTGCTTATTTAGCCTTTATTCTTTTCTGAAATATATATTTAATGCTACAAATTTCTAGCTTGAGGTATGGGGGCTGAAACTGGGGAGAGGGGTCACCCAGGAGTGCAGGGAGGGTTCCGCACAAATGACACTCCCTTTAAATGGCTGTGTCTGTCCTGGGTTTTGTCTTGCTCAGATTTGTTTGGATGGCCTTTCCCAGCTATGATCAAACCAAAAAAGAAACAATGACTCCTAGGTCAAGAATTTTATTGACACCATTTGTCTCCCTTGCATCACTGGCCAACAGACAGGCAGAGCCCTTGGGGGCTTACCACTTGCTGGGATAGTGGTGACTTTGGGAATCAGAAAAGAAAGTCCAAGTTGAGGCACATTGAAGGAGGGGTTGGCAGAATCAGTGTAACAACTACTGAGAAATTTAAGAAGAGGTCGACAAATCTTATTTTATTGACCCAATTAACAATTCTAAGTAACTGTTCTGTGCAACTAACAGTGTGTGGGTGGGTGGTGTTGGTAGTGTAGATTGGCAGGTCAAGGTCACTGTCTCACTGGGGATTGGCATACTTCCCTGACTCTTAGTGTGATGGGACGATAAGGAATGTCCTTAGCTCTAGTATTCTAAAAGGTGACAGCAATTAGGATACTTTTTAGGAAGGGCTTTCTCCTCTTTGTCCCTGTCATTTCACATTTTAGCTCTGTGATGAAAGGAAATTATTTAATGTCTTTATTATGTAATGTGCCCTAGTTTCTGCATCTGTAAAATGCTTTCCTTATGGCTGAAATCATAGAGTTTGGGGGAGAAATAAATGAGATAAATCTCTATAATGTGTTTACCATCGTGCCTGGTATAACCCATGTCCGATAATGTTGTTATTATCTCTTAAAGCATTTGTGCTTGTATGTCCTATACATGCCCCTTCCAATTAACCCTTTCTCTTGTCCTTCCATATAGCTGACTATAATAAAGAACAGTAGAATTACTATCAGTGTTTTAAGAAAATTTATTGAAGAGGTATGTTTCGTGTTCCTAAGTTTAAAATTCTATTATTTGCCTTTTTAAAAAAAGATTCCACGTATAAGGGCACCATGCAATATTTTTCTTTCTCTGTCTGCCTTATCTCAGTTCACATAATGCCCTCTAGGATCACACATGTTGCCACGAATGGCAGGATTTCCTTCTTCCTCAAGGCTGAATAATATTTCATTGTATATACACCTTCATCTCTTTATCTAATGGTGACTATAGTTGATAACACTGTATTATATAATTGAGATTTGCTTAAAGAGTAGAACTTGAGAATTCTCACCCAAAAAAAAAGGAAATATGTGAAGTGATGGCTGTGTTAACTAAATGGGTTTTAATTAGCTGAATTAATTGAGTTAATTAGTTAATTAACTTAGCCATCACCTCACATATTTACCTTTTTTTTGTTGTTGAGAACATTTAAGTGAAGGGGGACTCCTTTCACATTGTACAAATGTATCAAATCATCATGATGTAGACTTTAAATATCTCATAATTTGTCATTTAGGCCTCAATAAAACTAAAAAGTAAAATTACATGCAGGCGGGTTTTTTTTTAATCTAATAAAGAAAATCTAAAAAGAATCCCCTGGTGGAGAGATCAATCTGACACATATTTCCCAGCCACACTATTACTTTTGTGTCCCTCTTCAGTGTATGCTTCTTTTTATAGTCTAACCATTTTGAGGGCAGCAATAGGTATTACAAATATTTTTAATACAACTATAATCTAACTAATGTGTTTGAACAAAAGGATGTAAGAATATACACAGTGTGTTACCTTAATAAGTTATCAAGAAAGAAAAGAATGTGTTGGAACATGGGGGAACAGAGGAAAAATTCTAGATCTTTTGGTACCATTTGTATTTACTTCCTGTCTTAGCTTTGTTGTGTACGTTGTGGGGAACATCTTTTTAGCTATTTTGGCTCCATGTGAAGCGTTGTGTCAACTGTGTGTTTGCGTGTGTGTGAGCGCATGCAAACCCCACATATGCATTTATTCTCTTTCCTTCTCATAGGTACACACATGTATTAATCTACTTGGAGGTGGCGAAAGGTTTGATTTTCCCGATGTCAGAAGCAAGAGTTGCTTCGACATGCAGTCATGAGCTCATGGTGGGATCCTTCCCGAGGCACCCAGGGAGTTCAATGAGACAGTCATGTGCATAACGCAGTGCTTGGATGGAGGGCCATTGACTGAGGTGGAGAAGCCTCGATCCGACCCATCATGAGTGGTCACGTGCTTCTGAGCTGTCAGAGACTGTGGAGATGTCAAACCAGAAGGATTCAGAACTGTTGGTGATATATGTTTTCATGTAAATCCAGCCTTTTCTCTGTGAATTGCTTAGGCAAATTTAAAAACAAAAGCTAAATCCTTGACGTATCCCAGTACAACTCCAAGGTGGTGGTGGTGGTGGGAATCGGATTTTTAAAAATGTAATGCAGCTAGTTTGTGGTATTTTTTTATTACCCAAAGATTTATCACATTCACTATATAATTAAATCTCTACTTCTGTGGGGCACAAATGTTTTATGTTTCCAACATTTATGGTTTGACATCGGAAACATCTGTGCAGACCCAGTGTGCAACATCTGGAAGACATTTCTGAGCTTTTATGACATGCAGAGTGATCTTTGTTTTGGAACAAGTGTGTGGTTTTCTCCAGTAGCTCTTCCTGCCGGTAATGTCCTTCTAATTGGCATTTCACTGGGGGATTGAAAGCAGCCTGGCTCCCTGACCTCCGCTGGGTATAAGGAGATGCTTCAGAGGAATCTTCACATAGTCAGGATTCACAGAGGGAGAAGATGCTGAATCATAAGTTTAGCTCCCTTAAACCATGATTCATCGCTCCTGGGGAGCAGGTTGAGAAGGGGGACAGGAACTGACATTAGTGGACCAGAACTTTCTCAGATGCTTTCTCCAGATGAAGTCATTATGGCGAAGTAAACATCATGGCCCCATTTACCAACAAGGAAACTGAGTCTCAGACAGGTTAGTTTACTCAAGGTCAGCCAGCTACTAAGTGGTAAATCTGAGATTCAAATAGACATTTGTCTAACACTGTGTTGAACATGGTGTCTTTGCTCTTGAAGTGTGGACAAGGTAGTGTAACAGGAAGCAAATATTGACTGAGAACTTATGTGCTAGGAAGTATTCTAGGTGCCGAGGACAGACCACTGGACAAAACAGACAAAAGTCCCTGTCCTCATGAAGCTTATATTCTAGAGCGACAGAATGACAATGACATTAAATGCGTAAGTTAATTGTAGGCAGGAATTAATGAATACGATGGGGGAACAAAGGCTAGGGGTAGGGTTCAGGAACATGGAAAGATTTGCTTTAGTTTGGGTTCCCCGCAGCAGAGCCTGAAACAGGGACTTGTAAGTAGGTATTTTATTTGTGAGGTGAGGTGGTCCTAAGAAGCAGAATGAAGGAGCAGGGGAAGGTGCCCACGGCAGGAAGAAAGGCCAATAAAGGACATGTGAAGGAACTGAGCACCCCAACTGGGCTCAATGCCCTTCTGAGATGTGTACCACACATCCTAGAATGGTCCAGCAGTGAAATGGCTCTTATCCTTCATGGATGAAGGCTTGCTCCTGGGGAAATTGAACTCCCCTAAGCTTTCTAGGTTGTGCCTGCATAGAGTGAAAGGTCTTGTGTGGTTGCAAAGGAGCAACTCATAGAGGTGCCAGTGTGTGTTCTTGGCATGAAATATTTGAAATGTTTCCATTATGCTGTGTTCAAGTGGCTACAGGCATTGGTATCATGCACCCCAATGTCCACTGCAGGCCTGAAACTTAAAGTGGGGAGGTCATTATAGGTCTCATTGTGTAATTGATATTGAAGCAAAGACTTAAAAGAGATTGGAGGTGAGCTGAGTGACTGTCTACATAGAAGTGCATTCCAGGCTGAGGTAGAGCCGATTCTAAGGCCTCAGTGTGAAAGACTGTCTGGCACAGTCACAGAATACGGAGGAGGCCTGCCTGGGAGGCTGGGATGGAGTGTGCATAGGTGAGAGCAATAAATGACGTCAAGGGTAGTAGGAGACCGGATCAGATAGGCCTTGTGGATTATGGGGAGGATTGGCTTTTTCAATAAAAGAAAAGTAGACCCATTGGAGGGTTTTGAGCAGAGGAGTGAAGTAACTTGAATTACACTTGAGCACATCATTCTGGCTTCTCTGTGGAGAATCAACCATAACAGCGATGAGGAGGATGGTTGAGACCAGGATGGTAACAGAGGGAGCAGTAAGCAGATGGATTCAGGATACACTTCGAAGGTAGAGCCTGCAGGATTTCCTGGTAGACAGGATGTGAATTATGAGAGTAAGAGACGAGTGAGTGAAGGAGGGCTGTAAGTACTTTGGCCTTGCAACTGGAATTTGGTAGTAAGTGAGATGGGACGGGGAGTAGAAGGAACAGATTTGATGAGAAAGATCAGGTGTTCAGTTTTTGGCATTTATCGTTTGAAGTGACCATTCAACATGAACTAGGAGATGCCAAGGTGACAGTGGGACCTAAGCTGGGAGTTGAGGAGTGAGGCCCAGTTTGGAGATTTAATTATGGGAGTCTTTAGCATACTGGTCTGCTTCAACACCGTGAGACAAGTGGGATGCCCCATGGAGGCGTGGGGCAGAGAAGAAACATTCCAAGGGCTGAGCTCTGGGGCCTTCCAACATTTATAAGCTGGAGAGAGGTGGAGGCCAGCAAGGGGGATGGAGAAAATGCAGGGAATCCAAGAGAAAGTTGTGTATATGAAGTCAGATTGGATCACAGAGGGACCTGGAGGTGGGTAAGTGGAGACAAGGAGCAGAAACAACATCTTTGAGTCATTTTGCTCCAAAGAAGGGTTGAAAAATAGATGAACAGACTAGAAATGAAGTTAAGAGGGTATCTTTTTTCTTTCACTGAGAGAAATAATAGCACTCTGCCTGCTAATGGGAATGACCTGTGAGGGAGGGAAAATGGAAGACACAGAGGGGAGAGGAGAATTCTTCCATCCATACTGTAGCTTCTGTGTTCAGGAAACAAAGGGGATAAATCTCTAGGCATGCTTTGGCTTTGGATAAGAATAAGTGCTGTGCATCCTTTTAACAAAGGAGGTATAGGTTATAGATTCTTGTAGATGTTTTAGTGGGGGTTTCTGAAAGGTTTTTATCTGATTGTTTCAATTTTCTCAGTGAAGTAGGATACAAGGTTATGGCACGGAATATTGAGAAGAGAGAGAGGTATAAAATATTTAATGAGAATGAACTAGTGAAATATCCTATGATTTCCAGGAAACAGAATTAGGGGTCCATTGGACGTTTCTAGTCATAAACTTATTTTAGCAAGGTAAGGCCCATAAATCAACCATTAAAGAATGGCAGAGAAGGGTGAGGTCTGTGTTTCTTGTAGGTTAGGATTTCTTGTTATATGCTCCCAGGACATATTTCTGTCCTACTACTCATCAGATTTTATGAGGGAACAGAGAAAGGGGTATTCTCATATTTGATTTAATGGCAATGGGAATTGATAGAAACTTCTAGGTAGGCAGTTTGATAACACAAAAGTTTAAAAATATCTGCATCCCTCCATCCCATAGTGCGGTCCACAATTCAGATCCCCTCCCCAGGTTCCCTGCTCCCCTGAAGGGCTCAGGCATCCTTTGCCCCAGGGCCTGGGAATGCTGGCACTCCTGCGGGCTCTCAGCTCACTTGCTCTTTGGAAATTGCACGCAGCCAGTGAGAGCTGCCCAAGCTGGCAGTAGCATGCCCACTGACTGGTCAAGATGGGGCGGCATAAAGGCCCACCAACCTTACTTCAAGGTGGGATAATTCTGAAGGCCTTCATACAGCCAGAGCTCCCTGTGAGATCTGCTGAGACCTTTGTCATGACTGCACCTGAGCTGAACAACTCCCTCTTTCTGGTTCTATTTCCTTCTCTCCTCACCATCCAACAGGCACTCATTTTGAGGATATCCCAGCAGTCTAGCTACACTCAAAAGGCACTCAGCCTATTTCCAGGCAACCCAACCTAAGAACCTTCTGATTAAGAAATTCTGCAACTAGGAATTTGTCAATAGGAAATAAAAAAGGGTATACAATGGTTTTGCTGATACATTGTTTATAATAGTGTACAACTGAAATGCCCATCAATAGGAAAGATTGCTTATATTTTGTATTATATATCCACACAACAGAAACATTAGCCTTCTACAGATGCGTATTTAAAGACAGAAAGAGTTTTGTAATATTTTACTGAGTGAAAAATGCCAATTACAAAGGAACACATTCAGTAGGACCTCATTAAAATTCTATATGAATACATGTACAATAAGAGATCTTAAAATAACCAAGATCTTTGAAGTGGTTAACTGGGTATAAGAATTATAGGTGGTTTAATTTTTTCTAAATTTTTGTTCATCTCAGTTGTCTAATTTCTATATACTGACCATAATTTGTATGATAAAGAAGACAATTATTTTAATTTGAAGAAAAATGTACTAAAATGCTTTTCACCTCCCAAAATAGGTATGTGAAGCTTTGCCACCTGCATAACCAGAATGAGCTTGAATTCCAGTCCTGATCAGCAAACATTTCAAGACTTGAAGACTTCATATGGATGTGTTTACATTTCGAAAACTGAGGACACACAGGTTCCAAATGAAATCAAAGACATTTAAAAAATGTGACCTATATAACCACCAGGTATTTCCAGTCTTATAACAGCCAAAAAGACCGCTTGAGAAATGTTAACATAATGCTCCAATTTTTGATAAAATCTGTAGTTCCCCAAATCAGTCCTTTACATACCACCATCATGATGTTTTACATCTACGCCATCTCTCAGCTTCCTCACTCAATCTTTTTCCTTAAATAGACTTTTTGTCAAAACATCAAGGACTTTCTTAATCTGATTCTAAGTAGTAATGTTGAAGATAAATTTGACTTAATTTACTACTACTAATTTTTAGGTACACATTAAAATAAGTACATAACTATGAAAATAGAAAGTGTTTGTCCACAGACCTCTGAAAAATCATCTGAATTTGTACCATGTTTTGGGAACATGCTGCACTACGTTGTCAGAATCTGAAAGAACAGATATTTATGGGGCCAGAGGCCAGCCCGCTGAGCCGGAAGGAGAGAAGGAAGGCCTTCTGAAACACTTGGCCTGGCTTTTTCTCAGTAAGGGCAAACCCTGACTTCTGCCAAAAAATTTATTTCTAAGTCAGTCATGTGGAATATTAACATATTATATGTTAAGTGGGCTTTTATGGTGCCATGTAGGAAAGTAAGTTTTTATGGATTTCTCTCTCTAGATTGCTGGGTACCACCATTCCCATGACTTATGTATCCATTTTGGCCAAGGATAATTTACCAGTTCCTGACACTTAAGTTGGTGGTCACAAAAATTTTTTGGAATTTAATTGACTAATTTAAAACTTCTTTTAAAAATTCCTGGATATTTCAGAAGGAGAGGGATTCTCTTTGTAAATTGAAAGGAATTCAGAAGCCGCACTGGGACAAGGGACAGGAAGTGAGGGAGAGCACATCTGTGTAAGCGGCCATGAGGATTTGCTCAGGCTTTACTGTGAGGTGCAGAGAGGAGCTGTAGAGAGGGTATCTGATCTCTGTTGGGGCACTGTGATCTCAGTCCAGAGAACAGGTTGTGGCAGCTCACAGGGATACTGAAAGTAAACCAAGCAATCGAATTATTGAATTGAGACACAGAGTTCAATACCTAGGAACCTCCCAGGATCCTCTGCTGCTGGTCCAAACTCTGTCACTTGGCATCGATTAAAAAAACACCCCAGTGGGGAGAGATGTCCTTTCATTTGCACAGTCTAAGCCAGCTCTGGTTGGCCTTCTTTCTCATTGAAACTTCAAAAATACAAACTAAAGAAGCTAAGCGATTGCCATTTTTCTCTGAATTCATCCAGATCCAATATGTCAAGCTCAACATGCTTTTCTATTTATAATCTAAGAGAGAAATAATAGTGATAGTTCATATTTATATATAATCTACAAATACTTTTATACCAGCTTGGCCATGTTATCATTCTCACAATGTTTGGGGAAAGGTGGGACAAGTGTTCTTATCCCCAGACCATGAATGAACTAATATTGTGGGAATACCACTACAACCCAAGCTTGTGCTTGCTATTTTCAAAGATTTTAAGCCACTTAGTGGTGCCTCTAAGGTATGCATCATTATCTTCATTTACAGAAGAGAAAACTGAAGTTCAGAGGCCTTACCTGATCTGCCCTCAGTGATGTAGTTAGTGTGATGTAGTTTCACTACAACATACACAGGGGGAGATTCTGAAAAAAGGTCATCTGGATCCAAGTGGAGTTCTCGATCTGATGCATTTAATGGGCACTCAAGCAAAGGTACATATGTCAGAAGTGGAAGAAATGCCTTACACTCCATTGATCTAGTGTAATCAATTATCAGGTTGGAATCCTGTCATTCCAAAGGCATATTCAATCAGCTTAGCCAAGAGAGGAATATTGATCAGTTTGGTTTCAAGGCCCTGATGTACTCATCTGGTTTAACCTTAAGGACTTGAGATTTTTGAGTTTTTGCATATGAAAACTGTCTTACAGGGTATGACAAGGACCAGCGATAATACACAAATGGCAAACATCCTCATGTTTGGGGGGGTTGCCAGTACTCAGTGGCTTGTACACTAAGAGGCATCAGGATGGAGAAAATGTGAGTTTCAGAGTCAGATAAACCAAGGTTTCAATCTTAATACCACCAATTGTTAGTCTGCCTTTGAGCAGTGGACTTAACCCCTTAAAGAGCATAAAGTAGAAGGGGCTCTCAAACAGTGGTAGCTATCATTGTTTCTTCTTCCAGTGAGGTCTTCTGGTTGCTGGTATATATCTTGTCAGTGAATATATCTGGACTACACCTACTGTGTACCTGGTGTTTGAGCCTTTATTGTGACTTCCAACTTAGAAGGTGCCGAATCAACATAAACTAGAACTGTTATCAACAGTTTAACTCTTAGTAGAAGAGAAATATTTCACATCGTGCTCTTTTTTCTTCACTAAACAAATTTGGGAAGCCTGCAATGGCAAGTCTTGGTGCTGAGGCCATAGTGGAGAAAAAGATGAAGCTGTCATCATCTTGGGGTTTGACATTGGTTATGCATGATCAGTCCTGTGGGCGGAGTTCATACGTAGACTGTGACCCAGAAGTGATGGGGAAGTTCTCTTGGAAGTTGAGGGAAGGGCAGTGTTATGAGAGAGATTCCCAGTGTGGAGTAGTACACACATAGAGAACGCAAGCAGACATATGCAGGCCAAGTTAGAGGAAACTCGAGTGCAGCTGGAGTAGACGGAACAAGGTGTACGGTAGGGTAACACAGCCAAGTGGGGAGGACATCCCAGGCAGGTATGTTCAAAGATTAGTCAAGTCACTTGAAAAATGGTCATTCATAGCCTCTCTATTCACTGAGTGTTTATATGTGAGCATGGTAAGAGAATGTTGGGGGGCTTGGATTTGCTAAGATAATCACTGTGCAAGCTGTTAAAATGCTATGCAAATATAAGGAAGAATAATTATTATTTATTTGCTCTATTGGACACTTCATCTTTCCTCTTTCAGTTGTTTCTTAGTATGTGCTCTGTTTCTACCACCTCTAGGAGCTTTAATTCCAAGCATGGTACGATGGTATTTTAGCAGCTGCACTGAGCTGCGGCATTCCCTTTCTGGTACAGCACCTCCCGTCTAATCTGGGCTGCCCTGTGACCAGCTTTATCCAAGAGCACGTGGCAGAGATGATGCTGACCCAGTTCTTCACTGACGTCTCCAGAAGGCCTGGAAGCTTCTGTTTTGTGCCTGAGCTAAGCCACCCACCATGTAAGGAGTCCTACTACCCTAAGACTGTGAGAAGCCCAAGCCAGCCATGCTGAGCACTTTTGTAGAGAACTGAGGCCCCCCCAGCCAACAGGTGCAGCTATTTCACAGCTGGTCACCAGGACCACCTATTCAGCTATGTGAGCGGGGCCATCCTGGAAGTGGATCCTCTGCCCCACTCAAGTCCCCTCAGCTGATGCCACATGGAACACCAATGAAGTGTGCATTTGTTTCTTAGGGTGGCTGAAATAAGAAAAGACAAAGTGGTTGACTTAACAGAAATGTATTCTTTTGTAGTTCTGGAGGCTAGAAGTCTGGAATCAAGCAGTCTGAAGGATATACTCCCTCTGAGGGGTCGAGGGGAGGATCCTTCTTTGTCTCTTCCAACTTCAGGTAGCCCTGGGCAGCCCTTGGCTTGTAGCACTTCACTCCAAACTCTGACTCCATATTCACACAGCTGTCTTCCCTCCATGTCTGGGCCCAGAAATCCTTTTTCTTATAAGGAAACCAGTCACTGGGTTAGAGACCACCCTAATGAACTCACCTTAACATTACTGTGCCTGTAAACACCCAATTTCCAATTAAGTCACACTCCTTGATGCCAGGGGTTAGGACTTTAACATTTCTTTTGGGGGCACAGTTTGATCCACTACAAACTATCCACATTAAGCCCCGCGGTAATGGCAAATTAATAGACTGACTAGTTTTTAGCCACTGAGCTTTGGATTACTTTGTCGTGCAATGTAGATAGTGGGACACCAAGGTGAGCCTTTTGACGACCTCCACTTCAAGGCACTGCCATCAGTGCTGTGAGTGGCACTTTGTTTCTGTCACCTTTTTCTCTCCAGAAGTCTCTGGATGTACACAATCATCCTTCTTTCTCACTTTTAATAAATCAAAATCGTCGTAGTCCCAAACAGGTTTGCATTAGGAGTCATGCCATTTCTTGATTTTCTACTATGCTTGTTCCAATATGACTCCAAAGTCTTTTTTTTCCTGTGTTCTCAGGTGCCAGCGTTTTCTCTTAGTGCCTCACTTTTTAGAATGTCCGGCCCTACAAGAGACACAAACTTCTGGCTGGCCCCTCCTTTCCTTCATGGGTCTCTCCTCGCTGTAGGAGATTTGAATGGGCATTCTCTTCTCTAGTAGACCTGACTCCACCTCTTCTCACGGACTTGTGCTGAGGATCAGGCAGGTGTGACCAGGGCCACACATAAGTATAAAGCATGTGCTTTTAAAAAGTATGTCTATGATCATTCTCAGCCCATTTTACCTTAACTGGGGGTGGGGAAGGAAGAACTAGGGTGGAGCTGGGTGGTTGGTAAGCATGCAGGGTGAGGAGGACTGAAGCACTAGAGCAGGACTGAGCCGATGGAGGTAACTCTATTTTATCTTGTTTTCCAGCCTAACTTCTCTGCCACTCTTCTGCATCCCAAGTCTTGGCATATAGAGTTGCTAGTTTTGAAAATTATCTCCCTTTCATTTTTGCATTTATCCCTACCACCTTCTCTTCAAAATGCCAGTTGAGAATTCACCTCTCTTTCTCCCTGCTTTTCTATCACATCAAATCTCTGGAATTTCAGCCATCTTTCTCCATGAATTATTAATATCTTCACATCGCCTCCAACACATACACCTATTCACACAGAGATAGACTCTGGATCCTCCACAGACCAAAGTGCCACTGGTGAGGACATTAAGAACTGAGAGTGAGAAAGAGATACCTGTTTTCCCTTAAGTCTCAGAACCAAAGATCAGGGAACCAGGGGGCACTGAGCAAGAGTCTGAAGGCAGATACATTCAGGGCATATTAGTCTACAGCTTCACAGGGATCCCAGAAATGATGAACTTTCCAGAGCTGCATTTCATGAGTTCAGAATAGATAATTCACCTTTGCAAACAAAAAATAGCCAATCTGATAGATTTTGTAGCACCTGTCCAATGCACCAGAAAAATAATCAAGGATAGGAGGAGAAGCTTAAGTTCCATGAAAGCTGCATCTAATCATGTGCAGCCTTTGAAAAGAGTACCTCATCCTCAACAATATAATGTTGTCACTTACGCCAATTATTCTAATAGAGAAATTTTATTACAAGGTGATGCTGAGATTGTGTTTTAAAGAAAAAGAATCATTCATTTGTTCATGCATGTAGAAAAAATATGCTGAGCAGCTATTGTATATCTGATGCTAGACATCTTAGATCTGGTTCCCTAGAAGACCTGAGTTAAGGATTCTGTGCAAGTTTTTTTTTTTTAATTAAGAAAGTGTTCTCAGAATAAACTGAAAAGGGGGGTAGATTCTGGGATTCCCTGAGCCCAGAAGTTTCCTTGTGTTATGAAGAAGCAGGGAGAGAAACTGATAGAATCAAGAACTTTCTGTCCAAGCTCTAGTTCTGGCTCTAACTACTGGTGGCCTTAGATTAGTTTCTTCAAAAGCTTTCCTGCTGCAACAGGGCACCAATTCCTGAGTCAGCCCAGCACATCATCCATCCCACAGGGGTGCCAACCAACACTGGGGTAAAATGAAAATATGGTTGCTAGGGAATTCATGTTTCTGTGTAATGTTTTACATAATGGAGATGTGCCACTCTTGGGGTGAAGAAATAACACTTTAGAATAGTAATTAAAAAGTCATTTTTCCTGATCTGGGTTGATCGAATAACTCAAGATTTCAGTTTGAGAGCACAACATCTTTTACTTTTATTTTTTGTCAGCTTTATTGAGGTGTAATTAACAAATAAGAATAATATATATTTAAGGCATACAACTTGATGTTGTGATATGTGTATAGTTTGTGAAATGATCCCCACAATGAAGCTAATTGACTTCCTCTTACATAGTGACCATTTCCTCCCTTTCCTTCTTTCTTTCCCTTCCTTCCTCTCTGTCTCCCCCTCCTTCCCTCCCTCCCTCTCTCTTTCTTTCTTTCTTCTTTCCATGGTGAGAACACTTTATATCTACCTTCTTAGCAAATTTCAAGTATATGAACTATAGTCATCATGCTGTGCATTAGATCTCCACCTAATTCTTATTCTTCTTTCATAACTGAAATTTTATATCATTCAACCAACATCTCCCCATTTTCCCTCCATTCCATCTCTGGTAATTATAATTCTGTTCTCTATGGAGACATGACATCTTATTGCCTGGATATTGATTGCACAAAATAGTTGATTTTTCCAAAGCACCTACATGTGTGGATGTGGTCCTATGTGAGAGACCCTCAGCTGGGAGATAGTATCAATGGGTTTAAATGCATAACAGTGAGGTATTCTAGGGTCTATGAAAGTTGAATTGTTAGGGGAAAAAAACCTACACATCATCATCACTCACACTCATTCATTCATTCAACAAATATTTACTAAGCCCCTGCTAGATACCAGGCATTGTTCTAAATCCTGGGGGTCCAGCAATGAGCAGAGCAAACATAGTCTATGTACTCATAGAACTTATATTCTAGCAAAAGAGAGACACATATAAGAACAATAAATAACCAAACGTAATAAATAGTATTTCAGGCGGTGCTAATGTAATAGGGAAAAATAAGCCTGAGTTGCTATGTTGTATGGGGTGGTTAAGAAAGGTCTCACAAATAAGATGGCATTTGAAAAGAGCTCTGAAAGAGTGAGCCATGAATCCTTGGCAAAGTGTGTATGGTAGGGGGGTGTGTGTGTGTGTGTACTGAGGTTGTGCAAAGGGTAGACCAGCATGGCTACAGGGAATCCAATGAGGAGGAGAGTGGGAGGTCACAGTAGAGAGGGGCCGTTTATGTAGGGCACTTGTTCTCAAACCTTACTGTATGTTAAAACCACCTGCAGAGCTTTTTAAAACCCCAATGTCTAGTCATCCTCCAGATCAGACCCTCTCATGTTGGGATCCAGTGGTCAGTGGTTTTTAAAGCCCTCAAGATGATTCTAATATGCAGCCAGGGCTGAGAACCAGCAATGAGGATCTTACAGGGCATTGTTAGGAGATGTGGTGGTTAGTTACGTCTGAAACTTGGGGCTGGACCACCATTCCCAGATATGTGGTCAAACATCATCCTGGATATTTCTGTGAGGGTGTTTTTGGATGAGGTTTACATTTAAATTGGTGGACTTTAAGTAACATAGACTTCCCTCCAGAATATGTGTGGGCCTCACTCAATGAGATGAAGGACTGAGTAGAACAATGGACTGACATCTCTCAAGCAAGAGGGAATTATGCCAGCAGATGGTTTTTGGTCTTGGCCTGCAATACTTGCTCTCCCTGAAGTTCTAGACTGCTGGTCCACCCTGCAGATTTTAGTCTAATCAGCCTCCGTAATCCTATGAGCCAATACCTTAAAATAAATGTTTTTCTGTGCACATATACATCCCAGTGGTTCTATTTCTCTGGAGAACCCTAATACAGGACAGTTAGTGAAGGGATAGGATCTGATCAACACTTTAAATAAATCTCTGGTTGCACTACTGAATTTAGACCATAGAGGAGTCAAGGGAAAAGGCAGAGAGACCACTTAGGAGGGTATTGCAATAATCTAAGAAAGAGTTAATGGTGGCCTGGTGCCTGTTAGTAGCAGGAAGGTGATGGAAAATTATAGGATTCTGCATTATCTCTGAAGGTAGAGCCACAAGTATTTGCTTTTGGATATATGAAACTTTTCTTCTAGTTTATTTTGGAGATCTAGGGCTTCATCAAATCATACGTTAGGTTAGTCCCTTTTTTATTTAATTCCAATCACATGAGGCTAAGAAGAAAAGGGCTGTGTTAACAGACACGTGCAGCAAAGTGAAAGCCTGATCCTTCGACAATTCTGGCCTCAGCCAAACAATTCAAACATTTTCAAACATGTTGGAATAAGCAAGAAACAAAACACAGTTTGACAGATACTTTATTTCTAAACTATATGTATCTTAAGTGTAACTGAATCCAGCTGTTTCTCCTCCTTTTCTCTTTTCCTCTCCCATCTTTTTGATGAGGCACTGACAGCCTTAGAACACGTTGAGTGTAATGTTCAAACAGTGGGACAAAACATTTTGTTATTCACAGGGACTCTGACCTCAGGAGGACTGAATTTTCTTCTATAAATCATCACCCAGACATTCAAATGCCTCTGCATTTGGCAAGGACCTTCTCTTCAACCCAAGTCTGGCGCATATCAGGAAAAACTTGGTTAAGACAGAAGAGGAAGCTCTTTCTATCCTTGTCCTCTGTCTCGTCTCCATTTCAGTTCTACCCACACTTCTCAGGTTCAGGGTCCCTGCTGTTTTGCCTCAGGGTCTTCAGGGAGGTGTCCCCTCTATCTAGTGGTAATTTCTCCCGCCTGCTTTACTGCCTTAAGCCCTCCATCTTTTACATAAAACTTCTGCCCAAGGTTGGGGAGATTGTTTCTCCTAAACCTCTACTTAAAAGCTTCTCCTATACTGAAGCTTTCCTTGAGCGTCCCCAAATTAGGTCACCTCCTTCTGTTATTTGTCTTTATAGCAACATTGAAGATCTATTTTTAAAATAGCTAGCACACCTTTATTCATTTTTTTAATGTTTATTTTTATCCTCTAATCCCCAAAGCTCGATGAGTCAGCCCCAAGCCTACCTGATTCACTTCTATATGCCTAGCCACTGCCACAGCACACCTTGTATCACTGACATTCAGTTAATAATTTTTGTGAAATTGCTATGTGCCTGGCACTGTGTTAAGCCCTGAGTATACACTGCTGCTCAGCAAAGATGTATTGGATTAGTATCAAGATAGTGGAGTAGGAAGATTCTGAGCTCACCAACTCCCATAAACATACCTAAACTTTTTATGGATCCAGAAAAGATTCCCAAATAGCCAAAACAATCTTGAGAAAGAAGAACAAAACTGGAGGTATTTCATGCCCTGATTTCAAACTAAATTATGAAGCTACAGTAATCAAAACAGGACGGTACTGGAACAACAACAGGTACATAGATCAATGGAATAGAATAGAGAGCCTAGAAATAAATCCATGCTTATATGGTCAATTAATTTGACAAGAGAGGCAAGAATACAGAATGGAAAAAATACAGTTTCTTCAATAAATGGTGTTGGAAAATATGGAAAACCACTTGCAAAAGAATGAAACTGGACCACTTTCTTACACCATATGCTAAAACAAACTAAAAATGGATTAAAGACCTAAATATAAGATCTGAAAGCATAGAATTCCTAAAAGAAAACATAGGCAGCAAACTCTTGAACATCAACACTAGCAACTTTTTTCTGGCTTTGTCCACCCCAGCAAGGGAAACAACAGCAAAAATAAACGGGACTACATCAAACTAAAAAGCTTCTGTGCAGCAAAGGAAATCATAACAATGAAAAAAGGCAACCTACTGTATAAGAGAAGATATTTGTAAGTGGTATATCCAATAAGAGGCTAATATTCAAAAGACATGAAAACCTCATACAACTCATCACCAAAAAACCAAATAATCTGATTAAAAAATGGGCAGAAGGCCTGAATAGACATTTTTCCAAAGATGATATACAGATGGCCAACAGACATGAAAAGATGTTCAACATCACTAATCATCAGGAAGTGCAAATCAAAGCCACAGTGAGATATCAGAATGGCTTTATACATGTACAGTCAGAATGGTTAATAGCAACAAGACAAGAAATAACAAATGCTGGCAAGGATGTGGAGAAAATGAATTCTCATACACCACTGGTGGGAATGTAAGTTGGTGTAGCTAATATGGAAAACACTATGGAGGTTTCTCAAAAAACTAAAACCAGAAATACCACATGACTCAGTAATTCTACTTCTGGGAATTTACCCAAAGAAAATAAAATCACTAATTCAAAAATATATGCATTCCTGTGTCTATCACAGCATTATTTACAATAGTCAAGATATGGAAGCAACTTAAGTGTACATTGGCAGATGAATGGATAAAGATTAGGTACATATATACAATGGAATATTACCCAGCTGTAAAAAGAATGAACTCTTGCCGTCTGCGACAACATAAATGGACCTAGAGGCTATTATGCTAAGCGAAGTAACAGAGAAAGACAGAGAAAGACAAATACCATATGATCTCACTTATATGTGGACTCTAAAAAACAAAACAAATGAACAAACAAGCAAACCAAACATAAACTCATAAATACAGAGAACAGACTGTGGCTGCCATCAGGGTGTGTGGAGGAGGATGGGTGAGATAGGTGGAGGGGATAAAGAGGCAAAAACACCTAATTATGAAATGATTTGGTCATGGGGATGAAAGTACAGCATAGGGAACTTAAAAATTAAAAAAACAAGAACACTTTTAAGCTGCAAGGACAATCGCCAGAAATACAGCAAGTTTTGAGGCATTAGTCTTTCACTTTTAGTCATCATTAAATCAAATGGGAGAAACCAGTTCATAAAGAATAGAGAGAATTTATATAATAAAATTACTAAAATGATTTTAATAGACATCTTATCTATTAAACAGAAATGGCATGGCTCATGAATTCTGGTTATGAATCTATAAAGCTAGAAATAACCAAAAACATAATAATAAAATAATCTTAATCACCTGGAAATTTGAATGCACTGTACTAAGTAGCTTTGGAAAAAAGGGAAATATTAATCCTTCAATGAAAGTATATTTAGGAAATAATGATAATGTGAACACTATGAATTGGAAAAAAATAAACAAGAAAAAAATTAAATAAATCTAGGAATATAGGAAAAATGAAATAAGAAAAATAAAAAATACATACAAAGCATTAAAATGGAAATTAATGAACTAGAATTTATAAGTAATACAAAAATAGTAAAGAAGTTTCAGCGTATCTTATAAAAATTGAAACATAAGTTTAGCCCTTAGAAAATACGTAAAATTGCAGATATGAAGTAGATAAAATATACTTATAAAGTCCAAAGCTAATAATTTTGAAAACTAGAAAAATGTAAATTTATAAATTAGAAAACTTACAAAGTAGAAAATCTGAAATAAATATTTAACATGAAAGAAACTGAGAAGTCAAGATATTACTGGCAATAACCATGTCAATTCTAGACACTTCTATAGGTGAATTCTTTCAAACTTCCAAGGAACAGATAACCTCCGTAACGTAAAAACTGTTCCACATTATACCTCTTTCTAATTATATATTGGAAAACAATCTCTCTGACTACCAGTTTCTTATCTAATAAAATTAAAGTAATACTAAATATACCTGAGTATAAAAGGGTAAGGAATCAAAGACAGACTTTAAAAAAAACTAGACTTGATAACAGTCTTTGGTAATGTGATCGATTATAAAATCTCAACACTATTATAGTGTAACAATCATATTTGGAAATGTAGCAGAGAAAAGATCCATTCACACAAATGACCAAAAAACCAAAAATACCACAAGAAATGGAACAAGGTACACTGATTTACTGAAAACCTCAAAAAGATACTTGAATATAGTTTTAGGATTAGAGTAGGGTTGACACAATTTCTGAAAAATATGATGTGGGCAGCCTGATGCTGAATTTATAATTTTTCTGTGGAATCTACTTTACATGTTGAGGAATTTTTATGAAAGTCTTTGCCAAATTATGTTCCATGATTTTCAAAAAAGGGGAGTATATGGACTCTCACACAATCCTCCAGCTTCTATTTAGTTTCTACTGAACACTAATGAACAAATGCATTTAGTGTGTATTATTCGTGGGTTTACTTCTGTATTCTGGAGAGATCTCTTCTTTTGCCCAAATGGTGACTCATGTAAATTAAATGCATGAGGATTCTGATGATTAGATCACCCAGGAGGCAGGAGGGACCTCCCACGAGGCCTGGACAACCGTGATCTCCACCACTAGGCGGCCTGTGGGCAGCAGAAGGAAGACGTGCGAGGAGACAACACATCTCTGGGAAAACCGAGGGTGAATGTCCACTCCCAGGGATCTGTGTTTCTAAAAAAACCCATGACATAAGCTGATTGCCCGCCTGCAGCCGCTTCTGAAGATTCCCTGTAAGAGTTGCTTCCTTATCATCTTGCAGGGACTGGAACTACCACCCCAGTATTTGGTACCGTAGTAGAGGTTCCAGTGTGAGTTAGTACAGCAAAGAATGTAACTCCATTAGTCCAGGCCAGTACCATACCAGCCATGGGGCTGTGGGCACAAGGTGGGCAGACACTTCAGAACAGGCAGAGGAGGTGCCCAGGCACAGCCGTCCGTGCGGTGTCTTCTTACATTCCCGTCCTGACTCATCTCCCCCTTCTGTTTCGGACATCGTTTTCTTTCACTGTCTTTTCTAAGTTCATGTGACATCACTGTTGGTTGGTAATAGCACTCGATGTTGTTTTCCGGAACCTCTGACGACTGCTTAATTCATTACCATGGGAAGACATTTACTGAGCTGCGTCCTTGCTCAGAGGACAGGGCTGAGAGCGGAGTATAGAAAAGTCTAAGCCATACTCTCTGTTATTGAGGGGTTTATTATCTTAGTTGCGTAATCATACTTAAAAATGGCATCCAAGGAAACCAGCATCAGCCGAGGGCTGAGTGGGTGAAGGCGGGGGGTGGTGGGGGTGGTGATGGCTGCGCTCAGGGGTGGAGAGAACAGTCAGTGAGGGCTGATGGAAGTGAGACCACGGGGGCACGTGGGGGTGGCTGGCATGGACACCTAGGTCCTAAGGAAGCAGGAACTGGGGTGCTGCTTCATCAGAGGCTGGGAGAACACCCCTCCCTCCCACACTCCCACCTACCCAAAGCAGAGCTCATGGCTGGGGAGCGTGATTGTAAGAGGGTCGGGCTTTCCCTGCAGATCATGGGCAGAGGGACGGGGAGAGGATGGGAGGGCCTAAGGTGAAGGGGGGCAGCCTCGCCAGAGGCAGGGGCCCTCTGCTTGATGGCCTGGTCACAGGAGAGGAGGAAGGAAGGGCGCAGGCCGAGGCCTTCACACCCAGCAGACCTCCCTGTCAGCAACCCTTGGCCCCCTGAGCTCTGACTAGTTTCCACCTCCTTCTTCTGTAAGGGTTGTAGACCAGGGGAAACTCCCACAAGTGTCTTTTCTTTCTCCAAAAGCCAGATCACACAAGGTGGGTTTACCCCAGGCACTGGACCAGGGTAAATGCTGGGCTCACATTCTTTGGTGAAGAGTTTTGCGGCTCTGGAGTGTGAGGTGGTATGGACTTGGGGTGTTTGCCCAGCCACTGCTAAAGCAGCAGCCTGCTCACTTGGCCTCGGAGGCACCCAGACAGGATGGCAATCCGCAGGTGCTTCATTATGTCTCCACCTTAGCCCTCTGGGACCATTCTCCTGGGACCTCAGAGCACCTTTATCCAATGTGGTCTGCACCATTTGCTTAGCCCATGGCTCATATTTCTCTACCTTAAAGTTCTCTTAAAATCATAGGCTGGGGATGGGATCTAGCTCTGCCCCTTCACAGTCTCCTCACCTGACATCCAGGACATGGTAGGGGGGCAGTTTTAAACCCTCACCAAGCCAGCCCCACATTGCTCATCCTCAGGGAAATGCAAATCCAATCACAGTGAGCTATCAGCTCATGCTTATTAGAATGGCTATCTTCAAAAAGACAGGAAATGCAATTGCTAGGCCATGGAAGCAACCTACATGTCCTTCAGTTTCTGAACGGATGAAGATGTGGTATATATACACAACAGAATAGTACTCAGGCATAAAAAAGAGGAAATCTTGCCAGTTGTGATGACCTAGAGGGCATTATGGTAAGTGAAATATGTCAGACAGAAGGAAATCATTATTGTATGATCTCATGTATGTGGTGGAAAAAATCCAAACTCAAAGAAAAAAGAGATGAGATTTGTGATTGCCAGAGGCAGGAGTGGGGGTTACAGCAACTGATGGAATGAAGGGGGTGGAAAGTTACAAACGTCTAGTTATAAAGAAAAAAAGGAAAAAGAGTAAAAACAAAAGCACTCACCCAGGGTGGGAGCTGGGTCATCGAATGGCAAGGAGAATTTGAGATAGATCTTGATGGTTGAGCAGAAGTTGTAGAATTTGGATTGGCCCAGAGGACACTAGTGTAGGAAGGGAGAATGATGTAAGCATTGAGTCACGCCAGGGAATCAGTGGCTTTGCTCAGAAAACATGAAAAAGTCTGTTTTGCTGGGGAGTGGAGGCCATAAGTGGCAGAGCTGGGAAAGGCAAGCTCTGAGAGTCCATTGGAGGGGGGCTCAGTAAGCCAATGCACAGTGATATACTGATCCTCCCTTGTTCTCTTTTGACTTCTACTCAAAGTGTGGTCCGTGGACCTGTAGCATCAGCATCAGCTGGGGGTTTGTTAAAATGCAGAATCTCGGGCCCTATGCAGACCTTTTGAAAGAGAATCTGGATTCTCACAAGATCTTGGAGGACTGATGTGCTCTTTAAATCTGGACTAGCACTGTTCTCTCACACAGCTTGTTGAAATTCCAAGCCTCCCTTGAAGTCTTAAACAAACAGAAGGTGCTGAAGCATAGCTAAGGGCTGGGTTTCAAGTCATTGCCTGGAACCTTCATTTCACAGCAGCTCCCTGGATGGTCCATGGAGGTGGTACGTCAGAAGGTCTCAATAAGCACGAGAAAGGCAGACATGGCTGTTAACATGCAGGGTCTTGGGCCTGCCTTCCAGCACTCCTGGGAATTCTGATGCTGGTTGTCTCAGGGCTAGAAGATGAGAAGCACTAGACTACAAGACCACTTATCCTCATCAAGTACAAGAGTCTGGGAAGATCGGGGAGTTCAAAAACATGAATATTTCCTGTATAAAAAAGTTTGGATTTGTTGTATTCATCTTTAATGTGCCCCAACCCTGCTTTAACTGGACATTTATCATAGTTAAAGTATAAATAATACCATTAGCTTTCCAATCAGTGATAAAATTAGCCGTGTAAACAAAGCATGTTAGTGACCTTAGTCAGACCCCTTGCTGACTCTAACCCAACACCTACTAAGACGATTAGTCAGGGCGAATTTGAACAGGCAAAGAGGCCCTGGGAAGGAGAAAGAACCTCTCTCATTTCCTGAGAACCCTCCCGTGCACAGGACTGGTTCCTAAAACGCCTGCAGATGATAAGGGCCCTGGATGTCAAGAGCTCAGCCCAGATCTGTGCCAAACGCTGTCACGGTTCATTTTCTCCAGGAGGAACGTTCCTTTCAACTTAAGATTTTCTTGCTGTTAATATTCTGGCTCCCTGAGAAGGGAGTGCTCTCTCCCGAGCCCCAGGGAGGCGTGATGCTGAGTGGGAAACCAGCCACGGTGGTCACATCCATTCTTTGCAAAGATGGGGTCTTTACTGGCTGAATGGAAACTGTGTCCACTGGTTTGAGAGACACTAATATAAACCCCACCTCTTCCAGAGGGCCTCCTGGACAACTCAAGGCCAAAGCAAGCTCTCCTTTTCTAAACCACTTGTTTGTGTTACTGACTTGGACCCCTTTATTGGGTTCCATTTTTTATTGGATTGTTTCCTCTCCTGGTTGATAATTTCCTGATGGCAGAGTCCCTGCATTACATTTCTTTTTGTCTTGCTTGTAGAAAAACTCTAGGATCTGAGTCAGAGGACCTGGCTTATTGTCTTCGTTTAGTGCAGTGAAGGAGGGAAGTACTCCTTGCAAACTTTTTCTAGCTCCTTCCAGGAGAAGGCTGTCAGACTGCAGATATTAGAGGCCATTTTAACTGCTGGGCCTGGTTTGCAGGTGAAAGTGTGTATGTGTGCGCATGTGTGTGTGAGTGCACACATGTAGGCATGTGTGTGTGTGCATGCACATGTGTGGGCATGTGTGTTTGTTCATGCATGTGTGTCGGTTTCTTCCTCCTCCTGGGCAGCTGGAGCAGTAAGCGTGAAGGACTCTTTCTTTGCATGCTCATCACCCACATGCCAAATGGGCCAGGGGCTAATTGGAAACTAGGTCAAGCCAGCACTAATAGTAGTGGCAAATAGAACAAATAGACACCCTTTTCTGGCTGTCTGGGCTCTGTCTGGCTCTCTTCTCTTCCATTGCATGTAAGCTTGCCCCTAACACCTGTTAGAGCAGAGAACTCTGCATTAGAAATTAAGCTCATAAGCCCATTTGCCACTGCTCCCCACATTTACTCTTCTCTCAGGAAACCTCTAAGGTAGGGTATGTCCGGTATGATCTCCTAGTCTAGTTCTGTCAAGGAACACCCGAATCCCAAGCTTACCCCCTCCTCCTAGCGTGATCCAGCCCTGCTTCTTCTTGCAAACCACATTCTCTGGATAACGGGCTTCTTGTCTATGGTATTTATGACCACATTCACAGATATTTAAATGACATAGCATTGACAAATGTTTGGTAAATTTTAAAAACATATTCAAACAGAAATTTGTTATTGTCCATCTCCTCAAGCCTGGTGTCATTCCTCAATGAAATGGAGACTATGAATCTATATAGGATGGTTGACTGGACCAATCAGTAAGACTTATTTCTTACCTGTAATTGATGATTTAATGTATCTGTTGAGGGGCCATTTTTTATTTTTGCAATGGGGTATAATTGATTAGAACTACTCTGTGGGGAGGGAGGATGCATTTATCGATTGGCCATGAGGACAAACAGTAGGCCCTGTCATCGGAACAGCCAGTCTGTTGGAGCTGGCATTCTTGAAGAGGGCTCCCTTAAGTAAACCAGGTTGGTTTTGCCAGTACATGATCATCGCCCTAAACATTCGTTAATTGATTTTTATGCTGGGTGTGGTTACTAAGAGCTTGAACTTCATAAGCATATTCTAGACTTGGAAAAAATGGATAAAGTCATTGATGAACCTTTCTCCCACCAGAGGAAAATCTAGCTCTTTTGACACAGACAAGGAGGACAATCCCCTGATAAAAACCCTCAAGGAAGTCTGCCGTGCTCTGCAGGGCTTCCGGCCAGCTGGTTCTAGTCTGCATTTACACAAGTGCCTGCAACGTGAGGTGGGACAACACCTCCTCTCACTGGAGCCCTGACATGCACTCGCACACTGTTGGAAATCAGAGCTGGTCAAAGTTCCTCAGGAATTTAGGCCAACCTCTTAGAACTCTCTTTCTATCCTGGTTTCTTCTCTTCTGCCTGCAAGCATATTTACATCTCTTGTCCACTAAAGCAAAAACAGGTTTGACAAAATAAGGTGCCATCCTCCAATCTGATGGTAGTCACACTGCTTCACTCTATTTCCTTTTGGTGTTACGTATACGCAGAATACTCCACACACGCTATCTGGTACTGTTTCTTAACCAACGCTTTCCTTATTGATCCCTTTTGCCCCAACCTCCCGCCTCAAATTGCTTCCTGAAAGTGCTCCCAGCAGCCACTCAGCTGGAAACTCTAATACTTATTTTGTAGAACTCAACTTTCCTGACCTGTTTGCAGGATTTGCCCCTGTTATATATTGTTTCAAGTTGTATTAACCATGTCTTTTTATTTTCTCTTTTTTTGATGCTCTGGGGTTTTATTCCCCCGTAAGGACTGCATAGCCAATTCCTAGAGGCAGTAAACGACTTGCCCTCAAGTGTGCCTTCAAATGCAATCCCTCAACCCCTCTTTGCACTCAGGGCCACTGTTCCCCTGCCCTAACCACTCCAGGGCCAGGTACCAGACAACGAGGGTCAGTTCCTGTGCCCCAGAGCCTGCTGAAATGATTCCAAGCAGTCAACCCTAAGCCTACTCACTCTTCCCCACCTGCTCTTTTGCCCCTTCCCACAGAAACTGCAATAAAGGCTCTTACCTATGTTTTCCCCTCACTCCCTCTGGCTTCTCTGATGGACCCCAATGTAGCCCCACAGGCCATGCCTCCTGTTTCTAGGGATATGGATACAAAACCTTTTTCCTTTATAAAGTCATTTCCATGTCTGTGTTTTACCATAACTGATTAAAACAAATCCCAGGTACCCTTAAAACATATACCCTTTTTGAAAAGTATCATCTCCCTTGCTTTGGCACAGCTCTCTGGTCTTTTAACTCTTTCCTCTTGTCTTTTGGAATTATTCTATTTCTGTCACTGATTTGCTTACAGAAGCTCTGGCATCAGGGTCATCCCTAACAGCTAATGGATTTCTAACTGGAAGTTGGGGTGGTTGGTAAAATAAAAATGCTTTGTCATTGTTTTTCTTGAAAGGGAGTAGAAAGAAAGGGTTTGTGGGAGATGAGGATAATAATAAACTCTTGAAACCATATGTTGAACATGCTCAGCTGGTTAGGTGAAATAAAAAAGCATCTTTATCTCCCACCATCCCTTTAAAATTGTCCTTGTCACTGGACGCAAATGGCAAGACCCAAGGTCGGGCACTGTAGCTCACAGGCCAGTCTGCGTTCAGTTACTGAAATGGTCAGTTTCATGCAGTAACCAAAACTCCAAACTTCACTTAACATGTTATCATTTTTTATTCTCCCTATGAGGACTGGCTACCTGCTGCCTAGGAGGGAGGTGTAGTCAGCTTTTCCTTCATTTCTGATTCATCTCAACCATCATCTTACCAACTTTAGCTTATAGGCCTTACAGGGCTGGAACACAGGAAGACAGGAAGAGAAAATGACTACTCAAATTTCTTATTTGATTGATAGTGTCACAAGATGGCTTTGCTTTCTTGGTACCTGGCAAGGATGAAAGCTGGCTCTTCCTCCAAAGAGTGTTCTGTGGTGGCTCCGTTCTCTGACTTGAAGTCCTGAGCCTCTTTGGGCAGGAGCCCCTAGATTTCTGGTTGTCCACTCTGCACAAAACTTTCTGTTGGATTCCTTTGCACTTTCAAATGGTCCACTTCAGGATTTAGTGTCTCTAGGACAACATTTGTGTTTGGGACCCACATCTGATCTTGCACTGAAGAAGAAAGTCACTTCCCAGACACACACACAGACTTCTGTACCTTCCCACGGTGTCCTTTCCAATGATAGGAAACACATCTCGAAAGCTCTGAGTGGTCTCATTTCAGTCCCTCTCACCAGGGTTGGGTTTAGAAGGAAGCATCATCTACCCCTGCCCCACAGGTGAGCAAAGGAACTCAACCCCAAGACAGCTCTTTCCCAGGGAATCTTTTCCCTTCTCTTCAAAACAGAGCTTTGGAAATGCTCCCCTGTGAACTTCCCTTTGAACCCTGTATCCCTCCAGATCTCTCCGACAAAATTTCCACTTTAATATCATATAACCTATTTCTAAGAGTGAAAGAAAAAATGAGCAGAATTAACTGATTTTAACATACATTTTTAAATTATCTTCTTTAAATTATGTCACTGTATATTGAAAATTATGTATGCAAGGTAGGTGGGTATTGTGTATCTTCTTACAACTGTAAGGAAAAAATCAAGCTCTTCTTTATAACATTTAATTTTCTATGACTGTGCAAAATTCTGTTTGGACAAGGCCATGCTCTAAGTTAGTGATTCCAAACCAGGCAAAGCACATCAATATAACCTGAGGAACTTATTTAAAATTCAGATGTCAGACTGTGTTCCAGATCTACTAACTCAAGAGTCTCCAGGACATCAGCATTTTTAGCATGCTTCCCCTGTGAAGAGGTTCACAGACCTCCCGGTGTTCGCGAGGCAGAAATGCAAAGCCATCTCAAAGGATGCAAACAGCCTCTGATGGGCAAGTCTTGCAAGTTCAAACTTCTAAACCTCCCCTGTAGTTCCACTGGGAGTTAAGTACCAGCAAAGCCTTGTTTTTATGTATTTGTCACAAGGGCCTCTCTTTCATTCATTTTCTCTGCCCTTGAAGAGTGAAACCACCTCCAGGTTTACCCGTTAGCTCCTTGTTGAATCCGTTGTTATGGAATGTCCCTGTTACCAGAGTTGCTAGGAGAGCCGAAGGCATAACCCTCAACCCCACGGATTCTATGTTCCAATGCTAAGTCCCTTTTTAACCAGTGTATCCACTTGCTGTTTACTAGGCTTGACTACTCGGGTCTCTGCTGCCAATTCTCTTGTTTTGTGTTTTGGTAGCCTTGGGGATTTTAAACATTTCTCCCCTTTCTCTTTCTCCTTAATCAGAGAATTGAAGTTCTCTGTGGTTCTCATCAGTAATTTCTGGGTATGAAAAATTAGATCAAAAGTTCATGACCATTCAGATGTTTTCCTGATCTGCTATTTTGATTTTATCCTCAACCAACAGTAAAGAGCTCCCTCTGTTCTAACTCCCAGTCTCAGTTTTGATGCTGAGAATTACTTTGGGGGTCTCCTAAAAGAGGTAGGTGTAGATGGTTAAGCCAGAACACTTATCTGGAGGTGAGGGGCTTTGGTGCTAGTGAGAATTTATACCTCTTTTCTTCATCAAACCTGGAATCTAGATGATTAAAAACAAGTTCTCACTCTTCTCTCTGCTTCAGATCCTCCCCAGCCCAGTTCTCCCCACCAAACCCCATCTTACTCCTAGCCCCTCTGTGGCTTCCTGTTATTCACAGATGGACATTCAGAATGAGCATATCACCAAGTTCCTATACAACCTGGTGCTAAAGTGCATTTCCAGTTTTGACTTTGATTTCTTCCCACTATGCTCCTAAATTTTTCCATTTTGTCATGATCCTTCAAATACACCACGAACTTTCACAGAACATGCTCTTCCCCAAGACTGGAATTGGGAAGGGAAAGAGAACTCATTTGCTGAGTTGTTGCTGTGTTCCAGGCACTATGATAAATTCTTTCTCTCTCTCTTTCTCTCTCTCTCTCTCTCTCTCTCTCTCTCTCTCTCTCTCTCTCTCTCCACACACACACACACACACACACACACACACACACACACAGTATACACACACACACACATACTCTCTCTCTCTCTATGTATATAAATATATCTATTTCTATCTATCTGTCAAATTCATGTATCTCAGTAGCCCTTAAAGTACTTACTTCTAGCCCTATTTTCTATATAGGAAAATAGATGGTTTAAATAATATTGTCTGCAATCACATAATTAGCATGCATCACTTCTCCCCAGCTGAGCTTACATGTCACTTTTCCATGAAATCTTTTTCAATTTCCTCATAGTTCATTGCTGTCATTCCCTTAATCATAAATATTTATGAGTATTTATTGAGAATGTTTTATGTCAGGCACTATGCTAGGTTCAGGGGCAGGAACAAGATAGAGCACCTTCTTGCCCTCAGGGAGCTCACATTTTTACAAGGAGATAGACAATAAATCAGTAAACAAATGACTAAGAAATTAGTGTGGGAAGCTCTGTAGAAGTTATAAATAAAGTAATAGCAGGTGATAGTCTCTGGGAGGAGCCTAGTTAAAATGCAGAAAATTGAGGAGGGCCTCTATGAGGGGCAACATTTGAACTATGACTTAGAAAATGAGAAAGAGGTAAATAAGTGCTAAGGAATGAACACTCCAAACACAGACAGAAGTAAGTGCAAAGGTCCTGGGGCAGGAAATAGCTTGGTATGTTTGAAGGTACTTTTGTTGGAGTGATAAAAGATTAGGCTGAATGGTAGTTCACACCAGACCACATCAAGCCATGAGGCCACTTTGGATTTTATTCTAAAAGCAATGTAAAATGATTTTATTCAGATATAATTAACACACAATAAATGAACATATATGAAGTGCATGATGTGATAAGTTTTGATAAATGTATACCCCTGTGAAATCACTGTCATGAGCAAGGTAATAAAGACATCCATCACCCCCCACAAAGGTCACCCTGCTCAGAACCTTCCCCGACTGCAGCCTCAGGCAGCCAGTGATTTTCTTTCTGTTACTACAAATTAGCTTGTATTTTCTAGCATTTTATGTAAATCGGATTGATTACTTGGGTGTCTATAATATGTACTTGTGTGTGTGTGTGTATGTGGCTTGTAGGTTTTTCATAGATATCTTTTATTGGGTTAAGGAAGTTACCCTTCTATTCTTACGGTACTGAGAATTTTTATGAGGAAGGTATGCTGTGTTTTGTCAAATGTTTGTTCTCAATCTTTTGAAATTATTTTTTTTAAGGCTGTTAATTGATTGTTTGAAATGTTAAGCCAAAATTACATTCTTGGAATAATCCTTACTTGGTCTTGATTTATTATCCTTTTTATATATATAGTTGGATTAAATACGCTAAGATTTTGTTTAGAGAATTTGCATGTACGTGGTTTTTTTTCTTGTAAAATTTTTTTCTGGATTTGACATCAGAGTAATGCTGGCCTAATGGAATGGTTTGGGAAGTATTTCCTATCTTCAGTTTTCTTTCAGAGTTTGTTCAAATGGGTGTCTTTTCTTCCTAATGTTCTGTAGAAATCACTAGTGAAGCCACCTGTACCTGGAGTTTCCTGTGTTGGAAGGTTTTAAACTGTAAATTCAATTAAAAAAACAGGTATAGGGTGATCTGTTCGGGTTATCTATTTCTTCTTCCACAAGTGTCAATCTTATATTTTTTAAGGAATTTGTCTATTTCTTCTAAGTTGTTGCATTTATTGGCATAAAGTTGTTTATAAGAAATAATCCTTTTAGTGTTTGTAGAATCTGTAGTGACATCACACCTGTGATCCCTGATATTGTTAATATACACTTTTCTCTCTCTCTCCCCCGAACCATGAGTCTGCCTAGTTTATCGAATGTATTGATCTTCACAAATAAACGGCTTTTGATCTCATTCATTTTCTCTATTGTGTTTTCTGTTCTGTATTTAATTAATTTTTTCTCTTACTTTTATTACTTCTTCATTCTATTATTTTGAGTTTAACTTATTTTTTTTTAGGATTTGTTTATTGTTTTGTTTTGCTGTTCTGTCTCTGAGGAAGCTATGATCGCTGACTTGAGATGACCCATCTTTAGGCTTATTATTCCTGGTCTTGGGCGACCTCTGAGGAATTGTTCTCTCTGCGCTTCTCCAGTGGATTTCCCCGCAGCTCAGTTAGTTTTCTCACAGGTGTGCCCTGAGCAGCACTCAGCTCAAAACTCGGGGGGGGATCCTCTGCAGGTCTCAGGCGCTCTCTCTCTGTAAACTCTCTTTCCTCCAGTATTTGCTCCGGAATGCTAGCTTCTTGGCTTGGAAACCTAGTACTGTCTCCTCAAATTAGCAAGACCATCATGGTTTTACTTTGTTTCATGTCTCTTGGTCATCATTCTCCTTCACTGTCCAATATCTAATGTTTTGAAAATCATTGTTTTGTATATTTCACATCCTATTTTAGTTATGTCATATGGAATGATAAATCCAGTTCCTGTTACTCCATCTTTATCAGGAATGGAAGTCCCATCTCTTTGAAGGGTTTTAAGTAGAGGAGTGATATATACCAATGGAGGTTTAAAAAGATCATTCAGACTGCAGCGTGGAAAGTGGATTGGAAGTGGGAAGAGAGGTAGGCAACTGTGGTAATGCAGGCAAGATATGATGGGTATGGAAGCTAGATTTTTGCAGCAAACATGGAGACAAAGGACAGGTCCAGATGTCTTTGGAGATGAAATTAACAGGACTTGGATGTGGAGAGGGAAGGAAAAGCAGGAATCAAGGCTACCTCCTTGGTGTTTTTCTAGAACAACTGGACAGATGGTGAAAGCTTTGGGTGGGTGGGACTTTGTGGGAAGGCAGAGGCCAAGAGTGACTATATGTACATAAGCTTGAGATACTTCTTTAATCCTTCAAGTGGAGGTGGTCAAATAGGCAGAGGGAGCTCTGGGGAGAGGTGAGACAGAAAAATAGTAACCAATGTATAATTGTTCAAAGCTCTGGGACTGGATGAGGTCACCTAGGGGAAGAATGTAAGTAAGGGAGAAAAGAGGACCCAGGACTGAATCTGAAGAGTCTTCAGCATCTGGAGATCAGATAAAGAGGAAGAGCTGAGATATAGACCAAGAAGCACAGCACATGTCTTCCTACAATGCTCGGTTCCCTTATTTAACCATGTGTCATTCTGTATTCTGCTATAATTACCTGTTTGGCCACCTGCCACTCAACTGGCTTGTGAGCCCCTGAGGTCTATTTTTGAATCACTTCTGTCTAACACAGTGCTCGGCACTTATGAGTCCTTTGAATAAATGAATGAATGACGTAAGAGATGATGGGTGTGAGGTCAACAAGGACACAGGCTTTTTGTTGTTCAAGAGGCACCAGAAGACAATTCTGGGGAAAATTAGACAGGCTCAGGGAAATAAAATGATCCAGGAACATTCCCAAGAGCCCCAGTTTCCTGATCTGTCCACTGAAGGGCCTGGAGAGCTGATCTCTAACGTTGCCTCTGCGGCTGTAGTGACCGTGGATTGGACCTCCGTCGGGCTGCCTGATACCAAACCAGGGAGGCGACACATGCTGTGTTCGCGTCGGGCTTCCTTGGCGGATGTTTCTATTCTTTTCGTCTTTTGTCTGTTTTCAAGCAGATCAAAGCACGTCTTGTGAAATATTTTGGCCCCGGCTTAGAATTTCAGATGCACAAAGGTCAAGAGTGGACGTTAATAAATAAAAATCATTTCAACCCCTTTGAGCTGGGGGGCCACCACGGGGATCGAAAGAGGCCGGGTGTACCCCTGCCAGCCCCACAGAGACATAAAGATGTCTTCCCTGTGGGGTCAGGCTCAAGGTTCCTGACAGCTCCACGTCTAGCCCGGCCACGCTGAAGATCCAAGCCTCCCGCTCTTGACTTACGGGACTGGCAGAGACAGTGACAGGAGCCTGGCCGCGGAGCCCGGCTGAAATCCTGGCGCGAGTAAACGCCGAGGGCAGTGCTGCAAAGAAAGGCAGCCTTCGGAGTTCAGCTGCGGTGTTCACAGGTTCATAGTTCCTGGGGGCAGCCATGGTCTTATGTGCTGCACGTTCAGCAAGCTGAACAGACCCAGAAAGGTTTAACTGTCCAGTTGAAACTGTAATAAAGTTTATTTTGGTTAAAATCCGAAATGAGTCTGAGTTTGGATTTTTCAGCCTGGTGGCTTTGTGTAAACAGTTTACTTAACGTCGTTTTTGGCTCTTTTTCAATAAACCACCATGATAATCCCATTCACAGACAAAACAGATCACAGATTAGCAGACAGGCCGCTGTAAAACAGCAGCACATTACCTGCTCTTTGTGTAAAATGTAAAGATCAGTTTTTAAGAAAGGACCTGTCCATTGCTGTTTTCGTAGTCAAAAACAAAGTTTCTCTGGGCTTCTATGGAAGACAAAGAAGGTTCCATTGTTTAGCTCCTTTTTATACCACAAAAATAGATTTTTAATTAAGCACATAAAGTGAGCTGGGCTAGGAGCTGTTATTTTCCAGAGAAGGCGTGCTGGCTTTATTCAAATTGGAAACGACCCCAGGAGAATGCCAAAAATCACCTATTGCTTACATTTCATTTTAATGTGCTCAAGTTCAATCAAAGTTTATCATCACCATTAAACCCATACCTATTGGAACTGATTTAATCTCGTTAGCACAAGGCACCACATGAAAGAAATCAAGTCCCCCAGGACCAGATTGTGCACAGCACAGTCTGGGGATATAAATTACATAAAAGAAATGGAGCATTTACCCAAGACAGAGTGCCTCTCACCTGCTCACGTGTGTGCACGTGCATGTGCGCGTGCATGTGTGTGTGTCGTGTGTACTGTATATGCACAGATCCACACACTCTGCTAGGCAAGGCTCCGGCTGCCTGCCACAGTGCACATGCCCAGGAGGCTGCCAGGCTCTGGAGTCCTCAGCTGCTCAGTGTCACAGCACCACTGTGCTCCCACATGGTCCATGAGTTGTGTGACATGTGAACAAACACATGTCATGCATAGGGGGGCTAGTCAAAAGGCTACTGGCAACAGCACCATGAAGACTATATCTTGAGAGCTAACACACACAGACAGACACACATGTCTTCTTCAGTCTGCTCTTTGCTTTCAGTATACTCTTTTCCACATACTGGAAAGCCTCCTGTAGTTCATGGCTAGACAAGAACAGAGTCTAAGAAGCAGGGATGTCAGGTCTTTTTTAACATGCAGTTTGACCTTAGGACTAGGGAAATGGCCAGTTAGTATGGAGTGACTGGCTATACATAGATATTTGCTTACCTGAGACACACCTGATGGCCCAGTGGACACAGTAGATATGGTCTGGGGTCTGAGCTCAGTGGGGACATGGTGTAGACAGAAGCAGAAAGACCTGTTTCTCTAGAAAACGTTAGAGCACTAAGGCACCCCAGATTTCTTAGGGCCCTGGTTGGGAAGGGCATGGATGGAACATGTGCTATTTCCTAGTTCTGTCACAGGACTCAATGGAGGCTGCAGGGAGCACAGCTGCATGTTGGCTTCAGTATTTTGTAGCTTTGGGAATAGAGAGTGACTGTCACCCTCAGCATGAACCCCAGTGTCTCAGTTATAGGAACACTGGTGTGGCACAGCTTTGAAAGTGCCTTGGCAAGGAAAGGAGGCTGGAGTGATAGAGTATGTGATGACATTTTGGGGATTGCTATGAGATTCCCTCCACATCTGACAATATCTGGTTAAGCCTTGAGTGGGGGACTTCAGGCCCCTTCTGTATAGCATGGAGGGCAAGAGTCATGGAAGACTGAGGGGCACGGGCTCCCATCCCCTGACTCCATTGCTCATTGATTGGAGAGCTCTTTACAGACCCTCTCTTGAGTTCCAGGCACATGGGTAGACCTGTATTAGCACAGGCTGTCAGAACACATTACCATAGCTGGGGGGCCTAAACAACAAAAATCTATTTCTTACAGTTCTGAGGTTGGGGTCCAAGATGCAGGTGCCAGCAAGGTAGCTTCACGCAGAGGTCTCCTCTCTTGGCTTCTAGGCAGCTCCATCTCACTGTGTGCTCACACCATCTCTTGTGAGTGTGCAGGGGGAGAGACAGAGTACAAGTGTGCTCTCTGGTGTCTTTTCTTGAAGGGCACTAATACCACCAGACCAGGGCCCCTCCCTAATAACCTCATCTAACCCCAAGTATCTCCCAAAGGTCTATGTCCAACTCCCATCACATTGTGGGATAGGGCTTCACTGTATAATTTGCAGAGCGCAAACATTCGGTGCAGAGCAGGACTGTGCGTGGGACATCACGGTCCTTCAGGACTTTCACAGAACAGCCGCAAAGAGAGAAGCACACCACAGCTGGGGACTTCAATGGGTGGCAGCCTCCTTGTCCCCCATCACTCTAGCTCAGTGAGCACCACTCACACTGCTGTCTGTCTCCCAGACACATCACGCTCACTGGCTTTTTCCTCCATCTGGAATCACCTTGCCCATCTCTAAACACTGCTTTCATCAGTCTTCAGCTCACAGAGGTTTCTCCCACCTTCCTATGCAAAGTCCACTTTAGGGGGGGGCCCTCAATCCCTCTAAATTACTAAAACTGCTTCATTTTTCCATTACACTGAAAACCAGCTAAAAGTATTTTGTGTATTCATTTCCTTCTTTATCATTTGGATACCCCCACATGACCAGCAATGTGGGGTCCATGACAGTAGGGACCTAGTCTTTCAAGACTATTTTTTTCATAGGTGGACATGTGGGGTGGGGAAGGCAGGTAGCCCATCCCTTTGGTCTGGAAAGACCGCACTCAGATAGAACCTTTATTTTTTTAAACACAGGCTCACAAGCTTTCTTGGGGAGGGCTCTTCGATGGTCTTATTCTAGTGTGTTAGAACTATGGCTCTCAGGTTTTTGATATCTGACTTGAAATTCTAGCCTGTTTCTTCACCAATTTCAGCCCACCTGCCTCTGCCATTCAATAGGAACACCCCAAACTTCACTCATCATCCATTACATTCAGAAAAAGAGCAAAGCAAGTGAAACTCAGTAATGCCCCCACTTTCAATGTCATTTTTTCATTTTAAAATATGCTAAATAATACCAGGGGTGCAGAACTGTGCTTCAGGTCCATGGATGGCGCTGGGTTTGTTTGGTGTTAGGCAAGTTTTCTGGGTTCCCATTTGAGTGCAAAGTATTAGGAAAGCAGAGCTAAGGGGCACCATCTCCCTAGAAATTGTGTTTTAGGGGCACCTGACTCCTACGGGCATGAGCTCTGTTCTGAAAGCTTTGCTGTGCAGGCAGTCATTTGGCAAACATTGAAGGGCATTGCCCAGCGGCATGCCCTTGTGTGCCATGAAGGTGAATGAGACATGCTCCCCAGTGAAGCAGGTGAAGTGTGAGTCTTGGGGGGTGGTTCTTAAATGTAGGTGACATGTAACAAAGGGGGGAACAGAAGGTCTCAAAAGAAGGCCATATACATCCTCTAAGCAGCAGCTTTTATGGGCGTACTGGACCACCGGCCTCAGACTTCCCCTGGGGGAACATTAAAGAAGGGGCCTTCAGCTCCAGTTCATAAGGACACAAGCTTATCACCTGCTTTCCAGCATGGTGGTGGCACAAGCGGAGCAGGAGGCACACTTTCTCCAAGAAACCAGCACAGCATTTCCCAGCCCTCGGGACGTCTTTCTAGAAGGCCCTTGGGGTCCTATTGGTGGGCCAGCTTTGGTCTACGTCTCTCAGTATACAACAAACATAAATTCAGGTTCAAAATCAGGACAGCAGCAAAGAGGGGAGCTGACTTTGAAGTTTAGAGCCTTAGGTTGAAGGGAATTCTCTTGGCTGAGTCACAAAGGGAATAAAATGCCATCACAAGGAGAGTAGCTTTAGATTTTCACTTTATCTTCAAAATAAAAGATTAGGGACACAATTCTGGTTGAGATGGTTAAGCGGATGCCCTTATAATTGAATTTCATGCTCATTATTTTCCTCTGAAGTGGGGTACACAAGCAGTCACTGGAAAGCAGGTCTAGCGGATACACTGGCCAGGGCCTTGCTGAATTTCACAGCTTTCCAAAGTTGTCAAAGTTCCTTCAGTCTTCATGGATGCTCTGCAGTATGCATGAGGCAACACGGACCTCGCCAGGGGACCAACCAGGCTCAAGACAAATTTCTATTCCATTAGCAAACTTGTCATAGGATCTGAACATGATAATATTTTCTGCACAAGATTAGACTGGCCGGGGGTTATTTTCTGCTGCCTTGGGCAGGCAATTTGCCTGCAGCTTTTGACATCTCAGAATTGATTTATGTCAGAGTCTGAAGTAAGAATATGCCAAAGCTCTGTATGGTACTATGCATATGTGGGGGGCAGGGGGCCGACAAGAAATCTCTGTACCTTCCACTCAATTTTGCTATAAAACTAAAATTTGTCTTTAAAAAATCTTGAAAAATATACACCTGGATCCCTGGTGATCAAAGTGGACTTCAGTGGCTCCAATCTGAGCCTCTTTCCTCTTTGCTGCTCTGTTTCTTTTTTTAAAGGGAGGTGTAAAAGAGGTTGTTCTATGCAAATGAATGAACTGCCTATAGTGAAAAATCCAGAAATCAGTTGGGAAAAATTCTCGGTAACTTGGAAATGACCACATTACATAAATGGGAACTTGATCTGAAACTAATATTGTCTGTAGATCCCATGGAGGAGGGTGGGGGGTAGGGGCTCCTCCTAGATGGGGAGATGAGGGGGTTTCTTCTTTGGGCCCTACTGTGTTCACGGTAAGCTGGGGGCAAGGATGCGCATACACATCTTTCCTCCCAAACGTGCAGCCTCTGGCAAGGCACATGCTTGCATTTCCTGTTGGAGCAAGTCAGGCCCTGTGGGTCTCCCGTGTTGACTGTAAGGTCCTTTGAGCCCTCTCTGGGAGGGAGGGAAGGAGGGAGCTGCTGTTCCCAGTGCTGCCATGCTCCTGTCCATTCTCTGAGAGGCCTGGGCATCATCACCCTGACTTGTGTATCTCTAACTTTCCCTAGTTTTGCATTGGGTTTGCTTTGGTTTGTGCTTGTTTTTTGATTTTCCCTTTTCCTTTCTCCATGTTGTCACAGACCCCGGTCCATGCCATTTTGATGGGATGAGCTCAAGGATCATGTGCTTGGGGGTTACAGTGACATCAAATGGCTATGTTTCTAAACCCTCACACTCTGCTTTTATACTTACCTCCTCAACAGATACACTGTTCTGCATCAGCATGAGCCTGGGAAGCACACTTCTTTGAAGAGCAAGATGTGCATAGTCAGAGAAGGGAAGCAACCTGCCTTAGGGCATGCAGCCGGTAAGAATGCAATTCCCCTCTAGGATGTGATATACATCTATCTTTCAGATTTTGATTCTTAAGATTCTCCAGCACCTCTAGTTTATGCATAAAAACTGTAAAAAAAAAAAAAAAGGCTGTGAAGCAATCATGCCAAAGTTACTAGATTTCAAATGAATTATCTGTGCAAAGGGAATGGAAGGGTGGGTACTCACTTTCCTAAATTCTGCTCTCCTGATTCCACTCAGACGAAGCAGGCCCATAGCCCCAACCCTGCAGGGAGGCCCAGGAGTCTGGTGCCTGACCTCACATTCACTTCCCATCCCATGCCCTGTTGCAGCTACCCCTATGCACCCCTTCCCTACAGCTCCCTTAGCTTAGATCACAGACTCCAGGGCGGTCGGGGTGGGGGGCGGCATCAGAACAATGAAATAAATTATAGTGTCCAAAGAGCCCTCAGGAATCCAAACACAGGAAAATTATTATGTTTAATGTAAAAATTGAACTCAAAATAATTCTGTGCTGTGTTTAATAACAACAGGTATGGCAAAACTAAGCCAAGTCAGCTAGGTCTTCTCAGCCAGGCAGCCTGGCTTCTCTTAGCAAAAAGATAAAGCAAATGAGAGCTCTTGAAGGTTAATAGAATCTATCACCTCCAAAAGAATGCAAACTGTATAAATATTCAGGTTTTAAGATAAAATCCCCCAAAGCCAGCACTGCAAGATGAGGTCAGCTTGGCCTGGCAGGGCTGGCTTGTCTTCCGTGTCATGTGGCCGCATGTCTTGTGGCCAGAACATCCGTGACATACAGACACCATCTTTGCTTCTCGAATGTATGTTGATACCGTGAAAGCAGAACTCCCATAGCTCAAGTTTATAGAAAAACGTGACAATGTTTGAAGGAGCTTAGCTGAGACTAAAACAGTCTGACATCACAGCCTTGGGGAAGATGATGGAAATTTCTTAATTTCTTTGGAAAACTGAAAAAAAGCAAATTCTTTTCAGGTGTTCGATTGGCCACCCAACTGCTGCTCTCAGGCTGCTGTTCTTTTCTGTTTTTAGAAAATCACCCAGAAATACAGAGACTGCTTGGGACGTCAGCCGTGGCTTACAGTCCGTGTGTCACAGTGTGCTGGTTATTTTCTATCCTCATTCCCTTAATCCTGCCTGCCACCTGTGTGTTTCCTCGAGGGTCCCTGTGTGGTGTACAGACTTGCCCCTTGGCCTCACGCTCCTGGCCCAGAGCTCCTGTGCCCTCATGTTCTTTGGGGTATCACAGAACTATACTGATTGTGTGGAGGATCAACAAGGCAAACTCACAGCATTACGAACAACTTTTCTTTCCATTGTTTGAGCATTTTTTTTTTCTTTATTGCTTCCCACCACTTGTTGATGACAGAAGAGAACAGTGCTTTATTATATTTTTCTCTTTCTCCTGTTTCTGGGCTATTTTACCTTTAATTGTCATCTTCTCACCTGTTTTTCACAGCAAGGTCAAACATTTACAATCGGTATTTCCTGTGTTCAAACTCATGCTGGATAGGCGGACCCACAGCTGCTTCTTGGCTCCTATTGCTGCTGGTCGTGTCTGGGGGATTTGAACAGCCTCTTTCACTTTGCGGCAGGCTCTTCTGCAGAAATGCTCAGTCTTCGGGGGTTTCCCTGCCCATCTCCTCACAGCTATCCTCCGCCCTCTCCTCTGATGGAGTCAGTACCTGAGGATAACAGGAAGTTGATGTGTCCTCATGGTCTCAGGAACACAGCTCTCTCTGGGTCACACTGGTCTCAGCCTGAGTGGACTGATCTGGCCAGGTTCCTGTGTGCCCACATGCCACTGGCCACTCCCATAGATCCCATCCCATTTGGCCTTTTGGGACTTCATGTTGCACTTACTCTTGACTTCTGGTCCTGGCCTTTGGTCATAAAGTTTCTGCATTCTCTTCAACCCCTCTGCTGATCCCCCCTTTCAGTCCTCGTGGCCCCCCATCAGAGCTTATAGGACCTCTAAGGCCTCCATACCAGGTGACAAGTATGGAGAACCCAAGTCCACCTGTGAGCCACCTGCAGAGATGCCTGGCTCAGCCCATGAGCTCCCCGTCGGGCTGGCCCCCAACGGGAAGGGTACCTGAAAGGCCCCAATGTGTGGCTGGCTAAGTGAGGCACAAACTGCCTGCCCTGCGAGGGGGTCACTCCACCATTCATCTCTGGGTTTTTTCCTATGAATGCTCTGATGAGGATTTTGAGCTCAAGGGGGTGGCCAAGACCCATGTGCCCGGCTTCTGCTCCTCTCCTGTCCCGTGCTGCTCTCCCACTGCACCCAGATTCCACCTCCCCCTCTCCGCCGGCAGCGGCAGCCTCCCTCATGGGGCACTGAGTTCCATTAACTTTGAATTACAGTTGAACTCTATATTTGAACCTCCAAACCCTGCTTTTCATAGGTAGAGGACCTTTTGGAAGTTGGTAATTCTTTTTATTTCTCATCAAAAACTGGTTTTCAAGATTATCCTTTCTCTAGAAAGCACATTTCTAGCTGGAGGGCTCCTGTGTTTCTTAGTCCTCCCTCTGTGTCTCTTTCTCTCTCCCCTTCCCTCCCTCCCTTATGCCCTCCCTTCCTCCTCCCTTCTTTCCTTCCATCCTCTATCTTTCTTTGAACAAATGTTGACAGAGTGCCCACTACACCAACTGCATTGTAGAATTTTGGAGGTGGCCTTACACACACACTGGGTGTGTTTCTCTAAGGAGAATAGGACCAAAACTGAAACTATTGTCAGACTTTTTGGTAGGGTTTTTTTTTTTTTTTTAAATAAGAGCCAGATCCTGTGTTTCACTCAATCACAACTTCCAGTCATTGTCTTGCCCTAAATTGGATTTTGATTTGACTGCCTTGGTTGCTTAGCTAATTGGTTAGAAGCCGACGTCATAGTTTTCATTCAACTTTAATTGTAGCCTGTAAATGTTTTCATTATGTTATAGACATACAGATTTTAAAAACATGTATTTAGGTCCAAGAAATGAGAGAAGAGATGATCATTACTCTTCTGGGCAGGGGGTGGGGAGTGGGCAATGTAAATATAGAATGCAATAACAGTAAATTAGTGTGTCATTTTCCTAGAGAAATGATAGCATTGAGGGTTATTTTGATGGTAAACTGATAGCATTTATGCCCCTACGCCTTCTTTCCATGACCAGTGCTGGAGTTCAGACCCTCAAGCCCTTACTTGGCCCAAGACGTCAGCCTTCATACTTCTGCCTCTGGCAGCCTCCTGTCATTCCCGCCAATATACGCTCTGTTGTGCAACCAGAATCGGCTGGGAAGGATGGACCTAATTTTAGAATTTAGTTTGGCCCTTGTAAACAGTAATTTTAAAATCCTAACCACATGTTTGGAAGCTGAAGGGGCTGCTATGAAGAGCTAGGTGACTCAGTAATGGATCATTCTTATCCCCTCCAAGTCTTCAGGGATACAAAATAAAAGGGAGTGAGGGAAGGGATTGGTAAGTGAAGGACTTTTCCTATTCTAGGAAATGATGGGAAAGGCAAACCCCACTGTGAGTGACACAGCCTTGGAAATTAGGAAAATATGTCTCTCCCACCTTCAGAGTTAGACTGGTGTTGAAAATGTTAGCCACTCAGAGGGGCCAGGCAAGTAAAGTGAGTGAGTGTTTGGGGCTGTTTGCAGGATATAGACTGGCAGGTGGGTGGAACTGATGTCCAGAGGGACCACCATTACTCAGCTCCAGCCAATGGAAATCTTCCACCTTTTTTCCTAAGAAGCTGGAAATTTGGATTTGTATGCAAGATTTGATCATTCTTGCATGCCAAACTCTGTGCACTGGGTTTGGCCCTAGGGCTTCCAGTTTGTCTCTTCTGGTTTAAACTGGACTATATCTGAGATGGGGTGGTGTGTGTGTGTGTGTGTGTGTGTGTGTGTGTGAAAGAGAGAGAGAGAGAGAGAGAGAGAGAGAGACCTTGGAGATGAAAGGCCTGGAAATGCTCCCTCCATCTTGAAATGCTCCTCCTGAAGTTCCCTTCATCCTGCCCATTCCCCTCTTCCACACACATCAAGGACAGACTATTCTGTGGGACCTGGAGTGTTAGGGCTGTGGAATCTCCTGCTCCCACCCCCTTGGAGCATTTTCTAGCTTACATAACTCATACTTGGAGAAATGCACTATAAGAGAACAGGCCATGACTTTTGGGATATGCCCAACCTGAACAGACATGGGTGGTATTTCTAGAATGCTTGACACAAAGTCTCACAGTGGAAGTTAGAAGTTATTTTCACGAAGAAAGTTCAACATGAGGACTGAAGGGCAAGGGAGGAAATGGACCTTCATAGAGCCTCTCATTTGGGTTATAAGAAAACTGTATTAGACATACTGTTGCGAGTTCCCTTGTGTGATAGTCTCAGTCTAACAGGGAGATCAATATTCACAAAGCAATTCCTCTAATGAATACAGGTCCTAAGATTGTGTGTGGATAGGAGGGACTGACCTAGATGGGGTGGGGAGGGCTGGCATCTGAGAAAGCCTCCCCAGGAAGCGAAGGGTGGGGAGGTTAGTCCTGAAGACCCACTGAAGACTGGATGGGTTAGTCCTGGGACAGGTAAAAGGGAGTGGAGACGGAGAAGCCACCATGTGCAAAGCATGTGCTGCGAAGACACCTGGGCATTCCAGGAGCTGGTAGGAGGTGGCCATGGGGTATGAGCCAGGAGTAAAGTGGAGCCCAGGGGGAGATGAACTTGAGAGAAAGCAGCATTCAGAGGGTGGTGATTTTCATGCACTAGCACAGAAGAAGCCCAGGAAAGGCCCACAGTCAAACTGATATTGGAAAGCATCATTCTGGCTTCAGTGCAGAAAACTGATTAGAGCAGGAGTAGAGTAGATGCAGGGAAATCTTAGGAAGTTTCTTTAAGCAACTGTGGTTTGAACTCTTTACCATGTGCCAGGTACTATAAATGCTCACATGCTCCATGAGGTAGGAATGATTGTTATCCCCATTTTACAGGTGAGTACACTAAGGCACAGAGACAGTAACTTTCCCAAGGTCACACAGCAGGTAAAGTGTCCATGGAGGCCATGTGAAGGGAACACACCTAAAAGATAGATATTCAGGAGCTAAGATCTGCAGGATTTCGTGGACTGGAAATGGAGGAGATGAGTCAGGCATTTCCCTTGGGGATTTCTGGGTTCCTGTCTTAATGCTGGAGGATGGACGCTGGATACATTCCTTAAAACTGCAAAACTGAAGAGGCCCAGGTCACACAGCAAATAAGAGCAGAAGGCAGAATCCAGTCTGGGCTTTCTAGTTTGGGGTCTGAATATACTGCATCTTGTTCTAAGTACATTGTGGGAAGATGCAGGAGACGCAGCACACACCACAGCAAACAACATAATTAAATCCTCATTAGAAAATTTTCTCATCTCCCAAAGTCATCTTGGCCACCACTGCCGGTCATCTGTCCCTATGTTGCAGCGTTAAGGCTTTTTTAATAATATGGCTTCCACAAAGGGTGACCAGGGGCCCGAGTTTACTTGCTCATTGCGTGTGGGACTCAGGCACTTCACTCTGGGCCTTAGTTTCCCCATTACATACAGTTTCACTTTCCTCATGGGATTATGTAAGGATTAAATGAATCTCTCCATTTACCTAGCTGTCGTCTCTCTATCTAGCTAGAGATCATCTCTCTCTCTCTCTTTGCACAAGACCTGGTATATAGTAAATGCGGTGTGTTTGCTAATATTATTTCTATTGTCATGATTAATATGTTAACAATATTAACCTTTGTTTTTACTCTGGTTACGCTGATTTTTAAAATACCATCCGCCCCACCCCCTCCCTTGCTCCATTTTCCAAGAATTAAGTTAACTTTTGTTCCTCGTACTCACCCCACCCTGTCCAACTCTGGACATTGGACCGGGGCTCCTCGTTTTATGGGGATTGTTTGTAAACTTCTCCATTTTGGTCATCAACAGTTTAGATGCCCTGAGGGAGGTCTGACATTGTGGCTGCAGTTCACATCTAAATTGTTAAGCTATTTCAAGTGCCCTGAATCTCCCTTCCCTTAGACTCTGGGGGAATGGCCATTTCTCCCTGGTTTCAGAATTAATGCCAATATGGGGATGTCAAATCAGTTTTATCCAGTAAGTCCTGGATAAATGCCTCCTCTTTTGTGTGTGTGACCCCAAATCCATTTGTTTGATTCAATAAATGATATAAAAGAGCTTCCTTTATATGTTAGCCGGAGGACCTGTATTAAACAGAATTAGAGGGTTAAGATGCAAGCTACATGCTGAAAAATCAGTTGACACAATAATACTACACACACATGGAGAACCTGAACAGATACTTCAGGATAAAAGAACATTTGTCTTTCTTTTGATATAGCAAAGACATAATTAGAAATGAAAATAACTAGCTGACATCCACTGGGCTCAGCCTGTGTGTCAGGCACTGTGTTAAACTCTTTGCATGTATTAGCTCATTTAACTCTAAACAAAGGCTACAATGTTGGCATTTTTATTATCCCCACTCTATAGATGAGAAAACTGAAGCTTACAGATGTGAAGGGACTTTCCCAAGGACACATGGTCCTGGAAAATAGTTGAAGCATTAATTTGAATATCATCTTCGAAGCCAGCAAAGTTTCCTCCTCATCATTTTCGCTTTCTTTATTATTATTTTTCACTATCAGCAATCCACCAATGACAAATTTCCTTGGCAGCTGCTATCTCAGCTTTCTCAATGTGTCCTCGATTTTCACAATACTTCTTTCTCCATGAAAATATTTCCTCAACCATTGAATTATTTAACATATATTCATTCCATATTTACTCTGAGTGAATTAGTTTTTAAGAATTCATCTATTTATAGGAAACGATCTGAGTAAGTAGGTAAAAGTTCTTTGAGTGGCTTAATTTCAGTGAATTCTGGTAACTACTAGGAAAAGGTATCTGTTTAGAAAGTGCTTTCAAACTTTCCCAATTCAACAAAAAGAGAAAAATATAAGTTTTTGAGAACAGCAAAAAAGGAATAGAAAAGAACACACCAGTAGTTTTTGAATCAGAGTGGATATAGTCTTAATTCCTGTATGCCTGGGAAATGTCATCTAGAAAAAGAGAAATGGGCCACATAGGAATCAACACAAAACATCAGTACCTCAACCACCCCAGAAACCAAATGGAGGGAAGATGATAGAAAACACTTCTAGAAAAATTTTACTGTTGTGCCCAAAACCAAGGGTAATGAGTTTGGCGGAGTGACGAGGCAATAATGGGTACAGCAAAGAAACCAATCAGTGACACATGAAACAGCAGAAACAGAGGTCTGTTCAGAAGGGAAGTTCTTCCCAACTAGCTTATCTGTGAATCAAGAGAGACAAAAAAAATAAACCTGCTAGAATTTACTGAGCTGTTTTTAGCTAGATGGGAAAAGAGCAAGCAAATCTTCCAGAGCTAATTATCTCTAACAATAAACAGATTTATCAGAATGCCAAGACAAAAGAGAAAAGAATAATTCAGAGTGGATGTGTTTGGGAAAGACATGCACAGAATCCTCTGAGGGAATCTGCTCATCGGTGGTACAGGAACCCCTCGCTCGTCCTTTCTGCCACTTGGATGACAGAGGAGTGGAAGTGGCTTTGGTTCTGAGGAGAGACAGTGAGCATGGAGAGGCTATGTTTAGAGCTTTCCCTGTAATAAGTGAGGACTTGATAGCGATCTCTAATTGGGACAAAATTCCCAGATGGAAGGGTGCCATTGGTGGACATGAGATATTGCCATAAGTAGATAGATGAAATATTAGCCTAGAATTTGTAACAAACTTATAATAAAAAGTACCAGAGACTAAACTCACCTATTGTAACTATTTTCTGGTACCAGGTAATCCTCCCCTTGTTTCTGTCCACCACCATATGCAGTCCGCAAACAAGAAATGATAAAGCACACTTTCACAATGCAGAAAGTCCACACAGAGACTCCTGCAGGAAAGATGAATAGAAATTACAGTGTCAGCCATGCAGAAATACTAGGAGCTTCCCCACCTCATCGCCTACACAAAGAATGCAGTATGCAAAAGGTCAGTAAAGAATCCATTCCAATTTGTCACAAGAAATGTGGCCAAAAGTTCTGCAACAAATTCTTCCCTCTCTCAAAGAATTTGAGAAGATGAGAAACCTGTGAAGCAAAGGGTAAGCAATGTGATTAAACAAGATGCAAAGCAAAGGGGAAGCTGCAAAATGAGGGAAGTACATGGGGAATCAAAGGAAAAAAAGGGGGATCTTTAAAAAATAATCAGTACTTTACAAACAGAAAAAAAATAGACATAGCTGAAAGGGAATCAGCTTGACTGGATGGAGAAAAGAAAGGTGGAGAAAAGATTTGAGACAGTGACACAAAATATGAGAAAAGCAGAGATGAAAAGAATTAGACCCTAGATAATAAATACCTAGGACAGATAAAGATGATTTAACAGAACAATATAGTAGGAAAATATTCATAGATAATAGGGGAAAAGAATTGAAATAAAATAATTGAATCTACAAATGAAAGGGCATGCTGTGTTCTATAAAAAACAACAGAATAAACAATTGCTAATGAAACATAGTCTAAACATTCTCTGAGCTTCAAGGATAAAGAATTCTGTAAGTACCCAGCCAGGAAAAAGAGTCACTTTATTAAGGAAAAAAACTGCATGGTTTCATATGTTCCATAAAAATATTCACTATCAGGAGATAGTGGAACCACATCTATAGGATTCTAAATGAAAAAAAAAAAATGGCCAGGAATTTTTAAGCCCAGCTAAGTTATCATTCAGATGTAAAAGACAACAGCCTGGCACAACCACATAATCAAAGACTCAGAAAATTCACACAAGGTAAGATTACCAGATAAAATGTAGGATGCCCAGTTAAATTTGCATTTCAGATAAGCAGTGGATAATATTTTAGGGTAAGTATATATCATATTTCACATGGAACATATACTAAAAAATGATTCATTGTTTATCTAAAATTCATATTCCACTAGGATCTTTGATTTTTGTTTACGAAATCTGGCAACCTCAATATAAGTCATTTTTGAACTTTCTATTTTATGTGGAAATTTAGCCATTTAAGTGCTAATTGAAGGGGGTAAAGTAGTCAGGAAGATGAAGCTGGACTATGAAAGAGCTAGTGTGAGCACCCACTCTATTTAAATGTAAACCCACAGGGGAAAAAGTGAGAATTATGATTTCAGAAAAGAGTGTAAATATAACTAACCTTGAAATAAAGCATACAATATAAAATATATATGAATGTGTGTGTGTGTTAAAACTGTCAGCTATTCTGACAAAAATTGGGAGGAGGTGGAAAGCCATGAGAAATAATACAATCTCCTTATCTTACACAGCAGGAAGCTAATAAATGCTGTTCTACTTTAAAGTTGATAAATGAAAAGTTAGAGTTAGAGGGAAGTCCCATGTTGTGACTGCACCGGGTTCCCCAGATCAGCAAAAGTACAAACCATAGTCTTCAGATGCATTTGGCTGCAGAAAATCAAGACAAGTTCAATTTGTCTTCAACCATAAATAAGACTCGTTGACTCACATAACCGCAAGGCCACACACTGTGAACACAGTCGTGACTGGATTGGCTCAGGGGCTCAACTATGTTCTCAAGGACTGGCATCTTTCCTTCATACGCCTTTCATTTCTTGATATCAGCTTCATGCTAAGGGGGGGCTGCCGGACATGACTGCAGTGCCTGCCAACAACATCTGGAATAATATGCTTCCCCACCTAAGTGTAAGGATCTAAAGAGAATGTTATTCCTTTCAGCTCTTTCAGAAATTGCGAGGAACTATTTTTTTTCCCCAGAAGCTCTCCTTGTATCTTGGTGGCATGAATCAGGTCATGTGTGCCATTTCTCATTATGAAAGTGACCTTCCATGCTGATCACTTGAGCTGTGAGTCACTTGCCCTGCTCATATAACTGGGCCGTGGAGACAACTTTCTGCATCCCTGGGCTGTGCTGATGAGGAGGTTCACGAATGAAAGCTCAGGTATTACCAAGAGAATGGGAAATGGGCTTTGAGCAGAGAGCGTCCACATCCACTGCAGCCTCCCAGAGTGAGATGGCTTTGAGGGGCATAAGGGAGGTGTCGTGTTGGAAATCCATCTGTTGTCTTTTGGTAAATTCATCTTGGCACCTTTTCTTGCCGGCCCTCAAATATGACTTTTTCTTTCTGAAGCCCCACATAGTGTTTGTTTGCCTGCTTTTTGGGACCATGTTATATAAAGAAGAAATATGTAAAAATACTAGTCCCGAATCCAGCACGATGGGCGCAGAAGATTGTCAGCTCCCACGTCATGTTCCTTCTAGGGCAGATGATCATTGAGTAGAAGACTGGGTCAAAGGACCCTCGCTGTCTAAATGATTTTTTAAATCTTTCATTAAAGAGCATGTGTAATAGAGTACACTGAAGGCAAACACACTGAAAATAGGTTTACTGTCTAAAGTTATAACATAGGAACTGAAAAAAAAGGAGTATAAACTTACAAATTCTCAGATAGGATTATTTTTCATAAAAAGAAGCAACAGACACTGTAAAGCAAAAGATACTACATTTTTAAAAAGCAAGGAAGCATTGAAACCAAGGTTGAATGTAAAGTAAAAAAGGTAAAGTAACAGAGTAGTATTTGTAATAAGTGTCATGACTCCAAATGCCGTAAGATCAGCATATGTGAGGCAAGAACTGAAGAAAAGGAAAGAACAGTTAGACAGAAAAACTATAGTAACATGCAACTTACCCTCACCCCTTTCCACATGTAACATAGCTTGAGGACAAAGAAGGAAGCATGTAGTGAATCTGACTAACATAACAAGGATAATCTCATTAATGTAGAATAACTCCAGATCCTGATGAAACAGTAAATAGAATTCTTTTTCAAGAGCCAAGATGATAGACCAGGATATTAAAGAAAAAAACTCAGCAAATTTTAATAAGGAAAAATAGGATAGACCTCCTTCTCTTAACTACATTGCAATAAAGCTGCAATAAAATAACAAAAGAGAGTCAAGCAAACAAAAATTCCACATACTTTGTAATAAAAAAAAGGAAAAGAAAAGAGAAAAGCAAGTATTACGGTATTTTGGACCCGTGAAGAAGCTCAAACCAGAATCGCACATTTCTGAAATAAAATATCCTTAAAAATCTATGGGAAAAGAATACTACTGAGGAAAAAAGGAGCATTCATGGTATTAAAATACACCATAAAAATAGAATGAAATAAGTAACTTGAGCATTCAAATCACAGAGTTGAGGAAAAAATTGGATCCAATAAATAAAACCAATATGTGGCAGGCAGTTAAAACAATTAAACAGATAAGGCTATATTAATTAAGGAAAGGAGAAAAAGCACAAACAAGAAAATTCAGAAATGAGGCAAGTGAAACAAATTCAGGTAATAAAACATATGAGACAAAGCTAATAAAACATATGAGGATGCATTCTAAACTCCAGGCAAAATTTGAAAACTTGACATAAATAAGGATTTTCTTTTCCCTAAGAAAATAGAAACAACCAAACTTGATCCCCAAAGAGAGAGAAAACCCATATGGAACCACAAATCATGGACAAAACTGAAAAGGTTTTTAAAGATCAACCTTCACAGGAAATATCAAAGCCAGATAGTTTCACAAGGGAATTCTCTGTAACTTTCAATGACTAGAAAAATCCAATGGGATTACTGTTTCAGAACATCCAGAATGGAACACAAGAGACTAAGGAAAAGATTAGTTTTCAAATTTCTTTTTCAAAGCCATCATAACATGGTAAACCCGCATGCACACTCACACACACACCAAAAACTAATGAACAGTATCAATTATATTGAGGCAAAAATTTGAATAAAAAATAAACAAACAGAACTTACCAATAAAATCATAGAATGCTACATCACAGTCAACAGCATTTCATTCTAGGAAAAAAGGGATGTTTCCATATTAGAGAGCTCATGGCATTGAATCATCATTTTAACTGGTCAAGTAGGAGAAAGTGTATCATCATAGTGATGAATGCCTAAAATATATTTGATAAGATCAGGCTACATTTTTATGAAAACTCATTAGTAAAATAATATAGAGGGATAGTTTCTTATTACTATTTTATACCCACCACCACCTCCTACACTTCTCCAAATCTAGCCAAATGCTTAATGGAGAAATTGTAAATATATGTCCATTTTCATGAAGATTAAGGTTAGGAACAGAAATAAGATCCCTGATTTTGGTCCTTTAACTTTACATTACTCCAGAAGCTTGAAGCAACACAATTAAACAAGAAAATAAAATGATGAGAAGACACTTAGAAAGAAAAGCGTAGGCAGTTAGAAAGCAAAACAGCTCTTTGCAAATTGAATACCTGGAAAACACAAGAGAATCAACCTGAAACCTATGAAAACTGAGAGAATTTGGCTACATCCAAGACAAAGGATTTTTACATGTGATAGCTTTTTTGAAGATATCAAATGTTAATAATGATAATAATATGAATGACTAGCATTTATGAGGTGCTTCCTATGTGCCAAAGCTTTTTTATGCATGTTAAACAGAAGAGTTCATTAGTATTCAAAACAATTTTACAAAAAAAAAATTTACCTTTGAAATAGCAAGAAGATAAAATACCTAACAGTATTTTAACAGGCAGTATAACATAGTGATTAGGAGTGGTTAAGAGCCCAACTATTCTGGTTGGCTACCCTGTTGACCTCTAGGCTACCCTGTTACTTAATCTCTTTGTGTCTCAGTTTATGCATCTGTAAGCTGGAGACCTCAATAGTTGCTAAGAAGTTAAATGAGTGAGTATATGTAAAATGCTGAGATGGTATATGAATTAGCTATCATTATGATTGTAAATAAGCCTAGTAATCAATGCATATGGTTGAGATGAAGAAAACTTTGGAATACTTACCAAAGTATATAAAAGCTTTTCCCCTGTATTTAATACAACTTAATTTCTGCAGATTCTTGTGACATTAGTTGAGCACTTAATGAACGTTCATAGCAATCATCCAAAATCCTAAGTGCAAGTGATTTACAATGACTCAGAGCCTGAAGATGAGGAAATAAGAAGCCTCCCACGAGTCAAGGGTCTGAGGATGAGCACTCATTTTCAGCATTGGGGAAATTCAATTAAGTGTGAAAGAACAAATCTTCTATCCATATTTGATTGCTGATTAACCTGCTCATGGTTAAGGAGAAACAAAATTTTGGTGACTAGTCTTTTCTATGCTTAAGCAGACTTTTAAGGCTGCCACTTCTGTCTTTTATTGCTGTGAAATGTTATTGATCAGCTTTAAATTGGAAAGACTATTTGCAATGTATAAAATCCAATATGAAAACGTGCACTTCTGAACTTTTTCAAGATTATTTCAAGTCATTTGCAGCACCATTTTTGCTTTTCAGTATAGGAAGGTTTTTTTGCTTAAAAAATATTGCAGAATGTACTACTCACCAACACCCCCATCTCATTATTATGAGCTTTGATTAGTTATTTAGATTTAATTTGTCAGATAATCAATATTTACTGCTAAAACCCAGCACAAAGAATCTCATTTTATGCCTATTGAATATATATCTTCTATGTGAGTTTAAAATATTAAGTAAGGAAATTAGTTTTTGTTTGAACTGTCGAAGACATCTTTCCATGGTAACCTGCCACCCTGGCTCCTGGTCTGTCAGGACTGTCAGTGTAGTGGTGGCCCTGCACCAAACTGATGACTCAGCCTCTATTACACAGAATAAATTCCAAATAATCTGTGCGAATCGAAGTATTGAAATTGTGTAGGAACAGATCCCTAGACCAAGACCCTAAAAGAGTTGGGGGGAAGCAACAATACACTACAAAGTTGTAATTCACCTTCACGTAGCATTTTGACAGAAAGCTGAATGTTCAACTTGCCTTTATTTTCCATTAACACAGGTGGCTGGGCTTACATTTGCCCTAGGAGATTTTCTTTTTTTTAATAATAAGACAATTTTTAAGAGCAGTTGTATGCAGCAAAACTGAGTGGAAAGTACAGAAAGTTTCCATATACCCCCTGTTCACACCTAGACAGTCTTCCCCACTATCAACGTCCACCCCCAGAGTGGCACGTTCATTATTATTGATAAGTTTATATTGACACATCATTATCACCCAAAACCCATAGTTTACATTAAGGTTCGCTGTTAGGCATTATACCTTCTGTGGGTTTTGGCAAATGTATAGTGGCATGTATCCTTCACTATACTATTATACAGAATAGTTTCACTGCTCTAAATGTCTTGTGTTCTGATGATTCATTCTCTTAATCCCTGAAAACCACTGATTTTTTACTGTCTCCCTCATGTTGCCTTCCTTTTCTGGTGAAATCATACAGTATGGAGACTTTTCTAATTGGATTCTTTCACTTAGATATATGCCTGTATGTTTCCTCCATGTCTTTTATGTCTTTTCATGACTTGATAGTTCATTTCTTTTTAATTTTGAGTAATATCCCATTGTCTGGATGTACCACAGTTTATCCCTTCACCTCCTGAAGGATCTTGTTTGCTTACAAGTTTTGGAAATTGTGAATAAATCTGCTGTAAGCATCCAGGTGGAGGGTTTTGTGTTGATATAAATTTTCAGCTCATTTGAGTAAACTCACTGGGGCATGATATTGCTGGATCATGTGGCAAGAGAATGTTTAGTTTAATAAAAAAATACAGAATTATCTTCCAAGATTGTTCCATTTTGAATCCACACCAGCAATGAAGAAGAGTTCCTGTTGCTCCACACCCTCTCCAGCATTAGGTGTTGTCAGTGTTTTTACTTTATTCAAATAGGTGTGCAGAGGTATCTTGTTGTTTTAGTTTGCTATTTTCTGACATATGATGTTGAGTACTTTTTTGTATGCTTATTTTCCATTTGTATATCTTTTTTGGCAAGGTGTCTGTTAAGGTCTTTGATCCATTTTATAATCATGTTGTTTGTTTTCTTATTGTTGAGTTTCAAGGGTTCTTTGTCTATTTTTAGATAACTGTCCTTTTTCAGATAGTTCTTTTGCACATATTTTCTCCCCATCTCTGGCTTGTCTTTTCATTCTCTTGACATTGTCTTTCATAGAGCAGAACATTGTAATTTTAATGAAGTCCAGCTAATAAGTTCATTTTTTCATGGATTGTGGCTTTGGTATTGTATCTAAAATTAAACCATCTAGATTTTGTTCTAAGTTACCTTCTTCGAGTTTTATAGTTCTGCGTTTTACAGTTAGGTCTATGATCTATTTTTAATTTATTTTTGTGAAAGGTATAAGGTCTTTATCTAGAGGGTTGTTTTTTTTAATGTGGATGTCAATTGTTCCAACACCGTTTGTTGAAAAGCCTCTTTTTTCCATTGTGTTGCCTTTGCTCCTTTGTCAAGGTTTGACTGTATTTATGTGGGTCTATTTTTGGGCTCCCTATTCTGTTCCTTTGTTCTGTTTGTCTCTACTTTTGCCAATACCACATTTCTCCTGATTACTATAGCTCTTTAATAAGCCTTGAAGTAGGAATATCAGTCCTTTTTGTTCTTCTCTTTCCATATTCTGTTGTCTATTCTGGGTCTTTTGTCTATCTCTATAATATTTTGAAGCAGCTTGTCAATATGCGTAAAATAATTTGCTGGGATTTTGACTGCAACCATGTTGAATCAATTAAATCTGTTTGTGTAGAACAGACATATTAACAATATTGAGTCTTCCTATCCATGAACATGGAATATTTGTCAATTTACATAGTTTTTTAAATCCGAGTTTTGTTATTTTCCTCATATATCTCATACATATGGTGTTAGATTTATGCCTACATATTTCATTTTTAGGAGTGCTAAAATAAATGGTATTGTGTTTTTAATTTCAAATTCCATGTATTCTTTGTTGGTATATAAGAAAGTGATTGACTTTTGTATATTAACCTTGATCCTACAACCTTGCTATAATTACTCATTAGATCCATGAGCATTTTTGTCAATCCGTTTGGATTTTCTACGTGGACAAATATGTCATCAATAAGCAAGGGCAATTTTATTTGTTCCTTCCTAATATGTATCTATCTTATTTCCTTAATTACCTTATTGCATTAATGTTTTCCTTTTAATTCTGTCCATGCTGTTTTGTGATTTGCCTTAGTTTTAAATTCTTTTATAGTAAAATTAGTATTTTTACTTCATGGAAAAACTACCCTTTAGTTTTCAGTGAGTCATACTTTTGCAGTTCCTATGCAAGAGCTGTATATTTTTGGCAAGCCCTGGATCTTTGTAATTTCACTCTTATATTCTCTAACACTCTGCTTTCAGTAGGAAGTGTCTATGATCATGAACTTTGTAGTGATCCTATATTACTTTTAATTTCCTTACAGATCATTACATTCTACTTTCTTTTTCTTAATCTGAATAATCTTGCAACAAATTCTATTTCTGTTTACTCTCCTTTATGGAGATGGAAAATATTCATGAAGTCCAGTCATTACTTCATGGAGATTTGTCAAATACTACTTGTATTATAGGATTGTAGATATGGACCAGCCCATGGAATTTACTGGCTTCAATCTCTCATCCCATGCCATCTGTAAGAACTACCATCAAACATTTTGTTGAATTCCACACATCCTCTAGAACTCAGTATGTCACAGAAAATTTATCCCATTGTTGGGAATTTCTGCTTATTAGAAAATCCTTCATCAAAACTAACCATGATCTGCCACTCTGAAAATTTCACCTTTCAAAATTTTCCTCTCCAGATCCATAAAGACCCAGTCCCGTGTCTATTCCAATCTTCCACCTGTTAGCTCTTTGTATATTTTTTGACAACCATCATGCTAATTCTTTGATCTCTCTCTTTTCTGAATTAAACATGCCAGTACCTTGAAATATTTCTGGGAAGAGATGACTTCCCATCCTCTTTATCCCCTTGGTTCTTCTCCTCTAGAAACCATTTCTAACTTTTCTTTTCAAATATGAAAGTCATAGTGTGTGATTCCTTGAGACAACCTGTCTTGTCCTGATGGGGTGACCTTAGTAGTAAAATGCCTATCTAAGATTTGATAGATACTAAGTGGTTCCCACCAAGGGAATGGACTTGGAGGAGCAGGTAGGTGAGACATCATTACCTCTTAATTTTAGATGGCTCACTTGGAGAGGATCGCATGCCAATGGTTGGAGGTACAATTCAGAAAGCTTTCTAGTCTTCTTCAGTCCTGAGAGCACTTTGTGTATAGCAAACCTGCAGCGAAGAATGGTTTGCACATGCTATTGGTTGTGGTATTGTAATGGTACAATAGACCTCTGAGTCTGGGAGCAGGTTTATACTCAAGACTTGTATGATACCTACTTCCCTAAAAGAACCAGAATGACTAGAACTGGACAAAGGAGAAGTCATTTAGGAACCTGACTAATAAAAATCTTTCTCCTCTGATGTGTGCAATAATCCTGCTTACACTGTTTGTTGATATTATAATGCAAGTTTTGTTCTCTGTTCATATGTTGTTATAACTACCACTCATAGTGTGAATAATAACGTAATTTCTCCAAAGAGCTAGAGAAGGTGGGAAGAAATCTTAGTGCCACAACCCCTTTATTTATAGACAATTAACTAGAACCTTTGTGGGATAAAGTGATTTGGTTCAAGGTCCTTTAGTCTTCTACTCACTGGGCTAGAACAGCAGTAGGGAGTAGGCAAGGAGCTAGAGAATTCAGTGTTTTATAAACTTTAAATTCTCAACTGCTGCGCTATAATTCTGTCTTGGGAGTCCGTTATAAGGAAGTCATTTTGGTGACTTGGATGAGGTCCATGGAAGATGTGCCTTGACATCTAATTTGTGAGTGTGCTATAGTGAGATGCCATTTAGATTCTCACAGTCTCTCTGGAATGTGAGGAGGGAGGATGTGTTTATTTTATAATTCCACAGTTAATGCTTCTGGTGTCTAGAAACTTCCATTCATTCATTCACTCACTGAATGCTCATATCCATTTTGTACAACACACTGTTAGATGTTTTGCATTTAAAGTTGAATAATTCAAGTCTTGAATTAAACCACTAAGGTGAAGAAATCAGTTTTTCACTGCAAATTAAGTAAGCTTGCTTTTTAAACTGGTTTTTTGTGTGTGGATTCAAAACACCAGCAAACTGGAAAAAACAGCAGTTTTGCCTAGAAATTCGATGCATACTTACAGTTATTAAGAAAGAACTTTAATCTAGTATTTCCTCCTCTAGGAATTTATCCTAAAGATATACTTGAATATGTCCAAAAAGATGTATGTACAGGATTATTACTACACCAGGTTTTTTTTCTGAAAAAAAAGATTAAAGTTGATTTAAAAATTCAGTAATAGAAAACTAGTTAAATAATGGGTGCACAATGAAAAAAATATGCAGCTGTGAAACAGAACCAGTATACTCTTTATAAATGAGAGAGTTTTCCAAAAAATGTTATCTATGTCCCCTAATTTTACATTTTGAAAAAATTTCAAATAGAAAAGTCACAGGAATATTTAGATAATGTATCATAATTTTCACTGTGACTCATGAATTGTTATTACAGAGACATTTTTGTAGAACTACTTGAAAATAAAATGTATACATTGTAACTCATCCCTAAATACAAAGTCACACCACCACACACTGAAGCAATTTAGTATTGAAATTGAAAATTTAGTATCATCTAATATTCTGTGCAAATCATCTTGGCTATCATCAATTATATTTATGGCTTTCAATTATATTTATGGCTTTTGGGGGGGGTCCAGGGCTTAGACTTTGGCTGTCATGTCTCTTTGGCTTCTATTTATCTGATTCAGTCCACCTGCCTTGCATCTTTCACGACGGTGATCTTTTTAAAAAATACCAGCCAGTCATCCTGTAGAAATCTTCATAATCTGTATTTATCTGTTTCCTCATAACTAGATTCAAGGGAAACATTTTTGTTAAGAATATTACAGAGATGTTCTTAAAGGTGCTAAGTTTGCTCATTTGGTTAAGGTCGTAGCTACCAGACTTCTCTCGTGATTCCCTTTGTACTTAAGAACACATTTGTTATGGGCTGAATTGTGTTCCCCCAAAACTTGTATGCAGAGCCTTAACCCCAGAAACCTCAAGATATGAGCGTATTTGCAGACAGTGTTGTTTAAAAAAGGTAATTACAGTTAAATGAGGTCATATGGGCAGGCTCTGGTCCAGTCTGACTGGAGTCCTGATGAGAAGAGGAGACTAGGATACACGGGGGGTGCGCCCAGAGGAAAGACCATGAGAAAAAGGAGCAAGAGGACAGCTGTCTGTGGGCCAAGGGGAGGGGCCTCAGGAGAAACCAACTGGGCCACGGCATGGGTCTTGGACTTTCAGCTTCCAGAACTGTGAAAAAGTAACTTCCTTTTTGTGTGAGCCTCCCAGTCTGTGGTACCTTGTTCTGGCAGCCCTAGCAGACAAATGCAGCCTCTGAGGTGTAGGACTTGGAGGCCATGTGAATATGGTCACAACATTTCGCATGGCGGAGTCTGATTTCCACTTCACAGAAACTTGTCAAAACTCAGTTATTTGCATTACAACGTCTTAGATGTGGACCAGCCTTTAGAGCGGGAGGCATCCAATCTCTGCTGTTTCTGGGCTGAATCAATTAGTACGTTGGGGATGGCAAAATAGTCATTTTCTGAATCCACCGAGCCTAATTTTATTATCTGGTGTTCTGAAAGAGGAATACATCTTCTGCCTTATTTGACTATGTTGTACATTAATGGATTTTTAAAATTTGGAATGTTAGTATCCATTATCATGATTTTTATGCTCTAGATACACCAAATCTGACCATTGGAAGCCCGTTCAGGCTGGCTCCTGTGTACGTTGGCATGTCTGCATCTGTCCTGGAGCACTTCCTTTCTGACACAATAATAAACTGTTTCAGGATCACTTTGTACTTTTTTTGCCTTTGACCTAGAAAGAGCCATTTTCCCAAGATTCCTTGAGCCTTTTTAACAGAGAATGGAATTCGGAAACCAAGATCCAGGCACCATAGGCTGTACTCATTCCTCGCGGTCTGACCACAGTTTGAGACCTTTTCAGTGACTAGAACTCGTTTATACACTCCTCATCTCTATTAGTCAGCTCAGGCTGCCATAATCAAATACCACAGACTGCTGGATTGAGCAACAGACATTTATTTCTCATAGTTCTGGAGGCTGGAAGTCCAAGATCAAGGCGCTGGCCAATTCAGTTCCGAGGGCCCCTCTTCCTGGCTTGCCGACGGCTGCCTTCTCATGGTGTCCTCACATGGTGGAGGGAGTGAGCTCTGCTCTTTCTTCCTCCTATGAGGACACTAATCCCATCATGGGGGCCCCGCCATCATGATCTCACCTAAACCTACTCACCCCCCAAAAGCCCCACCTCCAAAAACCATCACACTGGGGGTTAGGTTTTTAACGTATAAGTTGAAGAGAGGTGGGGATACAAACATTCAGTCCATAACACCATTTTAATTCAACATCACAGGATTGTTTCCTACTTTTCTCATATTTTTCTTCCCTTCTTTTGCATGAGAAGCCTTGATTCCCTGCTACATAAATTTGTTTTCCTTTTTTTATTCTAAAACACACTTAAAATAGTTCCAGAATAATAACCCTTGTGCTGCCAGCAAACCAATAAGTAAAATTCAGATTTTTTTTGAGTTTTTTTCATCCTTAAAACATATCCCCCTAAGGATGTTGAGTCAGAATATACTGGGTTCAAAAGTTACTGAAAGTCCTTTATTCTTTCTCTGTACTTACATGATAACAATTTAGAAAGAGTTATTTCATTGGTTTTAAAATGTGTTCAATTTTAAGATTTGCTTCCAGGATCTATTCTAAAGTATGTAAGAGTTTGAACAGTAGGTTGCTATTTGAATTAAAAGAAGTAAAAATTTAAATATCTATCTTTTTTTGCATTGGCATAAAAATACACATGGAAGAATATGTGAGGAATTATCATTGATTCTGGGGAAGGGGAACTGGGTGGCTGGGACAGGAGTGGGGGAGAGGCTTTTTCACTGTGTACTACTTTGTACTTATAAAAATTTGAATCGTAACTATCATCCATTAAAAATAAATTGAAAAATTAAAAGGAAAGCATCCACCTTAGTTTCTTCTACACATCTCTCTTGCATGTCATTACCCAAGTGTTTTGGCACACACCCAAGTGTGTTAGGCACAACTTATAGGATTCTCTCTGATCCCAAGAAACACCCAATTATGGTTACCTTGACTTCCTACTGTCTGGTGAATCATCCAAGCGAAGGGCCTGCATTTTCCAGGCCATTTGAATCACTTCCCCAGGATGTTTCCATGAGCCATCAGAGTGCATACTTGAGCAGTGTCTAGATGTACTTGTTAAGTTTCTTAGGAATTTTTTTTAATGATTCAGTGCATTCTCCCTCTGAGCTGCATTTTGTCACTTTCAACATTCAACAGATGCGCTTGGCTCATGTGCAGTTTTTGATTCTCACAGATGCAGAACTTTTCATTCTCTCTGCCTGGTACTAGACGTGTTTTCAGTTAAATGCTCTCTGTCTCTTTTGTTTCTCATTACTCCAGCTTTCTGGATTCTCAGCTGAACCCCTGGTACCACAGTTAAATCTTCAGGATAATAACGTTTCTGGGAGCTTGCTGTCACTGTTTGCAGAGTGGTGGAATGAAATTCAAAATAATAACGATCTCTGGATTCAAGCTTACTATTGTAACTTCTTCCTTGGTAACAGGTTTTCAGTCCAAATTATGTAGATTATTATTTCCTTCAACTGCCCTGTACTGTTGCTGTTTACCTGGAAATTTATAGTTTTGGTGTTTGTCAATGCATGTGAATGTGCTGTATTTTATTAGCAAGGTGGTTGCTTACTATTTGCCATTCTAAAAGTCAGGAATCCAAGTTATTTTACAAACACAGAGAAGTAAAACCCAGAAACCTTCCCCGGGATGGACGATAATTGTTACTAGCTTGGGAGGGGGTAGGCTTGGGAGAAGCTGGGCAATAGTATGATGTAGACAGAAAGAACCCTGTATCAAGAGTCAGGTCACCTGGATTTGCAGCCCGGATTTCATCATTTTACTTTTTCATTAATTCACACGTGCCTTCACTCATTTTTCCAACAAATATTTATTATCTGCTATGTGCAAGGCACTCTTTTGTGTGACCTTAACCAAGCCACTTAACCTCTAGGACATTTATTCACTTTTAAAAATAAACTTGATTTTCCAGAGCAATGTAGGTTCACAGCAAAACTGAGCAGAAGATACAGAGATTTTCCATAGTTCCCCTGACCTGACACATGTACAGCCTCCCCCATTGTCACCTGCCTCGCCCCCACCTCCATGGAGTGGTGTGTTTGTTACAATTGATGAGCCTACACTACATGTTACTATCACTCAAAGTCCATAGTTTACTTTAGGGTTCACTTTTGGTCTTGTACACTCAACGGATTTGGAAAATTTTTTAATGGCATGTGTCCACCATTCTCGTACCATACGGAGTCCTTTCATTGCCCTGAAAATCCTCTGTGCTACATCTGCTCATCCTTCTTTCCCCTGGCAACTGCTGATCTTTTTACTGTCTCCATAGTTTTGCCTTAATCAGAATGTCATATTGTTGGAATTGTACAGTATAAGACTTTTCATACTGACTTCTTCCACTTAGCAATATGCATTTATAATTCTGCCATTTTTATGGCTTGATTAGTCATTTCTTTTTAACACTGGATGCTGAATAATATCCCATTGTCTGGATGTACTACAGTTTATTTATCCATCCACCTACTAAAGGACATCTTGGTTGCTTCACTATGCATAAAGTTGCTATAAACATCCATGTGCAGGTTTTCTGTTGACATAAATGCTCAACTCACTTGGGTAAACTCATTTGGGCATGAGATTGCTGGATCATATGGTAAGAGCATGTTTAGTTTTATAAGAAACTGAAAAATTGTCTCCCAAGGGTGGTTGTTCCATTTTGCATTCCCACCAGCAATGAACAAGAGTTCCTGTTACTCCACATCCTCTCCAGCACTGGGTGTTATCAGTGGTTTGAATACTGGCCACTCTAATGGGTATGCAGTGCTATCTCATTGTTGTTTTAATTTACAGTTCCCTAATGACATATGATGTTGAGCATCTTTTCATATGCTTACTTTCCATCTCTGTATCTTCTTTGGTGAGCTATCTGGTAAGGTCTTTGGCCTATTTTTTAATCATGTTGTTTGTTCTCTTATTGTTGAGTTTTAAGGGTTCTTTGTACATTTTGGATAACAGTCTTTTTTCAGATTGGTCTTTTTCAAATATTTTTCTCCCCATCTGTGACTTGTCTTCTCATTCTCTTGACAGTGTCTTTTGCAGAACAGACATTTTTAATTTTAATGAAGTTCAGATTGCCAATTCTGTCTTTCATGGGCATGCATTTGTTTTTAAAATGGATCTAGTATTACCTGATCGGAGTATCTTACAGGTATGGAAGGGGTGTAGTGTGGAAAGTTGAAGGTATATTTTTTCCTCTTTAGGACATGTGGTGGTGGTGCATGTTTCTGCCCTCCCAGGTTCTAGCATGGTTATTTGCCTATTTTAATTACATAAACATGTGTTTTTTTCCAGGTGAAAGTTTCAAGGATCAATATAAATATCTCTTTTCTTTCAGTCCCAGGTACTGTCAATGTTCCACAGAGCGAATACTGCATCAACCTGGGTTCTGGAGAGAGAAAGATCCTGGAACAGAGCTCCTAGCCCATCATAATGGATGCATAGCATTAATAGGACATACATTTTTGTTATTTTAGGCCACTGAGAATTTCAGGATATTTGTTACCTCTACATAACACAACCTCTCTGGTCTGCTACAAAGGATTGGAAAGAGATGAAGACTTCAAAGCACACTGCATGCTGTGAAATGAGAGAGTGAGACTGAGTTCTCAAGTAAGACAAGCTTGACTAGACAGAGACTAATGATCTGCAGCATCTCCTACTCCTGACACAGGATGAGGCGTAGAAGGGAAAAGAAGGGCCTGCAGTCAGGTGGGACACTGTCCCTTGTTGTCGATAGTGACAGTTTGGGTCATTCAGTGCCCAGATAATGCTGATTTCTGAGAGTGGTTTACACTCTAATTGTTTCGGGCATGACATAAGCATGGAAATGAACTGGAGGCAAGAGGAAAGCTTAGCGGGACTTCTGGCTTCTTCCATCTTTAGAAATGGAATGCTTTTCATCCCTAAGAGGCTCTCTCAAGCCTGAGTCAGTAAAAACGAGGGACCATGGCCTGAACCTATCCTTCCTGTGCTTCATTGTAGGGCAGGTGTATTTCTGAGAGTAATGAGGATGGAAAAAGGAAACCTATTTATTAAGACAATTTTATGTGCCAGGAATCATAGTAGGCTTTGTACATGTGTGTTAGCTCTTGAATCTTAATACCAACACCCTGATTCCTAGGACAATGAGGCTCACAGCAATGCCACACTTGTGAAAGGTCTTAATTAGTAAATGGTCAAGCAGGATTCAAACACAAGTCTGGGTAACTCTGATTCCTGCGCTTTTTGCATTATCCCATTCTTTCTTCCACATGAGTTGTTTTGTTGGGTCTAAAAAGTGAGGAGACCGAAACCGAAATTTATATCATTAGAGAGACTCAGAGAAATGGATTCCTCAAAGTTTAAATAATTAATACACCATTTTCAGGGGCACTGTTTTGACTCTGAATCTAGGGGCTAGAAGCTGCCTCCCTGGAGTGACATGTTGGACGTGGATGACAGCAGTGAACTCTGGGAGTCCAAATGTGCAGAGAAACAACCAGTGCACTGATGTGTGATGATGAGGATGACGATACATCACGACTTCAGTGTTTTTAACTGCAGGGTGTCAAGTTATCTTCAGTGACCTCTGTGGACCATGGTGGTTGATAAACACCCAGTCAAAGGTGAGGCCTGCCCTCCTATTTGCTGGTGGACTGCGTGTGATGGTGTTATTCAACAAAAAAGGGACTAGACTAAACTGTGCTCACTCATAAAGATGATCATACAAACTCCTGCTAGACTTCTTGGACCACGTGCCAGCAAGCATTCTTCAGGGCCAGGTTTGTTCCACAGAGTGTTGCCTGATTTAAAAAATAATAATAATAAAATCAAGAGGAGGGTAAAAGGAGCCACTGATAGTGAATTCATTTATTAGGCCAATAAACAAACCCATTAAAACAAAATAACAGCAACAATGAGGCAGACTCATAAGCCTGGAGCCTCTGAGTGGCTTCTAATTTCTCAGTAATTGTGTAAATGCTCATCAGTTAAGTTGAGGGCTGAGAGATAGAAACTAACAACCACAAACAGAAACCTTTGGAAGCTCTTAAAGATTTAGCGATGGCACATCTCCAATTTTCCATCTTTTATTTAACTCCTTTGAACTCCCACTAATTTCCAGGCATCGCTTTGGAATTCCATTTTTAGCTTTGCCTTTTGAATTATTATTTTTTTCCCCTTGGTGTACAAATCTGTTATGGAGATGGGTTCTCCTTTTCATTAATTTTTTTCCCCTTGATTATGGAATAATGTTCATTGAGGGATGATTTACAAATGCAGACTGATTTGAAGAAGAAAATGAAAGTGATCTGTAACCCCCTCATTCAGAGACAAACACTGTTACTGTTTCAGTGTATTTCTAGCCAGGATTTTTTCTAAATGTGCATGTCCTTTTTTTATATGGCTGAGAACATGCTGCTCAGAGAGTCTCCTGGGGGAGCACAGAGGGAGGCAGTCAGGAGCACAGGCTTTGCATCAGCCAGATTCACAAGCTGGCTCTGTCACTTGGTGATATGTGGGCACAGGGCAAATCAGTGCTAAGGCTCTGCGTCCCAGGTAGCATATTAGGGATGACATTGATGCTGACTGCTTATAGGTATTTTGAGGGGTAAATAATTCAATGGACTAAAGCCTTTAAATAAGTGACTGGCACTTATTAAATACTGATTAAGCTTTAGCTATTATTGTCATTTTTCATTTTGCTCTCAATGTCATATTGTAAATACTTTTCCATGTTACTAAAATTTTTTTGCAATCATGAATTTTTTTTTTGTCTTTCTCCACCCGCAGGCTTTATTTATTTATTTTTTGAGAGGGCATCTCTCATATTTATTGATCAAATGGTTGTTAACAACAATAAAAGTCTGTATAGGGGAGTCAATGCTCAATGCACAATCATTAATCCACCCCAAGCCTAATTCTCGTCAGTCTCCAATCTTCTGAAGCATAACGAACAAGTTCTTACATGGAGAACAAATTCTTACATAGTGAATAAGTTCTTACATGGTGAACAGTACAAGGGCATTCATCACAGAAACTTTCGGTTTTGATCACGCATTATGAACTATAAACAATCAGGTCAAATATGAATATTCGTTTGATTTTTGTACTTGATTTATATGTGGATCCCACATTTCTCCATTATTATTATTATTTTTTTAATTTTTAATAAAATGCTGAAGTGGTAGGTAGATGCAAGATAAAGGTAGAAAACATAGTTTAGTGTTGTAAGAGAGCAAATGTAGATGATCAGGTGTGTGCCTGTAGACTATGTGTTAATCCAAGCTAGACAAGGGCATTAAAACATCCATGGATGCAGAAGATTTCTCTCAAGACAGGGGGGGTGAGGTTCTAAGCCTCACCACTGTTGATCCCCAATTTCTCACCTGATGGCCCCCCTGCGACTGTGCCTGTCCTAGGTTGTTCCTCCCTTGAGGAATCTTACCCGTCTCTGGCTAACCAGTCATCTTCCGGGGCCATACAGGGAGATGTAAAGTTGGTAAGTGAGAGAGAAGCCATATTGTTTGAAAAGGTTAGTTTTTTACTTCTTTGCAGATTTATGCCCTGTGGCTTCTATGCCCAGCACTTGTCTCAAGGTATCTTTACCACTTGGAGGAATTATGATACTCGGTAAATTCGATATGAGGTATGAATTCTATTTACGAGTTGTAATTAGGAAAGAAGAAGAAAAGCTATAGAGGTAGCAGACGAAAGAAAACATGGGAGGATTGATTATTTCTTTGACATATCTTCTTGTAGAGTAACTTAAGCAAGTATAGGTTTTAAACTACTAATTAAATTGCACACACACATTAAAATAATAGGAATACAGTCACATAACCAAAGCAGACCTATAATTACCAGCCATCTCCAGTGAAGCTAAGAAAACCAGTTAGGCACCATAGGCATTTGTGAAAATTTGTCTATGATATGATGGATATTGTCCAACTGTACTTGAACAGTCTGAGAGAAATCAGACAAATTAAAACAACCCATTCCTGGGAACTGTTCACATCCCATATGTTCTTTTAACAGTAGATAGTCGGTAGTTGTAAGATTTTGGAGTGCTACAACTTACACTGCTCCTAATTCTTGGTTGAGTTCCAACAGTATAGATCCAGTCAAATTTGTTGTTTTACTGAAAGCACAGTCCAGCTTAGATATCTCCTTCTTCATTCCAATGGCAAGTCCAGGAACCGGTGGGATGGATGCAGCTACAACTGCAGCATCGCCTTGATCTTTGTTGAGGTTTTTTGATGATCATCTTCTGGTATGACTCTTCCAGAGAGTGCTGATGTTGGAAGTTCTTCTTCATATCATATCTTAGTTCATTTTCTGGGTAGCCAAATTAGGGTTTGATCCTCTGTATAAACACAAACAGACCATTTGCGCACACTTTGATATGCCCTTTATACCATTGTGTAGAACTCATTTGAGGCCACCACACAGGAAGTGCTTTTTTTTTTGAGAAAGGAGTATTATCAGAAAAGTGTACCTCCATAGCCGATCATCTGACACCCTTTAAGTGATCAAAATTAAGGATATTTAAAGCATGCATTAATTGTTGATTTACAGTTAGTTTTATCCTATCAAGGTGTAACCCCCCTTTCCTTTTTTTTTTTTGATCTTTAATCTACACTTACATGAAGAATATTGTGTTTACTAGGCTCTCCCCTATACCAGGTCCCCCCTATAAACCACTTTACAGTCACTGTCCATCAGCATAGCAAAATGTTGTAGAATCACTACTTGTCTTCTCTGTGTTGTACAGCCCTCCATTTTCTCCCTCCCCCCTATGCATGCTAACCTTAATACCCCATTTCTTCTCCCCCCCCTTATCCCTCCCTACCCACCCATCCTCCCCAGTCCCTTTCCCTTTGGTACCTGTTAGTCCATTTTGGGGTTCTATAATTCCGCTGCTGTTTTGTTCCTTCAGTTTTTCCTTCATTCTTATACTCCACAGATGAGTGAAATCATTTGGTATTTCTCTTTATCTGCTTGGCTTATTTCACTGAGCATAATACCCTCCGGCTCCATCCATGTTGCTGCAAATGGTAGGATTTGCCCTCTTCTTATGGCTGAGTAGTATTCCATTGTATATATGTACTACATCTTCTTTATCCATTCATCTACCGATGCACATTTAGGTTGCTTCCAATTCTTGGCTATTGTAAATAGTGCTGCGAAAAACATAGGAGTGCATCTGTCTTTCTCAAACTTGATTGCTGCGTTCTTAGGGTAAATTCCTAGGAGTGGAATTCCTGGGTCAAATGGTAGGTCTGTTTTGAGCATTTTGATGAACCTCCATACTGCTTTCCACAATGGTTGAACTAATTTACATTCCCACCAGCAGTGTAGGAGGGTTCCCCTTTCTCCACAGCCTCACCAACATTTGTTGTTGTTTGTCTTTTGGATGGCAGCCATCCTTACTGGTGTAAGGTGATATCTCATTGTAGTTTTAATTTGCATTTCTTTGATAATTAGCGATGTGGAGCATCTTTTCATGTGTCTGTTGGCCATCTGTATTTCTTTTTTGGAGAACTGTCCAGTTCCTCTGCCCATTTTTAAATTGGATTATTTGTTTTTTCCTTGTTGAGGTGGGTGAGCTCTTTATATATTTTGGACGTCAAGCCTTTATCGGATCTGTCATTTACAAATATATTCTCCCATACTGTAGGGTACCTTTTTGTTCTATTGATGGTGTCTTTTGCTGTACAGAAGCTTTTCAGCTTAATATAGTCCCACTTGTTCATTTTTGCTGTTGTTTTCCTAGCCCGGGGAGATATGTTCAAGAAGAGGTCACTCATGTTTATGTCTAAGAGGTTTTTGCCTATGTTTTTTTCTAAGAGTTTTATGGTTTCATGACTTACATCCAGGTCTTTGATCCATTTTGAATTTACTTTTGTGTATGGGGTTACATTTGAAATTACTTTTGTGTATGGGGTTAGACAATGGTCCAGTTTCATTCTCCTACATGTAGCTGTCCAGTTTTGCCAGCACCATCTGTTGAAGAGACTGTCGTTTCACCATTGTATGTCCATGGCTCCTTTATCAAATACTAATTGACCATATATGTTTGGGTTAATATCTGGAATCTCTAATCTGTTCCACTGGTCTGTGGCTCTGTTCTTGTGCCAGTACCAAATTGTCTTGATTACTATGGCTTTGTAGTAGAGTTTGAAGTTGGGGAGTGAGATCCCCCCTACTTTATTCTTCTTTCTCAGGATTGCTTTGGCTATTCAGGGTCTTTGGTGTTTCCATATGAATTTTTGAACTATTTGTTTCAGTTCGTTGAAGAATGTTGCTGGTAATTTGCTAGGGATTGCATCAAATCTGTATATTGCTTTGGGCAGGATGGCCATTTTGATGATATTAATTCTTCCTAGCCATGAGCATGGGATGAGTTTCCATTTGTTAGTGTCCCCTTTAATTTCTCTTAATAGTGACTTGTAGTTTTCAGGGTATAGGTCTTTTATTTCTTTGGTTAGGTTTATTCCTAGGTATTTTATTCTTTTTGATGCAATTGTGAATGGAATTATTTTCCTGATTTCTCTTTCTGTTGGTTCATTGTTAGTGTATAGGAAAGCTACAGATTTCTGTGTGTTAATTTTGTATCCTGCAACTTTGCTGTATTCTGATATCAGTTCTAGTAGTTTTGGAGTGGAGTCTTTAGGGTTTTTTATGTACAATATCATATCATCTGCAAATAGTGACAGTTTAACTTCTTCTTTACCAATCTGGATTCCTTGTATTTCTTTGTTTTGTCTGATTGCCGTGGCTAGGACCTCTAGTACTATGTTAAACAACAGTGGGGAGAGTGGGCATCCCTGTCTAGTTCCCGATCTCAGAGGAAAAGTTTTCAGCTTCTTGCTTTTCAGTATAATGTTGGCTGTGCGTTTATCATATATGGACTTTATTATGTTGAGGAACTTGCCCTCTATTCCCATTTTGCTGAGAGTTTTTATCATGAATGGATGTTGAATTTTGTCAAATGCTTTTTCAGCATCTATGGAGATGATCATGTGGTTTTTGTCTTTCTTTTTGTTGATGTGGTGGATGATGTTGATGGATTTTCAAATGTTGTACCATCCTTGCATCCCTGGGATGAATCCCACTTGGTCATGGTGTATGATCCTTTTGATATGCTGTTGAATTCTGTTTGCTAATATTTTATTGAATATTTTTGCATCTACATTCATCAGGGGTATTGGTCTGTAATTTTCTTTCTTGGTGGGGTCTTTGCCTGGTTTTGGTATTAGGTTGATGTTGGCTTCATAGAATGAGTTTGGGAGTATTCCCTCCTCCTCTATTTTTTGGAAAATTTTAAGGAGAATGGGTATTATGTCTTCTCTGTGTGTCTGATAAAATTCCGAGGTAAATCTGTCCGGCCCTGGGGTTTTGTTCTTGGGTAGTTTTTGATTACCGTTTCAATTTCTTTGCTCGTAATTGGTTTGTTTAACTTTTGTGTTTCTTCGTTGGTCAGTCTTGGGAGGTTGTATTTTTCTAGGAAGTTGTCCATTTCTTCTAGGTTTTCCAGCTTGTTGGCATATAGGTTTTCATAGTAGTCTTTAATAATTCTTTGTATTTCTATGGAGTCTGTCATGATTTTTCCATTCTCATTTCTGATTCTGTTGATTTGTGTTGATTCTCTTTTTCTCTTAATAAGTTGGGCTAGAGGCTTATCTATTTTGTTTATTTTCTCATAGAACCAGCTCCTGGTTTCGTTGATTTTTGCTATTGTTTTATTCTTCTCAATTTTGTTTATTTCTTCTCTTATCTTTATTATGTCCCTCCTTCTGCTGACTTTAGGCCTCATTTGTTCTTCTTTTTCCAGTTTCAATAATTGTGATGTTAGACTATTCATTTAGGATTGTTCTTCCTTCTTCAAGTGTGCCTGGATCGCTATATACTTTCCTCTTAAGACTGCTTTCGGTGCGTCCCACAGAAGTTGAGGCTTTGTGTTGTTGTTGTCATTTGTTTCTATATATTCCTTGATCTCTATTTTGATTTGTTCATTGATCCATTGTTTATTTAGAAGCATGTTGCTAAGCCTCCATGTGTTTCTGAGCCTTTTTGTTTTCTTTGTAGAATTTATTTCTAGTTTTATACCTTTGTGGTCTGAAAAATTGGTTGGTAGAATTTCAATATTTTGGAATTTACTGAGGCTCTTTTTGTGGGCTAGTATGTGGTCTATTCTGGAGAATGTTCCATGTGCATTTGAGAAGAATGTATATCCTGTTGCTTTTGGATGTAGAGTTCTATAGATGTCTATTAGGTCCATCTGTTCTAGTGTATTGTTCAGTGCCTCTGTGTCCTTACTTATTTTCTGTCCGGTGGATCTGTCCTTTGGAGTGAGTGGTGTGTTGAAGTTTCCTAGAACAAATGCATTGCATTCTATTTCTTCCTTTAATTCTGTTAGTATTTGGTTCACGTATGTTGGTGCTCCTGAATTGGGTGCATATATATTTATAATGATTATATCCTCTTGTTGGACTGAGCCCTTTATCCTTATGTAGTGTCCTTTATCTCTTGTTACTTTCTTTGTTTTGAAATCTATTTTGTCTGATATTAGTACTGCAACCCCTACTTTCTTCTCACTGTTGTTTGCCTGAAATATGTTTTTCCATCCCTTGACTTTTAGTCTGTGCACGTCTTTGGCTATGAGGTGAGTTTCTTGTAAGCAGCATATAGATGGGTCTTGCTTTTTTATCCATTCTATTACTCTGTGTCTTTTGATTGGTGCATTAAGTCCATTTACATTTAGGGTGACTATTGAGAGATATGTACTTACTGCAATTGCAGGCTATAAATTCATGGTTACCAAAGGTTCAGGGTTAACCTCTTTAGTATCTTACTGCCTAACTTAGCTCGCTTATTGAGCTGTTATATACACTGTCTGGAGATTCTTTTCTTCTCTCGCTTCTTATTCCTCCTCCTCCATTCTTCATATGTCGGGTGTTTTGTTCTGTGCTCTTTTTAGGGGTGCTCCCATCTAGAGCAGTCCCTGTAGGATGCCCTGTAGAGGTGGTTTGTGGGAAGCAAATTCCCTCAGCTTTTGCTTGTCTGGGAATTGTTTAATCCCGCCATCATATTTAAATGATAGTCGTGCTGGATACAGTATCCTTGGTTCAAGGCCCTTCTGTTTCATTGCATTAAGTATATCATGCCATTCTCTTCTGGCCTGTAGGGTTTCTGTTGAGAAGTCTGATGATAGCCTGATGGGTTTTCCTTTATAGGTGACCTTTTTCTCTCTAGCTGCCTTTAAAACCCTTTCCTTGTCCTTGATCCTTGCCATTTTAATTATTATGTGTCTTGGTGTTGACCTCCTTGGATCCTTTCTGTTTTGGGTTCTGTGTATTTCCATGGTCTGTTCGATTATTTCTTCCCCCAGTTTGGGGAAGTTTTCAGCAATTATTTCTTCAAAGATACTTTCTATTCCTTTTCTTCTCTCTTCTTCTTCTGGTACCCCTATAATACAGATATTGTTCCTTTTGGATTGGTCACATAGTTCTCTTAGTATTGTTTCATTCCTGGAGATCCTTTTATCTCTCTCTATGTCAGCTTCTATACGTTCCTGTTCTCTGGTTTCTATTTCTTCAATGGCCTCTTGCATCTTATCCATTCTGCTTATAAATCCTTCCAGGGATTGTTTCACTTCTGTGATCTCCTTCCTGACATCTGTGATCTCCCTCCGGACTTCATCCCATTGCTCTTTCATTTTTCTCTGCATCTCCATCAGCATGTTCATGATTTTTATTTTGAATTCTTTTTCAGGAAGACTGGTTAGGTCTGTCTCCTTCTCTCGTGTCTCTGTGATCTTGGTTTGCCTGTAATTTTGCCTTTTCATGGTGATAGGAATGGTTTGCAGAGCTGGGACTAGTGATGGCTGGAAGAACTTCCCTTCTTGTTGGTTTGTGGCCTTCCTCTCCTGGGAGAATAGAAACCTCTAGCGGCTTGTGCTGGGTAGCTGCACGCAGACAGGGCTTCTGCTTCTTGCCCAGCTGCTATGGAGTTTATCTCCGCTGTTGCTGTGGGTGTGGCCTGGCTGGGGCTGCTGCTCCAAAATGGTGCAGCCCCGTTGGAGGGGGAGCGGCCAGGAGGCTATTTATCTCCATAAGGGGCCTCTGTGCTCCCCGCTGGCCAGGGGGTTAGAGTGCCCAGAGATCCCCAGATTTCCTGCCTCTGGACTAAGTGTCCTGCCCTGCCCCTTTAAAACTTCCAAAAAGCTCTCTCCAAACCAAAACAACAACAGCAAAAAAAAAAAAAAGAAAAATGCACAATTTTCTTTGTCCTCAGGCGCCAGTCTCAGGCACCCGCGTACTGGTCTTGCTGCCCTGTTTCCCTATTATTGGGGTCCCTGTCCCTTTAAGACTTCCAAAAAGCACTCGCCAAAAAAAAGAAAAAATGGCTGCTCCCGTTTCTTTGTTCTCCAGCGTCGGGCTCAGGCACCCGCTCACCAGTCCTACCGCCCTGTTTCCCTAGTATCCAGGGCCCCACGCATGCACTGTGTCTGCGCTCTGGTCCGGATGGCTGGGGCTGGGTGTTCAGCAGTCCTGGGCTCCTTCTCCCTCCCTGCTGACTCATCTCCTCCTGCCGGGAGCTGGAGGGAGGGGCACTCGGGTCCCGCCGGGCCGGGGTTTGTATCTTACCCCCTTCCCGAGGCGCTGGGTTCTCACAGGTGTGGATGTGGTCTGGATGTTGTCCTGTGTCCTCTGGTCTCTATTTTAGGAAGAGTTGTCTTTGTTATATTTTCACATATATATATGGCTTTGGGAGGAGATTTCTGCTGCTCTACTCACACCGCCATCTTGCCGCAGGCTTTTTCCAATCATGATTTTTTAATGTCTACATGGAATTATATTTTATGGCTATACTAGAATTGAGTTATTCCTCTTATAGAATGCATTCCATTAAAAAATGTTTTTTTTTTCAATTTTCTTTTCTGTGCATTATGCTGCAATGAAAATCTTAATAGACAAATAGTTCTTTGGTGGTACTATTTATTATAGTCTTCAGGTTGTTTCCCATAAGGGGAATAACAAGGTGGGAAGAGTTTAACAATTTCAAGTTTGCTAATGCATACCGAAGGATTGTACCTACTTACTCTTACTATGACTATGTTAGTGGGATCACCTCTCTGTCAGGATCAACCCTGAGTATTAATCATGCACCTTTATTAATTTTTCTTATTTTAAAATCCAGACCTTATGTTAAATCATCTTTAATGTGTTTTGAGTTTTCTGGAGGAGGTTGTACTTAATGTGAAATCACATTTACTTAGATGGATATTTGTAAATCATTGGCTTTGGTGTATATCATCTCATCTTTTGTACTCTGATTTTACAACCCAAGTTCTTTAATTTTCTTTGTCACTCAAATCAGTTAGAGTATGTCTTCAATTTTTTTTAGAGAAGGTTTTATGGATGGTAAGAAGGTTTTATGGATTTCTTAAGCATCTTGTTTTCATACATAAAAGACAACAAAACTGGGCATAAAATTCTTGGGTTAAAACCATCAAAAACTATTTGTCTGTAAGATGCCAATTCTTCTGGTGGGAGAAAATGTATATGCAAGCAGTTGTTTTCTCAAGAGCTAGCAGAATCCATAGATCAGTAGAAAAGGCTCCCCAAAGGAATTTTGTGCACAGGTGGAAATGTTCTGTAGTCTGCACTGTCCAGTGTCACAGCCACCAGCCTTTTATTGCTGCTGAGCACTTACAATATGGCAAATGCAGCTGAGGAACTGAATTTGAATTTTTCTTAAGTTTAATCGACTTAAATGTAAATACTCACATGTGGCTAGTGGCCTCATCCTGGACAACATAAATGGGAAAATAGAGAGGGACAAGGAACTTGAGAGGCTTGTGTAAATTTTGCTGCCTTGAATGTGTCAAATTACTCTTCTGGGTCTCAGTTTCCTCATTTGTAAAGTGATATACAACGTTCTCAGGACTACATGATAAGTTAATGTTCAAGATTAGACTAGGGTCTTAAATGTTCTCTTCATGTCATGGTACATTTGAATAGGTTAAACTTTAGGTTCTGATGCCAAAGACAGCAAGTCAGATTTATGTTTTCCTGATGACTGTAACTTTTAAGCTAATTTCTTTGGTTCACCTGACCATGCTTCCTAAAATGGCATTCCTAGTCATTCCTTATTCCTATGTCCTACTTAATTTTCCTTTCTTATCAGTACCTGAAGTCATGTTAAATATTTTTATAGTCACATTTATCTGTCCTCTAACTAGCAGGTCAGTCCCACAGAGGCAGGGACTTTGTTTATTGCTGTGTCCTTGTGTTCTAGAAAGGGCTCACTGTGTGGTAGCAACATGTGACATCTTTGTTGAGTGAATGGAAGTGAAAAGATGTGTTAATCAAATTCAGCTGGGGGAGTTCGCAGCCAGGTGGGAGGGAAGGAGGAGGAGGGATCTGCTTTATCCGATCACATAGAGATTTTAGTTGTTAGTTAACAGTTTATTTTTAATTTAAAACTTTATCTCTTTGAACTCTGTACTGTCATGTAGGCATGCTGTCATGCAGAGGCATTTTCTCCCCAAGTAAATGATCATTCCCAAGGACAGCTCTACTTTTATTGTTTTTATTGCTATCACTGCACTTGGGTCAACCTTGATGGCTGATGTGTTCATCTGAAGGGATAACCGAGGCCAGGCTTAGGAAGGCCTTTCATTCTCGGGATTAATTCTCAACTATATGTGAATCTACAAAAAGGAGAAGTACTACCTGTATCAGTGTATTTTTTTAATAAAAAAATTGGATGTAAGAAAATCACCTAATACATTGCCTATCAATATACATCACCTTTTGTCTCTAACCCTAAAGGATATGCTCCAGTGGAGAGGCAGTGTTTCAAATTCAGATCTTCTATCTCAAAATACTTTGTTCTTTTGATCACACCAGGCTTGGTCCTCAGTGTGTCTGCTTGGTCACTGCTCAACGTAACTAAGTTGTGGGCCGAGTGGACATGGTGTTGATATCCATGCACTCTCCCGGGACAAGTCTTCCGAATCTTGCCCACCTTGCGTGAATGTGTATAAGCAAAGCTGTCCTGAAGAGGCAGGCTGTGGTCAGCCTGACCCAGCACCTTGCCTCATTTAGCTGCATATCTATTCTGAGAGTCTATAAATGCCGAGGAGCCCTTACAATGAAACCCTTCACAATGGAGTGCCTGGATTTTATTGAGAAAAGCCAATCCCCTCCCATCTGTCATTTGGCACTTAGCACTGTAGTTATTCTAGATGAGTGAACACTTGTGTTATATTTTCCAATAGCAAAACTGGGGTCACCAGGGTGCTTGCTGTTTTAGCCAAATCCAGATGGGGTTTTCCTATAAACAAGTGCACATGGAATATTTATGCCGCCCATGGCACCTGACGCCTTAATACTTAGGACTTCTATGTAGTAGCCACTCTTCCTATAAGTCACTTTAGCACACTAAGTAAATATTTTAATATAGCCATGTCACTGTTTATTATAGAATGGCTTGGGCCCAGATCTTGCCTAATGCTTGGTTAAAAAGTCAGTTTATACCATCCTTTAAAGTGAATCAAAGAATGCATAAACGCCACTCTTTTGTTACTCAGAACTCTGTTTACTTTACTTTTCTGTAAACCTTGTGAAATGCTTGCTTACAAAAATCTGACAGATGCCAGATTTGCTCATTAACTGGAGGTGTTTTCCAAGTCAGGAAGGTGAGGTGTGAATGTGGGAGGTGGGATTTCTTCTCTGAGGCCATCTCCCAATGTCCACTGCCCAAGGGGCCTGCTGTCTTGCCCAGGGATCTTGACCCATAGCTACCAAGTAGTGAATGGGATTGAGAAAGACCAAATCAGGGTAATGGCTCCCAAATCAAGCCTGTCCTTGCCTTGCAAGGAGTAAAGCCCACTTGGGCAGCCTGAAACTTGGGATGATTTTTAAAAAATCAGAGTCCAATCCTCTGCCTTCATCAGGTACCTTTTAAAGATAAGTGATAATATCCAGTGTGTAAAATCCTTGTGATATTTACCAATTCTTAGCAGCATTTAATTTCTAAGCCTTACTCTGAAAACATGCATGGCAATTGAAATTTTGATAAGTACTTTCAGATGCCTCAGAAGTTTAATGCTTATGTTTTTGGTTTACTAAAAAAAAAATGTAATAAATAAATCAGTGCATGATATAAAGCCAATTATAATTTTTGTATTATAGATCAGTGCTTATGAAATAAAATTATCAATTAGTTAACAAGTTTGTCTAAGAAGTAAACAAAAATAGAGTCTACAGCAAGATATTGAGAGTAGAATCTTTTAAGAACGAAGTAGGGACTCAGTAGATGTTGTCAATCATTTCCCTAACACAGAGTCTGCCTGAGTGGTATTCACACAAGGTGCAATGAAGCTGCTCTGGGCTAATAGGAGACGACCTACATGCTGGTGGTAATTTCCACTGGATTTTTGACCATTTTTTCAGGGCAAGATGTCACTTTTGATTTGTTCAGTTCTCTTCATGAGCACTTGAAGTATATCCCCTGAAAAGTTCTCTTAATATAGAAATAATATTTGCTGCTTTTTACCATTATTGTTGGTCAGAATAATGGTCCTCATGCCGTAATATCAAGAATCTGTGAATATGTTGGATTAAATGATGAAGGGGAATTAAACGTGCAGATGGAATTAAGGTTGCCAATCAGTTGTCCTTAAAATAGGGAGATTATCCAGATTATCTGGGAAGGCCTAATGTAATCAGAAAAGTCTTTAATAGTGGAAGAGGGAGGCAGAAGTTAGAGGTTGAGTGATGTAATGTTATAAGGACTCAATTTACTGTTGCTGGCTTTGAAGGCAGATGAGGGGGCCACAAGCCAGGGGAAGTGGGTGGCCTCTTGCAGGTACAAAAGGTAAGAAAACAATTTTCCCGAGCAGCCTTCTGAAAGGAGTACACCCTTGCCAATACCTTGATCTTAGCCAGTGAGAACCATGTAGGATTTCTATATTAGAGAACTGTAAGATAATAAATTAGAGTTTGATTACCAAATTTGTTGTAATTCATTACTGCAGCAATAAAAAATCTAATATATCATTTATGTGAAAAATAAACATGCAGGAAAAAATAATAATAAAATAGCAAAATGTTTGTAAATAAAATAAAAATTGCCTCATTTGACCATATACAAAGAGACTTATTGACATACCTCTAGTTCTTTTTACTTTATTTTACTTTTTTCACATTATTTTGAGGAATATAGAATCACGTTAATAAAAAATCATATTGTTACCTCATCTCCTTTGTACCTACCATTTCTTGTGAGGATTTTCAAATTTATAGAGAACATATATTCCATTTTATAGATGTCCCACAATTTACCTGATCAATCACCTAAAGTTTGTCTCTGTGACAAATACATTTGTATCTCTAGTGATTTCCTTAGTAAAAATTCCCAGAATTAAATTTACTGAGTCAAAAATGTATAAATATTGTTAGTTTTTAAAATGTTACTATCCTATCCTCCAGAAAGATCTCATTAGTTTACATCTCACAGGCAGCACATGACTTTATCTGTTTCTCTTTATCATTCACAAATGCTAGACCATATCAATTTTTAAAATGGCATATTGAAAGGTGAAAAGGAATATTTAACTGATTTGCTATTTATTTCTTTGATCATGGGTGAAGCTGAACTCTTCCCTGTGGAATAATTAACCATGTTTCTTGTTTAATTTCTTGCTTATGATTTTTTGTTTTGAGGTATATTATTTTCATATTGATTTGTAAGAAACATTTGTACAATAAGGATAAGATGCTATTGCCTATACTGTATGGTACAAATAATTTTTCCTGTTATTTGCTTTTCAGTCACTTATATTATCATATATTATTTGATCTTTGTATATGTACACCTATCTAAATATATTACATTATAAAGTTATAAAATTTCATAAAATTATTCTTAGAAATCCCACACCATAATCCTAGAGAAAACCACTGGGGTTGTTTTTTTTTTTGGTACCTATTAATAGATTTCGCCCCCTCAAAATAATATATGTGTATATTTATGTAAAATAGGATCTTATTACATATTCTGCTCCAAGAAATGTTTTTAACATTTGACATTCTAGATTATTTTTTATGTAACTATATTGTGATGATTTCCGACAATTGTATTGAATTCCAGCTTACGAATGTACCTTACGTATCATTTGACAAACCATCATCAATAAACATTGAGTCTACCTTTGATTCTTCAGAATTAAAAACAAAGCTCTCAGCACATGGAGGTAGGCAGAGAAGAGAGCTAGCAAGTAGTAGGAGCTAAGGTTGACGTGGCAGGCACTGCTGGTAGCACTTGCATATATTAACTCTTTTAATCCTCTACCAACCCCATCCTGTCATTTTGGTGGGGAACTATTCTTCTCTTCCTCCTCAAATAAGTAAATAAGGCATGGAAAGCTACAGTAACGTGTCCAAGATTTACCTGGGTGATAAGTGAACTCATTACTGAGCCTTCCCTGCTTACTCTAGAAGAATACAGTCCAGATGTCGGTGCTCTTCGTAGTGAAACTGCTCCCGCAGGAAATGCCCAGGGCAGGAGACTGTGGGCTGCCATCACGAGTAACATCGCCTGATGCTCAATATCAGGTTGCTCCCTCCACTGTGTTTTAATGTCCTTCAAATCGCCTCAGACATTCAGTAAAATTAATTCACACCACAGTTTTATAAGAGTTGTGCATTGAGGATCAAGGAGAGGGCATATTCCCATTGGAAAGGTAGCTGGGAGTGGGGTAAGGGGCACCTGGGGGTGAGTGGGAAGAAGCTCTGGTAATAAACATGCTCCAGGATATCTTGACACTTAAAATCAGGAGAGCAGAGAATATTGGAAGACTTGAAGGCATTGAGATCATTATTGCAGTGGGACATGCAGATTTGTACTCCTGGTGATCTTTGAAGCTGTATAACTGAGACGTGCTACCTTGACACACATGCTCCCTTGGTACCTGCAGGTAATGGGGTCATAATTAAATTACCTCAGATATGGATTACTTGACACATCTATGCTTTCTTGTGTTATCAGCTTAAGATCTGAACTAAAAATAGAATGCCAGTTAAGGTAATAGATCTTAATTCCATCTTCCTGATTTTGTCTTTTTTTTCCTCTTCTTTTTGCATCAGCCCCTCTTTAGCTTATGCATAGCATTTTTCATCTCTTGTTTATATATTTTCATCTCAGCCTACTTTCTCCGCCTGGTTGTTGATCTTATTACACAGCCACATCTCCCTTGAGTGGGGGAGATGGCATATTGGTAGCAGAGATCAGTGTTCTCTCTGCCCCAATAGTACTTGGTCCTGGGGCTGCAGAAATGGCTGTCCAGTTCTCTAGGTGCCAAGACAAATTTAAGTCATGAAGAGCAAGCCATAAGCCTTCACTTGGCACCAGCCCTGGAGAGAGCCCTTGAAGAACGCTCACATTATCATGTTTCTGTACAATTTGCATAAGTACAACACTTTGACCACAATTCGTTAAATATTGCTATCTGTTCCCTCTCCCACTTACCATCCAGTATGTACTTTACCTCATGAGGGTGGAAATAGCATGGCCACAGGGATTTGGAGATCTATCTGGGGGGTAGTTCGTTTAGTTTTAATTTAAGGGCATGCATTTCTGTGTTGTGCAATCACTTCCACAAGCTAAGTTACTGCTGGCTGTCCTGGGGCAGGAATGGCTTCTAGGGAAACTCCCATTACCCACTGTGATATAATGAGTTATCAGGAATATATATCTGGTCAGTCAGATGACCCAAATACATCTCAGGTATATTTGGTCTTCATCCACAGTTTCTGAAAATGCTTCAGAGCCATAAAGATGAAATGGCTGTCAGGTTATTTTAATGAGAGACTTTGGGACCTCACCCAAGGACAGGGGCTGGACGCTGAATCAGCCAATAGCCAGTGATTTAGTCAATGACTATGCAGTGAAGCCCTCACAAATACCCATGAGAAGAGCATTTTGTTCTGGGTATTTTTTGCACTCTACTTCTCTGTTGGAGAGAGCTTCCATGCTTGGGGAACCAGAATGCTTCCATTTGCCACCGAGCCAGGCCCCAAGCTCCAGGAGGATAGAAGCTCCTTTATTTGGGACCTTGCCCTATATCTCTCTTCATCTGGCTGTTATTTCATATCTGTTTAATGTTCTGTGCATTCTGTGAGCTACTGTAGCAAATATACTGAACCTAAGGGGGAGGTTGTGGGACCCTCCAGTCTGTAGTAGGTAGGTCAGAAGTACAGGGAACTGCCTGGGGCTTGCCACTGGCGTCTGGAGAGCGGGTGAGGAAGTTTGTAGGATGAAGCCTTTAACTTGGGGACTCTGGTGCTGTCTCCTGGCAGATAGCATCAAAGTGAGTTGAGTTCTTGGACCCCCTGCTAGTGTTCAATTGCTTGGTGTCATGTGTGGGAAAATCCCCTTCCCACATGCAAACATACATTGAAATTGGTCTGGGAATCCGAGAGGACTCACTGTGCTAACTCAGCCTTCATTGAGACAGCAGGGTTCAGGGCCAGAAGTGACCTCACTTCACAGCATGACCATGTCCTCTGTCACCCAGAACCTAAAGATTGGGTATGTATGGAATCAAAGTTGGTCTGTGGAAATGAACTTTCTTCTAAATCTTACAATGTGAAAAAAAAAAGATGTATAGATTTCCAAGTTTATAATAGTCCTAACAATTTACATGGCATACCAGTGTTTCTGGGAAGCTAAAAGAAACTTTCAATTGCCATTATTTGAAAAGGTGATCATAGAGTGTAGACACAAGAAATGTGGGTAATATATTATGGGATCATGTCAGGTGGTTGACTATTAAAAAGATTAGGTAAAATTTTTGGTTTTGTGACCTATTGCATTCCTCAGTTTTTTTAATTTGTCATTTTTTTGTGTGATTTATTTTCTCATTCTAACCAAAATCTCATTTGTATCTAATTTTGCATCCTTTTCCCTAAAGAGGGTCCAGGCATTATGTAAATTCCGACCCTGAAAAAATCTAGATCTAGGTCACTGTCTCACTGCTTGAGGTCTTCTGTTTCTGAGTGAAGGGCCACATTTAGTGGGAATTCCAAGAATCCGTTACCCTTTTGAGGTTGGCTCAGTTTCATAAAGCAATGCTAAGCTACATCATAAAATGAGGCTTGAATAAGTTTCCCTCAGCAAGCTCTGTCTGTCTTATAATAAACAGAATTCTGCCCATATGTTGGCATTAAGTTCTCTATTCATTTTATTTGTCAGCACTATTGGGAAGGTTATTCTTGTTTGAGTCTTGTTGCTGTTCAAGTGAGAAGCTGAGGAATGCCTCGTGGGAGGGTGTTAACTTAGGTACCCTGTGAAACCAGAAGCCTCAGTGAACACTTTCTCTCTCTTAGTTGGAACATGCCTAAAATTGTGTCCTGTGTGTTGCAGTCACAGTGTTTCATAGGAAGGTGTTTGTTCCCACTTCCCAGATTAGCTCTCTTTGCCGTATCCTTCCATACCTCTGGGGGCTCGCCCTCTTGTCAAACTGATAAGCAATGGGAGGGAACATAAGCTTATCCCATATTGGACTTGAAAATGGATTCATTCAGAGGCAGATGTGAATTTTGGTGAAATAGTTCTAGTCCAGATAACAGGAGAAAGGGAAAGTTTAGGTACAGGACTGTTGTGACCTTACAAATTCAGAGATCCAGAAATGGGCAAGAGAATCAAGGTTGCCAAAGCTGGAGGAAGCTTCCCAGGAAACGGGCCACCTCTCTTCCAAAGAACGGCCTTGCTGTGTTTGTTGAGGCACTTAGACATTACCTGGGGCACAGACCCTAACCTCTGCCAGGCATAGGCTCTCTCATGGGGAGCCGGGTAGTGGGGTAAGGCTTTTTTTTTCTGGTACGTCAGCCAGGGTTAAGAGTAAGGAGAGATAAGTAGCATTATGAGCTTCCCATTCAGGGTCACCTTCAGTGACAAGGAACTGGCGATACATTCCAGATGTGCCCCTTGGCTGACCCCCTGTTACCCTTGGCCTTCGGCACACTCCCTCCAAGTGATGAAGCTTTCTTTTCAGTAGTTCTGCTCTAGTCTCCCCCCTTTTCTTTCATAAGTGCAGCTGGAGTTTATATGTCAGACTGCCTTTTGTTTCAATATAGACTCAATCAACCTTCTAATAGCAGTCCCTCAAAGTTTCTGGCATGTATTAAAATTTCCTCTTATTTCCAGGGCTTGTTCATTGAGTCCTTGACTCATTCATTCATGTGACAAGCTTTTACTGAGCACCTATGTGATTCAGATTAAAATCATTAATCTGAATAGGTTTTAGGTGCTCAGGATGCAGAGCTGAATTAAAGGGATAAAGTAAGTACTTGCCTCCGTGGAGCTTATATAACAATCAGTGTAGATTGTATTTGATTCAGTCCAAGATATTTTCACATTTTAACTTCTCTTAAATTAGGATGTATTTTAGAATAGATGACATCATATAACTGCTGTCAGATACGCGATGGTCTTGATGCAGCTCACTGCCAACATGTACAAACTTGGCCAAAGTGACTGTCTTCGTCATCAATTTTGTTCAGTTATCAGGATGTGTTTGCTGGTGTTACATATGCTGATTTTAATTACCTTTTAAACACCTTCAAAAAGACTACATCATTATTTGGCTTTGAAACAAAAAGTTACTGTGCACACCCAAAGGCCCAGCAGTGGGCATAAATTTAGTATTAGAGAAGCAAATATGTGTTGCTAGAGGAACAGATGCAATTCTATCTTTTCTTGCAAGACAATAATCAGGCTTTAAGGGACCTGAGGAGCGAATGTGTCCACAAGTAGACAAAATCAAACAATCACAATAAGCCAAACAATGCAACCAAATGCAGGACAGATTGCCAAATCCTCTAAAGTAGATGAAAGTTTTCCAAGCAATGTGAGCCCCGTGTGGTGGATACTTACATCCTTTATGACACTCACCGAGACATTATGCCATCATTTCACTGGCAGTGAGTTTTTAAATTTTCATTTGTTAGTGATAGGTAAATTAATGGCACCTTGCTTTTGATGATGTTTTAGATCTGATGAAATTCAGTAATTAGACGTCAGATAGTGACAGCTGCTATAGAGAAAAGCAAAGCAAAACAGGGCAGTGGAAAGCCGTCGTGAGGATGAGGGGCATGGCGGTTTGGGATGGAGCAGTAAAGGCATCCTCTTGGAGGGGAGCCGAGAACAGAGATAGACGTCAATTAACAGAAGAAGTCATGGATTGAATTTAGAGAAAAGGATTCTTATAAAGGATGCCAGAAGTACAAGACTAAAGTAAGAACCCGTTTAACATGTTCTAGGAATAGCCGCAACGTCTACCGGGAATGCTTGGAGACAATTCAGAGATAAGGCTGGGCAAGCAGGCCGATCCCAGGGTGCTCAGAATGCCACGACAGAGATTCTGGATTGTGTTCTGGGGTCGCGGGAAGCCAGTCGAGAATTTTGAGCAAGAAAGTGACATATGAGGTACATGTATCAAAAGATGGGTCTGGCTGCCGCTGAAAGCTGACTACAGGAGGTCAGCATGGAAGAGGGATTACAAGTTAGAAGAGGATTCGAGAGAGAACCAGAGACGAGGAAGTGGAGACAGAGTCTAAGTATAAAATTCAGGAATGAACTTGAGCAGGCGTGGATCAGTAGAAGGAGCAGGGCCTGAGGTTGTTTTAGGATGTTTTAGGATGGCAGGCACTGGGGTGAATGTGCATGGGGACAGCTGTGCCACCCTCCAGGGAAAGAAACTGAGGCACGAGGGGAGAGCAACCCAGCTTGGGGTCCTCCTCCTCCTCGACCTTGCAAGAAGGCACCTGTGCACCCACTGTCCTCTTATCTGAGACTCTATTTCATTTTGGGGATACAAGAGTGAGGAACGTATTTCAGGCAGCTGGCTCCCTCCTGCTCCCATGCCTCCTGTCAGGGCTCCACGTGGCTCCACAAGGCGGTACTGCTGCGCATGCCAGCACCTTGAGGCCGTCTCCACGTCTAATCCCACTTATCTTTGGAGCTTTAGCCCTAGCAGTAAATGTTTGGTTTACATGGAAAGTGAGCTTTCAAGAAACAAGACTGTATAGTGTAGCAGGTGGCAGACTTGTATTCTCATCAGGCTTTATGGCTTCCTCTTAGGCCGGACCACGGTCGCTGGGTTTCTCAGAAGTCCCTAACACGGTTCTCTTTTGGAGTCCAAATATATTTAAGCAGTCAGAGCAGTTATTTAATCACATACAAAGTGGTTTCCTCACATATCTTCTCAGAGGAAATAGTGGTATAACTTATCTTAAAATCCTTCTGTTGAGGTCAAAGTTGAGTTTTAAAATGTACTGTGCTATGGAACGTTCGATCTGTCCATCTTCTTTCACCAACTGTGCTGTCTCTCTCCACATTTTCTCTTCTTTCCTCAATCTCCCCTTCCTGCTTTTCCTCCTTTTTCTGGAGACTAAAAGCCATGTTTGGATGGAGTGCGTCTGCAAAATGTGCAGAGGTGGAGCACAGGTATCTCGGCTCAGAATGCGAATGAGTGTGTGTGTGTGTGTCTACATTATGTTTATATAATGAGAACAAATGCATGCATACGTTCATTATTTAGTAAATGATATTAAATAAATTATCTGTCATATGTATTACTTATAACTTATAAATGTATTATTATTATTAAAATCTCATTTAGGGGAAAATGTATATAGATTCTCATTATATGTGATGAGAATATACATACACACACATTCTCAAATATATGTGTGTGTATATATATATACATATGTACATAGAACATAGATAATACATATATGTAATGAAAATATATTCATTCTCATTGTATACAGTGATACATTATATACATATATATTATGTAATATACATATCGTTATATACAATGAGTGTGTATATACATTTTTCCCTCGGAATGAAATTTTAATACCAACTTGACTTAATCACAGTTTAGGTTGAGAATCCAGTGCTCATATTCCTTGAGTGAGTTGGGATGTTATCTCCCATCCAGTTGACCTGCTGGTTTTACAATGTGTCCACTGCCTGCTCTTCCCCACTTGCCTTCCAGGGCCTTAATCCACAGCGGAGACTTTACTGGGAAGGTTCGCACTGCCTGCTCCCCCACCCTGGCAGCACTATTGTGCTAACGACTCCTTCTAAGCCAAGAGAATGTGTTACTTGGCATAAAACAGATGCCTCCTTCCAGCTAAACCGTCCTCAAAACATGCTGCCAAACAAGATCATCAGGTCCTTTCATCACTGCTTCAGGCCTGAAGGGAAGTGTGGGGGCCCAGGCTATGTGAAGGACAGCCTGAGCTCCCAGGGTCTCATTCCGAATTAGGGCACACTGGAGGCATCTGGGCTCAGAGCCTGAAGTCACCTGCTCCTCTCTTCTGCCCTCTTCCCCACCCTCTCTTTCACTCTCCTCCAGCCAGGTCCTGTCTCCTCCTGCACACCCCCCTCCACCTCTCAGCAGCGTCCTCTCCACATTGAAGAATTTGCCAGTCTTTTCTAAGAACCCTCCCCTCCCTGCTACATCTCCCCCATGTCCCCATTTCAGCTTCTCTGCCCTGGACACCATCCCTTCATGTCAATGATCTTGGCCAAGAGACTTCTGTGGACTATTAATGTTCAGTGTGTTAACTTCCTAGATGAGACAGTTATATTTTAAAAGTGGCTTTTCTTAGAAAACAAATTAAACCATTTTTCTATCTCAATTGCCCTGACCAATATAACATGCTAAACTCTGTTTGAATAGTGGGTAAAAGCAAGACCAGAAAACTTGGTCATGTGGGTTTGATTGACTTCACCACCACTTACCTATTATGAGATTGTGGTCAATGTCATTCATTCATTCACTCACCCCACAAAGAGTTTTTAATACGTATGAATCTCTGTTCTAACCACTGTGGATACAAAGGTCCATAAAAAAAAGTTCCTGTTCTTGGAGATCTTATATTCTACAGGGAAGCTGGGCAATTAAACAAAAATTTATAATATTTTTAAATATTCATGCTTTGCTTCTGCATTGATTACATGTGAATAATAATGTAAAATTTTCTATAGGAATATTTACCCATGTGAGTGATTCATTAACTTGATCTATACATGCAATTGCATTTTGAACTGAAGAACTCACATGCATTCATGAGAATCCTTTGTGGAGCTTCTAGCTGCCTATTTGCTTAATCCAAGAATCTCAGTCCAAAGGAGTAATTCTGGTTCCAAATGCAAAGCATAAAGAATACTAGAACTTTCTGACTACTGGGTGGTCTATTGTTTCTTTTCATCCTACCGGGGAAACTACCCTGTAAACTGATTCTACATAACCTGATGGGTGGTTGTCCCCTTGGGAATGAGAGTTTGCTGGTTTATATCCTTACACCAGCTGAAGTGGTTTTCCATGTGTAAGCTCCCAAAGTTTTGGTCTCTTTTAATTTATTGTGGGTAGTCCAGTCTTTGTTCCCAATGCACTGATGTCATTGCTAAGGTAACTGGCTCCAATGGAGCTTCATGCTAGAGCAGAAACAGACATCCTTGGTCATTGATGAGATTTTTGGTGCCCTGTACTGACAAAGGACCTCTGTTTACTTAACTTCGGGCCATCAGAATGGAGACCTATAAAATCAATTGCCCACTAAATGGAACTCTGGGGAAATTTGGCAGCTAACATGGGGAAAGTACATGTTTGTCTTATCACTGAAGGTCAGCATTTATTAGATCCCACTTATTTGGTGTGAAAAAATGTTTGCAATAAAAGAAATACTCCTTCATTCATCAAGGACACTGAATTTTTTATTTTTTATAAAGAAAAGTTGACTTGGGACACACTAAAAAGGAATTCCATATCCTTGAAGCTACATAATATATTAAGGGTTTTGCCCATGTTCTCCCAGGGCCAGGACCTATGAAGGTCCTATCTTTGCAAGCTCTATGGATTACCTACAGAAGGAAGGAAAAACTTACCCCAGTAGCCAGAGAAGGAATTGTGAAGAATCAGAGACTTCTGCTGAGAGAGAACTGTGTAGAAACCCTCTGCGTAGAATGAGAAGGGGCTTGTACTTCTTGGGCAACAAGAAGTGATGGAAAAGCATTGCCTGCCAAGACTCACCAGTCCCTCCGAGCAGCTATAGAATCAGATCTGAATGAATAAATGCTACATCTAAGAGGAACACAAAAGGCATTCCTTGCTGTAATAAACCTCCAAGTAGGAAATGGAAGCTCCTCTGTGCATATGTGATATTTCCAATATAAAAAAGTGAATTTCTACTAAATGACCTTAATATTTAGAAAAGATGTAAAATGGTCTTAATAACAGAAAAGGGGTCTCTGCTGGTGTTCACAGTGATTTTAAAAGGCCTATTCCCAGAGCATTTTCTAAGGTGCACAAAACCAATGTTTTCTATACAAAAAAGCAGAAGAAAAGCCACTCAGATAAAAATGCAGAGTCAGTTTCTTAGGTACCCAAATGTGATGCTGCATGCAACATGCTGCATGAGAATATAATAATGGGAATCAGTTGGGAATAGTGTCTGTGGTTTCAGATATCTATATATCCCAATGCAAACTTTATGGAAAAAAGCAGTACATTTCAGCAGATTTAGAAATACATTACAGATATGTATTTGCAAATTGAAAGTCATTTAAAAATATTTGAAAAGACATTTCATTTAAAAGTATAATTTTTTTTATAAGAATCAGATCAAATGGAAGGGCAAAATGAGCTGCATTCTATGACTTTTAAAGGCATACTCATTCATTTGCTTATTATAAAAAAATATTAAGCAATAACCAAGCTCCACTCACTATGCCAAATGCTTGGGATTAACATATGAAAAACATTGGCTCTTGTATCCAAACAATTCAAAATCAAATGGAAGAGATTCACATAAGTAGAACATTATAATGGGGAAAAGAATATATATGGCAAAAGAATAAAGAAGTAAAATCTTTGTTGAAATAGTCTGCAATTTGCATGGCCAGACCAAGGTAATACAAACACAATTTGCAAAATTGTCACAGAGGCAAAGCATTGTCATGATGGGGGCACTTTTCTGTGCAATTGATGAACATTCCATTTAGTCAAAAAGCTGAACACCTTACACATGCTTTCCAATTTTTTTAATGTGACAGAATATATATAACATAATATTTACCATGATAGTCATTGTAAAGTGTACAGTTCAGTGGTATTAAATACATTCAGATTGTTGTGCAACCATCATGACCATCCATCCCTAGAACACTTTCTAACTTGCAAAGCTGAAATTCTGTCCTCATTAAGCAATAACTCCCCATTCCCTTTCCTCAAGCTCCTGGCAACCATCCATTGCCCACTAAATGGAACTCTGGGGAAATTTGGCAGCTACCATGGGGAAAGTATATGTTTGTCTTATCACTGAAGGTCAGCATTTATTAGATCCCACTTATTTGGTGTGAAAAAATGTTTGCAATAAAAGAAATACTCCTTCATTCATCAAGGACAGTGAATTTTTTATTTTTTATAAAGAAAAGTTGACTTTTCTTTGAATTTTTTCTTTGAATTGATTTTTCTTTGAATTGATGTTTCCATGAATTTGACTAGTCTAAGTACCTCATATAATTGGAATCATACAGCATTTGTCCTTTTGTGTCTGTCTTATTTCACTCAGTATAATGTCTTCAGGTTCATCCATATTGTAACATATGTCAGAATTTCTTTTTTAAGGCTGAATAATATTCCACTGTGTGTATACACCACACTTTGCTTATCCATTCACCCATCAATGGACCCTTGGGTTTTTTCCAAGTTTTAGCTACTGTGAATAATGCTGCTGTGAAGAAGGATGTACAGATATCTCATTGAGACCCTGCTTTCAATTCTTTTGAGTATGTACATAGAAGTGGAATTTCTGGATTACATGATAAACCTATTTTCACTTTAGGAGGGAATTGCCATAGTATTGTCCACAACAATGTACCCTTTTACATTTCCACCAACAGTGCACAAGATTTCCATCTTAATATGTTTTCTGTGTTGGTGATAAAGAGGATACGAAATTGTGAAAAGTATTTCAGTTTATAAAATATTTATTAAGCAATACTATGTTTAATATTCCACAATAAGCATAGCCTAGCACACCAGAACCTCATTTTTAATAAGAAAAAAGTAACTGTTAATATGGGAGTCACAGATAATTTAGGAAAAAGAGAGCATTTGTACTCAAAATTCCTAACGTTGTACATAAAGATATATTTTTTCATTTATAATACATCCTTGGAAACACTGCTTTCAAAGTTGAGGGAAAAAATGGACAGGATTCATTCCAAGTACACAAGGCAAAGAAAAATCTTTTGCATTTAATTGTCTATTTTTGTTTATAGCTCACCTTGCTCTAGAAAGATTTTGAGAAAATTTTCAAGAATATATTTATAGAAATAAAAACTAGAAGTAAAAATAGAAAATCAGAACCATGGAAACAAGTAGACAACAATGGCAAACATAAGTCAACCCATGTGTTATAGTTACACCTTGAATTTAGGTCTTCTTTTCCCTGGTAAAAGAAAAAGACAGGATTTTTTTAAACTAGTTCCTATTACTGGATATCAGAGGAATAGTGAATTCTAAAGCTTTGCTGGGCAAAATATGGTCCTTAGGTCATCAGCATTTGCACCAATGGGAAGATTGTTAGAAATGAAGATTCAAGTTGACCCAGTCCTATTGAAACTGAACCTGCATTTTTACAAGATCCCAGGTGATGTGTGTGTATATTAAAATTTGAGAAGCACTGTTTTAAAGGATGTCCTTCACCTGGGATTTCATACAGGGATCCTGAGTGATGTAATAGGCAATGGAGCTACAGGATTTTCTTTTTTCCAACAAGCTCAGTAAATAACTTGATAGATCTGTTTCTTACAGCAAATTTTGGAAGGACAAAGAATATGGTAACAAAGCTAAACAAAAGTTAAAGCATTCTTAGACATGTCAGCAAAAGCACAATTCATAAAAGACAAATTTGGTAAGTTGGACTTCATCAAAATTTAGAGCTTTTACTCTAAGAAAGACTATGTTAAGAGAATGGAAAGACAGGCTACAAGCTGGGGGGAAATATTGGCAGACTATATACCCAAGAAAAGACTTTCATCTCGAATATATAAAAGACTCTGAAACTCAACAGTACAACAGAAAATTCAATTAAGAACCAAGCTAAAGACATTGTTATAGGCTGAATTGTGTCTCCACATGTTGAAGCCTTGACCCCCAGTACCTCCAAATGCAATTGTTTGGAGAGAGGGCTGTTAAAGATTAAGTTACAGTGAGTGTATTAGGGCGGGTCCTGCTCCATTCTGACTGGTGACCTTATAAGAACAGGGAATTTAGATGCACAGACAGACATCAGGTATGTATGCACACAGAGGAAAGACACGTGGGGACACCGGGAGATGGCGGCCTCCTGCAAGCCAAGGAAAGCAGCTTTGGGAGAAATCAAACTTGCTAATGCCTTCATTTCAGACTTTCAGCCTCCAGAATTGTGCAAAAGTGAATTTCTGTTGTTGAAGCTGCCCAGTCTATGGTATTTCATTATGCTACCCCTAGGAAATTCACACAGATGTAAACAGACATTTCACCAAAGAGTGTTTAAAGATGGCAAATAAGCAAACAAAAAGGTGTTTGATGTAAGGGAACTGGAGATTAAAGCTGTGATTCTTATTTCACCTATTCTATCCCAACAACTGAAAGAGGTAGTAGTGATAACACAAAATGCTGGTAAGGGTGAGGGGAAACAGCCAAACTGTGGAAAATGGTTTGGTGGTTTCTTATCAGACTAATATGCAACTACCATAGAGCCCAGCAATCGCACTCCTGGACATTTATTCCAGAGTAACTAAAACTCATGCTCACTCAAGAGCCTGTACATAAATGTTCATAGCAGCTTTATTCATAAAACCCAGAAAGTGGAAACAACAAATGTTCTTCAACAAGTGAGTGGTTAAATTAATGCTGGTACATCAATATAATGGACTACTAGTCAGCAGTGAAAAGAGACTGTTGATATGCACAACAATTTAGATGTGTCTCAAGACCACTGTGCTCAGTGCAAAAGGCCAATCTCGAAAGGTTACATATTCTGTGATTCCATGTATAGAACATTCTCTAAAGGACAAAATTGTAAAGATGGAGAACATGTGTGGTTTCCAAGAGACAGGCAGGGGAAAGGGATGGGTCTAACTGAAAAGGGATGAGCAGGAGACAATTCCTTTGTGGTGACTGATCAGTTTTAGATCCTGATTATGGTAGCAACCACACAAATCTACACATAGGGTCACATTGCACAGAAACACACAAGCGAGTGCACATAAAAACTGGTAATAGCTGAATAAGAGCTGTAGTCCAGCAAACATTTGTACCAATGCCAGTTTCAGGTTCAATATTGTACCAGTGATAAGATGTCACCATTAAGCGAAGTTAAATGAAAGGTATATGGGACTTGGTGTACTATTTTAGCAACTTCCCATGGGTCTATGCTGCATTTTAAATATTTTCAATTAAGCATAAGGATATTTCAAAGTGATAATGGAATTTACAACCAGGTTGTCATGATGAATTTATAATTCAGCTACCCAACTGTCCCTAGAAACAGTACCGGCAACTAAAGTTGGTACTGGGAAATCCAGCAGGGCAGTATGGGAGCTTGCAAAACTTGAGTTCAGAACCAGACGCAGGGTAGAAAATTGTGAAGACTAACAGATCTAAGTGTTGGGAAATATATTCAGTATCCAAAGGTGAGTGATGCACCAAAACAAAAGCAGGGTGGGGCGAGCTGAGCTAGCACCCGGCATCTAATGGCCCTGCTCTCCAGGTAGTGGCTCTTACATGGGCATCTTAAGGGCACTGTATGGCCTAGTGACCTGAGAACAAAGGGAATAAGGAAAGGTTCTTTGATGCGTCTTTGGATTCAACCTTTGGAAAATGCTTAGTGAACAAAAAATATTATAAAGAAGAAAATAATAGACCGAGAAACAAGCTAAATTCAGCTATACTATTTAGAAATACTATAATGGGATAAGGACGTATGGCATTAGAAATATATAGTGCTGTCATTAATGCATTGCTGGTAGGAATGTCATGGTACAAACACTCTGGAAAATAATGTCGCATTTCTAGAAATCTAACATGAGCTTACCATATGTGGATAAAGTGAAGGTTCCTGTGGCCAAGATTCTCACCTCACCCTGGTTGGCTAGCTCACTACACACGTGTCGCCAATATGTTGTTAATGACTCTATATAAAGAGTTCCATCCAGTGCTCTGGAAGACACTGTGGCCTGGCTGCAAGCCTGCAGGAGAGCAGAGGCTGGAGTGGTGGCAGTGCCGAGGACAGAGACTGAGACGGCTGTGCAGGCAGAGAGGCCCAGAGGCAGAGACCAGCTTGCTGCGGGCAGACTCGCTCTGAATGGAAGGGATTCTAGTGACTGACCTGCCACCGTGGGAATAAAGTTGGGTATAACCCTTTTACCCAAGAACGTTTCACTGTTACTTCTTGGGTCTCATTGAATCCATAGTGACCTTGTTTGGAGCTGAAACCCACTGGCAAGACACAGTACCATCCCACAGTAATACTCTTGGGTGATTCCATGAAATGTGAAAAGATCACATGGAAGAAAAATGAGGATAAAAAAGCACAGTGCATTTCTAAAACTGTTCAAAATGTAATCACTTGTAAAGCTGTCCCCAATGATATCAGATAGGCTAAGCAGTTAAAATGCCCCTGTTGATGGTATTTTGAAGTACAGCATGAAATAAATGCTCAGGAAAATAATTTCATTTCTAAGAAAAGCATTTTGACATCTTTGTTAGTGTGGGTTCAGGCTCATCTGGGTGCTCCTTCTTATGGACATGGCAGTGTGAGAGAGTTGTTTCTGTAATTGTTTCTTTTATGAGTAAATCCACATCTCCGCCAGAAAATTTGACATAACCTCGGCACACAGCATTTTGATAATCCCGTGATTAGAGATGAAGCACTGTAATCAATTCATTAATTCTATTTTATAACACCCTCAGATTTGATAAATGAGGTTGATTAACTCAGTTTTAGTTACATTTCCATTTACAGCTTGAGAAATTATGAAATGCTAATCTCAGCCCTTGTCCTCTAGCCACCTTCAGAAACCACATGTTTCATGTACATGAAATCACACAGCTTCCTTTTCACAAATATGCCTCTTACGCTAAGTATGCAGAATGTATAGGAAAATTAACTTTTCACCTACAGTGGGGAGGCATGGCTCCAGGCCCTGTCCTAAAGCCCTTCTTATGGCTGTTTGCCTGGAGTTCTGTTGTGCAGAGTCCCTGTTTATTGGAAACTGGTCTCTGGACCTACTCACTTACATGCCACCACTGGCCGGAAAGATTTTACCAGGTGGAAGTGAATGGATTTTCCATAATACGAAATCTTGTCACAGCATTCCAGTTCAGTAATCTCATTGTTTAACCAATACCTGAAGTCAGAACCTTTGGAAGATAAATATTTAATCTTTTGGCTCTCTATCACAAACTATCAAGGGCACCCAGCACACTCCCTGTCTTAAAAAATAGATGCAGTGTACATTGGTAGAACTGGACAGATATCAAATAATGAGTGGGCCTTTCACTTCTGTACTTTAAATATCTGAAAAAGACCAGGTCACGTCCCTGGAAATTTCAATGAAGTTTCCAGACTCTTCTCTTTCCCTGAGTTTTAGAAAAAGTGTAGTGAAGGGGAAATACTGAGCTACATCTTCAACCACATGAGTGTTAGGGACAAGCTCTGTTCTCCCCTATCACCATGGTTATGTATGCAGTGTTTCCTGTTTCTGAGTGATTGTTAAGGAAGGCTTCACTTTATTTAAATAGAGGATCTGCTTAACTTTAACCACCTTGAAATGAAGATGTGCTGATATGTCATCGATACCCTCCTCCTCCTCTCCCTGCCTCTCTGATGCCTCTCTTTTGGCCTCTGTTCCTTTCCCATCCCTCTCCTCTCTCTAGTTTGAAAAGAACAGTTTAATATCACACAAAGCATTTCGCTTTATATATCTTTCATGTGTAGGACAGAAAAAGGTGTAGGCTATATATAAACACATTCTCCTGCATCTTCTGTGTTTGCAATCTTATTGATTAACAAAAAAATTTTTTGAGATGAAGTTCTTGTAACATAAAATGTACCATTTTAAAGTGAATAAGTCAGTGGCATTTCATACATGTACAATGTTGCACAATGCAACCACCACCTTTATCTTGTTCCAAGACATCTGCATCATTCATGAAATGTTTGCTTTATCCCCAAATTAAACCCCATACCCATTAAGCACTTTCCTCTAATTCTCCCTCCTCATACCCCCTAGCAACACTAGGCTTTTCATTCCTATGACTGTAGCTATTCTGAATATTTCATATAAATGGCATTATACAGCCTGTGGCTTTTGTGACTACCTTCTTTCACTTACTGAATGTTCTCAAAGTTCCACCATGTTGTAGCATGTGTCAGTACTTTATTCTTTTTTAAGGCTGAATAATGTTCGATTCTATTTATATACCCATATTTGTTTATCCATTTATCCACCAATGGACATTTGAGCTGTTTCTGCCTTTTAGATATTTTAAATATCACTACAATAAATATGCATGAACTTATATTTTTTTGAGTCCCAGCTTTCGATTCTATTGGGTTTATATACCTAGAAGTAGAATGACTGCATCATATGGTAATTGTTTATTTAACTCTTTGAAGAACTGTCAAACTATTTGCCACAGTGGCTGCACCATTTTATATTCCCACCATTAATGTACAGGTGCTCCAATTTCCCCACATCTCACCAACACTTTTGGATATTATTGTTATTATTATGGACATCCTAGTGTGTGTGACATGATACCTCACTGAGGTTTTGATTTGACATTTCCTGATGACTAATCATGCTAAACATATTTTCATGTGCTTGTTGAGACCATTTGCATATCTTTGGAGAAATGTCTATTCAAGTCCTTTGCCCATTGGGTTATCTTTCTGTTGTTGAGGTGTGAAAGCTCTGTATATATTCTAGATACAGGATCCTTACCAGATACATGATTTGAAAATAACTTCTACCTTTCTGCAGGTTGTCTTTTCATTTTCTTGATAATGTCCTTTGATAAAGTTTATCAAGGTTTTGAAGGTCCACTTTATCTATTTCTTATTTTGTAGCTCTTCTTTTTTGGTGTTATATATATGAATCCATTGTCAAACCCAAGGTCGTGAAGATTTATCCTCATGTTTTTTTCCAAGAATTTATAGTTTTAGTTCTTACATTAGCTCATTGAACCATTCTGAGTTGATTTTTATATACCGTGTGAGGTACGTGTCCTACTTCATTTCATTTTTTGCCTGTGTATATATCACAATTGTTGAAGAGACTATTCTTTCCCTATTAAATGGTCTTGGAATCTTTGTCTAATATTAATTATCAATAGATGTTTGGGTTTATTTCTGAACTCTCAGTTCTAATCCATTGTTCTATTTGTGTATCCTTATGCCAGCACCACAATTTTGACTACTATAACTTTGTAATGAGTCTTGAAATTTGAAAGTGTGTCCTCCTAATTTGTTATTGCTTTTTAAGATTGTTTTGGTTACTAGAGCCCTTTGCAGTTCCATAGAAATTTGAGGATCAATATTCTCATTTTTGCAAAAATGGCCAACTGAATTTGATAGTAATCATATTGAATCTGTAGATCTCTTTGGGTACTATTGTCCTCTTAACTATATTAAGTCTTCCAATCCATGAACACAGAATGTCTTTCCATCTCTTTAGGTCTTCCCTAACTTTATTTTGAGTAATGCTTTGTACTTTTCAGTCTACAAATCTTTCACCACCTTGGTAAAATTTATTCCTAGGTGTTTTATTCTTCTGGGTGTTATAGTAAATGGAATTCTTTTTCTTAATGTCCTTTTTGGGCTGTTTATTGCTGCTGTGTAGAAATCCGACTGATTTTTGTATGTTGATTTTGTACCCTGTAACTGCTGAATTTGTTTATTAGTTAGTAGCTTAGCAGGTTTTTGGTGGATTCTTTGGGATTTCCTATATAAAGCATCATATTATCTGTAAATAGAGTTTAACTTCTTCATTTGCACTTTGGATGTCTCTTTTTTCTTTTTCTTGGTTAATTGCTCTCCCAGTACAATGTTGAAAAACAGTGATGACAATTTATATGCTTGTCTTATTTCTGACCTGAAGGGAAAAGCTTTCATTCTTTCACTTTGAGTATCATGCTATCTATGTCTTTTTAATAATTTTTTTATCCTGTTGATGAAGTTTCCTTTTATTCCTAGTTCTGAGTGTTTCTATATGAAGTTTCCTTCTATTACTAGTTCTGAGTGTTTCTATCATGAAAGGGTATTTTAAAGTGACAAATGTTTTTTCCATATTAATTGGCATGATCATGTGTTCTTGTTTCTCTTTGTTCCTCTAATTTGATATATTTTATTGATTGTTCATATGTTGACCCACCCTTGAATTCCTGGGATAAATCTCACTTAGTTATAATGTGTGTCCCTTTTTACATGCTGATTCAGAGGGTTAGTATTTTATTGAGAGTTTTTGGATTTATATTCCTAAGGGATATTGGTCTGCAACTCTCTTTACTAGTAGTGTCTTTGTTCCTTTGTTTGGCTTTGGTTCCAGGGTATGTTAGTTTGCTAAGCTGCTATAACAAAATTCCACAGACTAGGTGGCTTAAACAGAAATTTATTTTTCATAGTTCCTGGAGACTGGAAGTCCAAGAACAAAATGCCAGCAGGGTTGGCTTCCTCTGAGGCCTTTCTCCTTGGCTTGAGATGGCCACCCTCTTGTTGCTTTTTCACATGATCTTTTCTCTACAAATGTGCATCCCTTGTGTCTCTTCTTTTTCTTATAATGACACCAATCATATTGGATTAGCACTCCACCCTAATGACTTCATTTTAACATCTTTTTACACCATGTGCCCAATAACATAGATTTATAATAATTTTTTTACTTTTAGCTTTCAAATCATGATGGAAATAAAAAAGTGAAGTTATAAACTAAAAATATAATATGATTTTGTTTTATAATTGTCCTATAATTACCTTTACTGGAGACCTTTATTTCTTCACCCAGCTTTTAGTTACTGTGTTTTCATTTTACCTTTAGCATTTTTTATAGGACAGATCTAATGGTAATGTCTTGACTTTTCCCTTATTTCTGGAGGAAAATTTTGCTGGATATAAAATACTTGGTTGACAACTTTTTTTTTCTTTCAGAACTTTAAATATGTCATCCCATGTTTTTCTGGAATCCGGATTTTTTATCACAAATAGGCTGTTAATCTTACTCAGAATCCCTTATAGGTGATGAGCTTTTTTCTCCTTCTGCTTTCAAGATTCTGTGCTTGTTCTTGTCTTTCAACAGTTTTATTAAATATTTGTATCTGTTGGTGTGAATCTCTGACTTTATCCTACTTGGAGTTCATTGAAACTTATGGATACATAATAACTCCATGCCTTTTCTCAAATTTGGAAAGTTTTTGGCAATTATTTATTCAAATATGTGTCTCTCTTCTCTCTCATACTCACATAATGCATATGTTAGTCTGTTTGATGGTGTCCTGCATCACTTCTATGCTCCATTCACTTTTATTCATTCCTTTTTTATTTGATACTCAGGCTGGATAATTTCAACTGTCCTGTCTTCAAGTTCACTGATTCTGTCTTCTGTCTGCTCAGATCTACTGAACATCTGTAGGGAATTTTTCTTTTCAGGTATTGTACTTTCAAGGTCCAAAATTTCTGTTTGATTCCTTTTTATAATTTCTATCTTTTTTAATAAAGAGCTTATTTTATTCATACATTTTTCTTATGTCTTTTAAGTTGTTTTCCATCTTTTCCTTTAGCTCTTTGAAAATAATTAAGAATGTCATTTTAAAGATTTCATATAGTAAGTCCAATGTCTAACTGTCCTCAGGGATGGTTTCTGTCAGTATATTTCATTCCTTTGAATGGGCCATACTTTCCTGTTTCTTTATATGCCTTGTGATTTTTGTTGAAAATAATGTGGCAAACTGTGGAGATCAGATTTCCTCTCTTTCTCAGGATTTGCTACTTTTTATTTTGGATTGTTGAGGACTGTAGTTGTCTATCTAGTAACTTTTTCCAATTAGTTTTTGTAGAGGGTGTATTTCTTGTCATGTGTGGTTACTGAAGTTTTTGCTCCTTAGTTTGTATTTAGCTCATGTTTTAACAGAGATTTCCTTGAAATTTGGTAGTGAAAACCGAAGAAACAAACCCTTTTTCCAGTCTTTGAAGACTGGTTCTGTGCTGGGTCTGTCCTTCAACCCCTAGCCAGACTTTCACTGAGCTGAATGATGAGCCCAAGGTGAAAACCTAAAGTCTTCTCATGTCTTTTCTGATCATTCATCTCACCCTGGACATGTACATAAACATGAATGTTTTTGATTGTCCTTATTTCTCAAAGAATTTCTTTCCCTGATTTTCCTCCTAGGCCTTAGATGGTTTATTCTACCTCTCAATTATAATAATTTGCATCAGGCACCTGCAGGTTATCCACCTTACAATATTTTTATGCAGTGTCCCCCAATCTTCCAGACTGGATGAGCTCTCAATTAGGCAAAACAGAAACAAGAACCTTGTAGCAGTCAGTCCTTCAGGTAGTTCCCAGACAGATTAGAACATTCCTATAGAATCATTTTTGAAAAAGGTTTATTTTTCCCCCTACATAACCAGGAACCAGAGTCCTGCACCGGGAGTATGGGCAGTTGTCTTCAAGACTGCTGCAAACTTGGGGAGAATATGGAGTAAGGACAAGTTTTAAAATGCCACAAAATTTTCCTACAATTATAAAGTAACTTTTTCTTCACTCTGCATTTGCTCGGTTGCTGTAAAACTTTGACTATTTTCCAGCATTTTTACAAAGTTTTTTCTTATAGTTACTGATTATATTTCAATTTTTCTGCAGGCAGATGAGCATGGGACTGCCTGTGTTGCCAGTTGGCTGATATTACTCTACGTGTTTTTAAATAAATGGAGCCATCCAGACCATCTCATTTTGAAGTATAATTTTATAATTCAAGTTTATTGTTACCTATAAATATAGTTTATCAGTTTCTAGTGCTCTATGTTAGTCATTGCATAGATTTCACAAAATGTATTTATGTACTTTCTCCTTGATGGATATATAGTTTCTTTCAAGTTTTTCTCTATATTGCAAATTATGTTCTGATGGACATGTACCCAAATTACTTTGGGGAGTAGTTTTAAAATAGAATTTCGGGTTTCAGTATATGCAAACTTTCAATTGTGAGTATTAGTTATTGTTCTGTAATTGGTTATATCCATTTGTATTCATACTATCAGTGTGTGGTAGAGCCATTTTGTTCACATCCTTGTCAATACTTGATAAAATTTGACTTCTGAACTTTTATCAGTCTGAAGACTGTCAAATAATCTCTTGTTTTTTTGTTTGAACTAGAATTTTTTCTAATTGTTAGTGGATCTGAAGTTTTTGCTTTCAATTGTTTAGGAGTCATCTGGGTATTCTTTTCTGCAAATTATCAAATCATATTTTTCTTATTCATATGCAAGGAAGTAGAAAAATTGTGCTTTTTTCCCCTCAGGTTTTGATATATTTATCTTTTTATCATTGGTATGTTTTTCTTTTAAAAGCAAGCATGTTGATTTTATTTTGATATTTTTAGCTCAAGTTTTAAGTCTTTTAACAGGAGAATTTTGCTCAATCACATTTATTGTGATTATTGATATGCCTGGGTTTATTTTCAACATTTTATTCATTTTTATTCACTACTCTACACTTCTTTTCTGTCGTTTGAAGAATTTATTAAATTTTCTCCTTTCTATTTTCCCTTTAATTTAGTTTATTTTTTGATGTAAGCTCTTATTTTCTTTATAATTATCATACCTTAAGAACTAACATCAAACACTCTCTACAGTTGATCATTATCTGGTGTGAGGACAGTAGAGCAGTAGAGTTCAGTAGAGTTTTTAAGAGTATGGAGCTGGCGGTTCTTGGCTCTGTGTTTACCTGCATGTTCGTTATTTCCTGTTAGTCTATGACTATCATGTTTGCTGACCCAGAGAGTGCGCCTGGAAGGACACAATGCTGCCAGGCTGAGCCCACTGCAGCCTGTCCTCTGTAACGGGGGTGGTGAGCTGCACGAGGAGGAAAGCCAAAGACGAGTCTTCCAAGTGACAGGGCTCCCTTTCCCACTTAGGTCACAGGAGCGCCAGGGCACGTCCGCTGCTCTTAAACACATGTGCCCACATTTTTTGCTCCAGCTTGGTGAACAGATGCTGCTGCTGGGCAGAATAGTCAGCCTCCTTCATTGCCCTGGAAGTCATGATCCAACCCAAAACACTGTAATTTCTCCGACTCCTCTTGCTTTTATAGCTTACTGTTCATAAGGTGAGGGAACACCTGGAGCTGTTCTCCTTTACGGCAGGTAACCTCTCCTGTTTATTTTTTTGCCTATGGTTTCCCTCTTCAATCCTCAACTTATCTTTCAAATATTTCTAAGTTTTGACCATTGGCTTGGTCTTTTCTTTCAATAAGAGTGTACTTTTTGTGAATATGATGTTTGCCGCCACTGGGGATTTGGTCAATAGAGGAGCAGGTTTTAGAATGTTTTTGGGGTGTTTTTTTGGTATAATTAACATATACTTACATGAGCAACATCGTGATTACTAGGTTTCCCCAATCACCAAGTCTCCCCCATACCCCATTACAGTCACTGTTCATCAGCATGGTATGATGCTATAGAATCACTACTTGTCTTCTCTGTGCTATACTGCCTTTCCTGTGCCCTCCACCTAACAGTATGTGTGGTAATCATAATGCCCATTTGCCCCTTATTCCTCCCTTCCCACCTGCCCTCCCCAGTTCTTTTCCCTTTGTAACTGTTAGTCCATTCTTGGGTTTGGTGAGTCTGCTGCTATTTTCTTCCTTCAGTTTTTGCTTTGTTCTTATGCTCCACAGATGAGTGGACTCATTTGATACTTGCCTTTCTCTGCATGGCTTGTTTCACTGAGCATAATACCCTCTAGCTCCATCCATGTTGTTGCAAATGGTAGGATTTGTTTTCTTCTTATGGCTGAATAATATTCCATTGTGTATATGTACCACATCTTCTTTATCCATTCATCTACTGATTAGAATGTTTTTAATGTACCTTTTGAACTCTCTCTCCCTCTTTCTCACTTGTTTATATTTCCTGATGGTGCCTTTAGTATTCATTCTTTGGCTTTTTCCATGGAGATCGTTTTTATACATCTCCCCATAAAATCCATCCAAATATTACTCTCCTCTGCCTCTTCATCTGGGCTGGGCAAGGTTTTATTTAATATTTTCAATGCCACTCTTTATTTACTTCTTGATATTACTCCTTCTTGAGAAGAACAACATATGTGATACAGGTTAACAAGTAGTTTTCAAATGTTCTTTCAAAGAGAGAAGACAGAAAAACAGAGACTGCTGTGTTTTACAAATGAGACTGTTTCCTAACATGTATAAGGGGCTTATCATAATTAACAATGACAGACCATTGCTGGCTGAAGCAATGTTGAAATTTTTATTGGTCCTTAAAAAGCTTTATATCCTCCCCCCATACTCCTATACTCCCCCACCTGTGTGAACCTGGTATTTTTCTGGTTATTTTATATCTCACTTCCTGCCTATCTTATGGTGTACTTCATACATCCATATCCTCATATGTTCTTCTGTTTATGTAATATGTAATATGTACAGACACCTGGAAACAAAAGTTCATATTGAATGTGGCTTTTATCAGACATATTCTTTTGAGCAGAAGCCTTGGAAATACAAGCAAAGCACAATCAACTTGAAGATTCTGCTAAGACTAAATTATATCTTAGGTATTTATCTGCCATCACTTGAAGTTTTTGAATGGACTGACACTGCTCATAATTTCTTTTCATGCAGAAATACAAAGAGTTTTTCATTTGACACTTTTCAGTGAACGTGAGTGTTGGGAGCAAACCTGTGGGCCTTTAGGCAGACTCGGTCACAAAAGCCTTAAGACAACAGCAACGTTTGAGTGAAGTCTTTCCTGTAAAGTCAGCAACAATGAATCCATCCACGCGTTAGAAACAAGTTTTCGCCTATTACCAAGAAACGCATTTAGTGAACTCCTAGGTTAGAGCTAGTGGTTAGGTTACCTCGCAACATGTACTTTTCTAGGTTAGAGCTAGTGGTTAGGCTACCTTGCAGCATGTGCTTTTTCTGTCCTTTGTTAATCAAGAAACACCCTCTGCCCCAGGGGAAAGCCCCTCCCTTAAAACCTCCCTCCCAAGGGCCCCCACCCCCAAAATGGCGCACTCCCCGCTTCTATTCCGAGTCCTCCGTTCCCGCCGGCGCCAACCAAGACCCAATCACCCCTCTACACCTCCCCGCCGGCGCCACCTAAGGTCCAATTATCTCCTGACCCACCCCTTACTTGCTAACCTGTATAAATTGAGCCTGCAAACAATAGACTGTGCCAGCTTGATCAGACATCCTGTCTTTCTGGTCATTCTTTGTGTCCCTTGCCTCTCTCTCTCTTTTTTTTTTTTTTTTCAATTCTCTCCTCCAGGTCGTCGACCCCCGTTGATAGTCCTGCAGGTCGGGACACATGAGAGCTTGAGAATTAAGACTTCAGATAAAATATGACTTAAATGCAAAAACAAATTCTATCACTCTTCATAAGTACTATTCTTCCAGTAACATAAGAATGAAGAATAAATGCACATATAAATCAGACTTTGTAATTTTTTTGATGTAATAGGCTATTTCTTACTTACTAATTTTTAATCAATCAATAACAAGCATTCTTATTCTTTTAAACAGTGCATTGTATGTGAAAAGTCTGAGGTGATCTAAGTTCAAAATGTATCATATTCTTTACATCCCTTTGATTATTACTACTTACCTTCCTGGTGAGAACCAAGTTTCCTAAGTTCATTCAAGCTAATGAAATTTCATTTAATTTCTTTCAGTCTCAGTTTTCTCATTTCTAAAACAATTATAACAATTTATGAAGGTGACATAAAAATTCTAAGTGTGTATGCACCTAAACACCTTGTTTTAAAAAATAATGCAAAACTGACAGAACTAAAAGGAGAAAAAGAAAACCCATTCTTACTGTTGGAGATTTTAACATTCTTATCTCAGTAATTAATAGAATAAGAATGCACAATAAATATCAATAAGAATATAGAAGACTGCACAGTAATCAAGACAATTTGGTACTGGCACAAGAACAGAGCCACAGACCAATGGAACAGAATAGAGACTCCAAACATTAACCCAAACATATATGGTCAACTAATATTCGATAAAGGGGCCATGGACATACAATGGTGAAACGACACTCTTCAACAGGTGGTGTTGGCAAAACTGGACAGCTACATGTAAGAGAATGAAACTGGATCACCATCTAACCCCATACACAAAAGTAAATTCGAAATGGATCAAAGACCTGAATGTAAGTCATGAAACCATAAAACTCTTAGAAAAAAACATAGGCAAAAATCTCTTAGACATAAACATGAGTGATCTCTTCTTGAACATATCTTCCCAGGCAAGGGAAACAAATGCAAAAATGAACAAATGAAGCTGAAAAGCTTCTGTACAGCAAAGGACACCATCAATAGAACAAAAAGGTATCCTACAGTAGGGGAGAATATATTCGTAAATGACAGATCCAATAAAGGGTTGACATCCAAAATATATAAAGAGCTCACACATCTCAACAAACAAAAAGCAAATAACCCAATTAAAAAATGGGCAGAGGAGCTGAATAGACAGCTCTCTAAAGAAGAAATTCAGAGGGCCAACAGACACATGAAAAGATGCTCCACATCGCTTGTCATCAGAGAAATGCAAATTAAAACCACAATGAGATATCATCTCACACCAGTAAGGATGGCGAGGTTGTGGAGAAAGGGGAACCCTCCTACACTGCTGGTGGGAATGTAGATTAGTTCAACCATTGTGGAAAGAGTATGGAGGTTCCTCAAAATGCTCAAAATAGAAATACCATTTGACCCAGGAATTCCACTTCTAGGAATTTACCCCAAGAATGCAGCACTCCAGTTTGAAAAAGACAGATGCACCCCTATGTTTATCGCTGCATTATTTACAATAACCAAGATATGGAAGCAACCTAAATGTCCATCAGTAGATGAATGGATAAAGAAGATGTGGTACATATACACAATGGAATATTACTCAGCCATAAGAAAAAACAAATCCTACCATTTGCAACAACATGGCTGAAGCTAGAGGGTATTATGCTCAGTGAAATAAGCCAGGCGGAGAAAGACAAGTACCAAATGATTTCACTCATATGTGGAGTATAAGAACAAAAGAAAACTGAAGGAACAAAACAGCAGCAGCAGCACAGAACCCAAGAATGGACTAATAGTTACCAAAGGGAAAGGGACTGGGGAGGACGGGTGGGAAGGGAGGAATAAGGGCAGGAAAAAAAGAAAGGGGGCATTACGATTAGCATGTATAGTGTGGGGGGGTCACGGGAGGGCTGTGCAACACAGAGAAGACAAGTAGTGATTTTACAGCATCTTACTATGTTGATGGACAGTGACTGTGAACGGGGATGTGGGGGGGACTTGGTGAAAGGGGGAGCCTAGTAAACACAATGTCCTTCATGTAATTGTAGATTAATGACACCAAAATAAAATTAAAAAAAAAAAGAATATAGAAGACTGGAATAAGTCTTAACCAAATTTACTTCACCGACATTTGTAGAATTCTTCCTTAACAACAGTACAATGCATATTCTTCTAAGTATGCAATGGAACATTTCCCAAAATAGACCAGATTCTGGACCATAAAGCAAATATCAATTCATTTTAGAAAGATTGAAACCACTCAGAGTACACTCTCTGACCACAAAGTAAATAATTGAGAAATCAATAAAGGAATGATATCTGGAAAGTACAGTAACATCTGGAAGTTAAATAAGCACTTATAAATTATCTGTGAGTCAAAACAAAATCACAAGAGAAAGCAAAATGTTTTGAATGAATGATAATAATAACAATATATTTTTGGGATTCTGCTAAGTTGGTATATATAGAGAAATTATAACTTTAAACAATTGTATTAAGAGAGAAAATGGACTTAAAATCGATTATCTAAGCTCTCATCTCATGAAGCTCTCATGAAAAACCAGTAAAGGAAAAGCAAATTAAGCCCAAAACAAGCAGAAGGAAGAAAATATAAAGCTAAGCTAAGTTCAAACAGAAAATGAATAAAAAAATAGAGAAAATCAGCAAAGCCAGAGTTTGATTCTTTGAGAAAATTAACTAAATTGATGTTCCCTTTGTAAGACTGATCAAGAAAGAAAAACAGAGTAATATCAATAAAGGAGGAAAACGAACGTCACTATAGATCCTACAGACATAAAAATGAAGAGGCAAAAGATGAAACATTAAAAAATCATAAAAGACATTAAGCTATTAAATTTGACAACTTAGATAAAATGGTCAATTTCTGTAAAAACAAATTATTATAAATGACAGGAATGAAAAGAAAGTCCAGTAGTGATTTAGCTATTAAGAAAATTAATTGTATAACTAAATGCTTTCTTACAAAGAAAGCCAAAAGCCCACTATCAAACATTTAAGGAAAAAAACATCAATTTTGCACAAATGATTTCAGAAACTAGAGGAGGAAGCCTAGCTTTCCAATAATTTATTTTTAATTTTCAAGAGTTTATTTGAGCAGCTACTTAGAAAACATAACTAGCCTACCTTCCAATGATTTTTATGAGGAAAGTATAACCCTGGTAACAAAACCAGGAGAATTACAAGAAAAAAAATTAAGACCAATATTCTTCATGAACAACAGACATAAAAATCTTACCAAAATATTAGCAAGTAAAACCAGCAATATATAAAAAGACTAATATCTGAGAACCACGTGTTCCATGCTCAAAGACAATAAATTACAGCAGGCCCATTAAAGTCAGGAATGAACAAGGATATCACTCTTACTTGTCAACTAGATTAACCAGTACACGGAAATGAATGAAAAAGGAGCAATAAAGTTTAACAAGAAGAGACAAAATTATGTTCTTTATAGACGACAATTTTATCCTTGGAAAGTCCAAGAGAATCAAGTGAGAAAGAACAGAATCAAGCATTTCAGAAAATTGGTGAGTTTTTAAACTAACATTTAAAAATTAATGGTGTCCAACATAAATGTGTGGAAAATACAATGGAAAAAATATCTATTTAAGAAAGAGTAGAAATAAATTGACATACTGTCAATATGAAGGATACTATAAAATTCTACTGAAAAACATAAAAGACATCTTAACAAACAGAAATGCATACTATTCTTAGAAAAGAAAATCTCAGTGTTGGAAAAATGTCAATTATCCCTTAATAAATTAATACAATACCAAAAAATATAGCATCAAGATTTTGTTGCGTATCACCATAAGCTCATTCAAAATTTTAAGTGGAAAAAGTTAATTTGTACAAATAGCCACTTCTTTAAAAAAGATTCTTGAGTCTGACAGGTTTTTGTCTATCATACATGAAAATACATCATATTTTAGTTACAATAAAACTTTTTGTTGTCAGATCATGAGTAGAAACGTCAATTTAATATAAGAGCCTGTGGGTACATGCAAATGTATTTGGCAATCTAATGACTTGATAAAGGTGTTATAGTATTTAGAGGTGATCATTTATTCATCAAATAAGGTGGGAATAACTGAAAAATGATCTGTGGGAAAAATAGCTCAATCACTATGTCACTCCAAAATAAATTCAAGATGGATTAAAATTTTAAGTGTAAAAATGAGGAATTTGAAGGGAAGTAGAAACTGTTGTTAACTCAGCAATTCTTCTTTAAAGAATATGCACCAAAGATGCATTTTGTCCATGATAATAAAGATGCGAGGCCAAGAATGAATATTGGGCCTTTGCATGTATTACCAAAATTCGGCATATGAGAAGCAATACATAAGTTAATCAAAGCAATATATAATGGAATCTATTTGGCTCCTAAAAGAATGTGGCAAGCACATACACACACAGTGTCCACAGGAAGAAAAAAGGACAGAGTACCTCTGTATGCATTCCATGTGCTCCCGCTGTATACCAAGACTCAGGTAGATGAACGTGTCTTTATGGATACAGATGCCAAGTGTAGAAGCAGGTTTAAGTGTATTCATGTTGCTTTATCTGTAGATAAAGAGTATAGATAATGATATGTTTGTATATGCACTAAAATTTTCTGAATATATACCAGAAACTCTTAGGGCTGAGTCTCTGGGGAGAGACTTGGAGTGCCAAGTTGAGAGGGTGACTTTGATTTTATAATATTCACTTCTGTGTCATTTGAACATTTAAAAATGTGTATGAGAAAAACTGCCTTTTAAAAATACTATAAAAATCTGGAGTAAGTTAGCTATATAGCAGCTGTATAATTTTATACAATTAAAATACAAGAGAGCACAAACATCTGTTTTGCTTACATCTGATGCTGTTTTCAATTTTAAAGACATTTCTGAGTCTTTGTTTGTTTGTTTATCCTCATTCTTAGCTATCTTCCAAACAGCTGAACTTGCCAGACAGGACATTTCAAATATCTGTGTGATTATTGTACCTTACAATAGCATGACAGTTTCCAGAAAATTCAGTCATTCCTTTATTCAACAAATTATTATTGAGAACCTACTATGCTCCAGCCACTGTTCTGTAGGCACTTGGATATACCAGAGAACAAATCTGAGGTGGTGCCAAGCCTTTCTGCAAACTGAAGTTAGAAATCTGAGACTAGTGTGCAAGTGTGATTTAGGAGTTCACATAACAAGGGAAGATTTAGGCTATGTTGAACACAGTTAACAAAGCATTTGTTTTTTAAAACTGTATCCACAGTATTTATTAAGTACAAACCTAGGGTCAGAAATTGATAGCAATTCAACATTAACGAAAAGGGATTAGTTTTTATCCTGGTTTTGGCATTCTGAAATACCTTGTTTTAAATTTACTAAACTGGTTGGTGAGCATGTGGAGCAACTGGAACATGCATATGGCGCAACCCCTTCGGAGATCTGTTTGGCAGTTTCTTATAAAGTTAAATATAAAGTTCCATATCCAGGAATGTGGAACAGAGACTCTTTCTTCCTCCCAAGAAAAGCAGGTACAAATTTCCAGCCATTTCACCCGTAGGCCTTTAACCAAAGGAAATGGAAAAGTTCATTAAAAAAAATGTACATAAATATTTTTTACCAGTTTTATCCATAATACCCCAAAACTAGAAATGATCCAAACATCCATCCAATTTGTATATAGAATAAACAAATTATGCTATATTCGCCTGATGGAATTCTATTCACCAATACAAGGAACTACGGATAAATTCAAAAACAGGGGTGACTCTCGAAAACACTATGGTCAGTGTTCTTTCACAGAAGAGATATAAACTGCATGACTGCTTTTATAGGACACTCTAGGAAAGATAAATCTACACTATTGTGACCCCAAAGGGACCAGTGGGTGCCTGCAAAGAGATAAATGTACATTTCGAGGGGTGATGGAAATGTTACTATCTTGATTGTGGTAGTAGTCTCACAGATCCTGTGCACTACAACTGAGCACATTTTATTGCATATAAGTAACACCTTTATAGAGTGGACTTAAAAAGACAAACATAAAGCTAGCAGAATAAATGACACCATATAAGATTTTCTATTTTGGTTGAGGTAATCAAAACAATTCCAAGCCCTGGCATACCTACTAAGAGAAAAATACTTAAACCCCAAAGAAAAGCAGGTACAAATTTCCAGTGGTAAAACTGGACCAGAAAACGAGATGCTGTACATTCGAATGGCCTGATATTCCAGGAGTAATCAAGGAGCTGAGAGGATGATGAGTCCCATCTGGCATAAATTCCTTCATGGCCATGACTTGCTGTACTTCTAGCCCCAAGGTGGAGGATCTTGGTGTCTCAGATGCCCCGTGCACACATGCAGAGAGAATAATTATTTACAGGATACAAAGGACCCGTCACACAGAACCCTCCTGTGTGACTATGTGCAGAGGAAGAGAGCTGGAGCCTGATTTATGCCTCCATCTGCACTGGGCTGGCAAGAGCCTCAGTGAGAGATGTGCTCAGCAGCCCAATTGTGCTTATGATTTGTAAATAGAACAAAGTCAAACATTTGCAAGCAAACAGTGTGTGGTGTGTCTTTTGCCCAGATTCAACCATAGTATCAGGGAAGACCGGGTGTATTGGGAAAGCAAATGTCTCCGAGGTCAGCATATTATTCTAGTTTAGAAATCGAGGACCCTGGTCTTCACTTTGAAAATGAAACCGCTGAACGTGCAAAAATGGACTTAACGTAAATACTGCGGCAGCCTTGCAGAGAGGCCTCTCCAATGCTGGTGGTCTCTGAACAGTCACTGTCTGGCATTTCATGATACATTTCAAAACCAGCATCATTAGAAGCCTCATAAATCTGTCACTTCAGTTGAATTTGTACATCACCAAATCCCTCACTAATTTTTCCAACATTATCCTCTGCCTAAATGAAGTCTAGGCTCTCTGATCCAATGGGCTTTCCTGTGTTGTCATATCATCCATGTTGCAGTTTGTATTTTTATTATGTGAATGAAACTTCTCCAGGAATGTGGAACAGAATTCAACATTGCTAATACTTCGTAGAATATTTAGGCAACCAAATTATATTGGATATTGCTGTAAAACTATTTTCTCACAATTCTACCTGAAAGAAGGCACATTTGTTCCATGTTCCTTGCCACTGTTACCTGAATTAAAATCGCAAACATAATCCTACCTTCTACTTTCATTTGTGGGCTTCTCTGCACACTTCCTTCTAGAAACTCAGATTCTCTTTACTTCCTTTGGGATATATGAACATTTCCTGATTCTTCCCCCTGCCCTCACTCCTCCCTCCAATTATACGTCCTGATTAGTGGATTTTGTTATCAGCTATTTTGTTTTTAAAACTTATTATATTAAAATGACCTTGTTAAAACATTGTACGCTAAGGACATGAGTATCCTAAACAGGTGTTTAATTTTTAAAGGGAAGGGAGATATTTTCCAGGGCTCCAGGACAGCCTCCCATTACTATGCATATTCCTCCTTCAGTAACCTAATGAGAAGTAAAGGCCATCCTTTAACTCACACTGCACTCTTTCTTCCTGCCATCTTTTTATCCACATAGACCTCATATCCCAAGTATGTTATGCCAGTATCTCTCACTTGTTTTTATACATAAGCCAACTATCTTATTAGGTACCACCTGGAGCTTGCCTTCCCCTCCCATTCTCCTTTGCAGTCCCATCTCTACGCCTGCCCCTGTGATGAGGCACTTCTGTCTCCCAGTGGGTTCCACTGTCTTCTGCCCACTATCTGCTGAATGTCCCTATTTCTATTTGGCACAGCACAGTGCCTGCCACCCCACCATACATAAGCACGTGCTGCCAAGGCCCACTTTCTCCCTCTTCCAGGTGCCAGAGCTGCCAGGACATGTAAGGAATTGCATGGATGGTCTGTCTCTCCCGTTGATTGCACTCTGCTTGAGGGAATTTAATTCGTACCCCATTCCCCTGAAAGATTTTATTGGACTGGCTCATTTTGTTTAAATTTATTGTCCTCTCTTCAAAAGTCCCTCAGACATGGGACTACTTGACTTGGCTGAGTGACAGAGATTCTACTAAACACAGAATGGTCCTGCTGGTAATGACTAGGGCTTTGAAAAAAACTTACTCAAAAGAGCCTATTTTCCCGGTTTCTCTTTTCTTAGAATAAACTCTCACACGAAGGGTTTCTACCGTCTTCAGGCAAATTGACTTCTGGTTGACATGTAAGAAAATGTTCAAATACCCATGAACTCTGGGAATCAATACAGCTGAGGCTAAAACTGAGACATCATGGTACATGTGATCAATAAACTTTATTTAAACTCTGAATTTTCAACACAAACATATTCTGAAATTGTGTTGACATGCAAGGCAAGTGATGTTTTGCTTTCTGAATGCATTTTATCTCTTTTTTAAAGATGAACATTGAGATTCATTCTAGAATTTCAGTCCAGTTATTTGATAATTTTATTGGGTGAAATAAATGTTTTAGGCATAGGGTTCATGATATCAGATGGATGACTTATAATATTGGCTGCTGTGTGGTGATCTGATTGGAGAGGAGACAGGTAAAGGAAGGAGATGGTAATAGGCATTTGTGGCTGTTCAGGAGAGATGGTGAAAGGTTTGGCAAGAGTGACAGCAGAGGAAGTGCAGAAAAGAGCTAAGACATTTAAAAGGTATTTTGGAAATGTGAAGTAGATTTCTTGTAAGCACGTGTCTTGGCTCAGCTGCTGACACAGGGTACCTGGACTGGATGGCTTAAACAACAGAGATCTCCTTCCTTACATCTGGACCCTCTCATCTGGAGGCTGGTCCAAGATCAGAGCGTGGCATGGTCAGGTTCTGGTGAGAGCCTGCTTCCTGGCTTGCCGGCAGCCACCCTCTCACTGTGTCCTCACATGGCAGAGAGGGAAGGGGAGACAGAGAAGAGGTAGACATGGAGAGAGATAGTGGAAGATAGAAAGAGAGAGACAGACAGGTTGAGTGGGTGCTCTAGTCTCTTATAAACATTAATTCTATCCTGACACTCCACCCTTGTGAATTCATCTAGACTGAATTACCTCCCAAGATCCCCATCTTGAAATACCATCATAAGTTTAGGACTTCAATATAGGAATTTGGGCAGGATACAGTTTGGTCCATAGAAGCATACACATACAAACTCATGTGCATGTGCACACACACACACACACACACACACACACACACACACACATGCATACACAGCATCCAGACCTGGAGTCCTGGTAATCCAAGTACCCACAGACTCTTCATGCATGTAGACTCAGGAGAAATTGTTTTGTAGGTTTGAAAACCAGTGTGGTGGCCTGTGGTGTGGTAGCAATAGACTCACACATAACAAGCAAGTTAAGTTATTTATCCTCTTTTAAGATTCAGTTTTCTCATCGGCAGAGTGAGACTTAAAAAATGAACTTTGAAGAACTTTAGAAGTTGGAGATAGTGTACACTGAGGGTCTGGTTTACGGTCTGATATATTGTAAGACATAAAATGGTTGTCATATTATGAGGCTGATGTTCTGTAAGTTTTCTAGAAAATGGAGAGTCAGAGAATAAGAATTTATTAGAGTTTGCCCAACATTCTCTTAAAGTCACTAGAGATGAGTCATCAGAAATGTACTCTGCATTTAAACATGAATAGTGTCCCTTTTAGTGTCAATTTTAAAAGCAGGCAAATTTTTATAGTCGTGAGCCATAGATACTGAGAACCAGCTCTGTGACAGACACTGTGCTGAGGACTAGGGACCAAATAGTGAGGCCTGTTTTCAGCCTTTGTGGAGATTCCAGGGTACTTCTGAATATCGATTTTGAGTTGGTAGCTACAAGTAAGAGGAGTTCCAATGAAAGGGAGGGATGAGATGGATGGGAATCCACACTAGGGGAAGCTAAACTAGCCTCGGGGGTGGGGTAAGGCATCTTTGAGAAAGTAGTCCTGGCTGAGACCTGAAGGGTAAACAACAGTGGTGTGGGTGACAGTTAGAAAGAAGAGGATTCCAGGCAAGGCACAGTATTTCTTAAGTGTTTGGAGGCATAAGAGTATGGCTCCTTAGAGGGAGTAATAGAAAAACAGTGTGACTAGAAAGTAGAGTGGGAAGGGGAAAATGCCTCAGGATGAGGCTAGGCAGATGGACAGAGAATGGCCCCAAGAGGGTCTTGTAAGCCATATTAAGAATGTTGGACTTTGCTGATGGCAATAAACAGGAAGCTAATGAAGAGCCACAAGCCTGGCACATCACACATGGACTGCTTGATCTCCAATCAAGGAATGGTAGTGACAGAAACAATAATAGTGTAAAACACCTAAGGGTATCACAAAGAATGGCAACTATCTTGGGTCCTGAGCATTGAAGGCTGGGGAAGCTTCTAAGAGATATTGATAAGAGGAATGGGGGGAGGTTCTGTCCAGGTGTAAAGGCATGTTTAGGCTTACAAACAAAGAAGATTAACACAAAATCCTGTGACATGTTTTTTTTTTTTTCAAGATAAATAGAGTGGGACTATTTCTACTGGTTAGGAATCTCTATGTTGAAGATAGCAGAAAGCCCAGTACTCAAACTGGCTTAAAATAATTAAGTTAATGGGCTCAAAGAATTGGAAGTCCAGAATAAAAAGCATTCTCCAAGGTAAGTTGAATCCGTGGGTTCCAGCTCTATTTCTCTGCCTCTGTCTGGTCTGGCTACACTTCCTCCTGGTGACAAAAAGGCTGCAGTGCTCCACAGCACACAATCCAGGAGAAGAGAGTGTCTCCGCCAATGCGGCTCTGTTAATGAAGGGAAATGTATTTCCCAAAACGCTGGAGCAATTTTTTCCTCAAATGGTGCCGATTTGATTCCCTACCCCTTTTTCAAACTATCCCTGTGGCTGGAGGATTTCCTGTACCTATCAGCTTAGACCTGGGGTCCTATCCAATTATTGTGACAAGTTTGATGGGACCACCTTTGGACCGGTCAGATGGGGAGGGCAATAATCACTTGGAACACCTGCATTGCATTGAGGGAGGGGTGAAAACATGGACAAATTAAGATCCTGTAAGGAAAGAGAAAGAGAGGAATGGATTCTGAGTAGAAACCAACAGTCGCTTACACCAAGGGTTAGTAAACTTCTCTGTAAAGGGATAGACAGTAAATACTTTAGGCTTTTGGGGCCAAATGGTCTCTGTTGCAACTACTCAATTCTACCATTGCGGTGGGAAAACAGCCATAGGTGCTATGTTCCAATAACCTTAATTTACAAAAATTGGCCAGATTTGACCCATTGGGTCATAATTTGTTGACTCCTGACCCACGCTATCTCATATTAATCACTACACTTTAGCCTTCTCTAGATTATTTTACATCTGAAAGTTTCCCTTGGTGTTAATCTTTAACCTTATTTTATTCATACATAAAAATGCTGGGGTAGGGTATGCAGCACTGGGTAGAAGAGAGTGAGAAGATGGCAAAATAAACAGTGTGTTTTTCCCCTAGGCCCTGTGCCCTGCGGCAGAGCCCCTCCCATAGGGATGGCTGCTTGGTCATGCTATGACATTTTCAAATGGTGTTATTTGAAAAGCTTTAAACTTAATCCAAATAAAGAATGTAGACCTCATTTCATATTCATTGCCTTGCACACTAACAAAGATTTAGAAATTTTGCTAAATGTGGAATTGGACATGAGTCATATGATTTTTACTGGTGGAGTCATAGCTAAATTAGAGAGACAAGACAAAGACACTGAGGGAGACGTTTAAGGTGATAAGCACAGTATGTTGCTGAGACAGGACATTCAACATTTGTATGTTCTTCCTGATCTTTTTCTGTTTTGGAATAGAGATTGGGGAGTTAAATTCAAAGAAGAGAAGGAGATGGATTTATTTTCAAGTTGCAAGAAGTGAAGAAAGGATAAATGCTTTCCCACTGAGCACCAAACTGCTCACTTTCTGGCACTGCATTTGACAAGAAGTGATTTCTGACTCACTTGCTCATTTCCTTCAGATTTCAACTGAAAAGTCTTGGATAAAGTCAAAAGTTGCAAACGGGATGTTCAGGATCAACAAAGAACTAACCTAGGGAACCAGACCTGGGTAAGTGAGAAAGGAAATGTAAGGCAGAAAACTGCAGGGGTGGGAAAAGCAATGTTACATATAAAGTTGGAGATCCAAAATACTCATCAGTCATTAGATACCATCCTCAGCTGGGAAGAATTAGGGTGAGAGGTGTCACTCCAAATAGAATATTTGAATCTGAAAGGTAGCAATGAAGAGGTGTCACTTCAAATAGAATATTTGAATCTGAAAGGTAGCAATGAAGAATGGAGGGATAAATCTCATTTGCAAAAACTAAGAAATGATATTTCTATATTTTCTCAACCAGTTGATGAATTCGGGTTGGAAAAAATACCTTGTAGATGTTGCCTTTGATCCGGTAGCAATGAGGACATGCCATCTACCCAACTTGTACTGATCAAGTCTTTGCATATACCTGAAACTGTGAAGTTTTATATTTAATAATACAAAGATTTAGAGGTTAGGGATGAGTCCCCAAAAAGCTTTCTTTGTACTCTTGTCAAAATAAAATTTTTATTGAAGTATGTCACAAACAGAAAATAGTAAAAGGCTGGCAGCCTCCTGGGAATACCTGGATAGAGGTAATAATTTAGAACAACACTAAAAATTAAAATCAGCAAGATGAAAAGATACCTTCTGCCTTCTGTCTCAATGACCCATGGCCCAGACAAACGAGAAAACAGAGGAAGCATCCCTCTGACACCCTTTAAGTGTGAACTAGAGGGTGAGGAAATTATTCTTCCTTAATTTTGCCCCCAGCAGTCTATGTCCCTGTAAAGATTTTTTAAAATGTATATCCAGTAATACAGATGGGATGCACAGGTGCCTGGACATGGCTCTATTACCAGAACTGCCATCTTTAACAGTAAAGTAATTAAAGTGGGGATAAAAGCAAGAAGAATCTCAAGGACTGTACAGTTTGGAAATTTTGGTTTTGCGTGTTCTGTGTCAGTTCAAAAGTCTAACAGAAATGGAAAAAGATCCCCCCACTGAAGAAGAGGAAAAAGTGCGAGCCCTCTACCAGAGCTAGGAACTGGATGGAGCACAGAATGGTGTCCAAGCTCTGCAGCTTGGAAGTGGACTCACCATCCCACGGCATATGTAAAATGAGATCTGAATCCACACACTCACCTAATCTTCTGATGAGAATTGAGTCTGGACAGGTTTTATCTTGTTCAAGGATGTGAAGAGAGCAACACCCTCTCCAAGAGTTTGAGAATAGGGTGTATTAAGAAAAGACTGCTCTAGGACAGTATACAAGGACAGCATCCAGATGACTACGGGAGGCAGACTGAAGATTACCTAATGTGGGATTCATGTGGAAAATTCAGACAACTGTTCAGCTTTCTCAGCTTGATTCAAGATGCCATCATCTCTACAAAAGCATTACAGAGAGAATGGATTGAGATAATAAAAGAGGACTTGAGTTTGAGCAATGAAATGCAAGAAAGAGAAGAAGATAGAATTGCTTTCAAGATGCAGAAGCTGGAATAAGAAGGTCTGCAAGAAATTAAAGACATAGTAGTAGAATTAAAATTAGCCTCGAAGGCAGTAAAGAGAAAAGAAAACAACATCTTGGCAGCCAAATTAGCAAACTTCCCAGAAAGGGCGTCATCTGACTCCCACCTCTTTCTTTAGCCTTACTTTCTACCACTCACCCCTAGCATCCCCTTCTTCAGTCACAGGTTTTGTTTTCTTTCTTCCAGTCCACCAACCTCCTCCCCTTTGTACAGCCAACTGTTCCTTCTGGCTAGAAAGAGTTCCTCCCTTCTCTTCACTTGGCTGGGTTCAATCCCAGCTCAGGCAGTTTACCTGACCTCTTGGAGACTCAATCTCCTCTTCTATAAATCAGATTAATAACAGAATCCTTTCCATTCTGTTATCATGGAATTAAATGAGATAATACATATAAAGAGCTTAATACAGAGCCTTACATACAGTAAGTGTTCAATACATGTGAGGTCTTAATAACACTAGTAGTCATATGGTATAATTTATTCCTCTCACGACTACCTCACTCACTAGACTGATAATTAGCTCCATGGAAACAAAGATTTTGCTTTTTTTTGATTGTCCTTACATGTTCTGTACCTAAAAGACACAGCAGATACTATAAAGGAGTATTACAACCAACAGAAAATCAAAATTAAGTGTTTGAAGCTGGGAGAATAATCACAAAAGTTCAGGCAGTTAAAATGAACTCATTAACTTAAGTTAAAACAAGTCAAAATTAAGAGATATCCAAATAGTTGCAAGTCTGTTGTAAAATTGGCACAAATGAGAATTGTCCTCACAAAAGAAAATAAAATATTGTACTATAAATGCTTTAAGCTAGATCTACAAAATCATATTACAGAGACTATATACCATATAACAGACACCATAATGTGAGTGAAATATACTATATGCCATATACCATATACCATATGGTATATGAAATACCACACACTATATAACAGACACCGTAATGGAAGTGAAAATGTGTTAAACATTTGCTTAATTTGGAGTGACTGAAAAGATATAAGTTCCTTAACGCAAGTAATTTTCAAGTTATAAGTTGAAGAATATATTTGGAAACTTTAAAGTGCTCCATCAGAAGAAAAGCAAAGTAAAAACAAAAAAGGACTGGTTTGTTTAGGAATGAAGGAGAACAAAGGGAGATCTAAAGAAGGAAAATGAGAAAAAGGAAGAAGACATAGGCCAAATATAATATTTGTAAGAGTAACTGTGAGATAATCTTGCTTATTAAGAAGAGATCCTCAATTGGTATGCAATAAAATCAAGCCCAGTTATCTTCTGTTGACTAGAGACATACCTAAAGCTAATCCATATAAAAATGTATACCAGGAAAACGCAAACAAAAGGAAAAATGAGTTGTAGTGCTCATAACTGACTATATAGAATTTAGGACAGAGAACATCATGTGAGACTATCTGACAGAGACCACCATTTCATATTGTAAAAACTAAAAGACAGAGCACCAATGAAACTTCATGTGCCAAAATCAGTGGATGGAGTGTGTGTAAAATTAACACTCTTAAAAAGACAAGGAGGAATTCATGAGTGTGCCTATCTCAAAGTACTTAGAGAATAAGCAGTAGTTTAGAAAAAGCATTAATAAGATGAATAAATTGTATTTAAAGGGCACATTTGAACTACATATCCTACAGAGAATATGCTCTTTTCCAGGGAACATGGAACTTTTTTTTTTAAAGTTTCATATATTAAGCCAGAAATACAATTTTGAGTTTCAAAACATAAAAATAAAATGAAGAAAGAAAAAAAGGCAATAGATTTCCCTATTTACCACCAAGAAGCATTTAGAAAACACAGTGGGAAAATATCCTAACCACTAAAATAATCCACAAGTATAAATTGCCTGGGAATAAACTTCAAACTGAAAGCACAGATGATGAAAATCCATAAAGGTTTACCGAAGAGCTTAGGATGAGATTGCTGTAATAGGACAAGTATGTTCTGTTTGGAACAGAGTAGGACCTAATAGTGACAAGATGCCAGGTGTTTGTTTCCTCAATAACTCAGAAATTCAATGAGATTTCAGAAAGATAGGAAGGAGATTTAGGAGGAATGTAAAATTCTTCTTTGGGAAGAAAATGAGAAAAGAGCCAAGACATTTGTGAAAGAGAGAATAATTAGAAAGACGTCATGAGAATGAAGAACTTGTGAGGAAAACTTCGTAAACATTTTCTGAGTGGCAACCAGGGCAAAGGCAGCAAACGTGTGTCAGGAAAGGAGCGAGTCTTCAAGTAGTCTGGGGCAGTGGTTCTAAAGTGTGGGCCCGAGGCCAGCAGGAAAGGCATGAACTAGAACTTGTCAGAAATGCAGATTATCAGGTCCCACCCAGACCTATTGAATCAGCAACTCGGGGGAGGGACCCAGAAGTCTGTGTTTTAAAGTATCCTCCAGGAAAATGTGATGCACACTGAAGTTTGGGAACCAAACTTATATATTACTATGTTAATATATTATAATATTAATAGCAGACTATTAGGATTTAAGATTGAGAGTATCATGTGAGACTATGAGATAGATACCAACATTTTAAACTTAAAAAATATAGAGCACCAATTAAACTTATGCACCAAAATCATTGGATGAAATATATGTAAAACTAACACTCTTAAAAATGCAAGGAGAAATTCATACATATGTGTGTATGTACATATATACACATGCATACTATATATATACACATTATACATATAACATTGTATGTTTAATATATTTATGTGTGTGTATATATATGTATATATGTATATACACATGTATATAATAGAGCCAGAAATGGTTAATTACACCATTATTCTGACAAAATGGAAATTAAGAGAATGAAGGTATTCTACATGAGAGAATCAAGAGTGTAGAAGTGTAAGGGGGATTTCGTCTAAAAGCAGACTGAAAAGGCTAGGGCTGAACAGCTATTTAGCAGGAGTCCCGGTCTGGGTCTTTATCCTGTTACAACACAGCCAGGTGACCTTGGATTAGTCCCTTCAGGCTGCATCTCACTGAGTCCCAGAATCTGAGGAATCTCTCTGTCAGGACGGAATGGAACTTGGTGACACATGAAGTCCCTTCCATCTTCACATGCTCTGACTCTAGGATAAAATTGTATATCCTTGAAACACCTGGAGGCGTGCAAAAGAGGCCACCTAATTTTTAAAATTTTTTCTAAAAAATCTTTATATTTATTTTTTTCTAAATTCAGCCTAGTTTCTCTCTCAATATCCCTCTGGTCTTCTTCTGTGTCATCTTTCTACTTGAGCGTCTGATGAGGTTCTTATGACCCCACCCATCCTCCAGCTACACAGTCCGTCTCCCTTTTATGTTACATCCTGTCCTCCTGGTGATGACATTCTCCTTTGGAGGCACCATCTCCTAGTGCAGTTCACTGCCCTCTCATTCCGAGAGACAGAGATGCTCTCTGTCCCTTGTATCCCACAAAGCCATCTGTCCCCACTCTTCTCTCTCATGGTTGGTGATGCCCTGAGGTTGCATTTGACTGCTAGGTGCTGTTCAGTTTCTGATGCATAGACATGTTTATATGGTTTTTGAACACAGATATATTCTCTTCCCCAAATTTCTTCTAGAAGTTTTAGAGAGAAAAAAGAATCTTTTAAATTAAAAAAAAAATAGACAAAGCAAATCCTAGACTTGATGCAACTGAATAATTACTGTATTAGGTGATATGAAGGAAATCACCTCAAATGCAGCATCAAAGTCATTTAAAAACAAGGAAAAAAGTCACAAGGAATGGAAGAGAGATTGAGAGGTTCTAACATATGTCTAATAAGAGTTACTATGTAAGGAATAGATAGGACAGCTGAGAAGTCCTTTATTGAACAGCAAATGGCAAATTTTTATTAATGCTTCCATGTGTACTTTATAAAAATGTGTATCTTGAAATTGCTAGAGACAATATCCTATATAATATGTCCTTTAGGTCAAGTTTGCTGGTAGCATCATTCAAGTAGTCTACATCCTTATTAACTCTTGACCTACTTGTTCTATGTCAGTGAGATAGGTATGTTACTCTCCCATGTGATTGTGAATTTGTTTATTTTTTCTTATATTCTTGCCAATGTTTACTTTATCTATTTTTGGTTATTTTATTAGATGCCCTATAGGCACATAGAACTATGTTTTTCTGGTGGGTTCAAGTGTTTATCATTTTGAATTGTCTCTATCTCTAATTATACTTTTTGTCTAAAAGAATCTGATATTAATATAGCTACATCAGTTTTCTTTTGGTTAGTATTTTGTATGACATATCTTTTTCCATTCTTTTACTTTGAACCTTTCTGTATCAATATTAGATGTGATTTGTTTAAATATCATCTGGCTTTTATCTAGTATGACAATCTTTGACTTTCAATTGAACATTTAGTCCATTTACATTTAATGTGATTGCTGATACATTTCAATTTAAAACTACCATCATACTGCTCTGTATCACTAATCATCAGGGAAATGCAAATTAAAACCACAAGGAGATATCCTCATACCTGTAAGACTGGCTATCTGCAAGAAGCCAGAAGATAACATGCTGATGAGGATATGAAGAAAATGAAATATTTGTTGGTGGGAATGTAAATGGGTGCAACCACTATGGAGAGCAATATGGAGGTTCCTCAAAAAATTAAAAGTAGAAATACCATATGATACAGCAATTCCACTTCTGGGTATATATGCAAAGGAAATGAAAACAGGATATTGAAGAGATATGTGCCCTCCAATGCTTACTGCATCATTATTCACAGTAGCCAAGATACAGGAAACAACCTAAGTGTCCATCAACAGGTGAATGGATAAAGAAGATGTAATCAAATATTATTCAACTATGAGAAAGGAAATCCTGCCATTTGTGACAACATAGATGTACCTTCTAGACATTATGTCAGTGAGATAAATCAGACAGAATAAAGACAAATACTGTATGATATCACTTACATGCGGAATCTAAAAATACCAAACTTTCAAGAACAGTAAAGCAGTGGTAAACAGAGCTAAGGGATGGAAAATAGGATATTTTATTTAAGGGTACAAACTTGCAACTAGTACATAAATAAGTTGTGGAGATCTAATGCACAGCATAGTGATTAGAGACAAGAATACTGTACTACATATATCAAACTTGCTAAGATACTAGATTTTAATTATTCCTACAACAAAAAAGAAATGATAATTATGTGATGTGATAGAGGTGCTAGCTAACTCTACAATGGCGATCATATTGCAATCTATAAATGTATCAAATCAACATGCTATACACCTTCAACTTATGTTGTATGTCAAATATATTTCTATAAAAGAGTAAAAAGTTGAACTATCATCTTACTATATGTTTTCTACTTGTCCTGTCTATTCTACTTTTTTCTATTCTTGTCTTCTTTCAGATTATTTTTATTATTCTGTTTTAATCCCTTTCTTATCCTGGATATAAGAGTTAGTGACTGTTATCTTGAAGAACACACCATATATTTGTAATATATCAATAGCTGATATTAATTGATATTTTCATCCTCTTGCGGGACAAGGCAAAAACCATAGAACCCTTTAACTACTTTTACCCTCTGACTTACATTCTACTGTTGATCCTTCCATTGTTGATTCCATTCCATTTTGTTTCTTTCAGTGTTTTAAAACTTACTAAGAACTTTTTATTATTGACTAATAAGGTCAATTTCCCTATAAATTTACCCACACATTTATATACATTTTATATTTTAAAAGTTTTTCATATACAGATACCTACAGATCCAAGTTATATGTTCCTTTAAGATAAACGGGTGAGAAAAAGTGTGGTTTTGGTCTGTAACAGTGTTTCATAATCCCTTTGGACTTGCAGCCTAGTCTTTGTCAGCATTTCCAGAACAAAAATTTAAAAGCCTGCAGCCTGACACATGATGTGACAATGAGTCACCAAAATAGTAGTTAAAATGACTCAGAAAATCAAGCCATCACATAGGTTGGTTTCATCTGGAACTGTTTGATTTTATTTTAACATGATCCTACCTTCCATCTTTTCATATACGCTCAATAAATTTCTAATTTCAAATGATTTTTCTCTCAGGATTCTGTACCACTTCTTTGAAATGCTTGGAAACATCCTGAATATGACAAATCCAAGGGAAAGAATCACATAAGTGAGATAAGCCAGTCAGCTCAAATATCTGAGTGAAATGCAGCATTTTGCAGGGACTCTAAGTGCCATAACCTGCTCAAATTAGAAGGTTAAAAAAGCAAGGTTGATAACAAAGAAGGTATTTGAGGGTGGAAGGTACCCCATCTGTGAGTGCAAGAAAGCATTTCTGATCTTAGGCAAATTATGTGAGGTGAATGTGTCTTAATTATGAGTCCTTCTGGAATCCCAGGACTGAGAACCCAAAGATAAAGTTCTCCTTTACTAGATAAATGTCAGTAAATGGAAAACCTGGGATCTGCTCTTTCCCTTGGCACTTGGAAAGTTGTGCAAGGGCTCCTGGACTCAGTGTGTGTGTATCACTCCAGAATAGTTGCTTCTCTGACACTCTCTGACTTGACACAGGAGTTCTCCCCACCTTCCTTGCTTCAATCTTAAGTCAGAAAAGATGGTGGGGCACAAAGAATCCAAGTGAGTCTCTTAGGTCTTGATATCTTGCCCAATGTGACATTTTTACAGTACAGAGAAAGCTTTGGCCATTCCTGTAGCTGCTGGCCATTATAAGGAGCGAGCATGGAACTTTTCTTTTGCTCCTTGTTTCAGAATAAGTTCTATGACAGGTTAAGTCTACCTGTGGTTTGTTCCACCAAGTCCTAGAGTCTGGCTACTACTAAAAACACATTCCTACAGAAGACATGGCTTCTACCCATGATAGCCTGCAGACTAAGACAAAAGTCATAAATGCAAAGGTATTATCTGTACTTTCCCCCGTGGTCCCTTTCATCTCTACACTGCACAGGGACAGAACAGGGCTCAGATCTTACACAGACATGAAGACAGCCCAACAAAGCAAAGAGATGCATCGCTTATTCACTGAAGAAAGTAAACAGTTCTGCACACATCCGCAGACCCTTACAGAACTGGACTGGGTTGTTCACAGAGAAAGGATTTCTCTCCTCTCTGATTTTTGATAGCCCTCCGTTCTGAGGATTGCTTCAGAGTTAGCAAATAAAAACACAGGACACCTTCTTATTGCACAGATCAAAACTGTACTAAAAATTATTCATTTATCTGAAACTTACATTTAACTGGGTTTCTTGTATTTTATCGAGTGACCCACCACAGCTTACTGTGGTGTCTGATCACACTGCTTTCCATTGTTGCTATTGGTTTTATGTCATGTTTTACTTTAGACTGTGTGGGTAAAATTGCAGTATTTCCAGAATCTCTCACCTGGCCTCAGTGCATCTCCATATCAATAGGTGATTACAAGGGAGAGAGAGAGCACATCTGGACTGGAGAGGTTAGGTGAGGTCCCTTTTTTGCAGCTAGGTTGTGAAAGACACCAGCAAGCAAAAGTGGATGACTGCTTGTAAGCAATAGACGGGTTTCTCCCACTCAATTTTTCCCTTTGACTAATTTCATCTTCAAAGGTAATTTGTCCTAGGCTGGGAACATATTTTCCCCCTGGGGCTGCAGACTACAAACTCTTGGGAATTACTTTTAAGTCCCTAATAGTCCCTGATTCAGAGTTGAAACTGCAGTATGACTGAACTAACATAAGTTTAATTTGGTTTGACATAGACTCCTTCATGTCATTCTAGATGACAGACCTGAAGCTGTCAAGAGCAGTGGAGGACCCAGCTCATAGGATCTAAAAAAGCCTATCATTTTCTGATCCCAGAAAGGGTACTGTAGGCAGTGCCTCTCCTTAAAAGCCAGTGAGAGTAGTGTAAGGCTTAGATCGGTGTGTTTATTGACCTATTATACCAATTTATATAGTATTTTCAACAAATATAATATGAGCCTCATATGTAATTTAAAATTTTCTGGTAGCCACATTTAAAAGTAAAAATATAATCAATGGAGTCGATTTTAATTATGTATTCTATTTAACTTGATTTAATCAATACATTGTCATTTTGACAAGGAGTTAATATAAAAAAGAGCTTACATTAAGAAACTATTTCACATTTTTTCATACTACATCTTCAAAATCTGGTATATATCATACATTTATCACATATCTCAATTGAGTATGAAATTTCATCAGAAATACTTGTTTTTCATATTATTTGTGGATGCCAAAGTAGATTCACACACCCAACTTCTATCAAATATACTTAAAAGTTTTCTAATAACTGAATGTAATATAGATTTTTACACTTAAATTAGTTAACATTAAGTTAAATAAAAAATTAAATACCTCACTACCAACTAGCCACATTTCAAGTACTCAAAAGTCACAGCACAGGCCTGGTCATCTTCTCAGATCCTCTTAACCCAACATCACCAGGCAAAAAAACAAAAATCCTACAGCCAGTGAGATCTCTCCAGGGTCTGGGTCAACAGAGCACATTAAGTCCCTGCAATTCCTAATAATTCACCTTTGCTACCATAAATCTCCCGAGTCATTTTTTTTTCCTCTGTGACAAAAGCAGACGATGTGATTTTACTTGAAAGCCACCAAATGAACTGACACGTCTGTGTCTCTACTTTGCAGGTCACTTGGTGGATGATGTTTTAATTAGAGATGTCTACTTGCAAATCTCCCTGATGACACGTCACATCCTCGGCCTTCTGAAACGATCTGAACCAGTCTGAAAACGCGAACGAATGCCAGAACCTCCCCCACAGTCCAAACAGTTTGTGGACTATGTCTAAATAGTCTGGTGCACTAACCACAACTGAGGAATTTATTAGAGCGTTAAAAGTACTGTAACAAAAATGTTGTCATTCAAAGGCTTGGGGGAGGAGTGGCTTACTCCTAAGGCCAGACGGGGCTCTGGCAAGACTGCAGGCTGGTGTCAGGATCCCAGGATCAAAAGGTGATTAAGAGGCGTCTAATTGAGGAGTGCAGCTCTGATATTTGTGGTTTCCTTCCCCCCCCCCCGCCCCCCGCAGTGGAATTTGGTACAGTCCTTTGAACAGCCAGCTCTGGGACCCTGCAGCAAGAGGCCCCAGGGGGATTCCTGGAAGTTGCAAATCATGGGGGTTGGGCTCTTGTCTGCATATCTCTGGGACTAGACTCATCATTTTTATTTGTTTTTACCCAGTGCGGGACATCCTAGCCAGTAGCTGGGATCTCCCAGTGGAATTCAATTTTCACCTAAGATTGTTGCAGATGATGCTCACATATTTAAATAAGAAGAAAAACTAACAGAAAATAAGACAAAATTGCTCATATGGAAGTAAATATTTCTAAGATGCTAATATAAATGTAAATGTATTTATCACCAAAATCATTATACGTGCCACCTGTGTTTTTGCCTCTTTATTCCATTTGATGTCTTGTGCAAATATTTCTCCTAAATCAATCCCTTGCACTTGATTAATTTTTCAGTCTTAATATGCTTTTACTTTTTATTTTCTGGCCCTTATTTTACATAGAGTTGGCAGAGGAATTGAGAGGAAGAGAAGAAATAAGGTAGCTTTATTCTTTCCTTTGTACCCAGGAAAGATGGGAGTCTTGTGGAAGGGGAAAACCTTTGTTCAGTCATTTAATCCACTTTAATTGAGCACTCAGTATGTGTGGGACGCTGGAGGATACACAAAGAGGACATGTGGTGTATCATTTGACAGACACTCCAGCTTCACACCTTGTATGACCTTAGGTCAATTATTTACACTTTTTATAGCTCAATTTTCTCAATTTTAAAATGGGAAAAATAAGAGGAAATGGGTAAAGGAGAATACATAGATTAATCAATAAAAGGTATCTATCCTCATCATTATTATTAAGAATGAGTCATTATCCTTTCAATATCCAGTAGACTTCTGTTTTGTTTTGTTTTGCCAATTTTGCTTGCCAAAAACATGTTACTCCTAAACAATGGGTCATAGCCATTTAGATTGGAAAGGATTGTTGACTAGCTCATATTCTTGCTCTTTTTTAGGTTAAACTGCCTGAATTTCTTGGTCCTAATTCAAAAGTTACTCCTACACGAAAAAAGATAGATGTATATGTGCAAAGAAAGAAGGTACTGTAACCCAAGAAAACTTACCTTGTTGGGAAATTACCATTCTCAGAGATCTGCATAGAAACCCTGTCTCAGGATCCTAGCAGCAGAGAAACCTGATGGAAGTTGATATGACTGGGAATTAAGTGACTTTGCAGTTGAGGATCCCTTCAGGGTTCTTGCCAGTCTGATTCCTCAGGTCCCTGTGAAATACAAACATATTTAATCTTATTTGAAGAGTTTTTGCTGCACTGAGATATTGTATCTTTTTTTTCCACTATTACCTGTCTGCTTTCCCTTCCAACTGCAAATGTAATGCGTTTACCAAACTCCACATGCACAATATAAAGGCTGATGATCATTTTCCAAATGTTCACCCCTCCCATCTCAGCTTCACATCCAGCCACCTTAGCGTTATGATTTCTGAAATACTTATGTTCTCAACATACACAATGATGCCATCTACACATAATGATGACTCTTCCTTTTGTTTTCAATAGGTGCTCTCTCATCACGGCTTTCTCATCCCAATCCACTAAGTCAAAACTAAAATCTTATCCAGCAATTGCTTATCCCTGATTTTCATTAGAATAGCTTTATATGTAATGATATTATGTTGCAGATAATGCTGGTCTTTGGTAACAGTCATTATCAATTTGAGAGCCATTACTACGTTTCTTAACAGTTAATTAGGAATGAGTCTAGACAAGAATAATCGATATTATTGGCTTTACAAAACCAGCTTTTGGTGTTATTTTAGATTTCCAGTGAGTTTTTCATGTCATTAATTTTGTCTTTATTTCTATTAATTCTCCTCTCCAACTTTCTTCAGGTTAGTTTTTGTGTTCTTACATAAGTTTTATTGAGATATAATTCACAGACTATATAATTCACCCATTTAAACTATATAATTCAATGTTTTTATTAATCTGTTCACAGATATGTACAGCCACCTCAAAAACTTAGAACCTTTTCATCACTTTAAACAGAAAACCCACATGCTTTAGCTATAACTTCCAATCCTCTAAGTCTCCCTGCCCCTAAAGAATCTTTAATGTACTTTCTATCTCTATGCATTTGCTATTCTGTACATTTCATATAAATAGAATCATATAATATGTCATGTTTTGTGACTGGTTTCTTTCACTTTGCATAGTGTTTTCAAGGTTGATATGCTATAGAGTGTACCAGGACATCATTCCATTTTATAGACAAATAATATTCTGTTGTAAGGTGTTAAAAAACAAACAAACAAAAAACTTCAACTGAGTAAAGTTTATGCAGTAAAATTGCACTGGATCTTAGATTCCTTTAGGCAGTATGGACATTTTAAAGATCTTACTGGCTTTATTCAATGGTTCATCAGGCAGTATCCCATCTAGCAAATACATGTCTCAGAGTTTATTACCTATGTTTTCTTTTAGGAGTTTTAAGGTATCAGGTCTTACATTTAGGCCTTTAACCCAATTTGAGTTTATTTTTATATATGGTGTAACAAAGTAGTCCAGTTTCATTCTTTTGCGTGTAGCTGTCCAGTTTTCCCAAAACCATTTATTAAATAGACTGTTTTCCCCATTGTTTATTCTTGCCTCCATTGTCATAGATTAATTGACCATATAAGTATGGGTTTACTTCTGGGCCCTCTACACTGTTCCATTGACTTATTTATGTGTCTGTTCTTGTTCCAGTACCATGATGTGTTGATTGTTTTTGCTTTGCAGTATAGCTGGAATCAGAAAGCATGACACCTCTAATTTTGTTCTTTCTCAAGATTGCTTTTGCTATTCAGAGTCTTCTGTGGTTCCATAAAGATTTTAAGATTATTCTGTTGTTTAAAAAAATGCCACTAGTATTTTGATAGGGATTGCATTTGATCTCAGATTCCTTTAAGTAGTATGGACATTTTATACTGTATATGATATCTTTCCATTTATTTATATCAATTTCAATTTCTTTCATCAGTGTCTTATAGTTTTCAGAGTACAGGTCTTTCACCTTCTTGTTTAAATTATTTCCTAGGTATTTATTATGTGTGGTGCAGTTGTAATGGGATTATTTTCTTAATTTCTTTTTCTGCTAGTTGATTTTTAGTATACAGAAATGCAACAGATATCTATATATTGATCTGTATATTGATTGCATCCTGCAACTTTACTAAAGTCATTTATTAGTTATAATAGTTTTTTGGTGGAATAGTTAAGGTTTTCCATATATAGTAGCATGTCATCTACAAAATAGTGACAATTTTACTTCTTCCTTACCAATTCAGATATCTTTATTTTTCTTTGATTGATGTGGCTAGGACTTCCAGTACTATGTTGAATAAGAGTGGTGAAAGTGTATATCATTGACATTTTCCTCATCTTGGAGGAAAAGCTTTCAACTTTTCATCATTGAGTATGATGTTAGCTATGTATTTGTCATATATGGCCTTTATTATATTGAGGCATATTCTCTCTATACCCATTTTGTTGAGAGTTTTTCTCATGAATGGATGTTGAATTCTGTCAAATGATTTTTTCAGCATCTGTTGAAATGATCATATGGTTTTTATCCTTCCTTTTGTTATGTGGTGTACTACATTTACTGATTTGTGGATCTTGAACAATCCTTGCATCCCTGGCATAAGTCCCACTTGATCATTTTGCATAATCTTATAACATACTTTTTTTTTGGTGTCATTAATGTATATATACTTGAATAACATTATGGTCGCTAGACTCCCCCTAATATCAAGTCCCCCCCACATACCCCATTACAGTCACTATCAATCAGCGCAGCAAGATGCTATAGAATCATTACCTGTCTTCTCTGCATACACTGCCTTTCCCATGTCCCCCCATCCCAGCTACATTATGTGTGCTAATCATAGTGCCCCTCTTTCCCCCTTATTCCTCCCTTTCCACACATCCTCCCCAGTCCTTTTCCCTTTGGTAACTGTTAGTCCATTCTTGGTTTCTGTGAGTCTGCTGCTGTTTTGTTCCTTCGGTTTTTTTCTTTGTTCTTATACTCCACAGATGAGTGAAATCATTTGGTACTTGTATTTCTCCACCTGGCTTATTTCACTGAGCATAATACCCTCTAGCTCCATCAATGTTGTTGCAAATGGTGGGATTTGTTTTCTTCTTATGGCTAAATAATATTCCAGTGTGTATATGTACCACCTCTTCTTTACCCATTCATCAACTGATGGACACGTAGGTTGCTTCCATCTCTTGGCTATTGTAAATAGTGCTGCAATAAACATAGGGGTGCATCTGTCTTTTTCAAACATAGGGGTGCATCTGGCTTCCAAACTGAATTTGGGAGCCAGGAGAGTTGTCAGGGCAAAACTGGGCTGCTGCATTCTTAGGGTAAATTCCTTGGTGTGGAATTCCTGGGTCAAATGGTATGTCTATTTTAAGTTTTTTGAGGAACCTTCATACTGCTTTCCACAATGGTTGAACTAGTTTACATTCCCACCAGCAGTGTAGGAGGCCTCCCCTTTCTCCACAACCTCACCAACATTTGTTGTTGTTTGTCCTTTGGATGGTGGCGATCCTTACTGGTGTGAGGTGATATCTCATTGTGGTTTTAATTTGCATTTCTCTGATGATTAGTTATAATGCACTTTTAAATTCTGTTTGCTAATATTTTGTTTAGGATTTCTGTATCCCTGTTCATCAAGGATATTATTGGTCTGTAATTTTATTTTCATATTGTCTTTGTCTGGTTTTGGTATTAAGTTAATGCTGGTTTCATAGAATGAATTTGGAAACTTCCTGCCTTTTGTATCTTTCAGAATAGTTTCAGGAGGATAGGAATTAGCTCTTCTTTATATGTTTGGTAGAATTCACTCATGAAGTCATCTGAACTAGACTTTTGTTTGTTGGTAGTTTTTTTTATTACTGATTCAATGCCATTACTAATAATCAGTCTATTCAGATTTTCTATTTCTTCCTGGGTGAGTCTTGGGATATTGTACATTTCTAGGAATTTATCCATTTCTTCTAGGTTGTCCAATTTGGAGGCATATAATTTTTTATAAAATTTTCTTATAATCATTTGACTTTCTCTGGTGTGAGTTGTAACTTCTGTTTCATTTCTGATTTTATTTATTTGGGTCCTCTCTCTTTTCCTCTTGATGAGTTTGGCCTACCTATCAATTTGGTTTATCTTTTCAAAGAACCAGCTCTCAGTTTCATTGATTTTTTCCCCCTGTTTTCTTATTCTCAATTTTACTTATTTCTGTTTTGATCTTTATTATTTCCCTCTTTCTACTAACTTTGGGCTTTGTCCTTCTTTTTCTTGTTCCTTTAGTTTGTTTTTGTTTTTGTTTTTTTTACACAGCTCTATTGGGATATAACTCACACACCAACAATTCACCCATTTAAGGTATAAATTCCATGGATTTTGGTATGTTACATAATTTATTTTCTAAACATATATAACATAAAATTTGCCCTTTTAAGCATTTTGAACATACAATTCACTGGCATTAGCTATATTCACAATTTTGTGCAACCATCATCACTATTTCCAAAATGTCTTCATCACATCAGGTGGAAACTCTGTACTCATTAAACAATGATTCCACCCAAAAGAACTTTTTAATATGCTTTGATCGCTACCTCCAGGTGAATGCAAGGTCTTTGAGGAAGATTTTGGTTAGTTTATTCTTTTAGGGGAAGTTTCATATGGTGTGTGGCATAGGTGTGGCACCGGTTGGGCTCCCTCAGGGAGAAGCCTCTGAGATTAGTACACAGGACAGTACTAGGGCCTCCTTCAGAGTCAACACTCAAGGGGAAGGGAAGGAGGCAGGATCGGGAAAAAGCAGGGGAAGTGGTGCTGTCATAAGGCCTCATCCTGCCTGGAGGGATCTCAGGAGCTGGGGACTCGAGTCAGGGCAAAAGGGAAAGATCTTTATACCTTCTCCTCCAGTCATAGGCTGCAACAGTCTCAGGAAGGTATGTGAGCTGGAACTTTTTTCACCCAAGGAGAATTTGGGAGAGAGCTGGCACATGAAGGGTATGAGCCTAAAGTGCCCTCAGCAGCTGGGGTTCATCATCATCATTCAGTCAGTGGTTCCCAGATGTTGCAGCCTATGGAATCACCAGGGCATCCTCAGAAATGTCATGCCTGGTTTAACTGGTACAGAGTGAGAAGTGGGCATCAGAAGTTGTAAAAGCTCCCCAGGTGTTTCTAGTGACAACAGTTCGGGGACACCTGCTCTCATTCCTGAGGTGGAATCAGCACAGTGGGCACCCATGTGGGAAGTGCCTGAATTTGGGAGCCAGGAGAGTTTTCACACGGCTCAGCTGTCTGCTAACTCTGTGGGTTCTTTTTCACGTTCTGCTGATAAGACTTTGCCACTGGACTTTTACAAGTATGAATGGATGTGCACTTTGGTGAGTGGAGGGCACTTATACATCAATACAAAACAGTGAAGACTTCCAAGAAATTTTGGCAAAAAATGGGAATGCATAATTCACAAGGAATTTCAAAGGATTAAGTTTTTGAAAATCTGTTATTTTAATATGTTGTCTTAATTGTCTTTCACATCTGAAGAAATGAAAATTAGGACTGTATTTGTTTGTAGTACTCAATAATGGTGAAGGTGGTAGCCATGAAGACATTTTTATACTCTTGGCATGGGTCTACATTGGTATAACATTTATGGTGGGACATGCTCATTAATAGGGTATAGTTAAATAAGTTATAGTACATGCGTGTTCTGGGACTACATAGTCAATAAGAATGATAATGGAGCTGCACATGTGTTAACAGTGGAAGACAGTCCCCACGTGCTTTTTTTTAAATTTTGGTATTATTAATGTACAATTCCATGAGCAACATTGTAGCTACTAGATTCCCCTCATTATCAAGTCCCCACCACATACCCAATTACAGTCATTGTCCATCAGCATAGTAAGATGCTATAGAGTCACTACTTGTCTTCTCTGTGTTACACTGCCTTCCCCGTGCACACCCCACATTATGTGTGCTAATTGTAATATCCCTCTTTTCCCCTTATCCCTCCCTTCACACCCATCCTCCCCAGTTCCTTTCCCTTTGGTAACTGTTAGTCCACTCTTGGGTTCTGTGATTGTGCTGCTGTTTTGTTCCTTCAGTTTTTGCTTTGTTCTTATACTCCACAGATGAGTAAAATCATTTGTTTCTTGTCTTTCTCTGCCTGGCTTATTTCACTGAGCATAATACCCTCTAGCTCCATCCATGTTGTTGCAAATGGTAGGATTTGTTTTCTTCTTACGGCTGAATAACATTCCATTGTGTATATGTACCACATCTTCTTTATCCATTAATCTACTGATGAACACTTAGGTTGCTTCCATCTCTTGGCTATTGTAAATAGTGCTGTGATAAACATAGGGGTGCATTTGTCTTTTTCAAACTGGGCTGCTGTATTCTTAGAATAAATTCCTAGGTGTGGAATTCCTGGGTCAAATGGTATTTCTATGTTTAGTTTTTTGAGGAACCTCTATACTGTTTTCCACAATGGTTGAACTGTACATTCCCCCCAACAGTGTAGGAGGGTTCCCCTATCTCCACATCCTTGCCAACATTTGTTTGTATTTTGGATGATGGCAATCCTAACGGGTGTGAGGTGATACCTCATTGTGGTTTTAATTTGCATTTCTCTGATGATTCACAATGTGAAGCATCTTTTCATGTGCCTGTTGGCCATCTGAATTTCTTCTTTGGAGAACTGTCTGTTCAGCTTCTCTGCCCATTTTTTAATTGTATTATTTGCTTTTTGTTTGTTGAGGTGCATGAGGTCTTTATATATTTTGTATGTCAACTCTTTATCGGATCTGTCATTTATGAATATATTGTCCCATACTGTAGGGTGTGTTTTTGTTCTACTGATGGTGTCCTTTGCTGTACAGAAGCTTTTTAGCTTGATGTAGTCCCACTTGATCATTTTTTCTTTTGTTTCCCTTGCCTGGGGTGATATGTTCATGAAGAGGTTGCCTATGTTTTTTTCTAAGAGTTTTATGGTTTCATGACTTACATTCAGGTCTTTGATCCATTCTGTGTTTACTTTGCATATGGGGTTAAACAATAATCCAGTTTCATTCTCTTACATGTAGCTGTCCAGTTTTGCCAGCACCAGCTGTTGAAGAGGCTGTCATTTTCCCATTGTATATCCATGGCTCCTTTATCATATATTAATTGAACATATATGCCTGGGTTAATATCTGGACTCTCTGTTCTGTTCCATTGGTCTATGGGTCTGTTTCTTGTGCCAGTACCAAATTGTCTTGATTACTGTGGCTTTGTAGTAGAGCTTGAAGTTGGGAAGCGAGATCCCCCCTGCTTTATTCTTCCTTCTCAGGATTGCTTTGGCTATTCGGGGTCTTTTGTGGTTCTATATGAATTTTAGAACTATTTGTTCCAGTTCGTTGAAGAATGCTGTTGGTATTTTGATAGGGATTGCATTGAATTTGTAGATTGGCTTAGACAGGATGCCAATTTTGACAATATTAATTCTTCCTACCTAAGAGCATGGGATGAATTTCCATTTATTAGTGTCTTCTTTAATTTCTCTTAAGAGTGTCTTATTGTTTTCAGGGTATAGGTCTTTCATTTCCTTGATTAGGTTTATTCCTAGGTATTTTATTCTTTTTGAGGCAATTGTGAATGGAATTGTTTTTCTGATTTCTCTTTTAGCTAGTTCATCATTAGTGTATGGCAATGCAACAGATTTCTGTGTATTAACTTTGTATCATGCAGCTTTGCTGAATTCAGATATTAGTTCTAGTAGTTTTGGAGTAGATTCTTTAGGGTTTGTTATGTACAATATCATGTCATCTGCAAACAGTGACAGTTTGACTTCTTCCTTACTGACCTAGATGGCTTTTATTTCTTTGTGTTGTCTGATTACCATGGCTAGGACCTCCAGTACTACTCTGAATAAAAGCAGGAAGAGTGGGCATCCTTGTCTTGTTCCTGATCTTAAAGGAAAAGCTTTCATCTTCTCTCTGTTAAGTATAATGTTGGCTGTGGGTTTGTCATACATGGCCTTTATTATGTTGAGGTACTTGCCCTCTGTACCCATTTTGTTGAGAGTTTTTATAATGAATGGATGTTGAATTTTGTCAACTGCTTTTTCAGCATCTGTGGAGATGATGATGTGGTTTTTGTCCTTCTTTTTGTTGTTGTGGTGGATGATGTTGATGGATTTTCAAATGTTGTACCATCCTTGCATCCCTGGGATGAATCCCACTTGGTCCTGGTGTATGATCCTTTTGATGTATTTTTTAATTTGGTTTGTTAATATTTTGTTGAGTGTATTTGTATCTATGTTCATCAGGGATATTGGTCTGTAGTTTTCTTTTTTGTGTGGTGGCTTTGCTTGGTTTTGGTACTAGAGTGATGCTGGCTTCATAGAATGAGTTTGGAAGTATTTCCTCCTATTTTATTTTTTGGAAAACTTTAAGGAGAATGGGTATTATGTCCTCTGTAAGTGTCTGATAAAATTCAGTGGTGAATCCATCTGGTATGGTGGGGGTTGATCTTGGGTAGCTTTTGATTACCGATTCAATTTCATTGCTGGTAATTAGTCGGTTTAGACCTTCTGTTTCTTCCTTGGTCAGTCTTGGAAGGTTGCATTTTTCTAGAAAGTTGTCCATTTCTTCTAGGTTGTCAAGTTTGTTAGCATATAGATTTCCACAGTATTCTGTAATAATTCCTTGAATTTCTGTGGCGTTTATAGTGATTTTCCTTTCTCATTTCTGATTCTGTTGATGTGTATAGATTTTCTTTTTCTCTTTATAAGTCTGGCTAGGGGTTTACATATTTTGTTTATTTTCTCAAAGAACCAGCTCTTGGTTTCAGTAATTTTTTCTATTGTTTTATTCTTCTCATTTTGTTTATTTCTTCTGATCTTTATTATGTCCCTCCTTCTGCTGGCTTTGGGCTTCCTTTGTTCTTCTTTTTCCAGTTTCAGTAATCATGACTTTAGACTATTCATTTGGAATTATTCTTCCTTCTTTAAATAGGCCAGGATTGCTGCATACTTTCCTCTAAGGAGTGCCTTCACTGCATCCCACAGAAGTTGGGACTTTGTGCTGTTGTTTTCATTTGTCTCCATATATTGCTTGATCTCTGTTTTAATTTGGTCATTAATCCATTGATTATTTAGGACCATGTTGTTAAGCGTCCATGGGTTTGTGAGCCTTTTTGTTTTCTTTGTACTGTGAAAATCCGTATGCTAACAAACTGGACAACCTAGAAGACATGGACAACTTTCTAGAAAAATACAACCTCCCAAGACTGACCAAGGAAGAAACTTTCTAGTTTTATACCTTTGTGATCTGAGAAGTTGGTTGGTAGAATTTCAATCTTTTCAAGTTCACTGAGGCTCTTTTTGTGGCCTAGTATGTGGTCTATTCTGCAAAATGTTCCATCTGCACTTGAGAAGAATGTGTATCCTGCTGCTTTTGGGTGTAGAGTTCTGTAGATGTCTGTTAGGTCCATCTGTTCTAGTGTGTTGTTCAGTGCATCCATGTCCTTACTTATTTTCTGTCTGGTTGGAGTGAGTGGTGTGTTGAAGTCTCCTAAAATGAATTCTGTTAGCATTTGTTTCACATATGTAGGTGCTCCTGTGTTGGATGCATAGATATTTATAATAGTTATACCCTCTTGTTGGACTGATCCCTTTATCATTATGTAATGTCAATCTTTATCTCTTGTGACTTTCTTTGTTTTGAAGTTTATTTTATCTGATGTAAGTATTGCAACACCTGCTTTTTTCTCCCTATTGTTTGCATGAAATATCTTTTTCCATCCCTTCACTTTTAGTCTGTGTATGTTTTTGGGTTTAAGGTGAGACTCTTGTAGGTAGTGTATAAATGGGTCTTGCTTTTTTATCCATTCTATTTCTCTATGTCTTTTGATTGGTGCATTCAGTCCATTTATGTTTAGGGTGATTATTGATATGTACTTATTGCCATTACAGGCTTTCGATTGATGGTTACCAAAGGTTCAAGGGTAGCTTCTTTACTATCTAACTGTCTAACTTAACTCACTTACTATGCTATTATAAACACAGTGTGATGATTCTTTACTTTTCTCCTTTCTTTTTCTTCCTCCTCCTCTCTTTATATGTTAGGTGTTTTATTCTGTACTCTTTTGTGTCTCCGTTGACTGATTTTGTGAATAGCTGATTTTATTTTGCATTTAGTTAATATTTGGTTGGTCTACTTTCTTTGCTGTGGTTTTATTTTCTCTGGTGACATCTGTTTAGCCTTAGGAGCATATCCATCTAGAGTAGTCCCTTCAAAATACACTGTAGAGATGGTTTGTGGGAGGTACATTCCCTCAACTTTTGTTTATCTTGGAATTGTTTAATCCCTCCTTCAAATTAAAATGATAATCTTGTGGATACTGTATTTTTGGTTCGAGTCCCTTCTGTTTCATTGCATTGAATATATTATGCTGTTCTCTTCTGGCCTGTAAGGTTTCTGCTGAGAAGTCTGATGATAGCTTAATGGGTTTTCCTTTGTAGGTGATCTTTTTTCTCTCTCTGGCTGCTTTTAATACTCTGTCCTTGTCTTGATCTTTGCCCTTTTAATTATTATATGTCTTGGTGTTGTCCTCCTTGGGTCCCTTGTGTTTGGAGATCTGTGGACTCCCATGTTCTGAGAGACTATTTCCTTCTCCAGCTTAGGGAAGTTTTCAGCAATTATTTCTTGAAAGACTATTCTATCCCTTTTTCTCTCTTCTTCTTCTTCTGGTACCCCTATAATGCGAATATAGTTCCATTTGGATTGGTTACACAGTTCTGTTAATATTCTTTCATTCCTAAGAGATCCTTTTATCTCTCTCTGCCTCAGCTTCTCTGTATTCCTGTTCTTTGATTTCTATTCCATTAACAGTCTCTTTCACCTCATCCAGTCTGCTCTTAAATCCTTCCATTGTTTGTTTCATTTCTGTTATCTCCCTCTGGAATTCATCTCTTAGCTCTTGCATATTTCTCTATAGCTCCATCAGCATGATTATGACTTTTATTTTGAATTCTTTTTCAGGAAGATTGGTAATTTCGGTCTCACCAGACCCTCTCTCTGGGCTTTGAGGGATTTTGGACTGAACAAGCTTCTTCTGCCTTTTCATGGCAATGGAAGTGATCGCCGGCAAGTGGAGCACATGTCAGCTGGGAGAAAAAAGTCCCTTCCTGCTTGCTGTTCACCTTACCGTCTCTGCTGCCTGTGTCAGGCAGCAGTGCACAGGGAGCAGCCTCTGGGCTGATACCTTGAGCTGCCATGTATGGGGTGGCCCTCAGGATGGCCTAAGGCATTGGTGGTGGTTGCCGGCAATCAACACATGTTTGCCATGAGAACAGAGCTCCTACATGCTTTCCGGACTCTGTGCCAGCTTCCTCTGCCTGTGTTGGTCGGCCACACATAGTGGGCAGCCTCTTGGCTGATCCCCTGATCTTCCATGTGTGGGGTAGCCCTTGGGCACTGGCAGGGGTTGCAGGTGAGCAGCGTGTGTGTGCCATGAGAATAAAGCCTCTTTATGCCTTCTAAACTCTGCACCAGTCTCCGCTTTCTGTGTCGGTCGACTGTGGGCAGGGCCAGACTCTGGCCCTGGCCTGGTTAGCCGCATGCCTGGAGAAGCCTCTGTGTGGTTGCTGTGGGTGGGGCTGCTCCCTGGTTGCTCCACAGCAATGGTGGATCAGCTGGTTCACTTGCAGGGCTGGCCTGGGGGAATGAGCGGCAGGCTGCCTACTGCCATGAACAGCTTTGGTGCTGTGTTGCCACCCAGGGGGTTAGGGCGCCTGAAGTTCTGGTTATTTAGCAGTTCTGTGCTTTCACTCCCTCCCCACTCTGATTCTTTCCTCCCACCAGTGAGCTGGGTTGGGGGGACTGCTCAGGCCCCGCTGGTATCACAGCTTTGTATCTTACCATTTTTGTGAGTTCTCACAGATGTAGCCGTAGCCTGGCTTGTGTACTGTATCTTCTGGTCACTCTTTTAGGAATAGTTGTATTTGCTGTATTTTCAAAGTATATATGGTTTTGGGAGATTTCTGCCACCCTACTTAAGCTGCCATCTTGAGAATCTCACACCCCCATGCACTTTTAAATGAGAGAAGCAGTTAACAAAACAGCATGAACCTATTTTTGCATTAAAATCATATTTGCCTTTAAAAATGCCTCTCTTGCCACCATCCATAATCCCTCTCTCTTGTTCCTTTAGTTTTAAGATTAGGTAGTTATTTGAGATTATTTGTTTCTGGGGTAAGCCTGTATCACTATAAACTTCCCCAGAGAAGGCTTTTGAATATGTGAATTGTCTCATCAGTTTTGGAAAAATCTCCCCCACTCTCTCTTTAAATGTTGTTTCTATTTCCTTCCCTACCTTTCTTCTCCACTGATGTCAAGGACACTGTTGATTTTTTTTTCCCATAGGGATTTTCTATACCCTATACTATTTTCTGTATTTTCTTTTTTTCATGTTCCATTCTGGCTATTTTCTTCTAATGTATCTTCCTGTTTACTGATTTCAGCAACATCTAATTCATCATTAAACTCATGTGAGTCCTTAATTTGGTCCCTTGATTTTTTTCATTATAATAATTCCCAGATATTTTCCTATTGTCTTTAGTACTTTGATAAAATTTTCATTTTTGGTTTTTATTTCTTGGTCATGTTAACAATAGTACTTTAAAATCTGTTATCTGGTTACTTCATTATCTGGATCCTCATATATCTGCCTTTATTGTGTGTTGTTTTTATCTATTTATTTATTTTTGGTTTGGGTTTCCAAGCTCCTATGCCAGGTGGACAATGGAGTCCATTTTTGTTTTTCTAGTTCCAAGAAGCTGCTAAAAATAATGATAAGCCCCTCATCCATCACTTCTAAATGGTTAGATAACTCCTAAATGAAAAAGTAGTCACTTCTCATTTCCTTCTTATACCAATTATTCACCCTTAATTCTTTTTTGCCTCCTTGACTCTGAAAACTTTCCACAGATTTTTTTTCTATTTTATTAATATTTTCTGGTTATTCTCAATGTAAAGACTGATGTGCATTGTAGAGTCCAACACAACATTTTCTTTCTTTTTGTGAATCTCTGTGCTGCGTCTACACAATTTCTTTGGAAATACTTCTCACATCACACATTGCTTTTTCAATTATTTCTTATCTGCTCTGTAATTGTGTTTCCACAATTTTTTTTTCATCTCTGGAAATTTCCTTTTCTTCAAATCTTCAAATTCATTTCCATTTGTGGTTTGCAACTGTGTACAGCTTAAAAACATATTCTCTTGTTCCACCCTTCTCTTTGCATTAGCATCTTTAATTTCTTTAAACATTTAAGATACTGATTTTGTGTGTTTTATAGTTGACAAGTCTAATATTTTTAGTTATTGGGGCTCTAAATCTGTTGTTCCTGTTGAATGTCACTGCAGCTTGGACTTGTACTGTGTTTGATGATCATGATCCTTAATAATGTGTTTACTGCTTAATTTTAATTTCTGGGAGGTGTTTAGCCCTCAACTGGGGATGCTCTTATCCAGAGAGCATTTACTTCCCTTTCTACTAGCTGTCTGCATCGATTTTAAGAGCCTCTCAATTGGTAGATCCACCTCCTGTCTCTTTCACCCATGCTTAACACTTCCACTAGTTACCTTTCTAAAACAATAGATTTAATCTTGTTACCATCTCCTGCTTGAAAAATCTCAAGTATTTACTCATCTCCATCCAGGAGAAAGCCGACATCTAAGTCCATGCTCAATCAGCTTCCATTCTCCTCCTGTGTCATCTCTACCACTACTTCCCAACCCATATCCTATGTTGACGGTTCAAAAATGTCCATGAGGGGTGGAGCCAAGATGGCGGCATGAGTAGAGCAGTGGAAATCTCCTCCCAAAAACACATAGAGCTATGAAAATATAACAAAGAAAAATCTTCCTAAAATAGAGACCACAGGACACAGGACAACATCCAGACCACATCCACACCTGCAAGAACCCAGTGCCTTGTGAAGGGGGTAAGATACAAGCCCCGGCCCATCAGGACCTGAGCGCCCCTCCCCCTGGCTCCCGGCGGGTGGAAAGAAACCGAGCGGTTTTTTTTTTTTTGCGAGTGCTTTTTGGAAGCCTTAAAGGGACAGGGACCCCGTTGCTAAGGAAGCAGGGTGGCAGGACTGGTGAGCGGGTGCCTGGGACCGGCGCCTGAGGACAAAGAATATCCCGCGTTTTTCCCTGCGGGACCAGTGGGTGGGTGCCTGAGACCGGCGCCTGAGGACAGAGGAAATCGTGCGTTTTCCCCCCCCCCCTTTTTTTTTTCTCTTTTTGGCAAGGGCTTTTTGGAAGCCTTAAAGGGACAGGGACCCTGGTGCTAGGGAGGCAGGGCAGCGGAACTGGTGAGTGGGTGCCTGGGACTGGCACCTGAGGACAAAGAATATCCCGCGTTTTTCCCTGCGGGACCGGTGGGTGGGTGCCTGAGACCGGCACCTGAGGACGGAGGAAATCGTGCGTTTTTCCCCTTTTTTTCCCTCTTTTTGGCGAGTGCTTTTTGGAAGCCTTAAAGGGACAGGGACCCTGGTGCTAGGGAGGCAGGGTGACAGGACTGGTGAGCGGGTGCCTGGGACCGGCGCCAAAGGACAAAGAATATCACGCATTTTTCCCTGCGGGACCAGTGGGCGGGTGCTTTTTGGAAGGCTTGAAGGGACAGGGACCCTGGTGCTAGGGAGGCAGGGCAGCAGGACCAGTGAGCAGGTGCCTGGGACCAGCGCCTGAGGAAAAAAAAGATCGCGTATTTTTTCCTTTTTTTTTTTTTTTTTTTTCTGTTCCCTCTCTCATTGTTGCTGTTGTTGTTTTGGTTTGGAGAGTGCCTTTTGGAAGTCTTAAAGGGGCAGGACAGGTCACTTAGACCAGAGGCAGGGAATCTGGGGATCTCTGGGCACTCTAACCCCCTGGGCAGCAGGGAGCACAGAGGCCCCTTACAGACATAAATAGCCTCCCGGCCGCTCCCCCTCCAACGGGGCTCCACCATTTTGGAGGAGCAGCCCCAGCCAGGCCACGCCCACAGCAACAGCTGAGATAAACTCCATAGCAAATGGGCAGATAGCAGAAGCCCTGTCTGCGCACAGCTGACAAGCATAAGCCACTAGAGGTTGCTATTCTCCCAGGAGAGGAAGGCCACAAACCAACAAGAAGGGAAGCTCTTCCAGCGGTCACTTGTACCAGCTCTGCAAACTATCTCTATCACCATGAAAAGACAAAACTACAGGCAGACAAAGATCACAGAGACAACACCTGAGAAGGAGACAGACCTAACCAGTCCTCCTGAAAAAGAATTCAAAATAAAAATCATGAACATGCTGACAGAGATGCAGAGAAAAATGCAAGAACAATGGGATGAGATGCAGAGAAAAATGCAAGAGCAGTGGGATGAAGTCCAGAGGGACATCACAGATGTCAGGAAGGAGATCACAGAAGTGAAACAATCCCTGGAAGGATTTATAAGCAGAATGGATAAGATGCAAGAGGCCATTGAAGGAATAGAAGCCAGAGAACAGGAACGTATAGAAGCTGACATAGAGAGAGATAAAAGGATCTCCAGGAATGAAACAACACTAAGAGAACTATGTGACCAAGCCAAAAGGAATAATATTCGTATTATAGGGATACCAGAAGAAGAAGAAAGAGGAAAAGGGATAGAAAGTCTCTTTTAAGAAATAATTGCTGAAAACTTCCCCAAACTGGGGGAGGAAATAATTGAACAAACCATGGAATTACACAGAACCCCCAACAGAAAGGATCCAAGGAGGACAACACCAAGACACATAATAATTAAAATGGCAAGGATCAAGGACAAGGAAAGAGTTTTAAAGGCAACTAGAGAGAAAAAGGTCACCTATAAAGGAAAACCCATCAGGCTAACATCAGACTTCTCGACAGAAACCCTACAGGCCAGAAGAGAATGGCATGATATACTTAATGCAATGAAACAGAAGGGCCTTGAACCAAGGATACTGTATCCAGCACGACTATCATTTAAATATGATGGCGGGATTAAACAATTCCCAGACAAGCAAAAGCTGAGGGAATTTGCTTCCCACAAACCACCTCTACAGGGCATCCTACAGGGACTGCTCTAGATGGGAGCACCCCTAAAAAGAGCACAGAACAAAACACACAACATATGAAGAATGGAGGAGGAGGAATCAGAAGGGAGAGAAGAAAAGAATCTCCAGACAGTGTATGTAACAGCTCAATAAGAGAGCTAAGTTAGGCAGTAAGATACTAAAGAAGCTAACCTTGAAACTTTGGTAACCATGAATCTAAAGCCTGCAATGGCAATAAGTACATATCTCTCAATAGTCACCCTAAATGTAAATGGACTTAATGCACCAATCAAAAGACACAGAGTAATAGAATGAATATAAAAGCAAGACCCATCTATATGCTGCATACAAGAAACTCACCTTAAACCCAAAGACAAGCATAGACTAAAAGTCAAGGGATGGAAAAACATATTTCAGGCAAACAACAGTGAGAAGAAAGCAGGGGTTGCAGTACTAATATCAGACAAAATAGACTTCAAAACAAAGAAAGTAACAAGAGATAAAGAAGGATACTACATAATGATAAAGGGCTCAGTCCAACAAGAGGATATAACCATTCTAAATATATATGCACCCAATACAGGAGCACCAGCATATGTGAAGCAAATGCTAACAGAACTAAAGAGGGAAATACACTGCAATGCATTCATTTTAGGAGACTTCAACACATCACTCACCCTGAAGGATAGATCCACCGGGCAGAAAATAAGTTAGGACACAGAGGCACTGAACAACACGCTAGAACAGATGGACCTAATAGACGTCTATAGAACTCTACATCCAAAAGCAACAGGATATACATTCTTCTCAAGTGCACATGGAACATTCTACAGAATAGACCACATACTAGCTCACAAAAAGAGCCTCAGTAAACTCCAAAATATTGAAATTCTACCAACCAATTTTTCAGACCACAAAGGTATAAAAGTAGAAATAAGTTCTACAAAGAAAACAAAAAGGCTCACAAACACATGGAGGCTTAACAACATGCTACTAAATAATCAATGGATCAATGAACAAATCAAAATAGAGATCAAGGAATATATAGAAACAAATGACAACAACAACACTAAGCCTCAACTTCTGTGGGACGCAGCGAAAGCAGCCTTAAGAGGAAAGTATATAGCAATCCAGGCACACTTGAAGAAGGAAGAACAATCCCAAATGAATAGTCTAACATCAAAATGATCAAAACTGGAAAAAGAAGAACAAATGAGGCCTAAAGTCAGCAGAAGGAGGGACATAATAAAGATCAGAGAAGAAATAAACAAAATTGAGAAGAATAAAACAATAGCTAAAATCAATGAAACCAAGAGCTGGTTCTTTGAGAAAATAAACAAAATAGATAAGCCTCTAGCCCAACTTATTAAGAGAAAAAGAGAATCAACCCAAATCAACATAATCAGAAATGAGAATGGAAAAATCATGACAGACTCCACAGAAATACAAAGAATTATTAAAGACTACTATGAAAACCTATATGCCAACAAGCTGGAAAACCTAGAAGAAATGGACAACTTCCTAGAAAAATACAACCTCCCAAGACTGACCAAGGAAGAAACACAAAAGTTAAACAAACCAATTACGAGCAAAGAAATTGAACCAGTAATCAAAAAACTACCCAAGAACAAAACCCCGGGGCCGGACAGATTTACCTCAGAATTTTATCAGACACACAGAGAAGACATAATACCCATTCTCCTTAAAGTGTTCCAAAAAATAGAAGAAGAGGGAATACTCCCAAACTCATTCTATGAAGCCAACATCACCCTAATACCAAAACCAGGCAAAGACCCCACCAAAAAAGAAAATTACAGACCAATATCCCTGAGGAATGTAGATGCAAAAATACTCAATAAAATATTAGCAAACAGAATTCAACAGTATATCAAAAGGATCATACACCATGACCAAGTGGGGTTCATCCCAGGGATGCAAGGATGGTACAACATTCGAAAATCCATCAACATCATCCACCACATCAACAAAAAGAAGGACAAAAACCACATGATCATCTCCATACATGCTGAAAAAGCATTTGACAAAATTCAACATCCATTCATGATAAAAACTCTCAGCAAAATGGGAATAGAGGGCAAGTATCTCAACATAATAAAGGCCATATATGATAAACCCACAGCCAGCATTATACTGAACATCGAGAAGCTGAAAGCATTTCCTCTGAGATCGGAAACCAGACAGGGATGCCCACTCTCCCCACTGTTATTTAACATAGTACTAGAGGTCCTAGCCACGGCAATCAGACAAAACAAAGAAATACAAGGAATCCAGATTGGTAAAGAAGAAGTTAAACTGTCACTATTTGTAGATGATATGATACTGTACATAAAAAACCCTAAAGACTCCACTCCAAAACTACTAGAACTGATATTGGAATACAGCAAAGTTTCAGGATACAAAAATAACACACAGAAATCTGTAGCTTTCCTATACACTAACAATGAATCAATAGAAAGAGAAATCAGGAAAACAATTCCATTCACCATTGCATCAAAAAGAATAAAATACCTAGGAATAAACCTAACCAAAGAAGTGAAAGACTTATACTCTGAAAACTACAAGTCACTCTTAAGAGAAATTAAAGGGGACACTAATAAATGGAAACTCATCCCATGCTCATGACTAGGAAGAATTAATATCATCAAAATGGCCATCCTGCCCAAAGCAATATACAGATTTGATGCAATCCCTCTCAAATTACCAGCAACATTCTTCAATGAATTGGAACAAATAATTCAAAAATTCATATGGAAACACCAAAGACCCCGAATAGCCAAAGCAATCCTGTAAAAGAAGAATAAAGGAGGGGGGATCTCACTCCCCAACTTCAAGCTCTACTACAAAGCCATAGTAATCAAGACAATTTGGTACTGGCACAAGAACAGAGCCACAGACCAGTGGAACAGATTAGAGACTCCAGAAATTAACCCAAACATATATGGTCAATTAATATTTGATAAAGGAGCCATGGACATACAATGGCAAAATGACAGCCTCTTCAACAGATGGTGCTGACAAAACTGGACAGCTACATGTAGGAGAGTGAAACTGGACCATTGTCTAACCCCATATACAAAGGTAAACTCAAAATGGATCAAAGACCTGAATGTAAGTCATGAAACCATTAAACTCTTGGAAAAAAACATAGGCAAAAACCTCTTAGACATAAACATGAGTGACCTCTTCTTGAACATATCTCCCCGGGCAAGGAAAACAACAGTAAAAATGAGCAAGTGGGACTACATTAGCTGAAAAGCTTCTGTACAGCGAAAGACACCATCAATAGAACAAAAAGGAACCCTACAGTATGGGAGAATATATTTGAAAATGACAGATCCGATAAAGGCTTGACGTCCAGAATATATAAAGAGCTCACACGCCTCAACAAACAAAAAACAAATAACCCAATTAAAAAATGGGCAGAGGAACTGAACAGACAGTTCTCTAAAAAAGAAATACAGATGGCCAACAGACACATGAAAAGATGCTCCACATCGCTAATTATCAGAGAAATGCAAATTAAAACTACAATGAGGTATCACCTCACACCAGTAAGGATAGCTGCCATCCAAAAGACAAACAACAACAAATGTTGGCGAGGCTGTGGAGAAAGGGGAACCCTCCTACACTGCTGGTGGGAATGTAAATTAGTTCAACCATTGTGGAAAGCAGTTTGGAGGTTCATCAAAATGCTCAAAACAGACCTACCATTTGACCCAGGAATTCCACTCGTAGGAATTTACCCTAAGAATGCAGCAATCAAGTTTGAGAAAGACAGATGCACCCCTATGTTTATCGCAGCACTATTTACAATAGCCAAGAATTGGAAGCAACCTAAATGTCCATCGGTAGATGAATGGATAAAGAAGATGTGGTACATATACACAATGGAATACTACTCAGCCATAAGAAGTGGAAAAATCCAACCATTTGCAGCAACATGGATGGAGCTGGAGAGTATTATGCTCAGTGATATAAGCCAAGCGGAGAAAGAGAAATACCAAATGATTTCACTCATCTGAGGATTATCGGAACAAAGGAAAAACTGAAGGAACAAAACAGCAGCGGAATTACAGAACCCAAAAATGGAGTAACAGGTACCAAAGGGAAAGGAACTGGGGAGGATGGGTGGGCAGAGAGGGTTAAGGGGGAGGGAAGAAGAAGGGGGGTATTAAGATTAGCATGCATGGGGGGGAGGGAGAAAGGGGAGGGTGGGCTGCACAACACAGAGAGGACAAGTAGTGACTCTACAACATTTTGCTAAGCTGATGGACAGTAACCGTAATGTGGTTGTTAGGGGGGACCTGATATAGGGGAGAGCATAGTAAACATAGTATTCTTCATGTAAGTGTAGATTAAAAATGAAAAAAAAAAAAGAAAGAAAGAAAAAAAGAAAAGGGAGATTACTCCTTGATAGGATAAAACTATTGGTAAATCAAAGATCAACGCATGCTTTAAATATCCTTAATGTTGATCACTTAAAGGGTGTCAGATGATCAGCTATGGAGGTACTCTTTTCTAATAATATTCCTTTCTCTTAATTAAAAAAAAAAAAAAGCAGTTACTGTGTGCTGACCTCCAATGAGTTCTGCACAGTGGTATAGAGGGCATGTCAAAGTGTGGGCAAAGGGTCTGTTTGTTTCCATGCAGAAGATCAAGGCCTAGCTTGGATACCCAGAAAATGAACTAAGATACGATATGAGGAGGAGCTTCTGGCATCAGCACTCTCTGGAGGACTTGTGCTGGGGGATGATCATCAAAAAGCCTCCACAGGGATCCGGGCGATGCTGCCATTGTGGCTGCATCCAGCCCACCGTCTCCTGGACTTGCCATAGGAATGAGGAGGGAGATGTCTAGGCTGGCATGCGCATACAGTGAGACAACGAATTTGACCAGATCTGTACTGTTGGAACTCAACCAGGAGTTGGGAGGGGTGCAAGTTGTAGCACTCCAAAATCTTATGACTATAGACTATCTACGGTTAAAAGAACATATGGGATGTGAACAGATCCCAGAAATGGGCTGCTTTAATTTGTCTGATTTCTCTCAAACTGTTCAAGTACAATTGGACAATATCCATCATATCATAGACAAATTTTCACAAATGCCTAGGCTGCCTAAATGGTTTTCTTGGCTTCACTGGAGATGGATGGTAATTATAGATTTCCTTTGTTTATGTCACCGTATTCCTATTATGTTAATATGTGTGTGCAAATTAGTAGTTTAAAACCTATACATACTTAAGGATCTCTACAAGAAGATATGTCAAAGAAATAATCAATCCTCCCATATTTCCTTCCTTATGCTACATCTATAGCTTTTCTTCTTTCTTCCTAATTACAACCCTTAAATAGAATTCGTGCCTCATATCGAATTTACCGAGTATCATAATTCCTCCAGGTGGTAAAGATACCTCGAGACAGGTGCTGGGCATAGAAGCCACAGGGCATAAATCTGCAAAGAAGTAAAAAGCTAACCTTTTCAAACAATATGGCTTCTCTCTCACTTACCAACTTTACATTTCCCTGTATGGCCCCGGAAGATGACTGGTTAGCCAGAGACGGGTAAGATTCCTCAAGGGAGGAACAACCTAAGACAGGCACAGTCGCAGGGGGGCCATCAGGTGAGAATTTGGGGATCAACAGAGGTGAGGCTTAGAACCTTACCCCCGCTGTTTTGAGATAAATCTTCTGCATCTGTGGATGTTTTATTGCCCTTGTCTAGCTTGGATTAACATTTAGTCTACAGGCACATACCTGATCATCTAAATTTGCTCTCTTATAGCACTAAAGTATGTTTTCTACCTTTATCTTGTATCTACCTACCACTTCAGCATTTTATTAAAAATAAAAATAATAATAATAATAAAGGGAGAAATGTGGGATCAACATATAAATCAAGTACAAAAATCAAACGAATATTCATATTTGACCTGATTGTTTATAGGTCATAATGCGTGATCAAAACGGAAAGTTTCTGTGATGAATGCCCTTGTACTGTTCACCATGTAAGAATTTATTCACTATGTAAGAATTCGTTCACCATGTAAGAACTTGTTCGTTATGCTTCAGAAGATTGGAGACTGACGACAATTAGACTTGAGATGGATTAATGATTGTGCATTGAGCATTGACCCCCCTATACTGAATTTTATTGTTGTTAACAACCATTTGATCAATAAATGAGAGATGCCCTCTCAAAAAAAAAATGTCCATGAGGATATATATACAAGCCAGGAAAATATGATAATTTGTTATTGTGAAATTTTTCTATAAAGACCACTTCACCTGACAGCACGCTCTAATTCTGTGGGAAATGGAGTGGACAAAATACACAATCAATTTAATAAACTTGTTGGGGCAAAATTTGGTATACAAACATACAGAAGAGGAAGTTAGATGTTATGAGTGTTGAATTAAGCTGTTGAAAACAAAATAAATGCTTTGGATTGCATGGCTCTCAAGCTGAGTTCAAGCTGAATAATAAATGTACAACTATTGTCTCCCTAACAGAAATCAGGTAGAGGCCAATCGGGAGTATGCACATGTCTTTTTGTGCCAAGATGTCTAACCAATTGAAACAATAACTGAAGAGGGCTAGGCCTTTGCATTTAAAGGTTAGGCCTTTAAAGTCACCAGAGTGTGGTGGGATAGGTTAATAAATGAACAATGAAAGAAAAATCCCTGGTAGAACACCACTGTGCCTGAAGTTCTGCTTTGTTTCAAATTCAGAGGAGCTAAGTAAACACATATAATCTTTTGCTGAATTCCTTTTTCTTGCAACCCTCAAGTAATCACTTGAGAGAGTAATTAAAGGTATACCTATTTCCACTACTTATATAAATATACATCGTAAAGGATGCTCTACAGCAGGGAACCATCAATTTAAAAAGTCATGGGTAAGAAAAAACAAGGTTAAAAATTAGAACAGAAAGTTAAAAAATCAACAGTAGCCAGATTCAAAGGGCCACATACTGACACCTTGTATGATTTTACTTATATGAAGCTTCCAGAATAGGCAAATTTGTAGAAATGGAAAGTAGATTAGTAGTTGCCCATGGCAGAAGGAAGGGGGAATAGGATGCATCAGCTCGTGGACACAGGGTTTCCTTTTGGGGGATGAAAATGTTCTGGAACTAGATCGTGGTAGTGGTCGCACAATGCTATGGAATATTGAAAACTACTTTATTGGACACATTAAAGTGGTGAACTTATGGTATGTTAAGTACAGCTCAACAATAACAATAAAGACAGGAAAGTCTTCACAGACATCATGAAGGTTATAAGATAAATCGGGAAGCTGCAAACAATAATGGAGAGCTGTCCCAGAAACAGTGAAGGTGCTAAGAAAAGAGATGGAAGTAGTGCTCGAAAAGAAAATAAAGCATATGAGGAAGGCACCAGCACATGGACAGCAGAGAACAGAAGGAGTTTTTGAAATGAATTCATTACGGACTCACACTTGGTGAAAGACCTTATAAGAATATGGTCTCCTGTGAGGTTCCCTATAGACAAGGAGAGGAAAAAGGGTTAGAAGGTGGGCTCAGAGCAAATCCTCTGCACAAGCCCCCTCTAGGGGAGGCAGACGGAGCAGTTGGGGTTTAGTATTGCACAGGGCTTATCCCCTGTCTACATCCAGCTCTCCCACTTATTCACATTGTGATTTTGAGGTAGTTAATCCCCCTGATTTTCGATTTTCCCTTTTGTAAAATGGGTAATAATAATGTCTGCTTCAATGGAACATTGCAGAGATTACATAGTGGAGCTCTCTAGCTACCTACATGCATATCCTAATGCTGAGAATAATGGATATTCTATATGGATAACCTAATGTTGAGCACCATGCCTGACACAGCATGAGCATTTATTCAGTTGCTGTAGTGATTAGAAGTATTATTATTTTTCTTACATTTATTTTTACCTGTAGCAGTGGTAGTGTTGGCAATAGTAGATGCTGATGCTTTTCCGTATTTTAAATCTCACTATTCCCCAGGTTGTGAGGTCTGTTCCAGCCAAGCCAGTCTATTTCCTGTGTCTCTAATACATCTTGTACTTTTTATTTCTTCGTTTCTCCTGCCTTGGTTCAAGCCATTTCCTCTTCCCGAAATGCCACCTTCTCCCTTCCCTTTGAAGTTCTACTTCTCTTCCAAGACTCATCACTGCTGACACTGCCTCTGTGATCCTCTTCTCATTGACCACTCCTTTCTCCGAACTCCTGCTGTCATACGTTCGTTCTCAACTGTACCGATTTTGGTTCACATGCATATGGGTGTTGAGTCACATCTCTTGAGGATGATACAAGATAAAAGGAAAAAGCGTTGGGGGAGAGAGAGGGGACACGAAGCAGATGGCAAAGCCAGATTGCACTTGTAGCCATGCGGGAGGGGAAGTAGATCGGATAAGAGAAATAAACTGGATCTCTGAAACCATACCCAATGCCGGTTACATCCGTCAGCACCAATAACTTTGGAACCAAACCATGAAAAGTTTTGTTGATTTATTCACAAAGCTATAAATGGTTTGTCATGTCCTAAAATCACTCAGGATAAAGCTGTCCTAACCAAACTGAAGGCTCTATAGCCGGCATGTGGAGCTAATGGTGGAACATGGCAGGAAAAGAAGGTATTTTGGACAATGTTTATTCAGCTCCAGCACATTGAGGTGGTTATGTAAAGATTACCTAAAATTTACCATCAAAGCAGCTGATTTATTTTGCTATGGGACAAAAACAGATTCAGAATGAGGAGGGAGCCATTACTGAATCATAAAACCACAACGATACTAAACATTTAGATAGAAGTCTAGGAATAAGCAATAAAACACCTTTTAGTATGTACGTTACCTGAAACAAAGTAAAAAAATAACTCATATGTTTTTGTTAAAATTGTGTGGGTGGAAGCTTTTTTAAAAGTTTGAAGCAGTGAGTTGAATTCAATTTGCAATCCTTATCATTAACTTAAAATCTGTGAAATGCTATTTAATATCTCATTAAAATAAATATATTAAATGAAAAAAATAGTTTATTTGTTTATTTACCATTATTGACACATTTTCATGGGTTTGGAGAAAATCACTTCAATCCTAACTCTCCTTAAATTTTTTTTTTCCATAAGAAAACTCTGAATTCTGCTTTCACAAAGTTCTTAAGACTATAAGCTCCATGCTTAGGAAAAGAACTCTTCATTACCATTTTAAAATGTAGAAACACAGACAAAATGAGAACAAATAAATTGTCAGAAGTCAGACTTAGACTTGTGATAGAGCCTATCAGAAACATCAGAAACTGGGTTTTTAATTCTTTCATGGTCTCCGCACTGTGTACTAGCTTGGTTGCCCTGCCATTTCATGCAGACTTGCAATGAACTTGAAGCAGCCTCAGTAAGTAGAATCTCATACAGCTTAATTTGTAACGTGTTAGAACTTTTCAATATGGTTTCCACACTTCTATTTTTGTTTACTTTTCATTACATTTTCTAATGAGTTAATCCTAGAGTTTAAGAAACCCACTGACTTTTATATGTTGATCTTGTATCTTGCAAACTTGCTGAAGCCTTTCATTAGTTCTGAAATGATGACCTTTTTGGGAAAGTGATCTGCAATTAAAATTGCTTGTGTCTCTCATCTCAATATTTATAGTTTCTATTTCTTTTCGTTTTCTTATTGCATCACCTAGGGTCTTAGCAACAAATGTAAGCTCTGGGTTTTACTATTGCTTCAGTTTTGCTCCCTAAAGAATGTGGTGGCTCTAGATTTCTAGTAGATACTCACAATCTAATTGAGAAAAATCTCTTTTGTTTTTATTTTTCTAAAACATTTCCTAAAGTCAAGAATTGGTGTCAAATTTTATCAAATTATTTTTAGCATCTTTTGAGATAAATTATCTTTCTCCTTTTATCTGTTAACACTCTGAATTATATAGGTAGATTTTCTTTGTGGGAACATTATTGCATTCCTGGAGTAAACATTATTTGGTTATGTTAGATTATTTTTTTCAATATTCTGTTGGAATCAATTTGCTATCACTTCTTTAGGATTTTTACAAGTATGTTCATAACAGAGCTTAGCCAATGTTTTCCTCATACTTTCCTTGTCTTGGGTTATATTAGCTTTGTAAAATAAGCTGAGTCACTTTTCACCATTTGTCTTGTTCAAGAATATTTTATGTAACTTTGGAATGATCTATTCATTGAAGGTTTGGTAAAACCTACCTATAAGATTACCTAAACTTGATACCTAGATTTTCTTTTTTGGTATCTTTATACATGTCATATTTTTTTCTCTCTGTGATTCCTAGTGCAATTTTTTTTGCTCTTCTTTGAGTCAATTTTGATCATTTGTATTTGAAAATCATCAACTTCTAAGATTTCAAGACATGTTGGTACAAAATTAGAACTTCTACGTGTCCTTTGTCTCAACAGAATGGTGACAATATAAGTCAAAAGAAGTAAAGAACCTCAAAAAACAGTTTTGGGAATGTAGCTGAGGCCCCTGGGGCCCCATCTCATTTTCCCTGATCCTCACCTGATTGCAGGTCCATTTGCAATTGTCATTTCTGTGTGAGGTCAGACTGGCCTCAGGCTTCTCTGCAAATAAAGGACTGAAAGGAAGAACCCTCAGGAAGAGTAGGTAGGATTGAGCCCTGTGGACACAGAGGTGGGAGGCCCTCTAGGCAGAGGGAAGAGCTAGAGCAAAGTGTTAATACAGAAATGTGCCACCGTGTGTGAGGACCAGCACAGGCACTGGTGTGGCTGGAAAGGAGTGGGTGAGGGAGCACAGAAGGAGGCGGAATCAGAGAGGCAAAGGAGGCCAGGACATGTGGTGCTTTGAAGGCCATTGTTCAGGCTTTGGCTTTTACTCTGAGTGATGTGTGAAGCCATTTCTGGGATTTGCACGGACCTGACCTGAGCTTTATCTGTAAAGACTTCATATCGGCTATTGTTTTTTGAATAGATTTGAGAGCAGGGGAGGGTTCCAGGCCAAGGTTGAAGATAAAAATCTCTTAGGATGCCCTTAGAGTGCTCCACACAAACATTGATGGTATTTCAGAAATGGATGGTAGCCAGGGACATGGTGAGTGAGATGCTGAACATATTTGAAGGTAGAGATAGCACTGGATTGCCTGTGGAGCTTGAGAGAAATAGGAGAGAGTCAAGCATGCCTAGAAGGTTTCTAGCTTGAATGGCATACAGGAATTCCATCTGGGACATAGCAAATGAGAGATGTTTATTAGACATTCCTGTGAAAAGCTGAATACACCAGTGTGGGGTTCCAGAAGGAGCTCTGGCAGCTGTTTAGGAGACCAAAGAAGATCCTGAAGGGACTGAGTGGGATAGAGCCAAGGACCATCCGTGGGTGCAGCCCCTGACATGCTGAAGTTAGAAGGTGAGGCCGAAGAGGTGGAGCAGGGAAGGAGACTGAGACGAAAGAGACAGGGAGGTGTAGGGAAAGCTAAGAGTGAGTGATACCTTGGAAGCCCAGTGAAGACAATGTCTCACAGAAGGATGGAGTGATCCATAGTTGAAAATGTGGTTGATGTGGCCAAAAAAAAAAAAATATGAGAACTGATCACTGACCACTGGATTTAGCAATGTGGACCTCACTGGTGACTTGGCTGAGAGTAGTTTCTGTGATTTGGCCAAAGTCTGGTTAGAATGAGTGAAAAGAAATGGGACAAGAAATTGGAGGCATTGAGAACATTTAGCTTTTAAAAAGAGTTCTGCTGCAAAGAACAAGAATATTGGGCAAGAACTGATGGGTGAAATGGGATCAAGGAAAGGTGAGGTGTTTGTTCCCTGTTTTCTTTTCTTGAGAAATACCAGCATATTGGAAAACTGATAAGAATGCTATAGTACAGAGCTGAAAATGGATGAGAGAGGCATGTATTGCTGGAGTGAGGTTCCCTGATCAGGCAAGTGGGAACAACATAAGAGTGGCTTCAGATATGGGTATGGATGGTTTTTTGTGGAGACAGGAAAGCAGAATGTGTGGGTGCAGGTGGTAGGTGAGCAGAGGCTGTGATGGGAACTGATGTAGGTCCCCGCCTGGTGGCTTTGATAATCGCAGGAGAGTATGAAGCAAGGTCTCTAGCTAAGAATTAGGAAGAGGCAGGAGGCATTGAAGGCATGAGTAGAGAGGATAAAGAGTGAGATAGTTACCCAGGATATTGGAAGAGAATCATCCACGAAAGTATATGTGATTGCAGGCAGCATAAAGGTCCACTTGAGGGTGATAATCGTGAATTATATTGAGGCCAATGTGTCTGTGTATATTTTCCACCCATTTTCAGCTTGTGTGCAGTAGCAGGGGTGACAGAATGGTTCATTTAAATAAGGTTCTGCTTTTGCTAAGTGAGAACAATAAAGATAGAGGAAAGCAAGGGAGCTAAAGGTATGCACAAGGGAATAACTGTAATTCACCATGGAATGTCAGCTGGGTAAGAAGGATCTAGAAGGTCAAAAGGGTGAGAACCATAAATTGGAGGGCCTCCTGACCAGAGGCCCTGGTGAGGCTGGAAAATTGTGGAGGTCAGAATACCAGATGCCCTGAGCAGATTGTCAAGAAATGACAGTAAGGATGGCTTGTAGTTGGTGGTGGTAACAAAGTCTAGATTATGAGCAGCTGAAATTTGTTGAGTTCAGATTTATCATTATTTTTCTAATTGCTTTATCTGAGCTTTTCCCCTTTTGTCCTTGTCATTATTTCATTCCTTTCCTATGAGCTAGTAATTAGTATTCAGGTATGTTAATTTGAGTTCTTTCTACTAAATTTATTAATTCTGTATTTGTGCTTTTTAGCACCAAGTTTATCCTCTGAAATTTTCTTTCTTTGCCTTTCTGTTTTTTACCATATCATCTCTGATATCTTACCACATTGAATTTATGTTCTATTGACAATCTTCTAGTGTTCTGATAATTTGTGTCAATTTTTTCTAATAAGGTGTAATTCACATAAAGTGAGATGCATGCAATTTCAATCTGTTTTGACAAATGTGTTCACCCAAGTGACCTCTCTTCTCCCAAGATATATTTATTTTATTCCAGAAATGCCCTTGTACTTCCTCTTAGTCATTCATTCCCAGAAGCAACCACTTACCTGGCTTTCTGCTCAGCATAATTTTTTTAAATTCTTACTGATTGTTACATAAATGACTAGTTCATTACTTAGAACCATTGAGAAATATTTCATTGTATAATACATCCATTCTTTAACTGGTCATGATGAGCTGCTCTCAGTCTGGGAATATCATGAATAAAATTGGCCTGAATATCCTGTACAGGGTTTTTTGTGGACATATATTTTCTTTCCTTTTGATAAATACCTAGAAATGAGATTTCCAGGTCATCCAATGGAGATATGTTTTTAAGAAACTCCCAAGCCATTTTCAAAGTGATTGTACAATTTTCCTCTCCATGTGTAAGAATTCCAGCTATTCCATTTCCTCCCCAGAATTTGGTGTGATCAATCATTTTCCTTTCAGCCAGTCTTGTGGGTGTGTATATAATCTTGTTGTTTTAATTTGCATTTTCCAAATCAACTGCAGTAATGAGAGAACTCTGACATGCACATTTTGCCCATTCCTGTGTCTTCCTATCTATTTAAATCTTTTGCCCATTTTTATTAGGTCACTTATAATTTACTATTGAGTTGTAAAAGCTTTTATATATTGTGGATACAGGCCCTTAATGAAATATATGTACAATGAATATGATCTTCCAATCTGTGGCTTGTCCATTAATTTTCTTAACGGTTTCTTTGATGAGTTACATTTTTGATGAGATCCAGTTCATCATTTTTAAATGGTTAGTTAGTATTGTTTTCTGTGTTCTATTTAAGAAGTCTTTCTATCTTTATGTTGAGATTTCTTTTCCTTACGTTTTCATCTAGAAGGTTTATACTTCCAGGTTTTACATTTAGATTTGTGATGCATTGCAAATTAGTTTGTGATATGTTGTGAGGTAGGGATTGAAGTTCATTTTTTACCATATAAAATTCCAGTTGTTTCAGCAACATTTGTTAAAGAGGTTTTACTTTTCCCATTGAACTGTTTTGGCATTTTCATTAAAAAAATTTGATTATAAGTGGGCCATTCATTCTGTTCCAATAATCTATTTATGTGTCATTTTGCCAATATCACATTGATTGTCTTGATTATAGTCACTTAGGAATAAAGCTTTAAGCAAGGTAGAGTAAGAGCTCCAATGCTATTCTGTTTTTCCTTTTCATAGTCATTTTGGGTTACTTGGCATGACCATATAAATTTCAGAATTATCTTCTCAATTTCTACAAAAAGAAGAAAACCAAAAAAAAAAAAAAACTCTGCTTGGCTCTCTAGATTAGGCTTGGAAGAATTGTCCTGTTACCACTACTGAGTCTTGCAGTGCATGAACCCATCATATCTTTCTAGTTATTTAGACTTTCTGTATCATATCTCTTGGCAATATTTTACAGTTTTCCAGGCAGAGAGCTAACACATCCTTTGTTAGATTTATCTTTAGGTATTTTGCATTTTGGAGTATTTTGCTAATGACATTTTAATACATTTTTAACTTTGGATCATTTTAGACTTACAAGGAAGTCGCAAAGGTGGTACAGAGAGTTCCTGTACACCCTTCACTTAGTTTTCCTTACTGTTCACATCTTATTGCCACAGTAGATCTATAGTGACCAGGCAACCGATGTGTGTGCAGACTGTGAACCACACTGCAGACTTTAATCAGATTTCACTAGGTTTTCCACTAATGTCCTTTTCCTGCACCAGAGCCCTTGTAACATCTAGTGGTGAGGACCCCTCTGTCTCCTCTTCTCTCTGACAATTTCTTAGTCTTCCTTTCTTCTTTATGACCTTGATCATTTTGAGGAGCACTGGTTAGATATTTTGCAGACTTACCCTCAACTTGAGTTCATCTGTTTTTTTTTTTTCTCACAGTCGGACTGGGGTTATGGGCTTTGGGGAAGGATGCCATAGAGATGAAGAGTTCTTCTCATATCATACCAGACTCACTCTCGGCATGATTTTTCCCTGATGATAATAGCTATGATCATCTGGCCAGGGTAGATGGTCAGTTACAATTTTTACCCTTTTGCATATACTACTCTTTGGAAGCATGTTACCTCCTGGAGAGGGCAGTATCTACATAAACTTCTTGAATTCTTGTGCAAGGAACATTTGTCTATCCTCCTTTCCTTCTCTCTCTCTGTCTTTCCCTCCTTCCCTCCCTCCCTCCCTCCCTGCCTTCCTTCCTTCATTCCTTCCTTAGATCAGCATGGATTCATGGGTATTTATTTTATTTGGGGGCGTATAATCAAACGTTACATTATTTATTTTTTGCTCAAATTGGTCCAGCCTCAGCCCTTGGGAACCCTTTCAGGTTGGCTCCTGTGCCCCTATGGTGCACACTATCCTTTTGTTCTTAGAGTATTTCCTTATTTTCTGGCCTTTTAAGAAGCTCCAGCGTCAATTTTGCAAGATGCCCCAGAACCACCCATCTCCCCAAGGAGCCCTGGTTCCCTTATTGGACAGTAACAGATGTGAGCACCTGGCGTGCTCCTTGCTGCTCAGTGTTGCTGCCTCTATGATCTCAGTGGGCTGACCTAAAAAATACATGTGTGTCTACTAACCTATGTATACGACATCTCTACAGTCATTTCTGTATGTATCCACCTGTATTGATATTAAGCGAAACTTGAGTTCATAGCTATGTCTCCAACTCTAATCCAGTGCACCTTGCTGGATTTTTGCTGCACACTTTTCTCCACTTCTTTTTTATAATTTCCCTCTCCAACAGTGGGGGAAACTGGCTCTTAACATCCACCATCCATGTATTTATTTGTTCAACTCAGTATAAGTGTAATAGTTCCAGAACTGTTGACCAGTTCTCCCCTGAGAAACAACAGTACCAGCTGGAGGGCAGCATTCATGCACAGCTGCTTTTGTCCTTAGTGTTCAGGTTTTCAGTCAAAATACTGTTTTCCACAGGTACTTAACGTCAATTCCTTTCCCTCCATCTCCTCTGCAAGGTTCTGCCATATACTTTTTTGTCATGTCAGGATTCCATTCTGGGATTCTCTAACTTACAGGATTTAAAAAAATTTTTTTGACTTTGTGTATGTTAAAGTTCACTTTTTGTGTTGTCAACTTTTATGGGTTTTGATAAATGCATATTGTTCTTTGCTCACCACTCCATTCCCAACCACAGTGGTTCCACCACCTGAACGATTCTATCCCCTTTTGTCATGAGCTGCTCCCTCTTCCCACGACCCTGGCAACCACTGATACAGAGCTTCCCATCCCTGTAGTTTTGCCTTTTCTAGAGTGTCACAGGAGTGGAACCATAATGCATGTAGCCTTTCAGTCTGGCTTGTTTCTCTTATCAAACACCAGAGAGGTAGGAATGTTTTTGGATAGGCTACATTTTTATGGATGAGTGACCCTATAAAGAAACTTTAGTGACAGATGGAGAAACAAAAGACTTTAAAAATCTATCTTAAATTTGTAAAATTATCATTTTCAAAATGCTTATTCTTAGTAGTATATTACTTGTTACTTGATTTCCACACTACCCAACAGGTAAGCCACTATTGTGATGAGGAATCTAAGGTTCAGAGAGGGTGGGTGATTTTTCCAAAGCTGCACAGCTGGTAAGTGCCTCTGGTACTTTAATTTAGCTTTGCAATGTTCAGTCCAGCAATGTTTTCATGCAGTGCTTTTCCACTGTGCCTTGGACCGTGGTACTACACATCATTGTCAGTGGACCATCAAGTCTTCATCAATGAGTAAAATTCATTTTCAGGACAGTGGGTAGGTGCTTGATCTACATGAATTCCACCATGTGAACCTCAGTGGTGGGGTCAGGGAAACAGAAAAGGAGAGAGACATGAACAGCACAAGTGTGTCACCTGCCACTGCATACAGAGAATGCCCTCCAACCAGTGCAAAACTGTCTCCTCTTGGCCTCAGCCCCTGCCTGTGTCTCATGGTGCAGACATACCGTAGTCTTGGGAATGATACCAGAGTTTAAAAATGCAAATTTTTTGCCCTACATCTCCCATAATTATAAGTCAACCGTGTCATCAGGGACCCAACAAATATAACTGAGGTTGATGCAACTCTGGGAGAAACTGGCATTGCTAGTCTAATGGCCAGAGTATATATCAACGTGTATCAGTATTTTACAAAGTTTAAGAAAGTTTTTAAGGCAACTTTGTCTAGATGGAATCTTTCCTTACTTGTGGACTTTATACCTTATACTCCACTTAAGATGCAGCTCCATTATTTGCCAGGTAGAAAGGAGAGGTGCATTCCATGTAGAGGCAACAGCTTTTGCAAAGCAAAGGAGAACCAGGGCGCTGGGTGCATGGACACTACCCTGGGGCTGAGCAAGTTGATTCATAGAACAGTTCCTTGAGTTAAACTCATTTCTTAATATGGTACCAGTGCTATTCTTTTATGTTTGAAAAGTTTGTCAAAGTCATGATCAAAACCAAGAAACTCTTATTTTTTTTTAGAGTTGGCAGATTTTAGAGCATGGTAGAAAGAGCAATGGGATAGAAGTCAGGAGACCTATATGCAATTTCTGGTTTTGAAGCTTGTTAGGAGGTGACCTTGTTGTTCACTTACCCTGAGATGAATAAAAATAGTCTGGTTTATTGCCATTGGGTTACAGGATGATCAAACAAATTAATACACTTTGGAGGAAAAATGTAACACACGTTAAACACGTATACAAAGTGCAGTTGCAGGCTACAGTACCCTGAGTCCCGTAAGGCAGCTAATCACAGCCGAGAAAATGGCCTGCATGACTGGGGAGCTACGCAGACTTTAGGCAGATAGCTGCCACTTGTTCTGTTACCTTTTCTCTTTCACTCCCTCTTACTGAACAGCCATTAAGGAATCAGACTAGGAGGAGGTCTCCGCACATGGACATCTTTTTCTAGATCATTCACTCTGGCTTATCGCCTGCTCTTTTCTCACTGCTTGGGGACTCTGGCCTCAGAGCTGACTTCTCCTCTTTTTTCCTCCCATTTTGGTCGTTTTTCATGGATTTTGCCCACATTCTACCTCGTGGGGATCTCCCACCAGGACTGGCCCCCAGGCTGATGACCCGCTGCTGTGTCTCAGCTCCAAGCCCATCCCTGCTTTCCTTGCTCCTGACGTCTGCTTACATTCTGCCGACAGGTGGTGCTAGAGAGAACAGACTCTGGCGGAGAGCAAAGGCGCTTCTGGCTTTCCCTTGTCAGTGTTACTCTGGCAGCACTTCCAGAACCTTCTTTCACCCCTTTAGGGGCATCAGCAGTGGCTATGTCCCTTCCTCAGTGGTCTGAGCACCTTTTCCTCAGCAACTTGCATCTTATTCCTTTTGCTGCTGATGTCTCCTCAGTGTTAATTTTGCTCAGTCTTCCAACCCAAAGCAATCATTTGTCTTTGAAATTCCTAAGTGGATCCTGACTTATACAACCAGTTAAAAGTTCACTCTTCCCTCAAATCATATTCCTTTAGAAGATACCTCATTCGGTGCTTCGCAAGATTCTATATTTTAAGGAAAGCATCCTGTGAATTTCATTATGTTTTATGAAACAATGCCTACAGTTCCTACCCCCACACTTAACTGTAGGGTGAGCATGTTTGCCACTTTTAGGGGACAGGGGACAAACACAAGGTGGTTATTTTATTACTCTGAAATGAAGTTTTCAAATTCACTTAATATCCAAGCTTCAGCCATTTCCACAATAAAAGCATATACTATTAAGCAGCATATGATAAATGTCAATTATAAATGGCCACTGTTTTTCCCCTAAAACTTTGCAAAGTGTAGGAAAGGAAACAGACAAATACATGCATGCATATGTACATACATCATTTGTAAATTCTTAGATCTATCGTTTCTTCTGTCTCATTAATTTCATATATATTACCTGTATATTTACATATGTAAATTATCATTTCAGATATCTACACACACATACAGAACCAACAAATAAACAAGCAAATTAAAAACAACAATCACAACAGAATGGGAACATTTGAATTTCCAGCTCCTCTGTTTTCTGCTGTGCTTGGAGAGCAGAGCTCAAAGCTGTCACCTTTTTAAACATGAGGTTTACAAAACAGGCTTGAAGGAATTGGTGACTTGCCTCATTCACCTGGCAAGAGTGGCAGATCAGTGTGCCTGACTCTTGGCCATCAGGCACACCACTTCCCTGAAGCCTACCTGCCCCTCATGTCACAGGTGGCTAAGTTATGCAGCATCCCTGAGAGAACCTGGCTGTCCCTGAGAGCCTGGAACGGAAACCTCAGCCGGTGGCTCTGTACCTTAGGACTCTCTGAGCCTTGCTTTCTCTTCTTTGACTCTGCCCTCCCCTGAAGAGGCAAGTTATTTTCAACTCCCCATCTGTTTTGTGTTTAATGTGCAGAAAGGTTGCACATTTTCAGAGACCTTGTTCATAAGCAGTAGATTGTACAACGGTTTATTACACAAGCAGAGGTTTTTATTGCTGGCCTTTGTTGTATTGCCAACTGGGAGAAGGAACATAATGTGCTTAGAGGTCCCTATCAGGAAAAAGGAGAAAGCATTAAATACCAGTCACATCGTCGAGCATCGAACAGCAGGTAATCAAATCCAGAAATCCCCGGAACATGACTGGTGAGAAGGATTTTTCTTATTAATTGTGCTTTTACATCCATAATTGTTTCTCAAGTCACTTATGTCAGAAGTAGGATCCCAAAGCATTATGAGAGATGTGTAACAATAGTGGAATCAATTTTTCATCTAGGAGGACTCATGGTCACTTCAAAGCATGACCCTGGTCAACGTAGGGCATCGAACAGAATCCTGGGAAGAGCTTTATAAATACGTTTAAAATCACAATGTTTTTTTGGGACATCAGCTAGGCAGGTAAGTATTTTCTTCAACTCTTACTAAGCCCCTTCCTTATTCTGAGCCAAACACTTTGCTCTCCTAGGGGGGAAAGAGTCAAATCATGTATCATACAACTATTTTTTCCCAGCCATGTGACAGGTGATAGGAAATGTTCATAAAGCCTCCTAGGAAACACTGTATCAGAACAACCTGACTGTAACAACCTAATGCCAATGATAATGGGTTACCCTTGTTCCCTCCTTTGCACTTTCCCAAAAGCTCAGACCGTCACAGAGGCTGCTGGATAAAAGATGGTGGAGACCTCAGAAATGTTCCACCCTCACAGTTCTCAGCCCAGGCTGCATATTAGAATCACTTGGGGATCCCCTGCACTCCAGACAAATAAAGTTAACTCTCAGGATGGGCTAGAACATTGATATGTTTTAAAGTTCTCAGGGTGATTCTAATATACAGCTTGGGCTAAGAACCACAGATTGAATCCAGCTACCTAATTACACTGGTAGAGGAAACTGAAGCTGGAGAGGTTACTGTCCAAAACAGGTGATACACAGTACACTGGTGGTTCTCTTTCCTCACTATAATGCTACTTAACTGTATGTCCCAAAGTTCATAGCTTTTATTTATAAAAGCAACACGTTTAAAACAATCCCACTCCTTTCCTCGTATGCAAATAGATGTGCTGTAACTTGTATTAGCAGCTGAAGCTCAGGACTCAGAAGGGAGATGGTGGGACCACAGAATCAGGGTGGTACTGTCAGGACTGTAGCAAAAAGTAGCTAAAGGACCCACTTCTTTCTCTAGATGGTGCGTGGAGGAGGGAGTCTGGAGGTGGCCTTTAAACATAGAGGAGATGCAACCTCCTTTTCCATTATTAGCCCATTACTAGAATCCTTGCCTGCTTGAAAACAAAAAAACAAAAAAACAGCCCTAGTTAATGCCTGAGTCCTGGCATAAATATTAATGGTCTCCCCCATCACTTCCAAAAATATTCCAAATTGGACATTAAATATTCAGATCACCTATTCTTGATTAGTCACACCAAAAGTCTTGTCCATGCTTCCACTGTGAGATCCACTTTCTGGCTGAGAATCTCAAGTCTTTTCCCGAACCACAGGCCGTGCTCTAAGTGTACATTGAGGATAAGCAATGTCCTCAATCTGATAGATGGCTGATACCCAGGGGATATTGGTCAGTAGCCTTGGACTTCTCAGCTTAATCGCTCTCACTTTAATGCCACTTAAATCAGAATGTGTAAGCACTGAAAGAATTTCAGGAATCCGATGATATAAATTGTATTTTTAGAGCCGTGAATGACTTGAGCGAGTGAAACAGTACAGTGACTAAAGATAGTTCTCATTAGCTTTCCCATGATTTATCACAGGAGAGTTCATGGCAGGTTAAAATAATTGAGCACTGTGATAGCATGCATATTGGCACAGCTTTATGAGCAGTCATTCATAACATATTTGTCACAATGCATAATTTCCATGATCCGCATGCAATTTTTTTTGCAGCTACAACCGAGTTGAAATAACTCCTTTGTGGAAGCTGGATACACTTTCACAATGTCCAGCCCCCAGCTAGGGCTTCGGGAAAAAGGACCGAGAAAATGACTAGTCCGCCAAATAAAATGTAAGTATATCCTGACAAAATGCTCTTTTGTATTGAGGATAAAGGGAAATGTTCTTTATAGGGATGGTTGTAATGCAGGGGTTCCACTTTGCAGAGTCACCTTACCTCTAACTACTCTTTTCCTTTCTTTTCCCTTCCTTATTTTCCGTGTTTCTCCTGGTAAGCTTCTTCTTCTATTTATTGGCTGAGTCCCCTGGGAAAGTAATTTTTCCAGTCTGTAATCAAATGCTATAACATGGGAATAATAAGAAAGGACTCTGTGTGGTCATCGTGGAAGAGTAGAGATAATGAATGTGTGGCTGGTACATATGGACCCAAGTCTGGCTGGGAGAGAAATGCAGTTTTCTTATTTTTCTATAATTCTGCTTAATTTCTTTCTTGAGCCTTATTTGGCTTAGTCAAGGAGATGTAATCTCAGTCGGATCAGGATGCCCTCCTTCAAACCATCTGACTTTCCACCTTCGGTCCCATGTGGCTGTGCCATCCTTGCCCCGCCTGGGGGACGCTGGGGCACAGGGCAGGTGGGACACGTGCAGGGCTTCTTCTCAGGGACCCCACCATCATATCAGCCTGCTGGGTTTCTCCTGTTCTCCTCCTCCCCAAATTCAAATAGTCTTATCTAGTCTGGAGAAAGAGTTTCCCAGCTTTTCACCTAATCTTCCCAATCTGTGGCTTGTGCCTAGAGCCTGGAATTTGAGACCCAATAGCTAAAAATATTACTCCTCTATTTACATTTTGCTTCTTTGCCCTCCCCTGAAGCACTGAAGACACACAGCCTAGCTGCCTAGTGGGAAGAAAACACAGGGATACCAGGGAGAACATGTGGGTGGTATGTTTCCCATCACGTAGGTAAAGTTCCAGGAAGGCCTGACGAAGAGCAGGCAGTCAACAAAGGTGACAGGTATCGTTATGCAAGGTCTTTTAGAGAAGTGACTAAGAATACAGGCTTGATAGCCAAGCTGCAAGGGTTCAAAGTCTGGCTTCGTGGTTTCCTGGTTCTGCGACCTTGGACAAGTTACTTAATCTTTCTTTGCCTCAGTTTCCCCACCCACACAACAAAGATTATAATAGTACCGACTTTTACTTTACAATGTATACATATGTATATAAAATGCTCAGTGAATTAATCATGCTGTCATTATTCTTACAAACTCTGTCCCTTAAAGCCATTAGCATAAAGCCATTGGTGAATGCGACTGTGTCAAGGCCATTGGCAGGTACAGCACACCACAGGCGGAGAAGGTGACCATGTCACTCCCGGCATGTCACAGGAAAGAAGGAGCAGGAGCTTCCAGGGATGAAGCTGGACTGGGCTTCCTGGAAATACAGCCCTGTGAGTAAAAGCTGTGCAGGAAAGGCCCTCGGAGGAAATCCGCTGGCCTCAGTCGAGGCAGTTCTGAGCTGCTGGCATGGACTGGCAGATTCCTGAGGAGAAGAGCTGGAAGTAGAAGACAGGCCATGCTTCTAATCCAGAGGGCAAGGGAGGACAGAGGGAGAGGGTGGGAGCAAATCTGGAGAAGGGTTGGCCAAGTCAGCGTGAGGACCACTGTGGCTGGCCATTGCTGGCAGTTGTCGGAGGAGATGACAGGCATGGGGCCTTCCCGAGCTGTGCACCGTGTGTGAGCGTCTGCTCAGGGAGGTGCCACTTCTGTGAGCAGGACCAGGAGGCACCACTGAGGCAGAAACGATGGTCCTCCAGGTCCCAATTCTCCCACACAATCTCATTCTCCAAGCCCGTCAAGCCAAACAGCAGCACAATGATAATGTAGAGACTTAGACCTGTACGCTCACTCACCCCTTCTACCCCAGAGCCAGTCTGATGGGTGTCCCTCTCAGCCCCCACTCGGTGAGGTTGTACAAGCTTGCAAGACAGAAAAAAGAGTGTTACACTGGGAGCCAGGAGACCCACTATCTGGGACTTGGACACACCGCGTCAGCTCGCTGGACCCAGGGCCTTCCATGAGGAGGTGGGAGTAGACAGAGCAGCTTCGTGTGGGAGAAGCAGGGTGGTGTAGTTAAGCGTGTGGATTGGGCCACGGGGACATCAGTATGAATTCAGTCTTTGCCATTTACTAGATGTGCATAGAGGGCAATTAACTTATTGAACCTGTCTAAGCTCCGCTTCCCTCATGTAAAAATGGAGATCAGAATAGCACATTCCTCATATGATCATTTTGAAGATTAAATTCAAGAGTGCATGTTGTGCTAACCACAGTGCTCTGAAACTCTGTAAGGATTGATCAATTGATTGATTGATTGATTGATTGTAGCCAAAATCACTATCATGATGATTCAGCGAACCCTGGGGACTCCTGCAAGGCAGTGGTGAGAGAATTCAAGACTGTAGGCCCAGCTACATCATAGCATCTCTGTTTTCCTATCTGTTTTATACATCTTTTAAAAATAAAAATAAATATTCCACACTAAAAAATAATATTAATATCATAAGCCATTGGACGAAACCAAGAGTTGGCATACTTTTCCTGTAAGGGACAAATCATAAGTATCTTAAGCTTTGTGGCCCCACATGGTCTCCATGGCATATTCTTTTATTAAAGTTAGAGTTAGGGCAAGAACTAGGACCAGGCTTACATAGAGAATAGGGTATTTGTTAGAAGAGGGTAACAGTCATGACCCAGAGCTCTCATCTGTGTATAATGAACATCTTAGTGGCTGAGCATGATTGAGATTTATTTCTCACATCATAGTAAAAGGTGAATTAGGAGTTGAGGGGTCGACAGCACAGAGTCTTTTGGGGACCAAGTATCTTACCATCTAGTAGTTTCTCCATCCATCTGGAGACCTCCTCTGAGACAGACCCACATTCAAGAGCTCCTTAAAAATGTCAAAACCATTCTTAGCTTGGGGGCTATGCAATGATAGGCCACAGACTAATGTTGTCGCCGTTTTCCCACTCCTGGATTAGACCAGTTCTCCCATTCCTTCTGAATGTGCACCCAGCTTCTCTCTGATAAACCTTATGCTTCTCCATTAAAGGAGCCTAGCTACCCACTCTAAAAGATCTCATACTGTCTTCCATGTCATACTATTTCTCATATATATAACAGTTGTCAGATTATGTGTTTTTGGTTCACCTTTATGGGTAATGTTACACAGAGTTCTTTTGTAGACAATTTTCATGAAGATGGTATATACATTTCCTAGGGCTGCTGTCACATAGTACCACAAACTGGGTGGCTTAAAACAACAGAAATTTATTCTCTCAGAGTTCTGGAGGCCAGAAGTCCCAGATCGGAGTGTTGGCAGCATTACTTGCTTCTGAGGCTCTGAGGGAGAATCTGTTCCATGCCTCTCCTTGCTTCTGAGGTGGTGGCAGCCCTTGGCATTCCTTGTCTTGTAGATGCAGAGCTCCAGTCTCTGCATCCACCCTCACATGGCTTTCTCCCCATGTCTCTCTGTGTCTTCACATAGCCATCTTCTTTCTGGATCAGGGCCCACCCCATCAACTCGATCAACTCTCCAAGGACCCTATTTCCTAATAAGGTCATGTGCACAGGTACTGGGAGTTAGGAGTTCAGCATATCTTCTGGGGGGATACAGCCAGCCCTCAGCAGGGGGTGAATAGCACCAGTTGCCTATCATATCTAAGAACTTTGAATGTTAGAAGCGATGAGGACTGTTGGGGCTGCCCCATGCTGTTGCAGAGATGAATGACAGAAAAAGGGCCTGAGACCTTAATTTTTATCCTTCATTGTAAATTGCTGAGAGGACAGTACTATTACAGCTGCTACCTAGAAGAACATAGAATTTTCCTTTTTAAAGTGTTTTTTTATGGACATGGAACAATGAGCTTGAAAATGTTGCACATTCTGTACCAGCCTTCTGTTTTCAACTTATAAATGCTGTATTCAAAATACTGAAACAGTGCAACTTGTGGTTACTAACAAAATTAAAAATAAAAGCAAAAACCCATAGCATCCATGTCACCCTGTGAGTAAAAGGCAGCCTGGTGTCTTGGAGAAGAAATGGACTTTCTGGTAGATTTTCACCCCTTTCTGCAGAGGACAGGATTTGAAAATCACTACCAGCTGGTTGGAATTCTGTCCGATTTTGAAACAGATGACTTAGACTACTAACCCATTACAGGGGCTAAGATTTATTTTCCTCTACTTGGTGTGAGTTTTAGAGACCCAAAAAGTAGGGCAAATGGCTAAAATATATTTTTGGTACCCTCACCCCACCTCTGTCAGTGGAAAACCTACCAATATCCCACAACTGGGCCATGTGAATTGGTCATGCCACACCCTTCCTAATATTCAAAAGCATGACTGTGTCTTTCCCCAAAATCTGATGGCACTTTGTGTCTTTGCCCCTGAAAAGGGGGCAGTCTGCCATATGTATGAGTCAGTTCTTCCCTCCTGACTGCATGCTCTTGAAATCTTGGTCTTTTGACTGATTGTTAAGAGAAAGAAGCCAGCAGAAAGAGGGAGAATTGAGACGTTGGAAAAGAAGGAGAAACTTGGGAGTGAATCCTTTAGGAATCAGGAAAGACAGGGCACAGGACCAAATTGGAATGGCCTCTGCTCTGCATGGAACCCCCAAGCAGTGGGGATTTCACTGAAGCTTCCCCAGAAGCCTGCAACCCCTCCTATTTGGAGTATAACATCAGACTTAGAAATCAAGTGAATGTACCTAAGTAGGACCCTGTTCAAAGCTATCAGTATAAGCAATTCCTTTAACTTATTTGTGCATTAGGCTTCTCAACTGCACACTGCATACTAGTATTTACTTCATACAATTGTTGCAAGGATCCAATATGATAATGGAAGAAAAGCACTTGGCACATAGCCAGCCTACCACAGTGGCCTCCAAACTTCCCAAATTTACCCCCTGAGAATTTTGACAGAGTAGACTTGGGTTGAAGTCTAAGCATGTGTATATTTACCAAGCACAGAAATTCCTATTTCCAGGGAAATTTGGGAACCCATGCTTCAGCAATACTAAGAGCTCAGTAGAGAGTAGCTTTGTTTCTTACACTACTTCCATCATCATTAACATCATCATCGTCACGGGGAATATTTTTTAACAAACAAGTTTATCTTCATTAGACATATATGAAAGTATTCATAAACTTGATGCTTAAGAACAGTTTTGGATTCAAGAGTACATAGACCATGGATTCTTATTCTGGTTCTACCTGATAGAGCCACCTGATCTTAAACTGTTTAGTCTCCATGCCTCAGCTTCTTCATCTGTAAAATAGGTTATTGTTACTGGCAAGGGCTGTGGTAATGGTTGGCTGAGAAAACGGACATAAATGGATATAAAGGACACACAGTAGGTCCTTAATCTATGACAGATCGTCTCTCTTTTAAGCAATGGCTCAAGTACTTTTAAAAGCAACTACCTACACTCTTCTTCAATTAGATCTTCCAGAGAGGGCCATTATACAAACAGATAAAAACAAAACTTGTAGTTCACTGCTGGTTGGGGATCTTCCTCTCTTCCCATCAAACTCCCCTTTTGGCCCTTGAATTCCTTCCACAGAGCTCTGTGTAAGGTGTGTAAAAAGTACTCTGTCCTAACAGAAATGTTAACTGATATTAAACATTGTGAGTTTTTGAATTTTAAAGTGCATCTTCTGGAGAATATAAAGATGTCTTTCATAGTATAAAGCAACTTATGGTCCCTACAATGCACTTAGGTGGTGGGGAATTCTGACTGAAGAGAATGTCAGTGGAAGGAGGGATCCTGTAGTGCAGTGATCCTGACTGTGTTCTGGGGTGGAGGTGGTTTCACTGGTTGCAGAACTGGTCGGCTTGTAACCAAATCCAAACCATTCCCACCTTGAAGCTCATGGCCATTATTTCCATTTTACACTTAGGTGGGGAGAGACCTTGACTTAGAACAAGCACTGAGATTTCACTCAATTAACTCAATGGATATAAAAGTAACTTATGATTTATTTCCATGATTCACATGTGGTTGAGAAGCAGGGAAGAGTCCACGAAGGGCTAATCACCACATTCTGACTGGGGCACCCCAAAGAAGGAAGAATCATCAGGTCACAGCATTAAAGGAATAGTAGGAAAAAACTCATTGTCCAATACTTTCACATAGGGACTTGGGCTCCTTTTAACTATCCAAATTACTATTTATCCATTCTTCTCAGACAGGTAGGCATCCACCTTAGACAAACAAGGGCAAAGCCTCTTATCTTCTCTGTGTTTGATACCTTAGTGGTTCTCAAACTCCTTACAACGCATAAAGCTATTTTAATTATTTTCTGTTTTCTGTTATACAATTGTCTTGGCTTTTCCCAACCCCTACAGCTAACACTTCAGGAGGAGAAAACAAATCACATAAAATCCATTGTACTTACCTCAGTGTCTAGCATAAAAATTCATACTAATATATCAGTGGGAAGATTCATGAACCATAGCATCCAAATATAGGATGTCCTAAAGTCTTTTATTTTGAGCAGACCTGTCTAATCATTTGACTGTTCTTTGTTTACTTCTCTGCATGCCCATTGTTAAAATACTAATAATAGATTAATAGTAGATAATAATGGTAGATTTATAATGATGGTAATAATAATAAGTTGCTCTAAGGGCATATTAAGAAGGCACCTAGTCCAAAGGGCCTTGAAATAACAACATTGCAGAGATTCATCTCTTAAGGGGATGCTGCCAAGAAAACACAAAGTAACTATTTTTAGTTGGGTCTCTAACTCTCTAACCCAATATGTTAATGTATAACTCTGGAAAGTTGGGCTGAACCATGTAGAAGTCCTTAGAGCTCTGCTCCTATCCCCAAAGCACAAACTTGGGTCTCAGAACTTATACTACAGTTGAGTGAAAATTATACTCTGTAACACCAAAGTAAAAGAGCCCAGAAAGACAGAAAATAAGAGTGACAATCGGTTAGGATAGAGTAACTATAGCAAAGACCTCTACTATCTCAGTGGCTGAACACAATTAAGAGTTATCTTCACATCATAGTTCAAAGTAAGTTGGTGGGGGAGGGGAGCCCTACTCCATACAGTCTCTCAAGGACCTGGATTCTTCCATCTAATGGCTCCTCCATCTTCTAGGGCTCATGAAGCCTCCTCCTGACAGAAGGAAAAGCAATACCATGAAACAAGTTTTAGTTTGAAAACAGTATATATCACTTGCACCCACATTCAGGAACCTATTCACAGGGCAGTCCTTAATTATAAGTCACCTAGCTGTGCCCAGAGAAAGAGAGAAATGGTGAACACCTAGGCAGTTTCCTTTACAGCTAACTGGTATTTGTCCTGAAAACCTAGACATTCATGGGAAGTAGGGGTCCACAAAGGCAATATGTGGAAGATGGCAAAGAAAGCCATTCATGAAAATCTTGAACTTCTGGGTCCCATTAAAGGTGGTCCATCAGTGTCCTGGGATATGAATTATTAACTCAGTATTCCACCTTAGTTGATGAGTAACAGAATTGGGAGGTATGGATATTGGAGCAGATCAAGTTCTGTGTTCTAGTAGCCAGTGCTTAGTTTCCCCCAAAATCTGTATTTTCATCTTAATTTATCCTTATTGCTAATTCTCTCTTTTTGAATACTCAGGTACAGTTCCTAGAAGCAAAAATATATTCATATAGCACCCATGACATATTTACTGTCACAATGAAAGTATTGGGTTTTCAAGGTACAATTTTTAATATTGCTACTTTTTTTCCTCAGAGACAACACCCACAATTTAGACCCTTTGTCATCAGATGGCAGATAATGGTGGAAGTAACAATATCTAACATCTACTGTTACTTGTGTCAAGCCCTATTCTAAGCACCTTCTAAGTGTTACCTACTGAGTTTCTCTAACCTGGGAAGCAGGGTTTCTTATTATTTTCTGCATTTTGCAGCTTTGGAAACTGAAACACGGAGAGATTAGGTAACTTGTCCGACGTCGCACAACCATAACTAGAGCCAGATTCCAACCATAAAAAGAACAAGATGTTAGCCACTACATTCAACAGTTTGGGTGCCAAAAGCTGAACATCCCCTAAGAATATTTAAGTAAGAAACATAGATAAGCATGATTTTGCACTCAATTATTGTTTTTTCTATCAAAAATAGAACTTTCAAGTTTATTTAAAGAGCAAAGCATAACACTACTGTTACCATAGCATTACATTTTTAAAGATTAAGAGCAAGATATAAAAATATAAATTCCTAGATACAAGTAAACACCTTTTCCATTAATCTTAACAAGAGGAAATCTTAACCCCTTCCTTCTGTACTTTATACTGATTTAAAACAACTCCTTGTTTTATTCACTTTCTCACTGATGGTACTTTTTAAACTTTTTTGCTCTTTTGACTTATTTTTGTTGCACAGAAACTTCCAGTGTTACATTTATGAAAATCTCAGAAAACGATTTTCTCCTATCATTCTCTTAAATATGAATATTACCTGTAAAATTTTCCTTCCACAAGAAAAACATAATCACAGCACATTTGTGTGCTTTGTAAATTCTCATTATTTTTTATTCCCACTCAGAATAATTTCCTCCCACTGGCCAGGTATTTTTACTTTCACTGGGTCTGTATCTCATTGGAGATGGAAAGCTTTCACGTTTCCTACTTGCTGTTATCTCACGCACTGGCTAGGATACACAGCGTGATATTGAATAGCAGTGAGGAGGACCTCCCTAGCTTTACTCCCAATCTTCTGGGGGAAAAGCATCAAGTGTTCCATTATTGATTACAATGTTAGCTGGAGGGCTTTTATTTACATGCTCTTTATCAGACTGAAGAAGTTTCCCTCTATTCCCAGTTTGCTGGAAATTTGTCATATGAATGGATGTTGATTTTTTTCAAATAGTTTTTCTGCATCAATTAATATGATCATGTGGTATTCATTCTATTTTAGACTATTTTTGGTGGATTACATTGGTTGATTTTTGAGTATTAAACTAGGCTTACGTTCCCAAGATAAACTCCGTATAGTTGAGGTACATTCTTTTTATACATTGTTGGGTACAATTTGTTTTTCTAATTATTTAAGATTTTTGTATCTATGTTCATGAGGAGTTTTAGCCTATAATTGTCTTTCTTTCTGTACTGTCTATGTCTGGCCTTAGAATCAGAGTAATGATAGCTAATAAATTGAGTGGGGAAGCATTTTCTGCTCTTCTACTTTTGGGAAGAGATGCTGTAGAATTTGTGTTATTCTTCTAAAAGTTTTTGATTAAAATTTTCCAGTGAATTCATCTGGACTTGAAGGAATTTTTTTAGAAAAGTTGTTAACTACTAATTCAATTTCCTTTAAAGTTTATAAGGCTGTACAGGTTGTCTATTACATTTTGAGTGAGTTCAGGTGATTGACAGTCTTTTCAACAAGTTTGTATTAAAACCATCTGGCATTCACATACAAGTTATATAAATTAATTGAAATGCAGCCTATATCTAAAAGTAAAATGTAAAACTATAAAGCATTGGGAAGAAAATATAAAAGAAAATCTTTATGACCTGCGTTCAGGTGAAGAGATCTTAGATATGACACCAAAATCATCTTTCATAAAATGAACCAACAAAAGATATATCTAAATCCATTAAAATTTAAAATTGTGCTCTAAGAAAGACTCCATTTAAGAGAATGAAAAGACAAACTACAGATTTGAATTTTAAATCACATATTTAATAAAGAATGTGTATCCCAACTGTATTCAGAAACTCAAAACTCAGTAATAAGAATGCATACAGGAAGGTGACTGGATGAGAAATGGAGACTCCAGTAAGTTCTGATGCATGGCTACTGCATGGCTAAATGTTAAAGCGCAAGAAAGGAAAAGAGGAACATTAGATGAAAGAGAGTTCCCACTTTGTAAAAGTGTTAGGCATTGTTTCTATTTTCTCACCTGTCTTCATCAAGAAACTTAGGAGTTTTGCTCTAGTATAAATCTACAGGTATAGTGATATCTGTAGTTATAAAACTCTTGGACGAATGATACTAATATTTACAATATCACAATATCTAGACTGCCTTTCTTAAATACTATGCTATGATAGTATTTAAATACTATGCATGAGATATGCTATTTCAATGATGTAGTAGTTAACAGTGACCTCCCTGGAGTCAGGTAGCCTGGAATGAAATACCACTTCTACCACTTCTCAGTTATATGACCTTAGGCAAGTTATTTGACCTGTCTTCCAGTTCATTAATTGTAAAAAGAAATAGGAATGGCTACCTCTTGGTTTAATTGTTATAAAGTATTTGGAACAATTACTAGTGTATACTGAGCACTCCATAAATTACTTCATCAGCGCACTATTGTGCTTATATGTTGCCAATAAAGACTTTTGCATGGTGTCCAGCTGTAAGTCCTAAGCAACTACACAGCAACATGTTAGCTATGTGGGAGCTAGAAATCACCTACAAAATTAACTTTCCTACTAGATAATTTTAAAGAAGAAAGGAAAAAAGTATGCTTCACTGTTTTAATTGTAGTATAGGCAGAAAACCTTACCAGGAAAACTAAAATTCTTCTGTCTTCTTTCCATCATTTCAAGTCTAAATGAATTGATTCCATATGTTTATTAAATCCTAAGGGAAATTCTGTGGTGTAAGTACTTCCTGCAATTTGGTGTTTTCTTTGATAATTCATATTTGCTAACTTATCTGGAGAGTAGCCACTTAATTTGACAGGTAGGCTGACCGGCCTGTGAGCAGGCCCGTGAAGTATGAGGTTTCTGAATGTGCCTCACACAAAATCCTTCTTTTCTTTTCAAGGCAGTGAAAATGTTTGCAATATATATAAAGGATGATTGACAGCAAGGAAAGGAAACAGTGGCATTTATTCCATTATTTTAATCTTTCCTTGCATTTTGAGCCCTTTGTGGGCAGGAATATGAAGCCAGATTTTGGAGTCACACAGCTGTAAATGTCACTTGTATGACTTTGGGCCAGTTCCCTAACTCAGGTGGACTTCAGTTTCAGTGTCCTGAGATACTTCACATTGTGGGGTTGCAGTAGGCTTGAGTAATGGCTCCCAAAAGATATCCACATGCTAATCCCTGGAAGTTGTGAATTTTACTTTATGTGGCAAAAAAATGAAAGGACTTGGTGCATGTGATTGAATTAAGGATTTTGAGAGGGGGAGTTTATCCTGGGATTATCTGAACCCTAAATGCTATATCACATGTATCCTTACAAGATGGAGGCCAAGAGAGACTAGAGCACAGAAAAGGAGGCAGCAAAGTAAAGATGGAGGCAGAGACTGCAGTGATGCGGCCTCGCCCCAAGGAGTCCTGGCAGCTGCTGGACAGGGAGGCACGGGATGGAGTCTCCCCAGAGCCCCCAAAGGGAGCGTGACCTGCTGCCTTGGACTTCAGTCCAGTGATACTGAGTCAGACTCTGGGCTCCAGACTATAAGAGAATGAATTTCTGTCTTAAGCCCCTAAGTTTGTGGTAATTTGTTATGACAGTCACAAGAAACCAGTACACACATGTGGGCACACACATGCAGATATAAATATGTATATGCAATAGACAAAGTATATTATCTAATATAATATACACACATATGTAATATAAAAAGCATATACTACAAACTATATTACATATATGTGTGTATATATACACATATTATGTTTATATGTACACACATACATGTATAGAGTATACAGCTGGCTTTACAAAGTATCCATCAGGGTCTGGCACACAGGACTTCAATTATTGATAGCATTGTAATCTCTGAGTCATATTTATCTGAAAGGGAACAGTTTGCCTGCCTGGTTGGCATCTCCTTATGATATTAAAACTAAAAATATATAGCCTTTTCTTTAAAGCATATTGATTCTTAGGGTTTTACACACATAATACCATCCATTCCTTTATTTACGAAAATGGAAATACCTGTTACTGTTTTTGTTTATTAAAGTAAAATAGCCCCAAATCCTTCAAATTTAACATTCAGCATTGATATTTTCACATACCAAGAATTTATTATTTCCTGCCATATTAAAATATATAGCATATTATATTTACATCAATAAAGTGATATCTGTATCACTACAATTATCTCATGTGGGCACTCACAGACACCCCCATGGGGCTGATGGAAGGGAAGATAATAAGGAGCGGCTCTGGCATTCCGGAGTGACCAACAAACTTTAAGGAGAGGAATTAGCAGGGGAAGCATGAGTTCATGATGACGGAGCTGTATCAGGGTGCAGCTGTGCGCGTGGGTGGCTTCAGTGACCCGAGGATGACAAGGTCACAGATAAGATTCCAAAGCATTGGGTCGGTGCTCCACGTGGGCACTGAAACCACCTACAATCTAAAGAACTTAAATAGCAGGAAGGTTCAAAACCAAGTCTTGAGTGACTCCGTGGAGTGACCAGGAGGTCAGCTGGAGAGCCAGGAGAGAGGCACAGCCAGCTAGCATCACAGGGAAACTGAGTCCCATCCAGGAACGGCCGCCATGAGCAGTGAAGACAGAACCTCACTCTAGGTCTTGAGCTGTGAGGTGTGGGAAATGAACAGCTGCCTTAGGAAGAGCGTCAGGAGGCGCAGTGTTCGAGAGGGAGACCTGCCCTTATTCAGGACGAGGGCTTGTGGGAATGTTAGTGAGGAGGGCGGAGAGTATTTCTTTTTATTGCTCTTTTTCCAGATGACAGAATGAGCAATAGCATCTGGCCATATTACTAATGGTTCAGGGCAGAGCAGAGAGGTGAGAAGTTGGCTGTAGGAGGGAGGAAGCCGTGAGCACTGTGGAAAGGAGCCCACAGCTGGCTATGGGGACAGTGGGCGTGGCTGCTCCGGGTCCTCTAGACTGTGGGGCCAGAAGCCAAGGCTACCACGAGAGGAAGGCTCTGGGTGGTGGGGCAGGAAACACGTTCTTCTTCCCTGCACCCGGGGAAATAGACAAGCGAGGGAGTGAGAATATCTGATGCTCCTCAAGAGGAGCTGGGACCAGCGAGCAGGCCGTCTTGCTGGCATCTCGCTCCCTTCCGGCGCCTCGCTGAGCTGTCGCCTGCATTTTCCAGCAACTCCGTAAGGCCTCCCTCTCTGCTCTCCCAGTCCTTCCTTGCTTGTCTGCCCCAGGGGGATTTTCCTAAAGAGTGAATCAAATCGCATTACTCCTGGCCCATTCCATTCCCCTTTAGGCTGTGGGTCCTAAATCACTCCTGGGGGGCTGAACCAGTGTCCGTGCTTCTTTCTCAGGTTGCAGGTTCTCTTCTTATTTTCTGCACAGGTTTGGTGGATTTGGGCCTTGCACCTGTAATAATATGTCACACAGGGCATTCAACTTCTTACAGGAGACTTTTATTCCATCTGAGGCATCACACTGAAAGCAAGCCCTCTGCCTTCTCTGGGCAGGCCACTCCTGGACCTGCACTTCATTTAGGGCTCTGGTCTGCCTCTCCGGCTCCTCCAGGTGCAAAAGGCCTGCCTCTGCTTTCCACGCAGGTGTCAGAATCCCTGGCCTTGGCCCCGGAAACCTGTATGAGGACTCTCCACCCCCTCCACAATCTGGACACCCCCCTTCAGCTTGCTGCTTGTCAACTGTGAGCTCAGACAGATAGACTGGTTACTCTAATCACTTGAATTGAAAATTGTTTCCTTTGGTTGGCACGTGGAGATTTCCTTTCTTTCTTTTTTATCAGATCGTCTATGTATTAAAACATTTTTAATATTTTATGCAGCATTTCTATAAATATAATATAATACAATACAATATAAACAATATTAAAGGGAGGGCCTTCCTATCTGTTTGGACCACAGAGTTTCCAGACAAGCCATTGTGCTCCTGGCAGTTTCTTCTTTGCGTCTTTGATACTTCACTCCTCACTTTGTTAGTCTGTCTCCCTTCTCTAGGATTGATACCACAGCTTATTTCCCTTCATGTTCCTGGTGCCTAATACAACACACAGAAGGTGCTCATTAAATCACTGAATTCATGAGAGTGAGCTAGGGATAACCAAGTATGGGTTAAGCTCAAAAAAGTGAATCTTTTTTTAAGCTTCAGGAGTGAAAGGTTGTTTCTGTTTGTTTAGAATGAAATACAGTCAGATCAGTGAACTTCATTTTGAAGCACATACAACTTTTATCTGATATATATTACTTATCAGTAATAATGGTACATATTACTTATTAGATGCAGCTTCAAGAACTTCTAAAAGCCAAACAGTAAATCTTCTAAGGACTCAGCATTTCACATTTATGTTTGCAGTCCCAAGTCAGCCACACCTACTTGGGCTGATCCTAAAATAACTCTTCTAAAAAAGTCACAGTATCCTGGCACTCCACGATAACACAAAAGATCCCCAACCCGGAGAAACTGTTTGTTTTTATAGGAGCAAAATCACTCTCTTTTAATAAATACAAAGTTCTCCATAGGTTCAAGGGTTTTATTCCGCTGTTTTCACAATCTCTCAAAGCTCATCTTAAATGAAATTTTAGCGAGACCCTCTCCCCACCCTCCACCATCTGGACACCCCCTTCAGCTTTCTGCATGTCAGCTGTGAGCTCAGACAGACAGACAGATGAGGGCCTTGCTGACCAGGGAGTTTTGCTTCTTATTTGCTTTGCATCCTGGAGTAGAGGTGTTCTGGGTGTGCGCCAGCGCCCATGTACTGGAGACAACTTACGACTCTGAAATGCACGGCCCTGCCTGACAGGCCTTGAACTCTGAGCAATAACTGCTGCTGAAGCAGAGCAGGGCCTGGAGACCCTCCATCTGTCTACTGAAGTGTGGCAGACATTTAGCCACCCTGGCGCTGCAAGAAGGAGCAGGCAGGGGACACAAAGCAGAGGAGCAGGTGGCTGAACCCTGAGAGGCCCCCCCGGGCAAGGGGGCCCTGACGCAGAACGCCAGGCTGGTTCCTGGCCACAACCTCCATACTCAGTCCTCCGCCAGGGACCCTGAAATACCACTTTCCCAGCCATGAAGCCTGTGGTGCCAGCCAGGCAGTGGGGAAAGGGACGTCAAGGCTGTCACTGGCAGAGGATGTGATGTGGGCAGCCAAGGCCACGTGGTTTCCACCTGTTCCCTCTGCCCTAGCTCCTGGGCCCATTCGCTCAGCTAAAACAAAGATTATAGAGGAAAGTAGAGAGGAGAGCAGGTTCCTCTCTGACAGATCTCAGGGCCAAGATGGCTGGTGATCAATGCATGAGCTGTGATGAACAGCTGCCCCCTCAGCGCCTCACCTGCCGAGTGTGTTGGACACAGAGGCAAAACAATGTAAGTGGTGTGGCTTTCCATCCACAACCCTTACACTCTTCCCTCTCTCTTTAGAAGAATCAGGTTTTAGTTAGTGATGTGCACATGACGAATTTGCCTACTGGTTGAAATACCACACAATGGCTCTTCTGGTTGAAATATCCACAAAGGTCTTCATCCTACCCACACATAGACATTGACTCATCCAGTACACAGGGAACTTCGTGCTTCCAGAGGGATACTTTCTGCCAGTATGCAGGCCACTCACGCTGGGACCAGTTAAATCTAATGGTTTGTGGCAAGGAGCTCTGTCGTACCCACCTCTGCATCTCCAGGGCCTGGGATGGCATCGATCAAGTCATGTCTGCTCATCAAACTCCTGAAAAGTGACTCCTTAGAATCAACTCTGCAACTCACATGGGGTCCACGTGGAATGTGGGGTCCCCCAACTCCACTTTAGGCCTCTCCATCCTGCAATGGCTCATTCTGAGCACTGGGATGAGGGGCTCCTTCTCTCTGCCACAAGCTAACCAGGGGTACTGGAGGGAAAGCCCACTGGCAGGAACCAGATGCCTGGCTCTGTGGGAAGCATCCACTTATTCCTTGGCACATGTGAAGAAGCACCTGCGCTGGGCTGAGTACTCCACCACCTGCCCCCAACCCGCCCTGCCACTGCCACAGGGCTCTGGAGCAGGTGACGTGGGTGATGTGGTGCTGTTCATGGCAGCCCTGAGCATCTTACCAGTCCACACACCTTAACAGTTGTGCCTAGACTTGAAAGGCTAATTTGCACATAAACTATGGTCTCTGTGGGGTTCACATGGGGTGGAGACTTCCTCCAACAGGAGAAGGGGCCTAAGACAGCACAGGGCTCTCTGACCTGAATCCACATTCCTAATGCTCTGAGGGCCCCTGTGGTTGTTTCTCTAATGTTTGGAGGACCATTAAGCAGAGGTGACACCTGACACCACTTCAGGAGCAAAACCAAAATTCACCTGCACCAAGCTCATGAAAATATTCAGACACACACAAATGCAAAAGCAAATGAGCCCCAAGTGAGGCAGGTTCTAAGTGCAGTGAGGCTAACAGCAAGAGATGAGGTTGGGAGGCAGGCTCTGCTGATTAGATAGATAATGCAGATAGAGTAAGTCCCCAAACCTCACTGAGTCTGATTTCCTCATCTGTCGACTGGGGATGGGGGAGAAGGGGACAATTATACCTGTCCATGGCTGCCAGATGAAGTACAGGATGCCCAGTTGAAATTGAATTTCAAACAATTTGAATCACATTTTAAGGGTGCCCTAGGCAATGTTTGTCCCCTGCAGTATTTTTACTGAATTTGACAATCCTTCCTCTGCAGACATTGAGGTCATCAGTTACAAGGTGGATAATATGGGGTGACCTTGTAAATAATGTAACACTGAACGGGAGTCCAGGCAGGGCTGTCCTACTTGTTTGCCACTCCTGGGGGTGGGGACTGTGTTTTCTTGACTTGTAATTCCACAGTTCCCAATGCCCAGCCTATGGGCCTATGGCATGTGGACAGCAGGTTGAATTAGGGGAAATGATTAAATGATTTCAGGCAGCATTTTCAGCAAAGTGCGGCTGATGAGGAAGGAGGCTGAAAACAAGAGACAGGGAACGCACAGCAGCTGCAGTTGGACGAGCTGCCCCTGGCTTCTCTCGGTGGGCAACAGCAGGGTCAGCAAGGCCAAGATTGACAAGGAATTAGCACTAGAAGCAAAATCGAGCCCACGGGTTGTCAGAGCAGAGGTGTGGGGGAAATTTCACAACAGGAAACTAGAGATTATGTGACAATGTGATGACAATATTACTACTGTGACATTTTCCCCAGATTATAAAATAATTTGTGTGCATTTGAAAACTGAAAAATAATGCAAAAAAAATTAGGAAGATTGAATTCATTTATAACTCCCAACCTAGACAGAACCACAATTAATATTTAATTCTATAGTCTTAGGATTTCTGGTAAGAAGTATATACATATATGTTAAATACGTAAGTATATGTATTTAGAAAAGAAAACCCCTGTGATACTTCACATACAACTTTGTATCCAGCTTCTCCAAATTACATTATTGTGAACACTACCTCATGTCCTTAAATATTTTTTGAGTACATAATTCTGTCTGCCTGTTTCTAACTTTTGGATGGCCATAATTGATTGCACCAATCCCTAAACATTGGAAAGTTGAGTTGTTCTTACTTCCCTGGCATAATAAATAAAGCTTTTATAATCACTGAATTGCATAAACCTATACACACAAATCTCTGATTATTTTCTCAGGGCATTGGAGGGGAGTTGCTAGAGCGAGGATTATGCATGTGAGAAGGTATTTTTAAATTTATACTTATTAAGCACTTACTCCATACCCTGCACTATTCTAAATACTTATTATGTGCTAGTCATTTTATACTGAAATTACCCAAGGTCACTACTGTTTTACTCATGTTAGAGTGGAGGAAACTGCAGTGCAGAAAAACTAAGTAACATGCCAAAGGGTCACACCTTGCAAATGAAAGTGAAGGGATTTGTCACAGTCCAAGTGGTTTCCAAGCTAACCGTCCAACTGCTCTTCATTGCCGTATTACCAATTTTCCATTGGTAGTTTTAAATGCTTACTTCACATACTAGGTAATCCAGAGATATATCCATATCTTTACTATTTTGATATCTTGTAGATTGTTTCATTTTGATAACTTTTCCAATTTTTGATAACTATGTAGGTGAATTTTTTTCATATTTATTACTATTTGCTTTTTCCTTTTTAGTGAGCTGGCAATTTTTACATTAGGACTACTGTCTTTTACTCTTTGATTCACATATGTGTGTATAAATATGTATGTGTGTGTGTGCACACATGTGCATTTCTCTCTCATTACACATATATAAATACATTACACACTTCCTATGTTGAAGATATTAACTCTTTGCCTATCACAAATATTCCATCATTCTCAACATGGTGTCACCATTTAGTTTTATAGAGGCTTTAATGTCTAATTTTTTATACCAAACTAATTTTTTATTGTTCCTTACTTTATTTTTACTTAGGAATTGCTTCTGTTTTAAATACTTCTATTTTCTTTTAGCTCTGTTGTGATTTTATTTTTACATTCAAATATTGGACTCATTTAGAATTTATTTTATTGGCATTATTTTGCATTGGTGATACAACTCATTTTTAAAACTAATAACAGTTCCCAGTAATATTTACTAATTAATCTTTAATATTTTTATAAACTTTTGTAGTATTTTTTCACAAAAACCTGAATGTTCCATTTTAGCTTATTCCCAGATATTTTGTATTGTTTTTATTCATTTGAATAAATTTTTTAAAATGCTGTTTGGCCTTTTGAAATGCCCAAAAGAGTCATGAGGCTTTTGTTGTAGCAGTAATTATTGCTTTTCTGTTTTTTTGTTTCAACCAATTTCCTGTGCAACTTATTAGTTTGAATAGATTTTTAGTAGATTCCCTTGGTTTTCCAAGGTGACAAGTTATCCGTCACCTGAAAATGACAACTGGGTCTTATTGCCACTACCACCCTCTCTGTTTTCAGTTGTTTATTGCTTTGGCTGGAACTTTTCAGAACTATTGCATAATTAAGGTGATGGCAAGTGTGTGCCTGATTCAAGAAAGCCCCCTGGCGTTCCTCCATTGCATGCTTTCTCCCCTGGGCTAAAACATACCCTTTTCTCATGTCAAGAATTACCTTTTTTTCTCCCCAATTTGCTAATATTGATATTTGACTTCATCTCATACATTTTTCTTACGATGTTAATATTGATATTTGACTTCATCTCATACATTTTTCTTATGACACTTATATGATTTTTTTCTGGCCTGTTCATGCAGGAAGTTTTAATAGTAGCTTTCCTAATGCTTACACATCCTTTCACTTCTTTCAGAAAAAATGCAAGTTGGCCATGGAATGTGATTTTTTTTAATGTAAAATCAGATTCAAATTCCTAACATTTTCTTTCTGATTGTACAATGGGATATTAGTTTGCATTTTTCTTCTCTCTGGCTATGGGTGTCAAGATTTGGAACCGAGGTTATGATAGCTCTATAAACCTAATTAGGAAGCTTTGAATCTTCTGTGCTTCCAAACAGTTTACAGAGTAAGGAGAATTTTCTGTTCTTCGAAGTTGAAAAAAATTGTTCATAAAAACATTTGAGCCAGACCCTTTTTTGGAAGTAAGCCTTTGACAACACTTTCAATTCTTTCCCAAGTTATTTTTTTCTATTCAGGTTGTCTGCTTCATCCAGTGTCAATTTTGGTCATTTATATTTTCCTAGAAAAATCACCCATTTCATTGAGACTTTCAAATTTATTAGCAGAGAGCACTACATGTATTCTCTTAGAATGCTTTCAAACTTTTGTCTAGAGCATCATTACCTTGTAACTAATTTTGTATATTTGTGTTTTCTTTTTTTAATTAGACTTCTAGAGTTTGTGTTGATTCAGTTATGATACTAACAAAGTTCCAATACCACTTTTTTAAAAAAATTACTTTTCCTCTTTCCTAATGAATTTGTTACCTTTTTCATTATTTTTTCCTTTCTCCTTTCCCAAAGCTGATTATGCTCTTCTTTACACATATCTTTGCTGGATATTTAATTATCTCATATTCATCCTTTTTTGATGAAAATATTTAAGACTGTGCAGTTGCCCCTCGTGTAACTGTGGCAACACTCCATGGTTTTCCATAGGAACTTTCTTGTCAATACTTGCAAAGTAATTCAGTATTTTATTTTCCCTTCATAAATGCAAAAGATGCATATAGTCTTGATTGATGAGATTGGATTTGCTTTATTTAAATCGCCATTAATAATGTATAGTTTTGGGGTTTTTTTTAACCATAGTATGTTTAAATCATACTATTATAAAATTTCTTCTTTGGGGAATATATATACTAAGGTTGATTTTGTAAATAAATATGTGGTCAATTTATGTTATGTGTCACGGATATTCTAATATAATGTGAATTCCATTTTTTAGGGTTCAAATTTGTTTTGTATGTCTATTATAATATCCTTATTAGCTTTCATATTTAAATTATCATAATCTTAATTATTTGTGGCTTTCTGAATCTCTTAAAAACCAAGAATGATATATTAAAACACATTTTTCTTGGACCTCAGTCTCATAAAGCACATTTTATGTTTATGTTCATTTCTCCTTATATTTTGAGTTTGTGACATTTATGTACTTTGATTTTATGTTATTTATTTGTTTGTACAAATTATATTTTCAGGGTGGAGTGCCTTTTGAGATGATACATGACATATGACTGCCTTTTTTGTGTGTATTGTCTTTCCCTTTACTTCAGTATAAATATTCTCATCCTCCCTTACCCACCTACCCATAAACTCATTCTCTTCATGACTAAATCTTTATCAATTTTACTTTTAACTTTGTAATTTCCATTAAACTGGGTTACATTTAAAGAAACAGACTAATAACATCTACTTCTAATAGCTGTTGCCAAGGGTTAAATGAGAAAATATGATGAAAATCAGTAGGGTAGTATTTGGCACCTAAAAAGTGCTCTGTAAGTACCAAGTAATCATAATAGTATTAAACAACATCCACTGAATTTTTAAAACAAAATTATAATTTAAGAGTTGTAACTAAAGCTGATAACCTGTTTGCTTTGATTGTCAAATGATTTATTTTAGGCATTATTCTTCACACCTTGCTTCATACTTTCTAGTTTTCATATGCCCATCTTTGCCCTTTTCCTTGCTCATTTTGCTTTCTCACAAGTGTGTCAGGCACTGTGCAAAGTGCCATGGATGCTGCAGTAAGCAACATGTACTTGGTGTGACCTCAAGGGGCTTACATCTTAGCTGGCAGACACAAATCAAATCATCACTCAAATAATATGTGCAATTATAATCGCCGTAAGTGCTTCGATGCATGTTATGAAAATAATATAGCAACTACCACCGTGGGTTCATATAAACATCAGCAAAGAGTTTCCATACATTATGTCACATGAGAAGAACTATAGCGGTGTAAGAGATGTCGCTTTGATCATAATATATGATCAAAGGGTGGATGGTTAATTCCTTTATAATAAACATTTTCTGTATAAAATGTCACAGACAGCTCACACTGGAATCTCTCATACTGGGAATGTAGAGAAATATTGCGCTCTGATGGAATTCAACATTTTCAGGGGAGAAAAACCAACAGAGCATTCCATTTCTTAGGTAAAATATCAAAGATCCTAGGCTGCAGCTCTACCATATTAGAGGGGGGAAAGCCCTACCAAGTCATTAGATATTTAATAACATGTATTGTGTACCTTCTGTGTGTCAAATACTGTGCTGAGCAACCCAGTACAGTGAAAGTAAGACATGGTTCCTGCTTCCAGGAACAGCCAGCTTTATGAGAAGCACCATAAGGGTGAACAGGGACACAAGAGGACTCAGGAATTGGACCCCAGGTTGGGGACATGACAGCCCTTGCCAAATGCTGAAACACAGAAAAGCTACAGTTTCTTCTTTCTAGGCAGAGCTGTCTAAAGATGGAATGAGTTTCTTGGTGAAGAAATGTTCTTCTCCCACCAGTTCTGTGGACTGGTCTTTCAACTTCTCTATGTCACCTGTTACATCAATTCAGGATGTCACATATGCATGGCTTTAAAATTTTTTTTACTATAGGAATTTTTGACGGTTCAGAGAGTTACAGAAAGCATAATAATTACCCATGTACCCAATAACCAGTTTTATTAAATATTAACATTTTTACAAACTTCATTGGACCTCTTTAATTAAGATTTAAAAATTTAAAGAACAGTTGAAGCCACTCTGTCTCCCACAACTAATTTGATTCCCTTTCCTCCAACCTCAGAGTTTGTATCACAAACGTCTACTGAAGTTAGCATAGTTTTCCCATCCATGTTCTTATATATTTGTTGAATATACACATTTGATTTTTTTCTAAAACCTTTACCCTAAGCCACTTTCTTGCTCAAAGCCTCATTGCCTATCCCAGTGGTTCTCAAAGCACATTAACCTTCTGAATCCCCTTGGGAGTTTCAAAATTGTAAGGAGATTCCAGAGTTGTCCTTGGGGACTTTTCAATTTCCCAACGTTGCTGGACCATTGACACTAGGGCTGTACAGTTCTTTGCTGGAGGGCTGTCCTGGCCAGTGCAAGATGGATAGCAGCACCCCTGGGCTTCCCCTCACCAGATGCAAAGAGCAACGAACCCCTCCCCAGTTGTAACAGCCAAAAATGTCTCCAGACATTGCTGTGTTAACCATGCTTTTCTTATTGTCTGTATTCTGATGCTCCGACTTCTGGGGCCTTCCTGAACAGAGGCCCTGGGGGAGGGACTGCTCCTCCCATGGTTGGTCAGTTCTAGAGATAATAAACAACTCTTACAAGCATGCTTTTCAATTACAAAGCAGAGTCCATGCCCCAGTCGCCTCCTCTATGGGGCTCTCATTCTGCAGGCCACGGTGCACCTGCCCTGATCACTCCAGGCCCGGTACACAACCAGGCGCAGCCCTGTGCCCAGAGCCTGCTGAAGTGGTCCAAAAGAGCCAATTCTAAACCTGCTCACCCTGCCTCACCTGTTCCTTCCCATGAAAACCATACTACAGGCTTGAGTCCATGGTTCCCTCTTCTCCCTCTGGCTGCTGAGCAACCTTGGTGCTTCCCTGTGTGGCATGTGCCCTCCTCCTGGGAACTGCCAGTCATCAGCTAGCTTTTCCATGGCAGTTGTTATCTGATCTGTTGGCCTTACTATCTCTCAAGTGTTCTCCTAATGCTCTATGTTTAAGAGCAATTGCCAAGTGCCTTCTGGCGTAAAACTATCCCAGACTGAGCATGACTGGGTTAACCTGAAACCCAAACAATCCTTTTTTTTTTTACGTGAGATAGACAAGTTTGGGGAACCCTAACCTTTAGACCATGCACAGAGATTTTGGTCCTCTTGGTCTGCAGTGGGATCCTTGGCCAAATGCTAATGCCTCCCGCTTTCAAACCTTTGTTCCAAATGCAAACTTGGGCTTCTTGAATGACCTCTCTGACTTCTAATCTCACATATATTTTTTAAGATAATAAATGTTGATTTATTGAAGGAATTAACTCACCACTTCTTAATCATGACACATCTGAATGTCTAAAACCCTAGTCTCATGCCAAAGCGCTTTGCAAACCCTCATACAAATAGGAGGCAGTAACTGCAACTTGCACTCTCATAACATCAAGGCACTGATCACAGTTTAATTTACTTGATTCCTGTCTCTCTTGGGCTAGACCGAAAGCTTCACAAGGTCACAAAGATTAAGTCCATTTTTGCTTGTTATAATATCTGCATTACTTAACAGAGTGTCTGGTAGGACACTTTTGGTGAGTAATTGAATAATTAATTCATTAACCAATTAAGTAATTGCTGTTTTATCTTGTCTTTTCAACTTGATGTCAAGCTCCTGCACATTATTTGTTTCCAGGTTTCCATCCAACCGTATGAATGTAGTAATGTTTAAACAGCACATATTGAAACAATAAATGGGAACTATTATCTGTACTACATTAGTGTTATCAGTTGTACTTTAGAGAGACTGGACTATAGATGCCAAGTACTCTTTTGTTTTATTTTTAAAAATGGGCAGCCTCCCTTTGAACAGAAAAACAATTGCATTTCAAAAGAAATATGATGTTATTTATGGCACTTATGTCATATCTTATCCCAAAAGGACAGATTTAATTAAAACTGAGCATTAGTTCCTAAAACCCAAAACCTCTCCTGTTATCTGATAAATGTCACTGTTGTCACGCTACTTTCAAAAACTGAACGGAGTTTACAGAAAGTGTTGTCTGCCATTTTTATTCTGCCTCATACACTGGGAAGCCCTACAGCCTGAGGGAAAAAAAACAAAGCATGCTTTCCATCTGTGCACCTGCATTTCTTGTGTATAAAGAAAAAGAAAACACCTTCTCGAATGCTGGGATTTCTTTTTTTCTTTCTGAGTGATAATTCTGTGCGAGCTCAGGAAATGCTGACTTGACAGTTGACTGTGAGAGCTCCCAGCCCCAGCCCACACCCTTGGAACCGATCGTGCCCCCAGGGCTCCTTGTGGACCCTGCACCTCTCACAGGAGGCTTCTGAAGGTGAAGGGCAGGTGTAATCAACAGGTTACTATGCTTTCCATCTTCACTGATTTAATGCAAGTAAGACCTAATTGTTTCCCAAATTTTGGACATAATTTGTGTCCAAAGGGCTTGAATACCTAAAATAAAGTACTTAATTATGAAGGGAGCCTACAGACATTAAGAATGCGTCAGACCTCCTTTCTCAAAGAATAAATACGAGGCACCTTGACAGCTCTTGAGTGTCAAGGGGATTTTTCGACCACAGTTTGTATAATAACTGCCAGCACCAAGATCCCGAAAAAACTCTCTGTTCTTTCTTAAATGTACAAACCTTCGAACTTCCCTAAGAAAATAAATCTGCACTTCAAAATTTATACTCTAAGGTCGGAAAACAAAGGCACACTTGCTGTTTCTCAAAACAGAAATGACATGTTCAAAATGGCTCTTTCAAGAGCCAGGATAAGAACTGACCACGTCTTCCCCGTACCCTCTGCCCTCCAGGGAGGAAGAGCCAGCTCCGGCCCTCTCGGCACCCTTGTTTTTGCTCGCTGGCCTGCCTCTCGTGTCATGGCCCCTCTTTCTTCCCCCGAAAGGTCCTGTGTCTGCCTGCCATCCCGAGACACTGTCCCCGTTCCTTACTTCGTGAATCTCCGTCTCTCTTCCTCCCGCTCTTCCCCTAGGCCCTCCTGTCTCCTCTTTTCTGTGCGGGTAATGAATCCTTTTTCTTCGTTCCCTCTTTCCTAACTTAGAGAACTGTCTGCATCCCTGTTTAACATTTGAATCCACCATAGATCCCTATAAAGTTAGGTGCACTAAAAATAGAGGCACCGAGGTACCTCGGAGGCAAGCTAGAGGAGTCCAAGAGTTCTTTCCCTGTCCCGATATCCGAGCCTTCTTCGTTGTTAATAACTAAGAACGGCTGCTTTGACACCGGAGAAATGAATGTACCATATTTTGGGAGCTATTCTGTAACAGGACTTCCCGGGCTGTAGGAATCCAAGATGCAACCACACCACCAGCCCGTTGGTCTCCGATGAAGCCTGCAGCCCTGGGCTGCAATGGGAATTGATTTCTCCAGGGGGAGCAGAAGGTGAACTGCCTGTCTGCAAAGAGACTCTGCAGTAGCCGAGTATCAGGTTTGGTTTAACAACCGATGAGTTTAATATTGGAAAAAAGTGAGCAGAAAGAGCCAGAAGTAGGGGTTCAAGCCCGGGCCGGCCCAGCCAATAGAAAGTTAGCCACAGAACCCAGACGCTCCATCAACAAATGGGAGCCCTGGGTTCCTGATCTCCCAAAATTCTCGGATCCCCAGGACCCTCTGCCCGGCCCCACGTGACCATGAGTGGTCTGTAGTCCTGCCCCGTCCTCATCTCTTTAGGACACAGCCCAAGTCCTAGAAGCCTCTGGACGGCTTGAAGAGGACAGGAGTCTCAGCACCTCCATGGGCCTGTTCCAGAATCTCTCCCTGCTGACCACCAGGGCCTCTGACAGGTCAAGGTTTTTGATGCCTACAGGGACAAGGGGGGAACCTCAGAAACCAGGATGAATGATCCCACAGATTAAAAAAAAAAATCACGGCTCTGGGTCATACCAGAATCTCCAGAGGATGATCACTTTCCCTTTGCTTGCCCCTGTTTTCATTGATGTACTTCCAACACCCAAATTATGGGTCAGAGGCGTTCCCTTGATTTTCCTGGTGGAAAAATGCTATAGAAACCAGAGCCCTTTAAACCAGAATCAGATACTTCTTTAAGAAATAGTTACATGTGTGTATATGTAAGTAGATGGAAATAAGTTTTATAAATAATGCTCTTTTACTCCTGAAAAAAAAAAGGCATGCAGAGACCCCAGTGTGCCTGTAATTCAAATCATTAAGGTACATAGAGTGCTGTACGCAGAATGCTGTGCTATGGTAGACACACCTGTTTTTAGGGGCATCTTTTGTAGCATTTCAAAGACATAGCTTCTATCCAAAGATCAGTTTATGAAATCCAACATATGTTTTGATGACAAATCTTTTAAAAAAAAAGCTTTGATGTATAACTGAAATAACAAACTGCTAATATTCAAGTGTGCAACTGGGTAAGTTTTGAGATGTGTATACAATGTAAAACCAATATCACAATGAAGATAATGAACCTATCCATTGGCCTTAAAGTTTTTATGTTGTTCTTTTTTTTTGAAAGAGACTTTATTTTTTAGAGTGGTTTTAAGTTCACAGCAAAACTGAGCAGAAGATAGAGAGATTTTCCATTGACTCCCTGTCCCCATGCATGCACAGCCTCCCCCGTGATCAATAGCCCCCATCAGACTGGGACCTTTGTTACAACTGATTAGTCTGCATGGATGCATCACTGTCTCCCAAAGACACTGGTTTACATTAGGGCTCACTTCTGGGGCTGTGTATTTAATGGACTTGGACAGATGCACAATAACTTGTATCCACCATTATAGTATCATTAAGAATAGTTTAACTGTCCCAGAACTCCTCTGTGTGGGTGAATAAAGCACAGACTACTTTTTAAAAACATTTTATTTTGTTTTGATTTGACAAAATAGCACCAAAATCAGTAGGCAGAATGTAAAAATAGGAAAAAGACCTAAATGCAATTCTGTCTCTTTCTGTACTTTACCGATGGTTCCCCAGCCTCTCCCTTTGTCTCTTGCCCTCTTAGTAGTTTTGTTTCTAGCATAACATAGACTTTATATATTCTTTTTACTAGCTGCACACTGCAGACTGTGGGGAAAATATCCTTATTTTAAGGGGAATCTATTTTACCTGTGTGTAGACCATGAGTTAAAATGCTTTTTGGCAGTACAAATTCAATCTGATTTCAGGTACCCCAAACCCTGAAAACCCAGCAGAGAGTTGACATTGGTGAAGCATAAACCTCTCCTTAGATCATAAAATGTTTATCTTTTGTTGCTTTTTACCTCCATTAATTTGTCTCTACACTGGCCTCCTTTCAGTTCCTTGAGCTTGTTAGGCATATTTCTTTTTCAAAGTCTACCCATTTCGCTTTCCTGCAGATATTTTCTCCTCCCTGTTCTTTGCCTGTTTATTCTTACCTTTTAAATATCAAATGAAATGTAATACCCATCTTATAACCACCCCTGACTGAATGGCCTCCCTTCTGTTATATGTCATAGCACTGTGTTTTTTTCCCCTTAGATTTTCACTGTCTCACAAATTACCCTGAGCTGCAGGTGGATATATAAATGCATATTAATTAAATTTAACAAAATTGAAAATCCAGTTCATCCGCACATTACCCACCGTTACGGCTCTCAGTAACTGCACATAGCTAGTGGCCACTGTATTGAACAACACAGGCAGAGAACATTTCCATCATCACAGACGTTTCTATATACTACATCTGGATCACTTCTTACAACTTCTGATTTGATGTTAATTTGCACAGGAGTTTTTTCAATTGGTCATTTGATGTTTGTCTCCTTCTGGACTGCATACTTTACAAATGCAAGAATTTAGAAAGATTGGCTGGTGCTTTGGAGCAAAGTAAGAGCTCAATAAATATTTCTTGAATGAAAGAATGGCATGAGTCAAGTCCAAAATTAGCAGACTGAAAGAACACACGAGGGAGGAAACAAACGTGCAGATGAAAGGCAATGCCTTCATATTTCTAGTTCTGGTTGACAAAAAAAAAAAAAAAGTTAAGGTCTACTGGGAAAAGAAGTATATTGGGATTGTTCCAGTTAACATGGACTGAAAGCACTTCTGTTCCTCTTTACTTCCTAAAATCAGCTGAAGGCAGTAAGAAGAATGAAAAGACACAGAGGAGAAGCACCATCTTCATTGGAACTTCATCTGCAACCACAAACCATGAAATATTGCCACTAAACAGACATCAATAGTGAACCGACTCCACTGCCTGGCACAGAGCATTGCAAATGTAGTTCTGTTACCTTCCAAAGACCAGCCAACAGCCCCTTGCAGGAGCATCTGAGTGCTGCGGGAGAATGTTCAAGTCTGCTTCCAGGAAAGAGTGGAGGGGCAGCTGGGGCTGGAACCTACATTACACAGACACATGGAAACCCAGTGGTCTGGGTGGCAAGGTAGAGAGGTAGCAGTCACCAGGAGCTGAAATGAAATACACATTACAGACCCTCCCGAAATTATCACACTCATGTGAAATGCATAGTCACTCTTGGTAGGAGGGGGAATGGAGTTCTGAGCAGAGACCCTCCATTTCAGAGTTGAAGGAATGGTGCCTCAATGCCCTGTATAATGTGCTCCTGTATTCCTCACTCAATTTTTAGCAAGTGCTTGACCCAGAAAAAAAGCTGCCCCCGTGTAGAGATAAGTAATAATCAGCAAAGAAACAGCCTAGAAATAGGCATGGAAAAAAACTAGATAGAAGGGAAAAACAGCAAACAAAAGCCAAATGGAGAATACACATCAGAAGAATTACTTTGCAAAGCAGAAAAAAAGAACAAACATTTGTCCACAGAGTCAAAGAAAATTTCAATGGTGTCTGTGCAGTTCTGAGCTCAAAGAAGAGATACAGGGATCAAAAGAGACATGACAAGACAATAGGAAGAAATAGCGTGAGCTGAAAGAGCGCCAGGGGAAATGTGTATGAGAAAAAGAAATTATTCCAAAACCTAAAGCACACTGGGATCGACAAAAATTAAAATAAATTGTGCTGAGAAAGAGAGATGTGAGGACAGGCTTAGAAAAAAAATGAACAAAATATGGGAAAAGGGATAAAAGAGCTACAGAGGAAATGAGACAGAGTGGATCAACATGCACGTGATTTGTGAACCTCCAAAGGAAACTAAACAATGAAGTATTTAAACAAAAAAAATTCAAATGTACATGAGAAGAACATTTTAGAAAACAAAGGTGGATATATGTCTTATGATTGAAAAGTTGGTGCATAAAGATCAACCAAATCATAGCCGTTATATTTGTTGAGCTTTAATGATTACAGATAGTATCCTGCACCCCAGCTCCTCCTATATTCCTCTCCCTGCCCTCCCCCATAAGTGAATAAACAAATCAAATATGCAATAAATAAATAAATAAATAAAATTTTAGGAAGCTACATATTGGGGTAAAAAAAATCAGACTGGGTTTAAAATCCTCAAAAGCCGCATGTGTCTACAACTCCTGAGGTATTAGGAATGAGGCCAAGAGTTTTGTACCAAGACAGACATGTTCAAATATGCCAGAACAAAATAAACATAGACTCTATAAATGCTTCTAGAAAAAGAAGATTTGATAACCGAATTGAGATTCCAAGAGATGAATAGAGAAGACATGATAAAAAGACAGAAAATGTTCATTAAACCAACAAACAAACACTTGGAAAATTACCAGCACAGGAAAAAATTTAAATTTTTAGTACTGACAAACACAGCATAAAAACCATTCCACTTGCAGGGTAATCTTCCTCTGAAGAACTCTTTGTAAGGTGAATTATCAAAACAAAACATAATTATAGTTGCAACCTGTGGTCTGCACTCCATTCAGGTATAAATAAAACATACCTATCTACTCAATGCTTGCATAATTGAGTCTTTGATTTACAAGATAATAAACAACAAAGAAAGTCAATGCAAACATTGCACAGGATGTCACTACCATGCACCAGCAAATTGTGGACGTGCCAAGAGGAGGGCTTATTGTGACCTGTACCAGTTGCTCCATGAAGAAGATGGCTGTAGAGTGGTTCATGGGGCAGGTGTGGGGGTAAAGATGTGCCACATAGCAGAATTTTTAGTACATCAGCATTCCCATAGGGGACAAGAAACTGTTTTATAGGATAACTGTATCTCTAAGAAAATCAACTATAGGTGAACAGGATAGAAGCTTAAGTTGTCATTTCTTTGATTTTGTCACCCTTCATAGACAGAATCAATAGTGACTGCCAGAAGGTGATAAGGAAAAAAAGACTAATGCATATGGGGAGGCGACTGCATAAAATATTTGTATCTGTCAAGTTGAAACATACACAACAACATAAACACATATTGCAAAAGAAGGGGAGAAAAGGAAGTATTTATAGTAAAGTGACATCTTACCAGCAAGGCTTCCCCTGATTGATCACCTGTATAAATAGCATCACCTCCCTGTCCTCACGCTCCTTGCTCCCGTTACTCCATTTCTTGCTGTTGTTGCCACCTGGTACATAGTCACCTGCTGCTATTACTGTTGTTACTATTGTCATCATTATTGTTATTATTATTATTGCCTCTCTTAACTAGATGTGAGTTCTGTGAGGGCAGAACTCTATCTTGCTCACTGCTGTATCTCCAGACCCTAAAATCCTATCCAGTGTATAGTAGATGTTCAATAAATATCTTTAAAGAAATATACATATTTAATATGCACATAATTTAATACACATATTAAGCAGAAAACATAATACAAATGAAATTACAGAAATGAAGACAAACAGATAACATATCAATAAATGTGAAGGAAATAAACTCACTTACCTCTCAGATTAGGTTGAAAACACCAACCAAATAAAATATAGTGGTTAAAAAAATACAGTCTCTGAAGGAGATATGCAAATTTGGTTTCCAAATCAAGGTTCTATGAATTGAATTGTGCAGCATACATAAATTATCCAACCTCTTTTAAGCTGCATTTCCCCCTCTTCTTATAGGATTATTTTGAGACTGTAAGCAGGTAATCCATGTAAACTGTGACTTTAAAGAGTGCCTACTCTGTGACTCCCAGGCTATAACTGTCAGCAGATAACAGTAAAACTGGAAGTGGCCTGGGTTTAACAGGGCAGTATTAGTGATACCACAAACCAGATGACTTAGAAGGGCTGCAATTGGAAAGATCAGTGTCATGACAGTATAAAAGACGGGGCCTGATGTGGTCTGCAGGGTGAAGAAATATTCTCTAAGGAAGTGATATTTAGTCTAAGACCTGAAGGATAAATAGGTAAAGAGCAAGGCAGTGAGCAGGGAAGATAGAAAAAAAGTTGTGTGCATGGTGGGGGAGGGTATGAGGGTCATTTTAGGTGGAGCCTCAGCAGCAAGCATGAGCCAAACCTCAGACAAAAGAATGCCAAAGAACAACACTGGAAAAATGTACCATCGCTGTAACAGACACTTGAGTTAACAGACACTGTAAAGGGCATTTTTGTTATTGATTCATTCAATTCACTTAACAAATACTTATTTAAGATCTTATGTGCCAAGTACTAGGTCAGATGCAAAGGGCAGAGGCCCCCTGGGCCTCAGGAAGTTAGAGTTGATGGGTAATTGTTAAAAATGAATTGTAAGCATGCTGGGTTTTGCTTTGATGAATGGCAGAGTTCTACAGAAGCATGTGACCCCTAATTTAATTTGTGATCCAAAAAAATTCCCTAGAGAGAGTATCTTTGAGAAGATAACTTGAGATAACATAAAAGAAAATTGATAGCATTTTAGGTGTGAGTGTGATGGTCAAGGCATTTGTGAAGGTATTGAATTAAAAGCAGATGTTGCATTTGAGTATCCAAAAAAAGGCCAGTATGTCTGCAACAGAGAAAACCAGAAAAGGGGGCACAGGGAGAGGGAAAGAGAGAGAGAGTACAAGAAGAGAGAAAAGGCTGGAGGGACAGTCAAGGCATAGGAGCCCATAGTAAGGATTTTGGTATTTCCTGAGTGCATAGGAATTCATTGAAAAAGGGTTGACCAATGCAGTTTATGTATTTTAAAAGATTATTCTGGTTATCATGTGGAAAATCATTTGGAGCAGCTAAATATGGAAGTTGAGACCAGGGGTATTGGTCAATATAAGCTAAGTTGGCTTACAGTAACAAACAGCCCCAAACCTCAGTGGCTTAAAAAATAAAAAGTATTTTTATTTTTCACATCTTTGATGTTTTGCTCAGGGAATTCTGCTCCACATCATCCTCACTCAGAGATGTAGATGGACAAATTTCACACCATGGAGGGCTGTTACTTGCCATTGCAAGGAGGACACAAGGCAGATGACTCAGTAGCTGAGTGTACCCTGTCATCTCTGCTGACATTTAACTAGCCAAAGAGTGCACGTCACCCTGAGAGGTGATGTCTGCCTGGATGAACTAAAGCTGGATAGTTGAAACCTCTTACAGACCAGCCTACCAGTTAAGAAGATATAAGAGCATTCTAGACAACAGGTGACAGAGGAGCAGTTAAGAAGGTATTTTGAAATTACGGTCACTAAATTTTAACAATTAATTGGATGTGGGAGTTGAGGGAGATGGAAATGCCAGAGGTCATTGCCCTGTGACAGAGAGGGCGAGTGGAGAGATGGTGGTGGCGTCGTCCAAATTAGCAGACCGAAGACAGGCCAGACCAGGAGGAAACATACGGAGATGCACTGACATCTGCAAGGTACCCGAAGCCAGTGGGCAGAGATTTGCAGAGTATGGAGAGCAACTCCTCCTGCCTTGGGGTTTTCTTGGTTTCAGCACTGAAAGAATCTCCTCAGGCCTGGACAAACTGTGATGGTGGGTCTCTCTCCAACAGCAAGTGTGTGAACAAAAGGAACACCCATGACAGATTCTTAAAGAAGATAACGTGTACTAAGAGGGAGAGAAAGGCGAGCTGTCAAATGAGACCGAGAAGACAGACAGCAAGTCAGAGGAGCATGAGCCGGACGCACAGGAAGGATGGGTTTCCAGAGGGAAAGACAGGGGTCCGCGGGCAAACGGGGCTGCACACACGGGAAGAGCCTCGGAAAAGAGCCGAAGTCCGTGCTCTTTGTGCCTGCCAGCAGGGAACCGACCCGGAGGGCAGCGCTGGTCCCGACAGGAGAGGCTGACGCATCCGGAGGCCGTCTGAGTCCATCCCTGGGGGAGTGACCAGGTGGAGCAGACAGTGTGGCAGCTCCCCACGCAGCAGAAACGGCATGGGGCGGGTCAGGTTTCTTGACCTGCAGTTCCTTCCACACCTCCTCGGGCTACTGAATGGCAGAATATGAGAAGAATCCATCTAACACACAAGAGGAATAACAAAAAATTATACAAATACAAGGTATAGATAAAACTCACTCATCCAAAGATAAATAGAGAGAAAACAGCCAGTTTGGGGCCTCGGAAGGATTCCTAAACATAAACGAAGATAAACTATAAAAAGCATAAAGAAAAACTTAATAAACATCTGGCGTTTTCTCAATAACATTCAAGAAAACCCTGATTGTTGTAGAAAATATGAATAAAGAAGCTAGAACTTCAATAGCAAATTTAAAAAATTTCATTATAAGCTCTATAAATTGGTATAGGGTAGCTACTGAAACCCACAAGGAAAAAAAGCCTCCAAAATTTGGGTGGCTGACAAAAACACCAGCATACCTCATTTTACTGGACTTTGCTGGTATTGTGATTTTTACAAATTGGATGTTTGTGGTGACCTTGCATTGAGCAAGTCCTTCAGTGTTGGTTTCCTAATAGCATCTGCTCACTTTGTGTCCCTGTACCTCATTTTGGTAATTCTCACAATTGTTCCATGTTTTTTCCTTATTACTGTATTTGTTATGGTGATCTGTGACCAGCGATTACAACTCACAGAAAGCTCAGATGATGGTTAGCATTTTTTAGCAATAGAGTATTTTTTAATTAAGTTACATGCATTGTTTTGTTAGACACAGGCTATTGCACACAGTAAACTACAGTATAGTATAAATATAGCTTTTACATGCACTGGGAGACCAAAAAATTCATTGGACTTGCTTTATTACAATATTCCCTTTATTGCAGTGGTCTGGAGCTGAACCTGAGATATTTCCAAGGTATGACTCTTAAAGTTTGCTGTTTGATGGTGAAACAGTATAATGCAGATGTTTATCAGACAGTCTTCCATTCAGGGACTCAGTGACCCAGGACTTTTTCCATCTGGTGGTACAAGGATAGCCATTTTCCCATTCTCTCTCCCAATAATCTGTAATTGTAATACATTACCAGTGAAACCTACTATCATTTTTGGAACTGGACAAAGTGATTCTAACGTTCATTTCAAAGAAATACAATTTTGAAAATGCTATTTGAAAAAAATATGCATCAGTGATTGGGTATTTGACCTCCAGAAGTTAAAATAAAGTTGCAACAAAAATTTTTGTCACCTTATTTCATTTTTTATAACTTCTCATTTTGAAATAACTATAAATTCACAGGAAGTTGCAGACAGTACATGTACCTTTCAGCCATTTTTTTTCCTGATGCCAGTACCAGAAATTTGACACTGTACAATATGTGGTATGTGGTTCTGCATTGTTTTATCACATGTGTAGATTTGTGCAACCTCCACAGCAACATTTTCATCACCACAAATGTTGCCCATGTGCTGCTCCTTTACAACCATGCTACTGTTTCTCCACCTCCCCCATCTCTGATTCCTGGGGACCACTCATCTCTTTCCATCTCTGTAACTTCGTCATTTCAAAAGTGTTCTAGAATTTGAATTACACTTTACACAACCTTCAATAGTTCACTGCTTTTCATTGCTGAGTAGTATTCCATGGTGTGGATGTACCACAGTCTGTTTAACCATGCACTGATTGAAGGAAATTTGGTTGTTTCCAGTTTTCAGTAATTGCAAATAAAGCAGCTATGAACAATTGTGCACAAATTGTTTTCTGTGTGTGTGTGTGTGTGTGTGTGTGTGTGTGTGTGTGTGTGAGTGTAAATGTAGGTTTTCATTTCTCTGTGATAAATGCCAAAGATGCAATTTTTGTACCATTCTCTTAGTACCCTTTTCAGGTCTGCAGCCTCGGTGGTTATGTCCCCTCTCATTCCTGATATTAGTAATTTGTGTCTTCCTCTTTCTTTTTTTCAGTCTTGCTAGAAGTTTGTCAGTTTTACTGATCTTTTCAAAGAACTAGTTTTTGTTTTTCCATTTTGAATTTTATTGATTTATGGTCTATTATTTTCTTGCTTCTGCTAGCTTATTTTGCTCTTCTTTTTCTAGGTTCTTAAAGTGCAAGCTTGATTATTGATTTAAGACTTCCTCTTTTCTAATGTATGTTTTTAGTGCTCTAAATTTCTTTCTTGGCACTGCTTTCACTGTGTCCTACAATTTTTGATATATTTTCATTTTCATTTAATTTAGAAGTATGTTGGCTAGGCTCCAAGGATTTGGAGATTCTCCTGTTATCGATTATTGATATCTAATTTGAGTCCATTGTAGTTGGGGAATAAATTCTGAATAATTTCAATTCTTTTGTTTGTTGTGATTGGTATTATTGCCCTGGATATAGTCTATCTTGGTATATGTTCTGTGGGCACATGGAAAGAAAGTGTTTTCTGCTTTTGTTAAGATCCCACAAATCTCAATTAGATCTTGCTGCCTGATGGTATGGTTAAGTTCTTCTACATCCTTGTTGATATTCTGTTCAGTCATTCCATCAGTTTTGGAGGGAATGTGTTAAAAACTCGAACTGCACTTGTGGATTTGTTTCTTTCTCCTTTCATTTTTCATATTTTGCTTTACTTATTTTCCATTTCTGATGCTTACTGCCTGCATGTTTAGGATTGCTCCACCTTCTTGGTGGATTGACCTTTTTATCATTAAATGATTTTCCTCTGTGTCCCTGGCATTTTTTTTCTTTTTTGCTCTTAAGTCAACCTTATCTGATGTTAATAGAGCTACTCCTGTTTTCTTTGGATAATGCTGCATGATATGTCTTTTACCAACATTTTACTTTCAACCTGCACTACCATTAGATTGGAAGTGAGTTTTTTTGTGGATAGCACAGAGTCAGGCCATTTTGGGTTTTTTTTGTTTTTGTTTTTAATCTGTTTTGTCTTTAATGGGGTATATAGATCATTTATATTTAACACAATTTTAATTATTGATACATTAAGGTTTGAGTCTATTTTACTTTTATTTTGTCATCTGTTTATCTCTTTTTTGTTTTGTGTTGTTTTCTGTTTTCTTTTTGCTGCTTTTCTGCGGTGTAGTGGAACAATTTTCTAAAATCCCATTTTGGTTTGTCTGTAATATTTTAAAATGTATCTCTTTATGCAGTTTTTATGTGGTTTCTTTAGGTATTACATTAGATACACATAATGTATACAACTTACTGTATTGACCCTTACTAATTCTATTCAAGTATAGAAACCTTACCTCTCTTACATTCTTTTACTGTCCTCCATATATAATATTGTCATAAGATGTATAATATAATACAACTAAGAAAATGTCTTAAATATTTTCTCTGCATACATTGAGAACTATAGGACCGTTTTATAGTCTTTGGCTTCCAACTTTCAGTTATAATTTAGAAAACTTAAGAGAAGAAGGAAAATGTATTGTATTTACCTATATTTTTGCTTCTACACTTCTTCCTTTCTGGTGTTCTCATACTCTGTTTATTTCTTCCTTTCTGGTTAACAACTTCTTTGAGCCATTCTTTTAGGGTAAATCTGTTCATGACAAATTCCCTTAATTCTCCATCTCATAGTGTCTTGAATTTCTCTTTCTTCTTGAAGGATATTTCTTTGGATATAGAATACTGGGTTGACAAGTTTTTTTTTTCTGTTTCATTCAACACTTGGGAAATATTGTGCTACTTCCTCCTGACCTTTGTGGTTTCTGGTGGGAAACATACTGCCATCTAAATTGTTTTCCCTTATAGCCAATATGTCATTTCTTGCTGGCTGTTTTTTAAGAATTTTTCTGTCTTTAGTTTTTAGGATTTTGACTATGATGTGTCTTGCAGTGGGTTTCTTGCACCTACAGATTTATTACTTTTTTTGCCAATTTGGGAAATTTTCAAATACATTTTCAGCCCCACCCTCATTCTCTCCTTCCAAGACTTCCTTCTATTGTTATAGTCACATGGGTCCCTGAGGCTTGTTATTTTTTATTTTTAAGTCTACTTTCTCTTTATTGTTCAGATTGGATAATTTCTGTTGTTTTACCTTCTAGATCTCTGATTATTTCTTCTCTACTCTCAATTTTGATGATATGTTCAGTTTCCTGTTTTGGTTATTATATATTTTAGTTCTAAAATTTCCATTTGGTTCTTCTTTTTATCTTATATTTCTTTGCTGAAGTGCTTTCCCATTTTGTTGAAACTTTCTATGCTCTTGGAATGATGACTAATTTTTTTATTGAAATCACAATATTGGGCATCATGCTAAAAGACTGGACCTGTTTAAATCCTTCTCTGACATGAGTTCCTTGACTCCGTCCCAGCAAAAAGGGGGTAGAGCACCATTATTGCTCCCCATGTGGCCTATATTGACATCATGGGGGGTGTGGCCTTGTTACCACTGAGTCATGCTGAAAATCCCGATTCTCACTTAGAAATCTTCTGACACTACCTGGCAGGGATATTAGGGCATCTTATAACCTGGTAATGATGGAAGTCTGGCCTCCCCACTTGGTCCTTAATGGAAGGTGCCAGGTATACCACAGTATTTTTCAGTACTGTTAGGGGTTGATACTTTTCTATCTTTCAAGATCGCACCTTTGTTGACCCTTTGGCTAGAGAGAACAAGCTTTTTCTGGAGTTTTTCTTTCTTTATTTATTTTTTGCCTGTAATTGTTGGTATTTCTGGGTTGCAGGTTTCTTCAGTTCCAAGTCTGGAATGCATGAAGAAAAAATAAAACCCAGAGGACTCACTGCCATGTCATTTTTTGACTCTTGAGGCTCTAGCCTGTCCACTTTCTCTTCACCTCTGAGAGTCTTCTTATGTTTGTTTTGTGTAGAATATCCAGGGTGTTTAATTGCACTTAGCAGGAAGAATAGGAAAATGTATCTCTACTCCATCTTCCTAGAAGTGGATATTCAAACTATCTAAAAGGGTTAAATGTAACAGGAATGGATAGAACAGTCAAAGAGACAAAAACCACTTTTTAAAAATCAGTAAGAATTCTTCAACAAATGTAGAAAAATAACCTACTTAATTAGAAAAAGCATAATTAGATCTCTGCACATATAATACTCCAAAATAAATTCCAGATAGATTAACTGTATAATCAATCAACTAATTTTAATAGCAAAACTATAGGGGAGAATATTAACACATCATATAATCAGGATAAGAATAAATACAGAACTTTCTACAGATAAGTCATGGTACTGTCTTTAAACTATAAAATAATCCTTGGATAAATCATTAAGAGAAATACAAGTGCTATAAGTAAAAAGCAATTAAGGAAAATCCCAGAGAAATTACTTGCATAAGGGACACAAATAGCTAACAAATAGAGGAAAATGCTCCCCTTCTCAAGTAATTGAAAAAATGATGGAGACAAATTAATTTCTTTGGATTTTGGTGTGGTTTCATTTGGCTTCTTTTGTCCTACTAATTAGCTCTTTAAGTAAAACATGGAAGCAACAAAATTTTGGATGGGTGTTCTGGGCTAGACACTACCTGGTAGACCCAATTGTGGAGGGATCCACAGTAATTCAACCTTTTTGGCAGAAACTTCACCAATAAGTGTTTAAAGTCACAAAGATCCTTCCTTTTGACCAGAAAATTTCATTTAGGGGAATTTCTCCTAAGGAAAAGAAGATTAATATAAAGATTCATGAACAAGAGTGATAATAATAATATAAGTATTAATAATGGTAAAAAGTAGTAAAAAACTAAAGACCCTAACAATGAAGAATTTGTGAAATAAAAATTGGTACATCTGTAGAATAGAGTATACTAGGGCTCTTATAAACCATGTTGTTCAAGACTACTTCATGCCATGGAAAAATGCTCTGAATCATTGAATAAAAAAATGAAAAGCAGATTATAAACAGTTGAGACACTAACGCTATTTCAATAGGTTAAACTGTTCAGAGAAAAGCATATTAGCAAAGCTCATGAAAATATCAGCACTTGAAAATTAGGTATTGGATCTCTGATACGTTTTTACTATTCATCTTTGTATTTTCCTATTTTTAAAAAGTTAAAAATTTGTACTTTATATTTCAAGTAAAACACTGAATGTCAAGGAATCTGCTTCTTGGCAGAGACTTCAACTGTTCAGTGACATCATCTGAAGCACAAGCTTGTTTTAGCTTTACCTTCTGCCATCCTTAGCATTTTGGTTTTCATTTTTATGCTTGTTGCTTATCGTCATGAGATGGCTGTCACACCTGCAGCCACCATGCCAACACTCCAGGTGGATAGAAGAAGACCCCACCTTCTGTACCTATACCCTCTTCTCATCAGGACTGTTTCCCAGAGCCCTTCAACAGACTCGCCTACATCTCACATGGCCAACCAAAGGCAAGCCAAGGAATACGTATTCAATTTTCCAGACTCCAACATAGATAATGGCAAGAAAGAAGGGGGTAGGAATGGATACCAAGGGAGCCAACTGCAGTTTTTACATACTATTTTGGTGTAGAAAATTAAAAGCATATTTTGTAGAGTGCATCCATCGAATGTAGTGACAACTAAAATATGCAAGAACTGTGTTTTGCAGGCTTTGTAAAAAGCATTTGTGACATCTGACCATTAGAAATAGCTTGGAGATGTATTAAAAACTATTCAGGCTCCGATCCCTGCATTGCAGGGGTGCGGCACTATAAACCGCATGTCTCTATACTGAAAAAAGATTAGAAGGTCGATGTCAAGCACATGTATCTCTACCATAAACCCTTTCACAGACACTTGGTGCTTTGAGGCAGGGAAGAGCACTTTCAGGCTGGGTTTGCTTACATGAAACCTGAGTCAACCATCCAGTGACTGCAAAAAAATCATCAAAAAGCAGGACTGGTAATACAATTGAAGGCAGCAAGCTGTCGGACAAAGAGCAAAGTCTGGGGGTCGGAGATCTAAGAGCTCCCTCACACTCTGCTGCTAAACAGCTGTGTGCCCCTGGGCACATAATTAATGTTGACCAACTTCAGTTTCCTAATCTGTAAGATCAGAGGGTGTGCGGAAAAGACCGCTTAAGTGCTTTGAGAATGAGATGACTATATCCTATTATAACTGATATCTTCTGAAAATTAATAACTACAAAGGTAATGAATCACCCTAAACCTTTCACAGCAGAAAGGATCAGAAAGCCATCTGGAGGAACAGAGATGTGAGGAGTCATCAGCTCCATGTCAGCGGCCATCATTCATGCTTACATGGTACAATCCACAGGGGAAACATAGCAGATAGGAACCCTTAGAACCCATAAAACTCTATCAACCTTATGTTTGTGCAGTTGGAGAAATGACTTAGCAATGCAATTTATTGGGCCCCCACTCCAACTCAAAACTTGGAGCCTTAGTTCACATTTCACAAACTAGAAAGAACACACCTCAAGAGTGAAATGAATCACAATAGTCAGGAAACTGTCAGTAAGAGTTACTAAAATCTTTCCATCTTGGACTCAGAGGCCATACAAAGAGCCCTACACTGGCACCATCGGAATGTAGCCGATAGTTCAGATGAAAGTGAAAGCCGTCGGCATGAACTGTGATGGAACTGGAATTCTCCCTCCACCACTTACAGCTCTGTGACATTCAGCAAGTCACTTAACCTCTCTGTGCCTCCATTTCCCCTCTGTAAAATGGGAGACAGTCATTGCATCAGTTCCTTAGGACTGGGTGAAGTTTAAAAAATTTAGTCCAATGCCTGGTCTCTAGACAGCTATTATCAGAGAGGTAAGTTTGAATTCTTCAAGGAAATCAATGAATTTGCACCTAAGCTTATAGACTATTAAGTACTTAGCAACTTGTAGTGGATTTGTTAAGTTGGGGAATAGAGTTCCTCTATGCAGGAATGTACAGAAATGGTGAAAGTAATAATTTACCATAAGACTTGAGGAAGCATTTATGAAATACATTCCAGAATATGGACAATTTTACAAACAGTTGTTGCCTGAAGTCCTGAGCTGCTTCCTAGTGAGGCTCAGGTAGCTCAACTCCTGGGGAGAAAGCCCAGAACAAGACAAATATGAGGTCTGGACAGAGCAGGGTTAGCTGTGTTCCTTTGGATTCAGCTTGGACTATGTCTTTCAGCAAAAACTGACAATTTAACTGGACATGGTCGTGGGAACAAAACTGGAAGTGTTTTCAACTATTATCTATTCCCGTTTCTCTTGCTGGAAACCTCTCCGGGATCCTTAACAGGCAGTCCACTTCAGTGCCTTCATATGGGGCAGTAAAATAGACTCTCAAATCAGTGGCATTGAGACAGCTGGCTAACCATTTGGAAAAATTAAGTTAGAACCCTATCTCAAACCAAAATAAACCACAAATGGGTTGAATATTTAAAGAAATAAAGAGATATGAAAATATCAGAAGAAAATACAGGTGAATAACAACAGGCATACATATGGGAAAAGGCTTTATGACTATAATACTTAGAGCAGAAATCATAATGGGAAGCATGATTGTTGCTTTGGAGAGCTGGTGGGCTATTTCAATAACTTTCTTAGTGAAAAGTCTTTGACAACTCATTATTTATCCTTATAAAACTATCAATGTCATGCCTGGCAATTTAGAGCACAGTGGGGAATTTCAAAACAGAGTTAAGGAGACATCTGTTATCTGAGGTTGGTTAATAATTAAGGCTTAGTTTCCCCAGTGGAATACTATGACACTGTTGTAAAAAGTAATGTGTCAACACAGAATGACATCACAAGTAAAATAATTATCAACAAGAGTATAGTATAATTCATATTCATATCAAAATTCTACATACCTTGCTATGTTAACACACATGCATGGAAGAATATTAATAAATGGTTAAAATCAAGTCTCCTCCCAGGCCAGGATTCTTCAGGACTGTCAGGTTCATGAAAAACAAGGAATGACAGAGAAACTGTCCCAGGCCAGACGAAACTGGGGAGGCATGGCAACTCAATGCCATGTGCCTCCTTGATGGGCCCCTGGAACAGAAAGAGAAAAGTAACTGAGGACTGGTAGAATCCAAAAATATTCTGCAGCTTAGCTAAAAGTAATATGTCAACGTCAGACTCTTGGTTTTGATAAAGGTAACACAGTAATGGAAGGTGTGAACAATAAGGGACACTGGGTGAGGGCCACATGGGAGCGCTCTGTACAATCTTTGCAGCTTTGATGAAAATCTGGAATTATCCCCAAATAAAAACTTTCTTAAAAATACCAAGACATTTTTAAAACGGGTGTATCCCTGGGGCATTGGATTGCAGTGAATGACCTAAAGACTTTCAGGTTCCTACATATATAATTTTTTTTTAGTGACTATGCATAGTATATAAAGAAGGAAAAACTGTTTTAAAAATAAAAAATTATTGAAGTATATTATGAACATAGAATAATAAGAAAAGACATTTCATAATAAAGCATGATCTTATTTAAATGATTTTTAAGTTGGGGATTTGCTTTTGCTTATTTTTCTTTTTTAATTTTAAAAACAAACATGTATTACTTATAGGATAAACATTAAAGTTTAGAATGTCTCTGAAGGCAGGTAGGGGGCAGGTGCAGCTCTCAAATCCTGGTTTCACGTGCTAGAAACAGAGGTTTCCTGCTCCTGGAAACTTGGGGCTACAGAAACTTTGTGTTTTTCTTCTCATGATAGATGTAAGTAAATATCCCTTCACTCTAATTATGATCCAACCTATCACGTCTCTGTTTAGGTCAATCCATTCAAGACAGAGGGTAAAGATGAGAATCTTGATTTAAATAAAAGGAAAGAAAGAGAGGGGGGAATTTAATAGCATGAAACATTATTTCCTGCTAGGCTGATTATTTACAATATGATTTTCAGAGAAAATGACAGTCGGTTCATGAGAAAAAAATACAAAATATCTAAACTTAAACAGTGCTATTGGAAAACTGAAGACGAAATGTAAATAACCATTTTTCCTATTTCATGTTTATCACATAATCACAGCACTGCCATATTTGGAATAAATAGTCTAATATTTGAATGCAAATGTGACTGATATTTATTGTAATATTTTGGACGTGTATCCGCACAGTGCAATCCTTTCATATGCTTGTCTTGCTCCGAAATGAATTTGCTGGATGGTTTCCAAACTGTCACTTGGATTTATAAGAATGTAAATACCCCATTATAATTGAGTTCCCAGTAGTTTTTAAGCTCCGGGATATTAGGCAATGGTGGATGGAACTGTTTCCAGAAGCCCTGGAGACACATCTGCCCACACCACTTCCCCATGGGCCTCCCACTCTTAGGGGCACATTTCAAAACTCATTTCTGTGGATCTCCAAGACCTCGTGGTTTTCAAGGGCCTTCCTCATAGATACAATGCCTTTTCCCGTTGAGGTTATTACTGACAAGTCAACTGGTTATTATGAAACCATGTAGTGCATAAAGTGCTGTAACTGGAGCAAGTGTAAGATTTCACAAGAAATCAGAAGAGAGGCACCTTGCAGCACAGATACCTGGACACAACAGAAGCTTGCCAGGTAAGTGGTACAGCTAATGCTAGGCGTGAAAGGTGATCAGCCATTTCTCAGGTGAATGGGAGATGGGGGAGAAGGAACATGTCTCACGCCTGCCAGGAGACAGGAGAGGGCACAGTGGGCCTGAAGGCAGCGGGCACAGCACGGCAGTGCAGAGCTCAGGGGTGGCGAGAGCTAGGGCCGGAGTGGGAGGGGGTGGCCCCATCATGGAGGGCCTTGCAAGCAGTATTAAGGAGGTAGGATTTTATCTCAAGAGTATTAGGGGCTGAATTGTACCCTCCTCAAATCCATATGTGGCAGCGCTGAGCCCCAGAACCTCAGAATGGGACTGTACTTGGAGACAGGTACTTACAGAGGTAATAAAGTTACAATAAAGTTATTAGTGTGAACCCTACTCCAGTAAGACTGGTGTCCTTACAAGAGGAGACTAGGGTACACAGCAGGAAGCCCATGGCACCTACCAGCCAAGCACAGAGGCCTCAGCAGAGACCAGCCCTGCCAGCCCCTGGATTGGGACTTCCAGCCTCCAGAACTGTGGAAATGAACATCTGCTGCTTAAGCCCCGCAGTGTGTGGTTCTCTGTTCTGGCAGCCCTAGAAAACCCCTACTAAGGGCAATGACGTGTTTTAAGCAGGCAGGAGGAGAATAGATTTGGTTCTCTGACAAATCACTCCAGCTGATGGACCGGAGGGACAGACGATGCTTGCAGCTGCTGTGGAGGTCTGTTCTAGCTGTGCTTGGCACAGCCACAAGGGGCACCTTCCCAATGGAGGTTAAGATGAATGGTGTGCCCACAGGCTTTATCAATCACACTGCAAATGCACCCCTAGGAGGCAGGCCCGATGACAGCAAATAGGGAAAGGGGCTGGAAAGAAGAGAACAGATTTGAGATGGATTTAGAAAGTAGACTCCACAGAAGACTGGTTGGATCCTACTAGGGAAAGAGAAGAAGGAATAAAGGATAAAGCTATTTTCAGTCTTGGGCAACTGGGTGGGTGGGGACAACTGCCAATGACACAAGAAGCCAAGGGGGAAGAGCTGGATTTTAGAGGATGGTTGGGTTCATTTTGGCTTCAAGTTTGAGGAATTGAATGGAGGAGATTTTCAGTAGGGAATTGGAGATATGAAGATATGGACTTCTATATTCATCATATTTTAAAACCCATTACTTTTAAATCATAGAGGTTGATAAGAACAGAAAGAATAATGTATAAAATAAGAAAACAGCATAATAGAAATAAAAATAAGCATTATTTTTATAATCCAAATTCCCAAGTCAGAAGCTCATTATGGGAATGGGGCAGCAAATAAGAAAGATGGTGCCACCTATTTCTTCCCCTCTTGTAACCCCCACTAATTCCAGGCACAGTCAGCATCTTGCATCCAGCTCCTTAGGCCTGGGGGTGCACTGGATACATAGATAGTTGGTGTATACATGCATTTCCTTCTTCATTCAGCAAATCCTAGGAACCTCCAATGTGTCATAGACTGTACTAAGCTTCTGTTAGTCAGAAAGCCATCATGCTGCTTCTCATTCTTGGAATGATCAGATGTTCGGTCGGTTACAGGGCCTCTAGAATTGTAATCTAGTGACATCATGGAAAAGTAAGGCTAAGTCTTTGCTGAACGTGTACCTGCAGTTGTTTCAAGAACAACGTAGATTTGGAAAAGATAAAAAGATTGTCACACATAATCAAAGGTTGTCTGTAATGTAGCTGAAGGTGAAACTTTGCATTTGTCATTATCTGAACTGAAGTTCAGATAGTCCTGAGCATCACAGACTCTCCAAATATCTTTTTAGAATGCATTAATATGCCTGAATTATTTTGTCTACTTATTATGAAACATGGGCTTAAGAATAATATTTTGCAACAGGACAAGCTAGGACAGAAAAGACTGCATGGATGCCACAGCAGACTGCCTGGCTTGCGCATACCTGGAGGAACCCCACTGGGACCACCTGAGAGTAACTGATGGACAACAGAAGAGGCTGTATTCTGGCTTGAGCTCAAAGTATTATAATTTGGACACAGACGTAAATGTAACCCTATGACCAGCCCCAGGCTGGTAAGGCCCAGAGACATTTGGGTAACAGGAGATAAGTAAATATATATTCAAATCCTTCTGGGAACCTGGGATGAGATGGTCTTGCTTTTTTTAACAGGATACTTATAACATGAAGTAATTATTTATGTTGATATCTGACTTAAGATGTCAGTTTGTTCAGCTTAGTAACCCCACAAAAAGCAAAAAAATTCATATGCAGAAGATTACAGGAAAGCAGGAAGCTTTAGTCTTTTGGCAGAGGAAAGAGAAATAAATAGTCAACCAAGACCTTACGTGAGTTGTTAAAATCCAGCCTGGAAGTGATGGGGAAATCCATGATTAGTTATCCAGCTCTGTCCCTGTGAGAGAGAAACTGGACTCTAATAGGAGGAAAGGTTTGATGGGGTTTCTCCCATCTCTGGTCAAATTTGATTCCAGAACATTCCAGGGGGCCATGTCAAGTCCTTTTCTGTTGCATTCTTGTTCAACACAATCTCAGCCCAAATGGGAAATCAGCTGGGGCTAGGAAGTCTTTGGGTATAGAGATGAGAGAGATGTAACAAAATTCTATCTAGTCTATAGGGAGAAGACCAATCCACATGTGGAAATTACTTCTAGGAAACGTGGTCTACAGACATGGATGTCACCACCTAGTGTTCATCTGTCTTTGTTTTCCCACCAGTTTTAACAGAAATAAGCTGTCTGAAAACCAGTCAGATGACTTTATCAATCCTGAGATCCAGGGTCTAGTTCCTTCAAATCAATTTAGGCGAGGGCAAGCGGACGACCAAAACCCATTAATGGTAGACACACTGTTCCTCTGTGACCCTTCAAGCAGTGCTTTTGCACTGTGATGTGCATACGACCATCCAGGAAGTTTGTGAAAATGCAGACTCTGATTCAGAAGTTCTGTGGGGGGGCCTGAGATCCTGTATTTCCACATCATGCTGATGCTGGTGGTCCATGTCACACTTCAGCAAGCTGACTTATCTGACAGATGGAGAAAAATCTCATCACCATATCCATTTAGAGCTTCAGGAGAAAACTATAAGCCACAGAGCAACGATTTTCCTGGCATTAGACCTCAGTTTAATTCTAGGCTGCCTGTCCATGATTGATGAGCCTTACAGTTAACTACCAATTCAGTGTACAGAGAAATCGACGTCAACCTTGGTAATCCCTGTTATCTATCACAGTTATAAAACAACATGTTGTGAAACTCTGAATTTACTCAGAACTCCACAGTTACTGCCAAACTGTCCATGCTAAAACATCTAATTTCAAATCTGCTTAGCTGAAAAGCATGAACATGGTATTGTGTCACTGCATAGAAGAGAAAACACTGCATTGAGCTTCAGGAGACCCGAAATCAAGTCCCAGCTCTGTCACTCACATGCTATGTCACTTTGAATAGTGCCTTCTTTCCTCTGAAACTCCAATGTGCAATGAATAGGATTTAATAAATGCCTCTGGGATCCTTTCAGCTCTAAGGGGCTATATGCTGCATAATATATTGAAACAAAATTTAAGTTCCCACCAAAGATGAGGGAGGTGACCCTAGGTGGGGTTAATCATCAATATTTAATATCCATGGTCTCATGTCAGTGAGAATGCTGAGCACAGTGCTTGAGACACTGACTTTGAGGTCAACAAGGTGGGCCCAAATTTGGCTTCCTCGTGTTACCAGGATCAGGGTATTAAAGAAATGATTGAATACTCTGAATTTAGTTAGATCATCTAGAAAGCCTGATCTGTCAAATGGGTAAGAAAACAGACAGCCTTACTGGAATATTCTGAGTGACCAGTTGCTCTGGTTTGCCCAGGACTGAGGGGTTCCCTGGGAATTCTAGTGCTAAAACCAGGACAGTCCGAGGAAAATTGGAATGGCTGGCCATCCGCGAGTGCCAGCCATGACAAATCTGGAAAGTGCCTAGCAAATGTTTAATGCATGTTAGCCATGGTTGCCAGGAGTATAGAAGTATAAGGAGTTCAGGGCAGATTTCTATTCAACCAGAACATGATCCAAAATAGCTTTTTTGATTCCTGATACCAACTTCTTTAAGGTTATATGGTTCTTTTTCCTAAAAAAGACAGAAGACATGATAAAACGCCCCACCTCAGTCATTTAGTTGCTGTGACTCTGAATAACACACCCTCTACCCTCCTGAGGCTCAGATGTGAAATGAACAATCATTGTGTAACTGTAACTTAGGAAGCCACATGAAAATGACTGTCTTTCTGCAAAGGAAGTTTTGAATCAAAGAACACCATAGCTTCTCAATGATGGGACCCACCCAAGCCGGGTTTGGGGCCCCTGCCATGGCTACAGGAAATCGCAGTGCTCAAAAGTGTCATTTGATGCAAGGCCAGCTAGCAGTGGGAGCAGCTGTCCTTTTTAACCCCGAGGTCCACAGTGAGGCGATGCCAGCATCCTCCTCTTCCGTCAAAACACTCCAGAGCTTGTCCTTGTCAGGGCGTGTACAGATATGTCTCCTAGGACTAGCGGGAAGCCTGTCTCTTACCACTGTCTCAGGGATTTAGCCCTCATCCTGGTGTACACGCATATGTGTGGGCAAGTGAAGAGAACTCAGCAACCTAGTGGCCCTCTCACAGCCACATCTACTCTCTGACCAGGTCTGCTTGGGCAGTTTTTCTCCCCTTCCCCTCCTCTCTACTCTGCCCACCTGGGCTACCCATTCCTATGGGCTCTAGGTTCCAACCAACCAGCCTTGAAGCTCGTTATTCTGGTTGTGCTCTGCTGCTCACACCAGTTCCTCACACTTCCTGCCTTTAATTATTCTTGGTATTCTTAGTGGTCCGTAATTTCTCCTGCATTTCCATGTTAAAGTATATTGCTCTCTCCAGTTGAAACGCCTTCGGCTTCATCCCAGATCTATGGTGCCCTATTCACACCCTGGTTTGCCCAGGACAATCCTGGCTTACAACTGTTGTTCCAGGTTAGTAATTAACCAAACCCTCTTTTACTGCCAAAAATGTCCTGGTTTGGAAGATTTAAATGGCATAATCGTGTTATCTAGAGCCAACCTCCAACAGGGTGAAAAAGTCAACCATGCCAGAAAGGGTGAAACATTCATACAAATAGGCAACAGTAGATATGGCTTGAGGAGAAAATTCACCAAAATAAATACAGGGAGAAGTCTAACATCCTGCAGAGGAATATGTGCTCCTGGGCCAGACTTCATTGCTTGGGGCACAAGATGGTCCCAAAACAAACTTATGCTTTATGAGCAAAACTGTGATCTGTACTTCTTAAGAAAAAGGAAAAATAACATAAAGAGGTTTACCACAAAACAAACAGATCATCAAAATGAACATCCACAATTCTGCATTGGTAGAAGCCAGTGGAGACAAGGCTCCAATCGTGGAAGGTGGTGAGCATGCATGGTGCCACGGAAGGATCTGAGTCTTTGGGAGAAATCAGACTGGATTAGGATATTCCTGGATTCTCTACCAATGGTGTGAACTTGGGCAAATGGCTTAATGTGTCTGAACCTTACTTTCATCCCTTAGGAAAGGAGAGAGTTCAATGAGGCATTGGTTTTCTAACTGTGCTCCATGGAGCCCACAGGCTTTAAACACAGTTGCTTTGCACCCTTGGGGGAAAAGGGGAAGATCCGTTTTTCCCACCCCTGCCCAAATGGGGCTCCATTTTTACCTTTTTTATATCAAACAGTGAACTCTACTAAGATCTTTTAAATTTGGTTTTAAGATTTTGATTTGAAGGGAAGATTTGGGTGCTCAAATGAAATGAGAACCCTCATGGATTAGGTGGTCTCTAAGATCCCTTTCCAACTCTGGCAAATAGAGTTCTGAGGCCTTAGGAAATGTTAGCAGTTTAGTGAACCCACAAATGGAAGTGAGTAGAAGAGTCCTCTTTAATGCCTGCAAAGACCAAAATAAGGAGCATGCTATTAAGTGTAAGACCAAGAGGGCCTTGGATGAATGCCCTGGTTTGTAAGGGTGGCAGATGAGGCCAGGGTGCATCTGGGGAACATGTGCTTACAGGCATGTGGGGGTGTTGCTGGAAGGGGTCTTAGCTGGAGAGCGACATTGCAGTCCTCTGAAAAGCATTCCTAGAAGGGTTCACTATGGCTTATAAAGACCCAGAGATCCTATATAGGGGTACTAGGCTGATGCTAGATGATTAGGAGAAAGCTTGGTATCTGAAAAGTATTGGCTAATAAGTCAAAATTCTTAACAATAATGTCTGTGCACTTTGGGGCATTAAGCAGCAAATGCAGATTTAAAAAGAAAAACATGCTTTGCTCCAGAATGCTCACTGAAAGTCCAGATGCCCAGATAAGACGTCTGGATGCAGACAAATGTGAATCAGGGAGACATAGCCCTTTCCTCACATGCTGCCTCTCCAAGAACCAGAGAAAAAAGTAGATGGTGGGGAGTGTGTGGTACAAGTTCTCATTCTCATTGACCTGGAAGGAAACCCAGATGTGGAATCATAAGGAAAAGGTTAGCACCACTAAGGGGGGGTTCTATCCTAGCTACTTGTACAGTCAGACAAACCCTTGAGATTCAAACTATGAACCTGGGAGACGTGTTTGTTTTTCTCCATAAGAGCACCAGATAAGAAGTTATGTTTAAGATTGCACTTGAGTGACAATCATTTCGCTGTCTCTTTCATCTTAACCAAAAAAATGGGATTTCTTGCATTTTGTATTGTGTTGGTCTCACATCTGGAACACTTTTAAGTGTTGGTTAGCTTTGGAGTTCGTTCGAATCTACTCTTTGAGATCACCTCTTCTTCATTCAAGAATGAGTCTCTTGTTTGCTGTTTCTTATTTCACTGAACTCCTAATCATGCCATAGAACTGCTTTTAAGAATATCCATGGATTTCTACTGCCTAAGAAGATAAAGTCCAAAATCTTCACATTAAGGTCCTTCATTATCAATCACCCGCCAGCTTTCTTTTCAGTCTCATGTCTTTATAATCCAGAGAGCCATTAGTCGCCAAGCATGTCCTTTACCTCCCTCTTGCTGTCTGCTCGCTTATCCTCAGTCCCACCTTCGGAAGCTTTCCAAACACTGGAGCCCACAGAGGGGCAGAAGGAATCCCACCTTCTCCCAGAAGCCTGGTTGTAAAATGAAAAGTATGGTAAATATTTAAAAACTAAACCATTTCAGTTTGGTATCATTGGTGAAGCCCATGTTTTTTGTCCCCCTCCCCTTCTGAGGTCCAGAGAATTACCATTCTCCCATAAAGAAAAATTTGCCAAAAATCTGTGTTGGCTTTGCAAAACGGGGAAATGCATGATCCTAGTGAAAACAATTCTGAGGAATTTCAGTTAAATATAGTGCAGATAAGAGACATTAGGAGCCCACCCACAGCTCAAGACATGTAATTCAGCCCCCACTTGAGCTGTAAGTGGAAAAGCACCCCAGAGATGAGCACCTTTGAAGCTGCCTGGCTCAAGGTCTTGGTGGTCCAATCCCTAATAAGTACTCAGTTATTGCTGGAAGAAACAGGAAAGCTGAAGCCAGTTGACAAAAATCAACAAAATCCTTAGAAGGTGATTCAAATAAACAAACTCTGCATGAGCAAAAGTAATAATGAGTTAGCAAAGTTTGAATACAGACTGGGTATTTAATGGTTTCAAGTAATTATATTAGATTTTTTAGATATGGTAATGGTACGTGGACTTTGGTTATACCTTTTAGAAAGAGTCTATATTTTGTACAAATATAATACATGATATTATATATTTTATGTACAACATACAAAAGATAATGTAAATATAATAATGAGTTGATCTTCATTCTTTGTGGATTCTGTTTTTGTGAACTTGCCTACCAGCTAAAATTTGTTTGTGTCCCTGAAATCAATATGCACGGTGTTTTTGCAGGCATTCAAAGGCATAAGCAGAGTGGTGAAAATTTGTCACCTTCATGCATGTTGCCACCTGAGGTCACAAAGTGAGGCTCTTGCCTTCTTGTTTCAGCTCTCATACTGTCAATAGTGTCCTTTGCACAGTCTGTTTAGGGCCACACTGTTTTGCCTTTTGCTGGTGACTTTACTGTTTCAAGTGGGCTCAGTGCTGAAGGGCTTGTCTGGTGTTCCTAAGCCCAGGAAAGCTGTGATGTGCCTTATGGAAAATATAAGTGTGTTACATAAACTTCATGCAGGCACATGAATGATGGTCCTGTTAGTTGTGAGTTCAAAGTTAATGAATCAATGGGATACATCAAATAAGATGCCTTTAGATAGACACACACATAAAACAAGGGTACGTCCTAACTGGTTGACAAAGCTGTGACCAGAGGCTCGCAGGAACCTAACCCTATATTTCCCAAAGAGCAATGATTCGGTATTTGCTATCTCAGTGTTCATGAGACTTTAGAGAACATAACTACCATGAAAGGCAAGATTCAGCTGTAAACACAGATGAACTGATAGGTGTCTGAAATTTGCTTTGAAATCATCTGGAGGACTGGGTGGGAATATAAACAAAATAGGATGGCCACGGGTAAATTGTTGAAGGCCATGACGGGAGTTCATTATACTATACTCTCAGCTTTGTATATATTTGAAATTTCCCATAACACAAAGGTTTTATTTTTTAAGTAGAGAGAGAGGGAATACCATAGCAGAAATACAAGTTTGGCTTTTCTTCAGGCATTAAAAGATCATTTAGTGTATTATATAAGGAAATATAATTATTTGGAAGTAGAATGAATTAAATTTCACATTTAGTTTCACATTTAGTATAAATGATCCAGTGTCATGTAAAGTTAGTACATACAAATCCACAAAAACAAAAGATAGTGAACGAGTGTGGGCTTTATAAATTGTAAGGTAATATAGAATCTTACATGTTGTTTTAGGAAGTGAAAAGAGAAAGGCAAGAGACAGCTAAATAAAAGATTATGTTCTGACATTTAACTGTAATACAGCTCAGTTTCTAACCTTCACTCTTGTTTATCCCATTCATAAGCCCACTTCTGGCCCCTTGGGACGCCTCTGCCCCCTGTCCCAGCTCAGCCCCTGGGAGTTCTTGACAGGCCAAGTGCAAGGGCTGAAACTCTACTTTATCACTACCCTTTCCACCACAATGCCTCAACTTGTTCTTAAGCCTTCTGACACTAATCCAATAGTTATTTTTGCCAAGCGGCAGCCTCTGTATCATCTTATTCTCCCTCGTCTCCTCCCACAGCGTTTTCCAAATAGATTCTGAGGGAGGGGTTCTAGAGCCCCAGAGAGACCTCCCAGGAACGCAAAGGGCAGGGAAACTAAAGCACCCAGCGCTGTCGCGGCAGCATATACCGCTTTTATCTGCCTTATAATTTGGTTTTGCCAAAAGACTTAGCAAAAGGGAAAACTATTCTGCTTCTTAGGAAAGAAAACCTGAACAAGCCAGCTTCTGAGACACATGTTGGGATGAGGGCGCGTGACAGCTTGATGTGGACCCATGGCAGTGGTTCCTGAGGAAGCTGGCTCACTTCAGGTGAAGGACACATACCCGGCAAGTTTCGTTCTGTTTTCTCAGGGAAACCAGGCTCTTTGGCAGCCCAAATCAAATTTTGGTTTCTCCAAAATGCTTAGCACTGGCCAGATTTCCTTTTTGCACAGAATCCTTAAGAAAGACCTGGACAACCATGAGCAATGTTGGCATCATACTCATAACCATTTTTTAGACTTTTTGATTGCCAGTCATTGCACTAGTTCCCCTGAATTTATTATTTTATTTAATCCTCTCAAAAAACTTGCAGAATCAGTAGTAGCTTCCTCATGTACTAGCCGGCACCCTTTCACAGGCAAGTGAAGACACCGAGATCTAAAGTTGCAGAAGCCAAGCACAGGAAATGCCGAGTGGAGCCTGTCTCTGGAAGGACAGAAACCTAGGGCTCCAATGTGGCAAGGGCATTTGTTGCCTTCTTTCCTCCCAGCTTTTATCTTCCCCTTGGCTCATGCCCTGCAGAGGTGGTCACTTTACATGCTTTTCATAAAAGTAGAGGCTTTGCTTTGTTACTGCAATATTCCCAGTGGCTAGAACAATGCCTTGCCCCTGGAGGGCACTCACAATGTACCTGTTGAATGAATGGGCAGGATGAAAACATGGTATGGACTTTTGAAAGCCTCATAACTCGGTATCAAAGACACTGGCATTTCCTGGTGTGTAGCTTGTCACTGTGAGCTTTCTGTAAGGCGCCACACCCTGGCCTCTCTCTAGCCAGCCTCAGAATGGCCTCCATTTATAGATTATTACAGCTTCTTTCTCTCAGTTACTAGTTATCATTGCAAATACTTTTCTAACATGAAAAGCGTGAGCCTAGAGGTAAAACAAGATCAGAACCCTCTTTTTTCTATGAAATACGTGGGCAGGTATGTACTCACAGCTGCCCTTGACTTTGGGTTACTGAAGAGGCCACTGCCATTTTTTTTTAAAGCACTGCTTCTCAGAATCTATCAAATATCATTCTGCTTCTATAATTGCAATTTGGCAAAAAGCATCCTCCCAGGCATTGAGTCCTGAAGAAAGTCAAGCACTCAACGTCCAATCTCCATACCAATAATGAAAGGCTTGGACAAAAGGTTCAAGGAATCCTCTGGTTCGTTCTAACCTTCCCTTATTTATCACTCACCCACACTTACACCTAGCTGGACTTTTTCAGTACTTGGGACCAAATCCAGTATGTCAGGTTAGTAGAAAGGTCGATCTATAAAGCAGTGCTGTCTTACAGAAGTTTTTAATCCCTAGTAGTCACATTTAAAAAGTGAAAAGTAAATACATTTTAATAATGTATTTTATAAAACCAAATATATCCAAAATATGGTAATGTGTAGCGAATATCAACATTGAGATATTTTTCATTATTTTTTCATGCTAAATCCTCAAAATCCATTAAAAAAAATCTTTGAAACCCAAGCGTATTTTATACTTCCAGCATATTTCAGGGTGGATATTAAATTTTCCATGGTTAAAGTGAAATTTGTATTCCCATCAAACAATAATGTTATTTAAAAGGAAAATCTTTTATATTCCTTCAGTTTTTACATTTAAATTATAGTTAAAGAAAATTAAAAATCCAGTGATGATAGTCAGTAGTGACGATATCCGCATGTGGCTGGTGACGACCACATCGGCCAGCAAATTATAGGGAGTTACGGGGAGGGGGAGGCTGTTTTAGATAAGGAAGTCAGAAAGATCTTGTGTGAAGATGACACTCAAGTAGAGACATGAATGGAATGAGAGAGGGAGTCTGCCAAGTTGTGAGTGAACAGCATTCCAGAAAAAGAGAAATAAAAACTGCAAAGGTCCTGGAAATGGAATTGTAAATATCCCAATGCATGTATAACCTTCAAAGTCATGAGTTTGGGAGACTCTGCATTCTAAGGATGTCATCATGGTGCAATATCTCTCTGGTGTTTAGGGCACAGAATTCCTAAAATGTGCATTGATTTTTCTTTTTGTTGTTCATTAGAACACAACAGGGCATTCATCTCCATTATGAGAAATAAGTAAAAGGAATTTAGGACTAAATTTGCCCTCAGAACTAAGCCAGATGTCTCCCTCTGGCTTGGTGGCAAGCACACCAAAGAGAAATCAGAAGAACAAAGTTTCTGGATCACACCTGGCAGCGAGGTGCTGCTGGCTCCCACCCCACCTCTGCCCTTGAGAAGGGTTCATGGTGGCCATCTGCATTTAGCTAATCTCAGTGTTATTTTTCTCTCAGCAGTTTTCTGGACAGCTGACACCTTTGACAGAGATATCAGAAGTAGGTTTCCAAACAGTGCTATCCAGAGCCCACTCAGAGAATCTGAGCAAATGGATTAAAGCCCTCCTTATCTTCGCTTTTTCTTAGACAAGTTAGACAGAGGTGTGTAAGCTGCTGAATAACCTCAACTAAGGACAAAATGTCTAGAGCAACCAAACGACCAAGAAATGAAAGGCCTCTCAACTGGGCCCTCAGTTCCAGGGCTGGGAGCACACAGAGCTCAGGAGAGAAGTCAGGAAACAAATTCTTCTGTATCCACACTTCAATGTCTAGTACAAAAGGCAACATACATAAGTGTGTGCACAGGATTGCTGAAAATGAATTAGAGAGATTGAAGGCCTTAAAATAACAAAATAGATTTTGTTAGGGTGATTAGTTAATAGCTTGTTTTTCTTTTATGAAAATTTAATAAGTAGTATTAATTAAATGTTGAAAAACAAAGAAAAGATGTTCAACATCACCAATCACCAGGGAAATACAAATCAAAACCACCATGAGGTATCACCTCACACCTGTTAGGATGGCTATCCCCAAAAAGATAGGAGATAAAAAGTGTGGATGAGGATGTGGTGAAAAGGGAACCCTCTAGCACTGTTGGTGGGAATGTAAATTGGTCCGGCCACAGTGGAAAGCAATACGGAGGTTACTTGAAAAATGAAAAATACAACTACCATATGATCCAGCAATCCCATCTCTGGGCATATATCTGAGGGGGATGAAACCACTATCTCAAAGTGCTATCTGCACCCCCATGTTCATTACCACATTATCTAGAATAGCCAAGGCATGGGAGCAGTGGATAAGATGTTGGGGTACCTTTAGACAATGGGACATTATTCAGCCATAAAAAAAGGAGGAAATATGACATTTGTGACAATATGGATGGACCTTGAGGGAATTATGGTAAGTGAAATAAGCCAGAGAAAAACAAATACCATATGATCCCACTTATATGTGGAATCTAGAAAAGCTGGAGTCATAGAAACAGAGAGTAAAATGATATTGCTAAGGGCTGAGGGAAATGAGATGTTGGACAAAAAACACAAACTTTCACTTATAAAGATGAATAAATTCTGGGGATTTAATGTACAGCATGGTGATTATAGTTAATAATTCTGCATTAGGTACTTGAAAGCCACTAAGATAGTAGATCTTTAATGCCACAAAAAAGGAACAGCAATTAGATGACATGTTAGAAGTGACAGTATGGAGCTAATGCTCTGGTGATATTAATTTTGCAGTAGGTAAGTGTACCAAATCAGTACTTTGTAAAGTGTAAATTTACACAGTGTTATGTCAACTGTATCTCAGTTAAGTTGAAAACAACATTGTGAAACAAAAGCTTGCAACTTTTTATTTAAGGTTATTTAGTCCTGTCAGTCTTCCCGTTCCTGCCAGCCTTGATGGAGATGGATCCAGAGATGGTTTGCTCAACTTGTCTCCAACCTGTCCCTGGAAACAAAGTCCCAGGAGGGTGAGAGTATACCTCTCTCGTTCACCAGGTAGCCCCAAAACCTCACATGGAAGGGATGCTCAGAGGTGATTTGTTGACCATTAAAGGGACAATATTATGGAGGAAGTCACTGCTCAGAATACAGGACAGGAGAAGAAATGCAGAGAACAGGAACCATGTGCCTAAGGGGGGAACATTTGGAGGGAACTTGAACTTGACGATCTAGCTCTCTAATACCAGCTCACTTCTGTGAGCACAGCCAGCCTCTGTGGCCAACACCAGCTGACAAGGAGCAGCAGCGCTCATGCTGCAGTCCAACCTCTGAGCTGCTCAGGACCACAAAGCCAGCTGGTCATTTTGTTCCCTGAGAGTAGGAGGACCATATAATTTATTATGCAAACTAGGACACTCTACAAGTAGAAGGGGACAATAATAATAATAATGTGGCACAACAGAGCAGATAGGGAGCTATGGTGTCCTAACTAGAATTCACCATTAGCAAAAATGTCCAGCTTTATGGCAGGATCTATGATTCTAAACCACGACATTTACTAATGGGCTAAAAATCTGCCTGGTTTTATTAAAGACCGAGTATTCAGTGAATCTAGCAATAAATATAACAGTGTGCTGTCATGTAAAGCCCATTGGGCCGGGACATCTGGTGGTATGGACTACCTTATGGGGGCTTATGGTTTTAGAGGAGTCTTCGGGTTTGAAGAGCAGGGGTGAAGTACAGAGGAAATAGGGGCAGGAGGAGACACATTTCAAAACTGCATTTCCATAGATACTTCAAAACACTCCTAAAGTAAGACCAAATAGTCTCAACTGTTTCTGTCAAATTATATGATATTCTTGTATCTGGAGTGGTTTTGGCAGTGTCCAGAATAGAATGTGGGGAGATTGAACTCCCCACCATCTTGACCTCCCATGTTGCCATCACCCAGCCACACCATGCAGGCACTGCCTGGATTTGCAAACATCAGAAGCTCAAGTCCTCCTCGGTAAAGCTGAGCCCAGAGGCCTTCACCCCTGGGTTTCCATCAGGCCTGGACCTCTGACTTCACCCTCCCACTGACCTACAGCAAACAGCTGACGTCATGCCAAGCCCTGCAGACCTACCAGAGTGATTCATTTAGTAATATTTGTAATCTTTGAAAGATGAGGTTGCTCTATAAAAGAGTTAGAAAATAACCATGACTTCAGTAATGTGTTAGCACACATACCTAGGAGTCTCTCCTGTCCAAACAATTTTATAATCGCCTGCTCTCTTACTTTCTTGCACTGGCTTCCTATTTTATTCCCCCTGCTCTGGGGCTTCTAAAGTCAGATTCACACTGGGATAGTTTGCAAACTCCCGTCTTTTCTGCTTGGGCCCATCTGAATGGAGCGGTCCTCAGTGTCTTCACAAATGGCATTTCCATTAACATTTCTATTTCCGTCCACTCGGGGCACCTAAAGATTTCCCACCAAGATTTACATCAACTATTTTAAGAAAGTGCTTTTAAAAAGCCAACGCATTGGGCTAAGTTTAAATCTGATTTTCTCAAGGGATGCTTAAAAGAAACATACAAGTTTTTTTTTTTTAAAGAACCTTTGTAAGTTCAAAATAACATTCCAAAAGGACTCACTAGGAAAACATTCAGGGGAAGAGAAAAAAGAATTTTTTTTTGCATTTGTGGCAGACCTGGCTCAATTCTAATATTCTATGTTTATTTTTTGACACAGAAAAGTCAACTAGCCATAAGAGTCACATAATAATTGAAAGAAAAAGGGGTTCTGCTTCTCATATCTAGAATATTTATGACAGAGGGAGGAGTCAAGTCTGTCTAAACCCATTATTCAGTAGACCAGGTAGAAAGAGAAGATTTTGACAAACAGTGGATCAAAGGCAGAGCTTTGGAGACTTTCTCAGATCTTACAGGAGCAGCATCAGAGGCATTCCCGAACTACGCCAGCTAGAAGTTTCCATTAGGTCGATGATCCACGATCTGATTCCATAGCCTGATGGAATGTCTGATATGCTTGGACACCTGCCAATCAGGAAGATAAGTCGAGGATGATTACTTCAACAAAAACTTAGAGTTGAAGTGATTGTTCCCCTAGGCATGGAGGTAGACCTCTGCCGGCAGAGTGGGATGAATGGTTCATCAGTGACAAGGACATTTTGCTGCTAAAACTAAAAAGCCTTCCTAATAATGGCCTAATCATAAAAAGAGGTCGGGGAACAGGGGCCGTGGCTTCGGGCTGTGTGGTAATACTACAATCCCATCAGGAAATCCCGGCTCTTAACTCTTTCCTCTGCCATCTTGAGCTTGTGGCTTCCATTCGCCAGATTGCCTCATGGTCCCAGATAGTTGCCAGGCCACCATCCATTATGACTGCATTCCAAGTAGGAAGTGGGGGAAAAGTGTCATCCCCTCTCTTTTAGGAGACTTCTCAGGACTCTCACACAATATTCCCATTACCCCTCATGGGCCAGAATGTGTTCACATGACAGTCACTACCCACAAAGCAGGCTGAGCTGCTATAGAAGGGTGCCTAGCAGTCCCTTCCACAGACTGCACTGAGCCTTTTCTTGTCTTCCAGAGGTACCAGCTGAGCATTTTAGACTGCAAAACCCTTATGAAGGCTTGCTTACCATTCAACATAAAAAATAACCTGGGAGTTGGAAGAGAAGGCTCTGTTCTATGCTCTATAATAAATGGTAAATGCTTAATCTTTAAGATAGCAGGTAATTGTATCTCCTGTGCTGTCTCCCGAAATGAGTAAGAAAGCCCATGTCATAGTCCAATAATGATATGGTGTCCTGAAGTCACTTTGGAAGGAATATGAGAAAACCACCAGCTTCTAGAGAACCTACCCCTAGTGCCTGTAGCTTTCGTAGCCAGACATCCCAAGGTCTCCCTGTGTCTATTGAGAATAGCTTTAGGGGTGCCAGCTGGTTGGAATGGCAGAAGAAGAAGGGGAAGTGAAGGTGGTAAACTTGTCTTGAAGGTGCATTTCCATAGTAGCTTGATGTCCAGGATATGCCCCAAATCTGTGCGTTTCAAGTTTAGTGATCCCCTCCTGTGACTAGACAGCTCCGTCTGGGAGGCCAGCCTGCGCTGGAAACCCTGTCAGTGTTCCCGTACAATGAATGTTTACAAACAGGTGCTGCCCACCAATCAGGTTGTATTCACCCTTCCATCCGGGGGCTACTTCCCAGGACACCTGAGATCTCGACTGAAAATGTTAAGTGGATCTTTCAGTTTTGAGTATTTCTTTCCATCTAATTCCACAATACTTAAAGGGGTTCTTTCATATCAAAATACATAATAATTAAAATAAAGGACTAACTGGAGAATAACTATGTCTGTTATTTATATACTTTGGAAGGAAACACATCTTGGTCACAAAAGTGTTGCCTGAAACCATGAATTAAAACAAAGTCCAAAAATATGGCACTGAGGGAGTTTTTTGATGTTTTTTTCCCAGTTTTATTGAGGTATCATTGGCAAATGAAACTGTAATAGAGTATCCGGTGTGGTGATTTGATATATGTATACATTGTGAAAAGATTCACCCCTTTGAGTTAATTAGCATACCCATCACCCTACACATTTATGTTTTTTTTTTTTTGGTTGTGGTGAGAACACGTAACTCTCTTAGCAAATTTCAATTATACAATACCGTGTTATCAACACTAGTCCCCATGTCACACATCAGACCATTCATCCTATAACTGAAAGTTGGTTTGCATCCTTTTTACAACCGTTCCCTATTTCTCCACCCACCACCCCTAGTGACCACTTTCGTACTCTCTGTTTCTAAGTTCCACTTTTTTGCTTTCTGTATGTTTTTACATTCCACACACTCTACACTCTTTTCAGTAGTCAGATTATTAATGGAATGAACAGGAAAGCGTGCCTATCCTGGTCTGTTCTGCCTCCTTCTCATCCCTTTGCCCAGAGATACACAACCTAATGTGCATGAATAGGTTCAGGAATCACCTAAAATTGTAAGTAAGATTGTGTGTATTTGTGTATTTGCAGTGGGGATGGATGCCCATCAGATTCTCAGAAAGATATGTGGTCCTTAAAACCGCTGCCCTGACATTTTATGCAAGGAGCGATGCCAACCTCCCGCCCCAGTCCAAACACACAAGGTCATCTCGTGTCCCCAGATCTGCCCGGGGGCAAGGAAGGGGGCATTCCAGACAGAGAGCCATTTTGTCAATCTGGGAAACTCCAGCTCAATCTCAGTATTCCAGTATAAAGCCTGCATCCTCTGTAAAACTCCCTGCCTCCTCTAAGTAGGTGAAAGCTTTCTTTGCCCAGGCTATGCTACCTGCATTGTATCTCATCTCAGTGTCTGGTAATAGTTTGCCTGCTTTTCTACTTGTTTGTGAATTTCTCTGAGGCTCCCATTGAGTTCATGCCCATGTCACCTAGTACTGCGATTAGCACATTCCAGGGAGTTCTCAAGGGATGAGTGGGTGGGTGGGTGGGTGGATGGACAGACAGGACAGATGGAGCCTCTCCTTTCGTTGCCAATTCTGCATTATCCACACATTTGCTTCTGTTCCCTATCACAGTAGTCAGTTCCTTATCTCCGGGCTAATATTAATCGCAATGCCTGAAATTGCTGAATGTTTACACTTTAAAATAAACAATCCTGATTAATTGAACTTTGATCCATCCGTTTCTGTTTTCTCTGCACCAGTTTTAGAGCTGCAGCTATATTCTATAAATGGGTCTCGTTTGGCTCTCGAGTAACAAATAGTGCTTTCTCTTTGATGGGGGCCGTTCCATGCTTCTGCCTTTTTGTAGAAAGAAAACAACTGCCAGTCTCAGACTTATCTGAATCTAGCACCACTTCTCACAACTTGTTTTTGCTTCGGCTGCTTCTCATGGCTCTCTGTCTATTGCCCATCCCCACCGGCAGCAGTAACTAGATTTTTTAAATTGTACCTGTGGTTCCTTCCTGGGGTTTTATTCAGTTTTAACTTGGCAGTGCAGACTACCATGTTTTCAGTATGTCTGTCTTGAAGCTCAGTCCCAAGAGCGAGTGGACTTCCTCTTCCACGCTGACAAGCTGTGAAAGAGCGAAACATTGAGGGAGGCGGGAGTTACTGTCTCTCAAACTGGGGTTTGCAGGCTTAGAGCAGCATCTTGGATGAGGCTCATTATTTGTGGAAAAGGCAAAAATAACTTTTTAAAAAAAGAACATCTCTGTTCCTTCCTGAAGCCATCTCACAATGAATTCAAGATTTCTCATGAAATGGAGAAATCTTTAGTATGGTCCAGACGTGTCCTTCTGTACTTGACCACGTCACATGCAGTCTAATCTGAGCCACTTTAGGGTCCAGAAAAAGCTAATAGAGGCTTAATGATGAGGTAATGAGAACAGAGGTCACGGGTGGGAAACAGGTTTTCCTTTTTCTATTTGGAGCCACACAGCCATGGGAAAATCTCACTTGAAGACCAGAAATGACCAAAAAAGAAACAATTGAAAGCGAAGACTTAGGGAACCTTTTCCTTACCTGATCTTAAAGTCAGTACACGGGATACCATGGTTTAAATAACCAATCACTAGGTATGTGTCTGCTTCTCATGAGCATCAGCCCAGGCAAAAGAAAAGGAAGGAGACAGGGATAAACAGAGGATCAGAGAGAAGGGAGAGAGAAGCAGATGTCTGGAAAAGTAGGCAGCACTCACTTCATGCCAGGCACTGTTCTGTGTGCTTCACACCTGTTGGCTGTGTTGACCATGTAACAAACCACGGGACCCGTTCAGTGGCCTCTCTGCAGAAGTAAAGCACAGGGAGGTTAAGGAATGTGCCCAAAGTCTAGCTAGCTGGTGAGAGGAGCTGGGGTTTGAACCCAAGCAGCCAGGCCCCAGGGTCTGTGCCTTAAGGACAATGGGGTGATGAGCTGGCAGGCTCTTCTGGGGACAGACATGACTGTAGCCCTTCAAAATTCATATGTTGAAAACTAAGCCCTAATGGGATGATATTAGGAGGTGGGGCGGGGCCTGTGGGAGGTGGGTAGGTCATGAGGACAGGAGCTGTCCCGAATGGGATCAGAGCTCTTCTTAAAGAGACCCACAGAGTTTCCTGACCCCTTCTGCCATGTCAGAACACAGGGAGAAAACCGTCATCTATGAACAAAGGAAGCACGAGCGGAATTACCCGAGGGGACATCCTCTCCCCGGGGGCACAGCCATCCAGAGACTGGTCCACGGGATGGGGTCCAGAGAAGCCCAGACCCATTGCCTCCAGGAAGGACATCTCCAAAGGACCATGCCAGCTCCAGAGCATCCTGGGCTTCAGGGCCAGAATGAGTGTGAGGACAGTGGGGCACTCGCCCGCCAAGGATACAATATTTCAGGGGGCACCAAAGATCTTAGTGATCAAGGTGGATCCAGTGTTAATGCAATGCTTTCCTCAAATAATGCAAAAAAATCCCATGATAAATAACGAAATTTCGAATACAGACTGGCCTCGACAGGACCAGGGTCAGAGTGGAGAGAGAGTTAAATCATGCAAGTGCAGGCTTAGATTTTGACTTTAAACTTTTGATTTTTTTGTCTACCATGGATTTTTTTTTTTTTACACTGGTTTGAAACTTTTTAACTGTTGCCTCCAAATACCATGTACCTTCCCTGCTGACTTTTGTAGTACCCCTTACATTTTGCCCTGAGCAAGATGTGACTCGCCTTGGTCTCAGCTGCTCGGGGATCTGCTTGAGGCCTCTATTGCAATCACATCACAGCTGAATTTCTCCCCTTGCACAATCCTGCCAGTTTTCCTCATTCCCGTGTAGGAATTATTCCCCAGTCATTGCCAGTTAAGCCTCCTACGCCCTAACAATGGTGGAGTCAATTTCCTGGAGAACCTAAGGAAGGCAGAGATACAACGACATAGGGTAGACAGCCTATACAGGCAAACCCGACAAGTTACTGCAAGTGTGATCCTGAGCAAGGTGTGCAAACTCTGTAACTCGGTTATCCTCCAGTGGAAAATGAGAACAATACTGCCTAGCATTCATTTAATCCTGCACTCTATGAGGAGTAAATGAGCCAATCTAGGTAAAGAATTTTGCTTAGTGTCTTGCAAATGGCAGGTGTTCGGGAAATGTTCTCAGCCCTCTCTGGGTTTCATCTTCACCTTCCCTCAAGCCCTTCAACAGGCTGACGCGATAAGCAGGATATCCTGTCAGGACAAGACTAGAAGCCTGGGGGAAGAAGGTGAGACTCTGTTTCATTGGTTTTTCACAATCAGCCTGGGTCTGTCATCCTCCTGCAGCTAAATCAATAATCTTTATCCTTTGGCTGCTGATAATTAGACCCCCTGCTTCCTGGTCAGATCTGTAATGTGTGAGGTCTTCCGTCTTAGTTGTTTCTAAACATGTGTGATTAGGGACAATTAGGGACTGGTGCGCCTGCCATGCTTCTGCTTTCAGCTGAGAAGGAAGTCCTCAGGTATTATCGGGAGCCAGGCAGCAGCTGTCAGCCACAGCCTCAGGAATCCACGGGCACATTCAGACCCAACACCAATCTTGCTGACCTTATCTGTGTTCCCCAAAGGCCTCTGACTGTTTGTTTCTCACTGATAGGGAGATCTGGAGTCCCATTTTCTCAACGACCAGAAAAAGACTCTTAAATAGCAAGAAACTAAAATAGGTGTCATGGAATGCCAAGGAAATCAGGAAAACCAAAAAGAGAATACAGTTGCCTCCTTCAGAGAGTTTCCAACATTCCAAAAGAGAAGAGAGAATAAACACACACACAGAAGGAAAACCCGTAACCACAGCTTATGATGCAATGGACCCATCTCCCTGCATGGGGTCTGTCAAAACCCATTAGAGCTCGTGTGACACCCCCACTGTCGAGCTTCCTCTATCCCACACCCACTCTCTACCCTCCCCCTGACAGAAGAGATTCTGTAGCACATTGTAATGCTGTCTAACAATAGCGTATGAGCATATACGATAGCACATATGTAATAGCATACTGAAATGTTATTCTCCTTTCTAGATGCTTTTCTTCAAATGTGGATGGCTTCACTCAGTCTTGAATATTTTTTCATATGGCTTTTCCACAGTATTTTGTGCAAAAGGGGTGCTCGATAAATGCACACAAATGCATGGCTGTGAATATAAAAAGGAGCCATGAATATAAAAAGGAAGAACAGGTTTCCAGGGGAGGTAATTTTTTTTCTGAGACAGCTTTTGAAGGAATGGAGCAACGTGTTCCTCTGGAGTTTGGAGTTATAAACTGGAGCTCCAAGGGCCACATTCCTCTATCCACGCATTTCCTGGGATGGCATGCTGTTGTGAAATTTTAAAATCTGATCGCCTGTGGTGAGCATACACATTCCCTGCTAAGCTATATTTCCCACTACTTCCTGTCTGCTTTTAGGCATCTCACGGCTGCCTGGCCCCTGTGGCCATTTGAGTTTGTCTCCTGTCATGAAGCAGCCACTGCTTCCTTCTCTGGAGTTGCATCTTCCTGGCCTAAGATGTGTGTTTTCCCTAAGTCCTCAGCCATCTCCTTAAATGAAGGTTAAGAGCTCTTCTTTCAGAGCCAAAAATGAGATCTGGGAAGAGAAGGGATGGAGCAGTCATTGAGTACCCACCACAGAGCAGGGCTTTATTCTGTGGCATCCTCACCACCATCTTGAAATCAGGTGTCACTCATCCCCATTTTACATACAAGGATGCTGAGGCTCAGAGAGGTTAAATAATTGGCCCAAAGCTACAGAGCTGGGAAGTAGCAGAGCCAGATTTCATACCTAGATCTGCTTGTGTCCCGAACCCCTCACCTAATCACAGCTTGGAGTTGCCAGGGAAGGGTGTCTTGCCAATGGGTTTCAGCCCCAGGCAACTTCTCTGTGGGTTCAATGTGGCCAAAGAAATGACAATAGAACATTCTTGGGGTGAAAGGATTATACCCAACTTTATTTCCACAGCGGAATGTCAATCACTAAAGACCCATTCACTCAGAGCGAGTCTGCATGCAGCAAGCTGGTCTCTGCCTCTGGGCCTCTCTGCCTGCACAGCCATCCTCTGGGCCTCTGTCCTTGGCACTGCCACCACTCCAGCCTCTGCTCTGCTCTTCTGCAGCCTTGCAGCCCTGCCACTGTGTTGTGCCCAGAGCACTGGACAGAGCTCTTTTTTTATAGAGTCAACAGCCATGTATTGCCCACAGGTGTGCAGTGAGCTAGTCAAGCAGGGCCAGGTGAGAATCCTGGCCACAGGAACTCTCATTTTATCCACAACACAGAACCTCCATTTCCACTGGCAGAATTGTTGGGAGAGAGGGTGACATGTGTTCTGAGCAGCATGGTGGTTTGCATGGGAGTAATTCCTGTTTATCTGCACAAAGGCAGGTGAGTCATGTTCAAATAATCCAAAAATAGTTTCTAATTTTTCTTGGGATAAATGTAAATTTTTGGCAACAGGCACCCATTTCAAAGTGTGTTTTTATTAGGCACAAAAAGGAGTTTTTATTCTCTGAGGATTTGTCAGCTAACGGGCAAAAGGAAACCAGAAGTGTGCCAGCCCAACCTCCCTCCTGCCCACCCGCAGGACTGTGTACAATCCACAGAGCTGTCAGCAAAGGGACACTGCACAGGAGCAGGACACTGGTCTGTGGCTGAGTCTCTGTCCTTTTGAACATGAAACCCAGCTCAACCTTCATTTCACAGACACTTTTCTTAAAAAAACTAAGATCAGGTTGCTGTCTTAGTCAAGCCATAAGGCACATTAGTAACAAGCTGGGATTCAGAATCTAGAGCCTTTAACTTCCTCTCTTTTCAGTATTAACCCTCCTCCCTGGTTCTAATGTTGGAATGCTCCAGAGTCAGGAATGGAGATTAAGAAATGTTTGCATATGATTCGAAGTATGGACCCAAAACATGAAGGGCAAAAAACGATGGGGGTGAGAAGAGGAGGGACACAGTGCTCTGTTCTAGCCCAGAAACTGGGTCATAAATACTCCGCTTCTGAGAACCAAGGAGGAGCTTGGGGACCATAGCGAAACAGTCTGAGTCAAGCAGCTGAAGCTTGGAGTCAGACAACCCCGTGTGATTTGGGGAACATTGCTTAACCTCTCTTGGCTTTTCCTCAGCTGCAAAATTCAACCACTGTGAGAACTCACAGAAGAACCTGGCACATAGGCAAGATTCAATTAATGCAAACCAGTGATCTTGGTGAGGGTGATGGGAGCCTCCTCTTCCAGTCCTTCTGGGTGATTCTTGCTGCTGTCAAGGGATTTATGGATTAAATTTACTGATGAATTAGTGATTTCCTGTGGGTCTCTTTTCTTTCTCCCAAACATGTGAAAGAGAAATTATTACATGATCATGCAAAGAAAATCAAAACGTATCCTCCCTGCCCCTCAGACTTAAAACCCATACTCTTCTGTCCCACAGTTAGGTGTCAATGGCAGAAGTTGTGATAGCTGGGCAGGGAACATGGGGAGAGGAAGAAGCAGGAAGTGAAGCAACCCTCCACCCTGCCTGTCAAAGTGCAGAGGTTCCCATGGGCCAGGACTGACCACAACTGTCCAACACCAACAGGAGGACCCTTCTGGCTATGAGAGGAGACCCGAGAAGACCTGGGGTTGGCCATTAACATTGTCCGTAATGCTACCTTACTTGAACTTAGTTGATTCTCGGGAATAATTTAGGAATAGTCAAACAGGATTCAGTAATCCCATTTTATAGATAAGAAGATTAAGAGTCCAGGAAGTTAAATGACTTCTCCAAGCATACACAGCGTGTAATGATAGACCTGCTATGAGAATATGTTGTGCCATGAAGGACTGTTTTGACACCTTGTAACTGCTTGAGGTCAGAGGCTGTATCTCATTCATCTTTGAGTCCTCAGTGCCTGCCAAACAGTGGGGCTTCTCCCGTAAGCATATGCTGAAGGAATGAATTTCCTGTTACACAGCTGTCCATGTATTTGAAGAGGTCTGGTAATGTGAATCAACACACCTTCTCATCCCAGACAGCACACGACTTCAGGAAATCTCCAGGTTCACAAACGGTACCATGGACAAATTAGTGGGACAAATTTTTATTTAGCCATATTTAAGTCTTTTAGTACAAATGCTTTTACATAATCATAATTGATCATTTAAAAATCAACTCTCCACTTTTTAAATATAATCAAAGGGCTTGGATTATAATTCTTTATGAGAAATTGACATAGCAACCCCTAATGGTCTCTTTTGCTTAATGACATAAATTTGGTATAATTAGGGAGGAAATAAGATGAGAAGCTGAGTCAACTGGGCTTGTCTTTGGAATTAAAGACGCCAACTTCAGAATTTCATCTGTGATCACCTTAAGGCCACTATTTTCATAATCCTCTAAGATAGTGTATTTTGGAAGAAGGAAGTTCCTCTCAGCCAAAAGAAAGTCCTTTGTTTTTTTTATGAAAATAGGTTCCAGCCCTTCATCATCTTTGAGTGCATTACTCTTGGTCTTTGACTTTAACTCTCACCTATGTGTGCTGTTGCACACTCTTCCTTTCACTCCTTTGCCAGACCAAATATGTTCACTAAATCTCTAGGGCTAAATGTAAGAAGGCAAGGGGAAGGGAGAGATGGGTAGTTTCACACTATAACAGAGTTATAATATAGTTTCAAACTATAACCTGACCCTCGAGCCTGGCATCTTTAACACCATCAGTTAAATATGGAAACTGACAAGTAGGAAGCAGGTTTGTGTCATGATTCAATGCTCTTCTGTAGAGAATTAGAAAAGGCCCTGATCAACATTCTAGTGGGGAAAAGGGAAAGGTGGAATATGAGATGGAGCAAGATCGCCAGAGAGGGCGTAGAGGAGTTGGATAGGGCTGTGACGACAAAGTATCGCAGCTAATGAATGAACTGAGGGGCACTTCAAGATGCATCTTCTTCACATTTTTGTTATTCATTCACATATTAGGGGTGAAAATCCCATAAGCATGTAGGTATTTTTTTAAATTACCCATAGAAGAAAAATGTCAAATATACATCAAACTTCTCTTTTGAAACTCTAAACCCAGGAGTCAAGACTATAGACTTTAGATGAGAAAATTTGTAAGATAGGGAAATATTCATCATGCAGACTTTAAAACTACACCCGTATGCCCACTCCTACAACAGACCAAAGAAAGTAGTTTCATAAAAACAAGTAAGTAAGTAAAACCAAAAGAGATAATGCAAGAGTGAAGAAGGCAAGGTACAAATGAAATCTGGTGATTGATAAGAACAGTAATATTTAGACTAAAGTTTCACAGTTTTGTTAAAATGATTTTGAAACTGAATGCAAATGTAAGAATAATTATTGCCAAAAATATTGTATAGTGGAAAATAATTATTTAAGCCTGATTATTTTCTTCTGGATTCAATATTCTTGGTCATGTCAACAAAAAGTAGAAGGAGGAGAGTAGCAGAGGTTAAATCATACTCAATTTGAAAGAATCAGAGAGGGTTTCCAGAAGAATTGCCATATAACAAAGTTTTGGAGCATGTGTAAGTGATAAAAAGAGGAAAATTGTTCCCAACAGAGAGAACATGTAAATGAAAGCCCAGAAAATTAACAGAAAAAAGATGTGCTCAGTTGTTTTTTTTTTAAGAGATAAAATAATAATAAAAGACTAAAAATAATACAGAATTTGAAAATCACTATAGGAAGGAAAAATAGAGGACATTAAGAACTATTATGGAATCATAGAAAAGCAGGTAACATAAAACAAGATGAGAGAAGTAAAACAACAAATAATTTATCACAACAAATGTTAATGGATTAAACCTCCCCAATTAGAAGACAAAGACTCTGAAACTGAATCAGATTGAAAATCCAGATTGTGCTTTTTTATTTAATCCCTAAACAACATGACATTTAGAAAAAAGTTAAAATAAAAAGTTGTACAAAGATGTAACTTACAAAATAAAACAAAAAATAAAGGGACAGTAATACTAACATTAATCAGAGAATAATTCAAAGCAAGAAGCATTTAATGACACAAAGTTACACAGCTGTTGCTGTTTCTTCAGCTATTGAATGGAGAAAATAATAAGAAATAATAAGAAAATAATAATTCCTTTATGAATACTAAGTGTGACAATGCTTAAAATGCTTAGTACAAAGCTGCCTGGCAGATAGAAATAACTAAATGGAATGATGGTTATGTACAACTTAAGTTAAAGATATCATTGACCAATTCAATCAAAATTTCTCTCACATCTCACCTTTGCTCTCCATTCTCATTTCTGTGACCCTAGTAGTCATTATATTTCTGCTGGATTACAAGAATAATCCCCTAATTACTCTCCCTGTCTCCAGTTTTACACACTTCAATCCACCCTGCACAGATTAATCCTCTTAGAAGGCTATTTTTAGTACATCACTATTTGGCTCAAAATTTATACACAAGATGAAATTCAAACTTTCCAGCTTGTTATTCAAAGCCCTCTAAAATCTTCCATGAGCCTACCTTTATTTACAGGCTGGTGCTATACTTCTCAATATGAACTCTCTACTCCAAGAAAAGCTATATTTTCAATAGCTTTGAAACATACTTTAATCACTTCTCTCTCTGTCTTTCTTTGTTCATGTTTCAAAAGTTCTTCCACTTATTCCCATGTCGGTCTTCCCTGCTCGTACCCCTATTCCAATGATATCTTCCTTTCTCCTTTTTCAATGTAAGCTAGCCTGTTCCACAAAGACAGTTTTTTCCTCTGATGCCCACGGAGTAAGGTGCTGTATTCTAATACTTAAATAGACCCTCGCTTGTATCATTATTTACCATATCTCATCATATTTAAGAGTGCTGTTGTAAGAAAAGCCATTATTGTACATATTACTAAGAAAGGGAATAAAAACTACCAATTACAGTGTGACATTCCATTGATTTTTAAGAGGCAGTACTTTTTCAGTGATAGTAAAAGATGGGAAAATGTGCATCTTAGGTTTAATAAAAACAGTGGGTGTTTCATTCATTCATTGAATAAATATTTCCTATTGGCTAGCACATGCTCAGCACTGTTTAGATAATATCAACAATATGGACAGCATGCCTAAATTCAAGTTTTTGCTCTTTTGCACACATGCCTTTTACCACCTCCACACCCCAAAAAAAGATGATACAGTTTTCAAAGGTAGAAATGAATGCCTTGTACTTTACCTGTGATGGTAGGTAGCATTTCATCTATTTTGCACAAAGTAGGTACTCTAAATATTTAATGAGGGGGGTAATGAATGAGAAAAGCGTGCACCTAGTATAGTAAACTCAGTTCTAAATTCAGACAAAAGAGAATATGCAATCTCTTAAAAACTAGTTAGATTATAGGTCTCTCAATATGAAAGCCTTTATGCTGTTTCATATAACAGTAGGGGTGGGAGGAGGTTCAAAACATCCGTGATGAAGCGATCCTGTTGTATAGGTGTGACTGAAGGCTATCTTCACTATTCTCTGGTGAAGCAAATGAACACAGAGGTGCATAATTAATGCATTATTTGTACCACTTTTTGATTTCTTCCTAATTATCTCACATAACAAATCATCAGGTCCTTGTCATTTATTGATTTAAGATTTCTGGTTTTTACTGTTTATGAGCCACTCTACAGTCCATGTTGCCTAGAAATTTGCCTTTTTCCTTGGAATTCAGTCACCTAGGGGACTGGTGTACAGAAGAGCTGCCGAGCCAGAAGGGAGTACAAACTGCCACCCAGCATTCCAGGGTCTCAGTGTACCTTTGCCCTTCTCCTCTTCAACACAATTCAGGAATTTAATTGTAAGATGTATCCTTTGAAAACACCAAAGGTCCCCCATGGTCTTGATCAGCTGGGGTTTCCCACTCTTGGGAGACCATATTCGTTGACTGAGCACACTCCTTGGAGAACTGAGTGAGAAGGGGACAGCTTAGGCTGCCAGCAATGCTCATTCATTCAATCAACAAACTCGTAAAAATATTTACAATGTGCTAGGCTCAGTGTTAAACAGTGGAGCACATACTCTGGAAAAATGCAATGCTCCCTTAAATTAGGACACTCTTTTGGTGGACTTTACACCTTTAATTGTTCTATTTTATGTCCATTTTTGACCCTTAGAGTCACCTGGCATAATAAACAGGGTACATCTCATCCCATTTTACAATGATGAAAGTGAGGCCCAGAGAGATTCAGAGAACTTCCCAAATTCAAGTGGCTTAAAAGGTCTCCCAAATTCAGGCCTCTTGACTACAAATCCAGTGTTCTTCACCAGATTATATATGCAGAAAGTCAGACATATCAGTGGGGGAGATGGAATTGCGGAGTAATCCCACGTTAAGTCTTAGATGGTACTCCAAAAATACCACTCTTCGCCCCAGGGACCAAACTCAAAAATCAAAGAATCATGCCAAAGACTGAACTGGTCCAAAAGATGTGAAGGTCCAAAAATGAATGATACATAGGCTCTCCTATGCAAATCAAACTAGCAATGGAAAGTGACAAGGAAATTTTCAGTGTCCTGAGTTTTCTATGTAACCCTTTGCTTTTGTCTGTGGCTTGGTCACGGCCAAAGAGCTCCAGATGGAATGGAGAGTGTCTGTGGCCAGCTTTGGGGTTATGTTATGACTGCACACTGGCATCGCACCAGGTCGGACCTTTACTATGTCCTCCCCTGTGACCCAGGCCCACTTCAGCTGGCTGAATAATTTAAATATTGTACATTACTAGTTAATAGACACAACATATTGAAAGTTTTACAATCAAATATTTATGCTGCTAGAAAACATTTTACATTATCTTTAAACAGCCATGTCATCTATTTATTTTCATTCTCTGATCTTTCTGTTTTGTATCAGAATTAGAGAATTTCGCCTATTTACCCAGAAGTAAATATTATGATGAAAACATTGGGCAGCTCAAAAGTAGACTTAGTAAAGTGCAGAAGTATTTTTTGGTAGGATCAGTTGCAAAACAGCCCCTGCATGGTAATAAATTAAGAAATTTCTTTGGGATGCTTGAAGAATGGAGATTAGTATTTCATGGCTAGACACTGCCTTTACTGCTTTCAGTCCTCCTTGATGGAGCAGCCTAACCATTCCCTCTGGCATCCATTCCTTTTCTGAAATGGAGAGAAAAACTCTTCTGCAGCAGTCGGTGGGCATTTGCAATGAACTCCAGACAAGGAAATACATTTAATACTGAAGCTTGCACTGCAAGTAAGAGTTGACATATGACTGTCTGAAGTCTCCTGTTTGGCAATTAAAGGCCACTGAGCGCTCAGCCTGGCCTCTTCCCTTTTTGCCAGATGCTCCTGCTTCTGAATGCATCTCCCTACCTCTGTCCTGTGTTGCTGCTTTATTAGACCTCAAAAGCTAGTCACCAACTATCAGGGGCAACTTATCTCTGCCCCAGAGAGGGTCCAACTAGTATCTTCTCTTATCATCAAATCAGAAGGTAAGACCCTCCTTGATGAATGTGAGCTTCTTTGTCTTCATGTCATTTCCAAAGAATACTCTTAAAAGCACAGGGAAGGTTTCAGAACATCAAAGGGTCAGAAAATCTTTATGATTTGAAGAATGAAAATGTTCATTCTTCCACCCATAAACAATTTTCCAAGCTCTGGGCAAACTCCCAGTCAGGGTCTGACTTCTGCCTCACTCCTCACTCTGGGGGCTGAGTAACGTGCAACTCACTGCCCTGACTTACCAGGAGCCTCATTAGATTTGAAGAAGGTAGTGTGCTGGGTTTAGGGTGAGTGAGGCCTGTGTCAGACTCTGTGCCGCCTTCCCAGTAGTCATAGGGCCATCTCCTCACCTCCCTGAATTTTAGTTCCTTCCCTTAAAATAAGGGGAAGGTATATAAGTCAAAGGATTGCTAGGAGGAATATATAAGAATGTATTTATATTATATATAAAATGCCTTATACTATGTTTGGTCCAGAGTGAATACTCTTCAGTTAAATAGTGGTAATTCTTACTATTACCATTTGTGTGCAGATGCCCTGACTTCCTCAAAGATTTCTCAGGTCTTGATTTTCCCAGTTGCTCTCCAATACTAATATTTTTTTTTCCAAGTCAGAAACGTGAACTCTTAGTCAGTGCTTCACAGTTACAAGAAGGCATGTGAGATAGGATGTGTCAAAGAAAAGCAAGAGAGAGAAAAGAGGCATATGGGAAATGCAGATTAGAAAATCCATGCTTTAGAAGACATTACTCATTACATTAAAAATCCATATCCAGTTCTTAGAGAGTAAAGGAGAGAGGCCCCCTTCTACAGAAAAGGCAGGATACAAATGCGACAGGAACTCTAAAACTGGGGAAGGCAGCCCTGAGTCACAGAAACCCTGACTCACATCCCCATCTGAGGGCTGGACAAGGTCATTTCCACAGATCTCAGTTGGCTCATCAGTAAAATGGCAGTTCAACCAGATTCATGCAAAACATACTTAGCAAGAGTTTACTGAGCATCTACTATATGCAGGATGCAGTTCTAGTTACAGGAAAGACAAGATTCCTGCTCACATTCTAGTAGTGGAGATGAAAACCAAACTCAATAACTAAATAAGATCATTTCAGTTAATGATGAGGGACTTGAAGCAAATAAAACAGACAAATTGATAGAAAGTGTTTAGGAGGAGTGAGCTACTTAAGGCAAGAAGATCAGAGAAGGCCTTTTTTCAAAGTTGATAGTTATGTGAATGGAGTCCAGGCAAAGATCTGGGGGCAGATGAATCCAGGCAGAGAGGGCAGTGAATGAAGGTGAGGTGTGTGTGCAAATGAGGGATGGACAGGAAGCAAGGGAGCCTAGAGTGAGGATGGCGGGGTAGGCAGGTGCCAGACTTGAGGCACTTTGGCGATGTCACATGGCACATGAAAAGTAGGCTAACTGAGGAGAGCTCGATAAGAAGAATATTTACAAAGATGCAGTTGGGGTAGGGAAACCAGAAAGAATAGAAAATACTCCCAGGGTCAGTGGGACACCCTGATCTCTCCTATTGCTGAGGAAAGAGGAGCGGATCGTCTCCAGGCCCCACAGGGAGGGAGCTGACAGGAGAAGACCTCCCGGAGAACTGTGACTTTCAGGCAATGGGGGCTGCTGGGGTCGAGGGTCCTGGAAGACAAATGCCCTGGCCTCCCCCTTCTACTTCCCTGCCACCGATGACAGAGCTCCCACTGGATGAGCACAGCCAGAAGTCAGAAGGCAAGGAGCCTGCTAATGTTGGCGGTGCTGGTCAACCTCCCCGGAGCCCGCCACAGTGACAGGTGGGACAGAGGAAGATGGAGAAAGATCTGGAGGAGGAAAGAGAAGCTATCAGGAGATACCAGATTAGATGATAAGGCATTTGGATTTATTCAGAGGGCACTGGAAGGCCACTGGAGAATTTTAAGCAAGAGAGCACTTTAAACTGATCTAGGTTATGAAGATCATTCTGGCTATTGTGTAAAGGATGGACTTCAGAGGGGCAAGATTCAAAGGTGGGAGAATATTCAGGAGGTTATTGCACTAAGACATGCATGTTGGTGTGGTCTGGCATGGTGGCTAAAGATAAAGAAAAATAAATGGATTTAAGATACACATTGAAAAAAAAGTTTTCAACCAAGGTCCTCCATGAACTAAAGGAGACCCGTCTACAAACCTAATGGGAAAAAAAGAAAGTATGTGTTTTCTCAGTGCTGCAAACTCTGGCATCTCCACACCAGTATCAAGTAACTTCGCTTTTATGGTGCAAAGTATGTGAAGATAAATTTATCAGCTCCATGCTGTTTTTATTTATAGGATGCAGAGAGAAAATGAAGAATTTTCCAAGCCTGGCATGTAGAAAATGATTTGTCTAGTGGACCCAATAAATAACAAACAGTAAAGTCTTCTAGTTTTATTGTCGGTATTGTCATAAAGAACATACTGTGCTTATTATCTGGTTAAGGGGGTTTCATTCTGTGTGATGTTGGAGTGAGTTATAATCTTTAATAAACAAATAACGTCAGTAATTTTTTAATTCCACAGTCATGAATGTTTGTAGGCTTGTATGGGTTTTTTTTCTCTCTCTCTCTCTCTTTCTTGCTGTCTCTCCCTTTGGTGTTATTTTGTCAGACATCAGAAATGCTTTTGCTGTATTCCCAGATGCAGTATCATTTCCAACCAAAGAGTTGCAGAGCTACTTCTAAAAATCCATCAATGTCTCTTCAAGGAGCAGGCTACATCAATAATGAGAAGCTTAAAGACTGCCATAATGGCAATCCCTGGGCCATGAATTCACTCCTGGGAAATTCCGGCTTCCCATGAATGAAACTGAGCAGACTATTAAGTTCATAATCTTAGGTAGACCTAGCATGGAAGGTGGTCACAGACCACAGAAAACTGTGGAAGGGTTGTCTAGTCATTCTGCATATAAAAAACTTCAAATTGTTAAGGGAACACGTCACTTTTGCACAATTTACACATAGGCATCACAATTAGTACCGTAAAAATAAAGAACAAGTACTTGTGTACTCTGACACACCTTTAGGCAAATAACAGTCCTGCCCCTTCCCACCTGATTTGGGTCAATTTGTCTCACTTCTCTAAGCAAGGCAACCCCTAGGAGGTACAGGGGCTTTGGGAAAATATTTTTTTGCAGAGCTTCTGCCAATATAAATAATTGGAGTCACTCCAAATCAGCTTGTTAGTGCCATTCTGGCAGCAGTCAGAGGAAGTTACCAGCTCACCAGGCTGCAGCCCTAGAATTGAGGCTGGTCATGGGACCCAAGGATGATCCATTAGGCTCCAGTTTGAGAGCTCATCTGAGTATCTGGTCGACCCCACCATAGGCTAGAAGATTAGTGAACATTCCAGAAGGGAGAATCAGAGACCAGGGAGCAGGGCCCACCCTGTCTGACTTGGGCTCAGAGCACCTAGCCCAGATGGCATTGCTGGCCTCTACAGTTCCCAGGCACCCCAAGAAGACTTAGAACATTTCAAGGGAGGCACCTCCAAGCCTGCGAGGTGGGGAGAGCTGAGAAGTGCCATGTGGGGTAAAGTTCCTGGTCTGAGGATGGCATTCTCACTAAACCTCAGTTTCCCTCTCTGTAAAATGGACATAAAAAGTACTTCCTAGGGCCATTGTGAATAATAAATGAAATAATGTAACCACTCGAGCACAGAGCCAGCACTCCCTGAATAACAGCTAATGTTATATACATGTATGTAAATATAAACATGCATGTTGCAGCCCAGGTTCAGAAAACTTTCTGATGACAGATGTGTCTGTCAGTGCTTAACACCTGGCTCTATTCGCTGGCAGGTGTAATGTGTGTCTATTTTCAAAATTACCAATCAGCAAACCCAAACACAGAAGAAGAAGAACAAAGAGGACACGAAAACTTTAGAAGTATTAGTTCCAGCTTTACAAAGTTCTACCTGAGCAGGTATTAGCCTGCAGGGACTTATTTTTCCTTTTCAAAAAAGGCAAAAGCACAACTTTCAAAGACCAAATACCTTAAAACTGATTATCACTGTATCCACGGTTATAACTAACATAAGTCTGGGTCATTCCACATTTACATTTCCAGGGGAGTCTTTAGGGAAGTCTCAGAATCTGACCAGCCCAAACCTGCCCTTTGGGGTCCCTGACAGTTACGCACGCACGCAGCCACCAGGCACTGATTTCATATAGGGACAGCCTGGTCTGATGTAACTGTTAGCTCTCCCACTGCTTTAGAATTTCTCTGGCCATTTCCACCTCAGAAAATAGTTATTTCCCAAGGGATCACCCCTCACAGACTCGACCGTGTAGCATTTGTAGAGCACTTTGATGTATCTGAGGTGCTTCTTTGCACTTAAGCTCTGCCTGTAAATGGGTTGGTCGACGCACATCCATCGGTCATCACTGTCATCTCGGCCACCATCACGGGCATCCCCATGGCTCTCCCTTTCTGGAAACTTCCTTTGTGCCAGGCTCTGTCCTGAGGGCTTTGTACATTTTTTCTTATCTGTTGAATCCTCTCCAGTAATTTATGAGCTAGATAGCCTCATTTTACAGAAGACAGAGGCACAAAGAGCAGAGAGGTTAAGTAACTTGCCCACGATCCCACAAATAATACAAGGCAGAGCTGAGGAATTACACGCGGGCCTCTGGCTCCAGACCCCATGTCCTTTGCCGTAAGGAGCCATCGGGCTCCCACAGCTCTGGCACACAGAGGAGGAATCACACCACCACCATCTCCAGCTTTCAGTAAACTTCTTTCCAAACCCATCCCATCTGCAGACATAAACATTTTATTGGATCTTCTAGGATTCTCCTCTGGTCATTTTAAACAAATTTTCTGTCAAACACACAGGATGATCCTCCAGTCTCATGCCTTGAAAGCCTTAGACACAGTTATCATTTTTTTACTTTAAATGATAATGTAACAAAATCCTCGTGTGTGTGTGTGTGTGTGTGTGTGTGTGTTTTATGGACTGGGTCAGTACCAAGGTCAGTTCGTAATAAAGAATTTTCCAGAAGAAAAACAGAAATTGGCAGCATACTATAAGAAAATACTGCATGAGCCAGGAAGCAACATAGAGATGTTTAAATTTTCCCTGACATGGATAGTGACCACCCAGGGGAATTAAAAATATAACACCTGCCAAAGGCAGGGCATGTGTATACCCAGGGAGAGAAACCCGAGCAGGCTTCAGACTCACCTGTCAAATTAGAGGCTGCACAACCTCCTGCGAAGAGCAGCCCCACAGAAGCCTGAGACCCGAGCCCCAGTCTTAGCTCTGCCTCTACCTGGAGGGACACTTCTGATGAATTGGCGATCCCTCTTCCTAAGTCAAAAAGTGCCAAAAGGTGTCTAAAGTGTCTCACAGGATTGCTGTGAGGACTGCAAAGGAAAATGCACACAAAAGGGCTTTAAAGCTTAAAGGGACATGTAACATGGGGGAAAAGAAGCATGAAAATAGTTCAGTTACAAAACAAGAAAATCTTCCGTCGGGGGAGGTTGACTAGGTGGAGCCCAGAGGATGACTTAGACAGTGAAAACACTCTGTAAACGCATAATGGTGGATCCGTGTCCTTGTACATTTGCCCAAGCCCACAGAATGTACACCACCAAGCGGGAAACCCTAAAGTGGGGACTTAGGGTGATGATGACACGTCCATGTAGCCTCATCAGTTGTAGCAAATGCCCCAGGCCACCGGAGATGTTGATGAAAGGGAAAGCTATGCACCTGTGGGGATGAAGCGTCTACAGGAACTCTCTGTGCCTTCCTCCCAGTTCTGCTGTGAGCCTAAAGCTGCTTTAAAAAATAGTCTTAATTTTAAAAAAATCTTGTAAAAAGAGGCTTGCAGCCTCCGCCTGAACATCATGTAGGCTTACATCTGAGAGACACCCAAGTCAATGTCTATAAAACTGGCATTCCATTCAAATTATATTCAAAAAAAGGAATTTTGCTGCAGATGCATTTCATGGATCTGAACGTCCCTTGGCCATTTGCTGAAGTGAATATTTTTTTACGTTTCCTTTTACCAAACACTGGGGTCCAGAGACGAGCTGAGGATGTTGGAGGCTAACAAGCCTCCCACCATGAATCTTCTTTACTGTTATCATAGCTGGTTTTCATAGCACTCGGAATTTTCCTTTTTTCGACACTCATTTGAAATGTACTAATATTAACAGGCAGATGTCAGTTTCAGTTAACCTGCTGTAACTCCCTGAGTGGACCCTGTTTCAGAGAAAGGGAAATATCCTTTCCAGTCAGCATCCCCTAGAATTTCCCTCTCGTCTCCCAGTCCTGGAACCGTGTGGTGAGGTAACAAAGAGGTTTGGAAAGCTCTTGGTTGACGGTGGTCTGCTAAATCTAAATAGCACTGCTGCCTCCCACCCCACAGCCCCTTACCCCAAGCCCCCCACCCTCCCTGCTCCTGCCACACACTGGGCAGTGCACCATTCCTCAGCCATAATAGGTGTCCAGGGTTAATGAGACTAGGCGTGCATGATTTGTAAGGTTACCTGAAGCACATCAGGGATTTATGGGCTTCCATTCTGTGTTCTGGGGAGTGGGGGAGATTGGCAGGCAAGCTGAGCAAAGGGAGGAGTTAGGAAACAGAATGTGACAAGTTGCAAAAGAAAAAGGTTTGGAAGAGAAGGCAAGCTCCGAGAGCAGATCACACATTATGAACCAGAAGGGGTTTCGTCATCTCTGGAAAGTGTATAATGTTGTGTCAGGTCCTGAATGCAGTGAATCAGGACAAAACAGTTCCTATCCATGCACAGCCAGCCAACCTCTGTTGCAACTACTCTTTGAAAGCCACCACATAAGATGCCTGGGTAGATAAAAAGAGCAGATAAGGTAGCCAAATCCTCAAGAAGTTTCTAATCTTCTTGCAAAAGAAAAGAGCAAATATAAGAAGCACTGTTTGATACATAATAATTCAAACACAAAGTACTGTCAAAGCATAGTTTATCACAAGATTAGTAATACATGAAATTAACAAAATAGAATCAAAGGGAAAAATAGACAATGGGTTATGGACATAAAATGAAAACAATGTTTCTTGCCCCCAGTAGCTGACAAACTAGTGGAAGGATTGAGGTAACCCTCCTTGATAAATTCAAGAACAGAAAGACATACAAAATAGCAAAGAAGCAAAGGGGAGGTAGGGTGATTAACTTTGCCTTGGGCTGTCAAAGAAGGTTTCCTGAGGAAGGGAAGGTCTGAGTTGGGTTTTAAAGTATAAGTAGGATGTCTCTAGACACAGAAAGGAAGAAGGCAGTCTTGGTAAAAGAAACATCTTAGGAAAAGAACAAAGAGACATAAACCTCAGAGTTTTTAAAATTATTTGTTATTGCTGGTATGCCCAGAATGGAGTAGGAAGAAAGGAAGTTAAGGTAGGAGTTGATGGGGCCAAATTACCTGGGGCTTTCTATGTCATGCTTAGGAAAGTGGATATAATCCTTTAGCACTAGGGAGCCAAAGGAGGATTTAGGCAGGAAGCAATGTGATCCTGCTTCTGGTTTGGAAATACCACTTTGATGACAACATGGAAGGCAGATAGGAATAGGGAAAGAAGAGAAGGGAGATCACTCAAAAAATACTTGTAATAAAACAGGAAGAACCCAGGAGGACCTGAAGTAAGGAAGCGGCATTAGGGACAAATTAGAGATTGATTCAAGGTATTTAGGAGGAGAATGCATATGCCTGGCAACAGATTGATGATGGAGAGAATGCAGGACTGTGGACGGTGAGCTATCTCCCATGCCAGAAACTGGGCAAATACGTTTCCCATTCATTCCACAGGAGGTGCAGAGAAAGGGGTTGGTTTGTAGGAAAACTTAGTGAGAAGTGGTAAGTTGGTTTTGTAAGTGCTGTTTTCAGAGAGCTTTCAGGCATTTCCAGTGGAGGAAGAACTGTCTCTGTAAGTCTAGAGCACAAGAGAAAAATTTCAGACAGACTTACAGATTTGGAAGGGGTTTTGAGAGAGAGGAGAGGATCAACTATATCTAATCCTCAAAATCTACAAAGACAAAGATTAATGTGTCTGTTGAACAACTAGAGTTATTCATTATCTTGGCACCCTCAAAGTATAGGGGAAAAAAAACTAAAAGGAGTTGAAGAATGTGTACCAGGCCAATCGCATCTATCCAAGAGAGAATGGCAGCTGTGAGTCAGCTCTGTGCAACACCCACTTCCACCTTCCATGTTCTTGACGGCAAGCGAGTCACAGCAGTGAGACAGGCCTCTTGGAATACCCTGAACCCAGGGATAGTATCATTGCCTAAATTCAGTGCAGACTCACTTAAGCAATACTTACAGGTCATATAACCTAAAGGCAAGAGCAGAGACAACCTGTGTGATAGATTCACACACTGTCAGAACACGGTTTGTTTCTTCATTTCTGATCTACACCCCTCCTTGCCCCCTTAAAGCAAGAACAGCAAGAAAGAGGCTAAAGGAGGGACAATACATGGATGCATGACTTTTGAACCCAGTGACCCTGCCCTCTTGTAAATGTGGTCCAACCCAGTGGCTTTAGATTAGAATGATCTCACTGCGTTCCCTCTCCTTGGGCAGGAGTTAAGGATAGAGAAATACAAAGAGAGGAGGAAAGGGTCAGAAACTCCCCAGCAGGCAGGGGGAGAAGGAGCCGTGACAGATACTTTCAACCAAAACTACTTTCTTTACATTTGTTTAACTTAAAGTCTTTGTTTAAATTAGGCAAAAGTTCTTTTATACTCACTTTCGTGAAAGAAAACAGGTTCTATTAATAGGGTGGCTCGCATGAGTTCCATCTGAGATTTCATTACATTACTAGTATAACAATGACATTGGATTTCTGGTTTGTGGGAAGTTCATGGCTGCCCTGTCACTATGTGCTTAGCCCTCCGAGGTCCCAGATTGTATCTGCTTTATCTTTATGACCCCTACAGTGCTAGAACACAGTCTGTGCTTAATAACTATTTCTGGGATTGAAACAAATTGGTAGGCTGAGGCTGCATTCCTTAAATAGGTCATTCCTTCCATCGGTAACCTGGGAGAACATATATCACCCTCTCTCCTGGAGTCTGGATGGAAACCTCTTGGAGAGCAGAGTGGATTTCATAGCCTTGGTCACAAACCATGCCAGATGAGTCTCATTCAACTTGTAGACATATTTAATTGGCCCTGGAAATAGACCTACCATGACATTTATGAAACTTAAGCTTCTGGACCCCCCACTTGCAACAGCCCTGTGAGTGCTGGGAGTAGCTGAGAATGCTAGAGAGTTCCAGGTGGGAAGAGGAAGCAGTTAGGGAGCATTTCTGCAGGACCATTTCTGGTCAGCGGGTTGAAGGATCTGAGTCTCCCATGCTCCCGTTAGTTGTGATTCTCAATCTAATAGTCACACGTACACCAACCATCACATTTCTATTTTTGCACTCATTTTTAAAGGGCCGACAACCTGGAACTGCTCCTGGTTAACTCACACGGTGCTTTAAAACTTTTTTTAAAAAGTATTGATGATTGCCCACTCTTTTAAAAACAAGTATCTTGAACATTACAACCCGAATTTCCAGTTTGTTTGAACAACCGGCAAGGACTGTCAGTGTGCCCACCTGAATGCTTGCAGTCCCCTAGCACTAGGGAGTGGCGCCCACTTTGGACAAACCATTCCAGTTTGCTGTACACCACCCCATCCCCACCACATTCTCTCTTACCCCTGGTCCTATCATTTGAGTTTGCAAACCTGCCTTTTTGCTGTATGTCTCCCAGGCCACTTGCTCAAGCTGACCTGCCTACCTAAGTGCATAGTCAGTGAATGGAAGAAGAGGGACAAATGCTCCCTGGAGTTGCCTACCAGACATGTGAAAGAGAAAACAGACTAGTGGTGATGCCAGGAACACTCCCAGAGGGGGAGAAGATGAGGAGACCCGTGAAGACAGTGATGTCCTGGGGATCCGGGGGTGTGAGGGGATTGTACTTAGAAGGATGAACTGAGGTCCTGAGGTCATCATAGGTGAGCTGTCCCTCTGCTCAGCATGCTGTGTCCCAGGTTCCAGCAGCTGACATCATGCTGCTCCATGACAGGGTGTATGGCGGAGAGAGCAAAGGGGTCAGAGTTCAAGCTGACTACTGGAGCTGTGCTTTGTACTCACACCTACCGACACACTCGCTCCCCAGTGGATGGAGGGAGGACCACAGCCATAGACACCAGCATTCTAAGTGACCCTCCATGAGTACACCCTTGTATAATCTTCTCCCCTTCAGCATCTTAGGGACTGGTGAAGTGACAGAGGCCACTGCCATCACTACAGGGATTAGATTATGTTCTCAGGCAAAAGTAAAGAGCTTTTGCAGATACAATTAAGATTCCTAATTAGTATGACTTTGAGGTCATCAAAAAGAGCTTATCCTGGGTGGGTCTGACCTAATCAGTTGAGCCCTTTGAAAGCATCTTCCCTGCGAAAGACAGATTCTCCTGCTGGACTTAAATAAACAAGCCATGATGAGTTCTAGATCTGCAAGGAACTGAACTCTACCAACAAGTGGGCTTGGAAGAGGACTCTGGGCCTCTAATGGGGCTGCAGACTCAGCCAACACCTTGATTGAAACCTTATAAGATCCTATGCAAAGGGCCAGCTGAGCCTCACCTGGAATCCTGACCTACGGAAACTGTGAGATAATAATTAAGCTTCTACATTTGTGATAATCTGTTACACAGCAGAGATAACAAATGCAAAGGCAGGGAAAGCCATAACAAAGGGGCAGTCTAGATTGCTCGGAATCATTGAGCATAGTTGGAGGTCAGGGTAAAAGATGGACCCAAACCATAATGTGAAGAGCTATACTGGGCACTCCAAGAGTGTTACTGCATTTAAACTTCCCAGCTCTGCTGGCAAGTACACATTTCTAACTTCATTTTACATGAAGATGCTGAGTGTCTGAGAGGACTTATAACAACTCACTCCAGGCACAAGGGTTGCTTAGATTCAAATGAAGATCATCCTGATGCAGGAAGCTCATGTCTGTTCTCTACACCATCACATCACAGGGTCACTCTGGGCCTAAGGAGAGAAGGTCAGGGGCTAGCAGGGCCCAGGAACAGTGCTGCCAATGTGGTGCAGCTGTGGGACACAGCTGGGTGGCCTACCATTACCTCATTAGCCTGCTGCTCCCAAAGCATAGTAGCTTGGGAGATCTGTCCCTCTTGGGAACATCCTCTCCAAATCCCACCAATATTTTTTTTCACACACACACAAAAATGCTTGCATAGAGAGGAGAAAGAATGAATTTCTATATGAGCATATTTATATCCATGGATATTCTGCAGCATAGGGGGTATAAATCCCAGAGGGCAGACGTCAGCAGCTCCACGCTATGATGGGAAAATTGAGGAGAGCTATGGTTTACCAGCATTTCCCTAGTGCACTCAAAAAAGAAACTAGGCTCCCCTGCACACACACACACACACACACACACACACACACACACACACACACACACACATACACATAAATATGCTCCCTCAGGCTTGCAGAGGGAAAACAATTTACTCCTGTCCAACTCATCCAGGTCATGCAGACCCTTACATTCGATGCTGGCTTCAGCTTTTTTCATCACAACTTTCACTGAAAAATAATTATCTGCCAAGCTGCCAAGTATCTCTTCTCAGCCCTACAGGCCTCAGGATAAAAATCTGTCTTTTTTTTTTTTTATGTTGCTCAGAATCGTTTTTTCTCTACTCAGATAATTTAGCAATATTCCTTATCCCACCAATCTCTTCCCTGCAGAGTACCTCCCTGCCACAGGCGTCTCAAAGCTTGCCGGCGTCCTTCCAGGCTCCTGCGCAGCCCTATTCGCAGACCTCCCTGCACTTGACCTCTTTCCACTGAAATGCAGGAGCCTGGGTTTGACAGAATAAGAGCAAGCTGGTAGAAGGAGGGGTCACTCTGTGTCAGGCAGGATAATGGCCCCTCCTCCGTGTTCACCTCTTAATCCCAGGAATCTGTGAATGTGTTACATTACATGGCAAAGGGGAACTAAGGTAACAGATGGAATAAAGGTCAACACCCACCTGACCTTACAGTAAGGTTTACCCAGGTGGACCCAATATAATCACAGCGTCCTTAAATGTGGAAGATGGAGACAGAAGCCAGAGTAGGGATCAGAGCCATACAGGTGATAAGAACTTGATCTGCCACAAATGCTGGCTTTGAAGGTGGAGGAAGGGGCCATCAGACAAAGAACATGGGCAGCCTGTAGCAGCTGGGAAGACCAAGGACACAGTTCTCCCCCCAGGTCCCCCAGAAGGGAAGGGAGCCCTGATCGCACCTTGATTTTAGCCCAGTGAGGCCCATTTTGGACTTCTGACTTTCAGAACTGCAAGGTAATGACTTTGTGTTGTTTTAAGCCACTATACCTGCAGTAATGTGTTACAGCAGGACTGGAAAAGTAATGCACTCTATATGGGAGTGTTACATAATCACTGAGATGCTCGTGGAGGGGGGCGGGGTGAGTAAGCAGGCCTCCAGGGCCAGGACACTATTCCCAAGAGGAATATGGCTGGGATTGCTCCGCCTCCTTTCTGACACATCAGGAATTAAATGGTCTGTCCCAGAAAACAATTTACACAAACCACTGATCAGACCCAAACAACGACCTCAAGGATCAGCGAATTTGGGCAGAGGTCTGAACTTAGGGCATTAGAAGTTGTCCTTTGAGTTACTGCCCTATCAGTCTCCATCTGTTACCCACCGATCTTTTTAGGGTTTAGCTTTCTCCTGGGATCCAACTGGGCATGTGTGTAATGGTTGATACCTGGGGACCCTTATGCATGTAAGCTTGCAAGTAAATTCAACCCCACATTACATACAGATATGGTTTGAATTGTGTTTTCGGTGTGTCGCAGTTGTTAAGCAGGCGAGGAGGGTCTATTTCATTTACTGATGAGCCTTATAACACCTGGCACGTGCTCGCTGCGCCGTAACTCCGTGTCGGAGTCAGAATGGATTTCCCCCAGGAGGGACTCATTCACAGGAAAGCCTTGAGTCTGTCCAAGCTGAGCCCAGCCTCAGCTCTGACATACCCTTGCTCCGGAGACTCTCCCTACGGAGAGCCCAGCAAGGCGCTCAGCTCCTGTACCATCCCCAGGAGGGGCGGCCGCATCTGCACACAACTGAGTCAGGTTTGTCCCAAAAATAAATAAGTAAAGCACAGCCCAGAAAATCAAAGGCTTTTAATTTTCTCAGAGCACCTGCATCCACGTCTGATACCGGAGCTGCGAGTCCCCGAGCCGGATGAGAGAGGTTGTGACTGGGGCGGTTGGCAGCCTCGTTGATTGCCCAGGGGTCGGGACCCTGCGCAGAGCGGCGCGCGCGGCAGGCGCGCGTACCCCGGTAGGAGATCCCCGCCGACCCGGGGAAGCCCTGGCGGCGCCCCGCACCCAGGCCCAGGCCCGGAGCTGCGGCGCCGCCCCGGCCGCGCACCGCCCGCCGGCCCGCGCGCCTCTCCCCGTGGCCGCGTCACTTGCCCCGCGGGGCCCGACCCGGGCCTGCCTCCCGCCCCCGCGCTCGGCGGCCGCGCGGCCCGCCGCAAAGAGTTAAGACCCGGCTCCCGCGACTCCTCGGCCGCTCGGGTCCCCGGTGCCCGTTCGCCGCTCCTGATTGGCTGCGCTGCTGTCAGTAGTAAAAAAGGATCAGATAGCAAACTTGGGACCTTCATAAAGGCGCGGTGGTGCTACTCCGCAATCGCCGGCGGCCTATGACATCAGCCACAACGCCCGGGATGCCGCGGGTCCGGGCCAAAAGCAGAGGAGGAGGAGGGCCCTGCCGGCTAAGAGTTAACTAGCCCCGCGCAGCGCGGGGGTAGCCTCCCGTTTTCTGGGGACCCCGCATTCCGTCACTGGCTGCCTCTGTGCTACCCGGGGGAGCTCACGGAGAGTTGGATGAATTCTGGGGTGTTAGCTGCGATCAGCTGGGCTCCCGGGAGCCCGTTCCTGGTGGAAAACAGGGGGCGTCTGGCAAAGGGACCAGCGGCTCGCTGAGACTCAACATGACACTCCTGGGATCTGAGCATTCTTTGCTGATTAGGAGCAAATTCAGATCAGGTAGGGCTGAGACACTTAGCGCTCCTTCTTCGACTTTCCTCTCTGCGCGTCTCCACTCTGGACTGCTTTCCAAATAAATGTCTCAAAGCCTGCCTTGGCTACTTCAGATCTGTTCCCCAAAAGCACATTTTGGAAGTGAAGAGTTTTACTTGCCTTTGGGGGGGCTTTTTTAACGTCTTCCATTCTCACTGCTTTGAGTTGCTGAGTGCGATTTTTCTGTTTGTGGAAAAGACCGATCCTCTTCTTTTCCTCTATTATTTTTATTTTCTATGTATCTGTGAGTAAGAATTTTGGAGAGGCGCATCCAAAAGGAGCCCCTTTGAGGATGAACAAATAAGGGATTTCAGGTTTGAGAGCTGCCTCCTATCAGTTATAATCACTGAGAAGATGAACCTGAGGCTGTCTATTAATAGATACAGGGTCGCTTAAAATGTAGCTGATCCAAACAAATGTATTTCCCAAAAAAGTCACTTGGGGGAAGTAAAAATAGAAAATTTGGAGCACACCAAATATTTAAAATGACATCACTGTAGGAAAAAAAAAAAAGGACTCCAGTGCCACAAATATTTTTTCCCAAACCATCTGATATTTATAAATGGGGAATTTTCCCCCAAATTTGTTAGTGGCGCATAAAGAAACTTCTCAGAGGACGCTGAGTGAAGGTGAGTGGAAGGGAGACATGGGCATCGGAGCCGGTCCTCAGCAAGGGCTGGTGTCCGCGCCCCTGGAAGGCGTGCGTGGGCGGGCCTGCACGTTTAGACAGGGAGACACCTGCCTCCTTGGGTTCTCTCTCAGTAGCTCTCATATTGGTTTTGTGAAAGTGTGAACAACCGCCCAATAAATGGCAGGACTCCTTAGAAGACGGATTACTTTAGGAGAACTCTGATGTGAACCTTCCACATGACAGGTGTTAGAAGGATGATGGCCTAGTCCTTATGGTTTCCTCAGTTTTCCAAATGGGATCACTCACTGTTTCACGTGAGATGACTATTTGAAAAATGGGAAAGGAAGTGTGGATGCTGAAAGTAAGGGTCATCTGTGACTTCCTGAGACGCCCTTGGCTTTGCTCTCTCTGGGGTGGGGGTCCAACTGAGGTTTTCTCAGGCTCTGTGCTGTTGAAGCGAGTCAAAAACTCCAGAGCTGATGTGGCCACAAGCCTTCGTACCCCTGAAGCTCCAGGGCGAGCCTGCCAGGCCCTGGGTTCTCAGCGGATTAAGCCTTCCTCTCTTTTCCCTGGTGAGGTGAGGCTGTGGGGCTATTAATCCGCTAGACATTGCCACTGCATTGTAATTTGGTCAAAGCCGCAAGGCAATACTGCCACCTTTCTGAGGAAGTGAGGACGTCGATTTGTTTTTGCAAGAAGCTGCTCTCATTTCAGATGCACCATCCCCAGTTTCTGTGGAGAGCAGGGCCGGGGCTGGTTTGTGTCTAAAATGATTTAGTTAGGTACTTGGAAGTAGAGGTGCAAAAGACTTCTCAGAGGCGTGATTGCTTCAGCTAAAGTGCAGATGAGAGGGGAGACACAGTTTGCAGGGCCTCTTACTCCTGTTGGAGTGAATTGGTAGAGTTCTGGTGTCTCCCAGGGAGACCTTGGAGCTTCTGAGAATTCCAATAGCCACCTCACTTTTTTTGTTTTTTGTTTTTTTTAAAGCTTGGATAGACTTTTGTGTTAGAGGAATGGTAGCTTCAAGAAGACATGATATCAAAGCAGACAGGCATGATTAACCCTCCACCTTTGACAGACCGCAAAGCTGGGGTCTGGAAATGCACAGAGTGGTTTGGTTATCAGAGATGCAAGGGTTGATAATCTGAAAGATAGAGGAGAAAAATAAGCAGAATGTAAAACTAAGCAAATGTGACATGGAGGTTGGTGATTACTCCTCCTGGATATAATTACAACTATAGCGTCCCTCACCTGAAGTCTGGCGGGCAGCACGCTTCCCAGAGAGAGTGTCTCTTCCTAAGAGAGTGTGGTTCATTTTGTGGCTAACAATGGATAAGGAGGCCTCTTCTGTTTTGATTTCTCTCTCTCCTTCTCTGTGTTTTCTTTCATGAGCTATCCAAAATGTAAATTCCGAGAAGTCTACCTCACTACTGACCTTTGCTTTGATAGTGGACCCTGGTGTTACGTGTTTCACTCAAACTATTTCAAAAAACAAATGAAACTTAATTATTTTCTGATCATGGCAAGACTCCTTGTGTTGTAAGGCTTGTTTACAAGTGAGCAGATAACTGCTTTGACTCCAAAATTGACATGTATGGCAATAGCCCCTCAACCCGCTTTCAATCAGCTCTGTTTGAATGACCTTGTTATTAAATATGATATCATGCTACAGGAGTAGTAAAGTATGAAAGTTTATGCATATTAATATGTTTAGAGATATAAGCTTATTTGAGAGGCCATGGCATTTTGTGGTTGAGTATATGAATCTGGAACCACACTAGCCGGGTTTTAGAAGGCACCCTCTACTTATTGGCTGAATAACCTTGAATCTTAGACAAATTACATAATTTGCTTCACTTGAAAAATGAGGTTGATTACAGGGTTGTTGTGAGGATTAAATATCATAATACAAGTAGAACACAGGAAAATGACTGGTGTTACTAAAATGGCTTTTTTAGTAAGCCCTCAGAAATATTGTTCTATTACTCTGATTATTAGGCAGCATCATCCTGGGTTGGTCACTTCTCTCTGAATTGTGATCACTCAATCTCTAAATGTCAAAGCAGGCCTAGGCAATTTCTCAGACCCTTCGGTAAGATTTTATGGTTCTCTGAAAACACCTAAAGATTAAGAACAAGCAAAATTGTGATTGGGCTGCATGTAAGTTGGACATAAATGGTAGGCAGGTCACATAAATGCAATAATTAGTGTTCCTTTTCAACTGACCACATTTTTATTGTTTTGAACCTTCTCACTATTGTTTTGTCAATATCTGTGATCAGTATCACTCTCAACAATTTTCCCCAATACCTTAATCTTCATGTTAACAGAACTCAAGAATTATTACACTGTGTGTGTGTGACACCAGGCAGGAAGGATCAAACAAAGAGAGACAGGCCATCAGTGGGTCTCGCTTCTAAGGAACTGTGTGTGTCCTCTGCTTTCTCTTTCTCACCTCTTCCCACCCAACAGCCCAAAGTCAGACTCTGACATCTGCCAGAACCTTGCCTCCTTCCCCTACAAATTTAGGGTTGTCAAATTCAGTAAATAAAAATAAAGAAAGCCCAGTTAAATTTGAATTTCAGATAACCAATGATTTATTTTTTAGCATATTGTGATATTGAGGATGTACTGTTATCTGAAATCCAGATTGAACTAGGCATTCTGAATGCCATCAGGCAACCCTCCCTTCAGTCTTTGATCAACGCTTTCTGCTTCTCCATCCAATATCCCATCCAGCTCTTGAGATTCTGGGGGCCCAGACTCTCCTCGAAATGTAAAAGTGGCATGTTAGGCATGAAAGAGGAGACTCAGGAAGAGGGGATGCTGGGAACATGGACTCTGGGTCCTCTGGGGTATAGCCAGTACATGGGTTGTGGAGGAACGTGGGCACTTCCCTTCTGGCTCTCTGGGGAGGACAAGTAGAAACTCAGCAGACAGGCTGGTGCTCCATGCCAGGGTCCCTGGACTTCGGGCCCTGGGAAAAGGTGGCTGACCAGGCTAACCATGGGCAAGCAACACACCTGCACCAAAATGCTGCACCCCTCCCACTGTGTCTAGGCACAGGCATCCGGAGTCTGCAGTTAGCTGCTTCCTTCCCAGAAAGTGAGGGACATCTCAGCAGGATGCCACAGGCCATCCTCTCTGTGCTTCCTTTCTTCTCTACCTTCCAGGTAACCCACTGGGATGACAGATTCCCACTTCATTAGATCTGTAACATGCCTGGGACTGAATTTTCTTTCCCAGTAATTGAGAAGATTGGACTAAGATTTTGCTTCTGAAGGGTCACCATGATGGACTCAATCAAAGAAATAGCCACCAGGAACTCAAGAAAAGGCCAAGTATGGCCCTACCTTCTCCAGGAGTTAGTTTTACAGCCTAGGACAAATAGTTTAACTAGAAGAGTGTCTTATTACAACTTATGAGAAAAGCACTCCACTACATTAAATTATTTGTCCTAGACTATAAACTAATATGCACATATACACTTACATACCTAATATAATTGATTTCTTTAGGTCTCATTTTGCCATCTACAAAACAGAATTTTGACTGGTTTATTTCTGCAGTTGCTTCCAGCCCTGAGATTTGATATTTTTCCAGGTGAATGGCCCTGAGTATGTTTGTGGAGTTGTGAAGATGCTAGGCTTCATAAAAGCATTACCAGAGTGTTTTGAACTGTTGTATTCTCAGAGAACTGGACACATAGTAGATGCTCGTAATAAATATTACTCAAGTGGATAAATGAAGAATTCACACGTACCACCTTCCTATGAACACAATGTTCTAAGATAATCATTTCCATTGCTTTATATCTGTCTTCTTTTCCATATTTCATGGAAGATAATTTTTGGATGTGACGCCTACTTGAGCACAAATATCCTAACTATTCCTCAGTTTCATCTTGCATTTAAAATAACCAGTAGATCATTTTTAAAATTCGGAGAAACTTGTTCCCTCCAAATCTTTCAGGGTTTTCTACTAGGTGTAATCAGAATAGGAAGAAGCCCAGGGCTAATTCTCACTTTGGGTACCCATATAAACTGTTCGTAGCTGAACTTAGTCTCCCATTGCTGACAGCCATGAATTTCTTTCTCAGCAACGGCATTAGTTTCCTATCGCTGCTCTAGCAAATCATCAAAAGCTTAATGAAGCTTAAAACACCATGAATTTATTATTTTATAGTTACAGAAGTGAGAAGCCTGCAAAGGGTCTCACTCGGCTAACATCAGGGTTGTTGGTTGGTTGACAGGGCTATGCTGCTTTTAGAGACTCAGAGGAGAATCCATTCCCTCGTCTTTTGTAGATTCTGCGGGTACTTGCATCCCTCAGCTCATGGCTTCTTCTGCCATCTTGACATGCAACAGTGTCTGACTTCCACTCTTCTTTCTGTCTTTCGCATTTAAGGACTCATGTGATTCCACTGGGCTCATCGTGGGCAATCTCCCTACTTTAAGGTCAGCTGATTAGCAACCAAAATTCTATCTACAGCTCTAATTCCCCTCTGCCATGTGTCTTAGTCAGCGTACCATAAACTAGGTGGCAAAATATAAATAAATTAATTTTCTCACAGTTCTAGAGGCTGAAGTCTGAGGTCAGGGTGCCAGCATGCTCAGGTTCAGGCAAGAGCCCTCGTCCTGGCTGGGAGATGCCACCTTCTCACTATGTCCCATGTGACACAGAGAGAAAGAAAAAGAGGAAAGAAGTAGAGTGTGTGCTCTGGTGCCCCTTCTCGTAAGGACACTGATCCCATCATGAGGGCCCCACCCTCATGACCTCATGTAAGCCTAACTATTACCCAGAGGCCCATCTCATAATACCATCATTGTGCGGTTAGGGCTTCAATATATGAATTGGGGTGGGGTGGAACAATGCAGTCCATAGAACCGTGTAAAGTAAGATGTTCATGGGGATGTGGGATTAGGATGTGGATATCTTGGGAGGAGGATTTTCCTGCCTATAACAACAGCTTCCAGTACAGCTTTCTGAACTTTCCCAACCCCACAGACCCCCTGTCCTGCAGACTTTGTTCTGTAGAACTCTTCCATTAATAATAGATTATCTAGGCTTAATTCCAGTGTCTTCCCCAGGATGGTCCACAGAAGACTAATTCCACAGGTTATTAACAGTTGTTCAGCAGGACATTTTTAAAAAAGGGAGACAGAGTATACTGGAAAATGAAATTGGGTTTTTTAACTGCAGGATTTCTCGAGGAGTTTACCTTGGCTAATGTACATTAGGAACTTCCAAAAGGCAGTGATCCCCAAATGTATTTCACCTTTATTGCATAGCAACTCCCAGGGCAGGTTTAGCTATGCAACCACTTTTGGAGAAAGCTCTGCTCTGACACAGAAGCTTATACGTTCTGACAGAGATTTATTTAGCAGAGTTAACGTCTGTAGGGCAAGCCCTCCCCACTCACCCAGGTAAAAATTCTGATGACTTTCCTTCCCAGATACTTATTTACCTGCTGAATCGCCCTTTCACTCCTCAAACCCCTGTTATTTATTGGTGTCAGTCACCAATGCTCCACCCCAGGGACAGCCATATAGGATTATAATCTCTATCCTCAGAGAGCCCATATAGACATCCTGGAATCTGCTGGAAAATGCTGTCTGAGAGTTATATATTTACTAATTCTTTCATTCAACAAATATTTCTTCCAAGTTTCCCTTGTAATGGAGGCTGTACCAGGAGCTGGGGATGCATTTATGGAGCAGAAAGGACAGTGCATGTGCTCATGTGGAATATTAGAGACAACCAGGTATGGCTCTGTGCATGGGTCCTGCACACTGTGCCTTCAGAAGTCCACAGGAAAACAAATTAGCTGGACCTTAAAAGAGGAGTGCACTTTAATTCCTAAATAGGAATCTAAAATATTTTCTTAAAGCCAAAGAACATTCAGGGTATGGTTCAGGCCACCTGCTTGAAATCATTGCTCTTGCTCAAGTCCAGCTGTGTTAGATTTACTCACCTACCAGGTAGCCTTTCCTCACCTTCTTATTACCATGGCCAGAGCCCTGGTGCTCCCACCCCCGCACCTTCTCTGCCAGACTTACACCCATAGCTCTCATCACTTTTGGGAGAATTAAACATTTTACTTGTTCATTATTTGTCCATGAGGCAGGGATTTTTGTTTGTTTTTACTGCTTCAGTCCCTAACACCTAAACAGTGATTGACATGGAGAAGGTGCCATTAAATATGTGTAGTAAGTATTTTCTTCTTCCCCCAAAGACTATGCAAAAACAATACAAATAAACAGCATATGTTTTATATTTTTTATGCATGTGTGTATATGTGTGATAAGACTAGAATAAAAAGGGGGTGAGTGAATATAAATACAATATTCAGAAAAGCAGTTTCCACCAGAGTTGGATAGGCAAGATGAGGAGACAGGGGTGCAGCCCAAGGTAAGAGGAAGGTTCTCCGTTGGGTCCTCAGGTTGGCAGGGATTGTATGCCTGCTTATTATTAAGCAGATTAATTAAACTGTCCTCATCGATGGTTCTGCGATGATAGTGTGATGGGCAACATGGACAGAGGAGCAGGTTTAACCCAATTTTGTGTACCAGGGGGTCCTTTAAAGAAAACAAAAACAGAGTTTTTTAAGACCAGAAAGAGTAGCATTCATCTTTTATCTGCTACGTTACATGACAGACAGAGTAAGATTTTGTCAAATTGGATTGAGCCAAATTGACTAGATTCTAATCTAACGGAGTTGAATTGAAGAGTAACAGAAGTGCATAGCAGAAGCAGATCCCCAGGGTTAGAATTTTACATACTTCAAACCTAATGGGAGATGCTGGAGCATTGAGTGGCCTTTCATCTCCTTTATTTCCATCTTAGTAGCAAGAACTCACTGGTCATCTAGCAGGTGGTGACCAGCTGTCTCGCAACTCTGCCCAGATAGGGAAGGAGGAGCCAGCAGTTGTGTCACACGGATATCTACCTTCTCAGTTCATTCCTGCTTTCTGTGGGCAGAGCCACGGTGGGAGCCCATCACACCCACACTCTGATCCCATGAACCTTGGGAAAGTCAACACAGCTCCCTGGGCCTTTGTTTCTATACTGATAAAATGATTCATGCCATTTGTGAGGGAAAGACCTTTGTGGAATTTACAGAAAGAAATCCCTATTCCCTATATGGGAAGGGATTACTTGACCTGGTGGCATGTGAGTCGCACAAGAGAGAAGTGTGGAGTAGTTCAAAGGTTTGGATGGACATAAATAGGATTTAAAAATGACAACCACCATCAGCCAAATAATAGTTTTACTGCCTTATGATTTCAGTACTTAGATTGTCAGCTTGATTAGGCAGGTAGTGTTTGCTTGCTTAAGTCAATAATTTGCACTAATGTCTAAACTGATATCATCCAGAAGAACCAGTAAGTCAGGCTTTCTTTGACCAGATTTAGGTCTTAGATAAAATATAAGGGTCTCTAAACTCTGTTAAAATAAAACCTGTGGTTTATTCCCAGAAATTTGGCATAAATGACACCAGTTCCTGATGTTTATTTATACAGAGTATAGCAAAATGTCCTCCAGAACCACTGAAGGAAGGATGCTTGATTTTTTTCTCACCTCTTGGTTGAGGGGAGCTAAATCCTCCCATTCCTTATAGGCAGTCTTGGAGTGCTCCTCTCATTTCCATCACTTCAGTTGATGTTTGCTTAGGCTGTTAGAGAAGCAGTGGAATTCTAGCAGTAGAATGTGGCAGAATGCAGTGGGATACAGTAGAATCCAGCAGCAATTGTAACACTGTACAATGCACTTATTGGGTTCCTGAGCTGCCACTTGGTATGTGTAACAATGGCGAGTGATACACAGCTTCTCAAATACTTAGTATGCCTTGCCTAGCACCTCCTGTCTGCCACCCCAGTTTGAACTACCACTTAAGTTGGTTTTCCACCCCTCAGTTTGCATCTCTCTCTCTCCTCAGCCCCATAAGTGGTACAGAGTCATCACTTGTTTCCTATGAATATAGTCAGGTAGCCCCAGGGAATATCCCCATTTCACAGATAAGGTAAAATGACTGGAAAATACCCCATAAGCTGTGCTTCCTTTACTATTTCCTATCTCCCTTTGGGAAGTCATTCAACTTTGTTCTCCTCATGACTGGCTGTGCTGGCTTCTCAGTCTTAGGTAAAGTTCCACAAAGAACTTTCTGATACTCAAGCTTCAGACAGGCCATAAGGCTCCAAAACAGATGAAACCAGGAAATGCTATTCAATGTTAATTGATTAGTAATCTCCTCAGTACTTTACATGTCTTCACTATTTTGTGTTCCCTTCTCATTCTTGTCCAGATGCATACTGACTTTTACAAACTAATAGAGTGAATGCATAAGTTGATACTCAGCCTTTTTATCAGTCAATATAATAAGTAGCTTTTCAAGCTGCTACATAGCAGCATGTTCTGGTTTTAAAGATTGTGTCAAAGTCTACCAAGTGAGCATATAACAATTCACTAAACCTTTACCACTTGTGTTAGAAAATTAAGTCAGTTATAATTTTTTTATTACAAATAACACTACTATGAAAATATTTATGCATATAGCCTTTTTCTTCCTCTGGATTGTTTTTCAGGATACTCATTGTTTAGAGTAAATATCAAAGTATGAGAATAATGGATATAAATCTTTATGATCCATTGGTAACTAGTACTTCTGGAGCACTTACAAAGCACCAAACTTAAACCTAGTCCTATTTCCATATGGCAATGAATGCTTGCCCCTATAACAGAATAAGGTCAGAGTTATTGTGGGTACTACCTAATGAGGACTAGTGTTCAATGAGCTTTTCCACCCTTTAAATCAAGAATATAAAGGAAAAGGAGTCATATTAGCTGATACCTTTGGAAACTTTTTTATGATCTGCTATGTGGAGACTACCTGTTACAAATATGACTGATTCCTCATCATAGGAGAAGCAAAGAGGAGCTACTGATAATGTATTATCTGTAGCACTTTTATTGTCTCATGTAGTCCTTACTGAAATGCCATGGGACAGATATGATTACCCCCATTTTATAGATGAAGGAGCTAGGGACCAAGAGGTTAAATAACCTGGTCAGAGTAACACAACCAACAAATGGTAGAGGCCAGATGTGATCCCATTTGTGCTGTGCCAGTATGACCCTCTCTACTGCGACCCAAGGCTCTCTCCTCCCCCTGTGCACACATACCTGGGCCAGTGGATTTCACAGATTTCACTCTGGATTACAGCTACAGACATATACCAAATTGCCATTATTGTCCTTGATTTTTCTAAACAGTGATTTATCAAGAGACCTGTTTTTAAGACAAATTAACCTATGCATTGTACATGCCATCCCCCCAAAATCCTAGGATCTTTCATGAAATTTGACTATTTAAAACTGTTTATTTGAGAAAAAAAGTGTTCTAGTAATATTTGAAAACCACCAACAAGAGCAGACTTGCTGTAAGACACGAGGCATAGCTATATATAAACATCTAGTGACAGGGAGTGGAAGGGTGGTTCCCAGGGGCCAGAGGGTAGGGCCAGAGGTTGGTAAAAGGGTATAAACCTCAGACCTGAATAAAGTCTGAGGATCTAAAGTATAAAATGGTGACTATAATTAGTGATAACACCACACTGTATATTTGAAATCTGCTGGGAGTAGAACTTCAGTGTTCTCCACCTCCCCCCACAACCCCCAAAAATGGTTAATATGTGAGGTAATGGATGGGTCAATTAACTTGATGGTGGGTATCCTTTCACAACATGTATATATATCAAATTATCATGTTTTATATTTTAAATATATTATAAATGTGATTGCCAATTGTACCTCAAAGCTAAAAAAAGATGTATCTAGTAGTAGTTAATATTAAGAAAAAACAGACATATATTATGAGTGGATCAGAATTGTATGTATGTATATACACACATACACATTTATGTGTATATGTATGAATTTAATCTCTAATTTTTAATGATTAATCTTTAGTAACAGTAGTATCTGTTCAAATCAGCAATAAAATATGTGATGAAACTTTCTTAGGAAAATTACCTATACATTTGGAAAATGAATTTAGCTATTTTATATCTTAAAATAAATTCCATATGGTTTAAAGAGCTAAGGAAATCTATAAGATATTAGAAAAAAACCAAGAATAGCTTTATAATTTTGGAGTAGGACAGACCTTGTCAAACATATTACAAAGGTCAGAGTAGAAATAAATATTAATGCATTTGACCACTTTAAGTTTAAAATGCTACAAGGAGAAAAAATCAGCCCAAGAAATTTAAAAGTCAAGCAGTAAATTGAAAGGGGATATTTTAAATGTTGTATGCAGGCAGAATTATCAAAAGAACTTTTATAAACAGTAAGATCAAAAGCTCACAACCTAAAGGGAAAGATAATTCAAAAGGGAAAAGTGGTCAATAAGCACATGAAATATACTCAGCTCACTAACATTCAGGAACATGAACATTGAAAGATATCATTTTTTTTCAAACATCAGATTAGCAAAAAATTTAAATATTGATAACATTAAGTATTAGGCAAGTGTGGAGAAAGAGACACATATTCTGTTGGTGAGCATATCTGTAAAGCCTTAAGGGATACAATTTGACATATTTGAATTACTTATAATTAAGTACAATTACATTTCTATTAAGTTTTAAGTGAGCCTCACCATCAACCAAGATATTTCAAAGCATGTAATCTAAAGAAACAAATGTAGGTACAGGGAATATCACTGCATAGTAGTTTATAATGCCAAAAAAGATAACAGCATAAATATCCATCAGACAGGGATATGGTTAATTAAATTATGGTGCACTCATACTATGAAACACAATAAAGCATAACATGAAGTGAAAAAGAAATGAGAGCATTCCATATGAACTCACATGGAAAGATCTCCAAGACATACAACTGAAAAAAACAGATCATGAGGCAATCAGACAACATATTTGCATATAAAACAGTTATTCAAGAGTAAGTCAGACTTTTCACAATGATGCCCAGGAGTGGGAGAAGGATTAAGACTTTATCTTTTCTTTACTGTCTGAATCTTTTAAAATAAGAATGTATTGGTATCTAGGTTATTTTTAAATACATCTAAAGTATAAGGAGAAATTGACAACATCAACAACAGCAGGAGAAGAAAATAACATATTTCTGTAAGTCTAATGACACAGACAAAAATTCAAATGAAAAATTGTAGGATATGAATACTGATGTCAAATTGAGTATATATTTTAAACTTATTACATGATGTAGAATATTAGAAGACAGTTTTAAAGTTAGTACACTCCCTCAATGCACACCTACACTGAAATGTCAATAAACCCTAAGTATCAGTCTCATTTCTTGACCATAAGGCAGTAAGAGAGAAAGAAAATACTTTTGAAAGTTGAAATACTTTAAATTCAACAAGGTAGGATCAACACACAACACAAATGTATTAAAACTGTTAAAGCGTCTGCATAGAAAAAGCCTGAACAAACCTATTCCCAAAGTGACTATGTCTGGGTGCTGAGATTTTGAGTGATTTCAGATTTTTCTTCTGTCCCTATATTCTTATTTTGATTATCTATTCAGTGTCTCCTATATCATCCACGATAAATAGGAATAACTTTGGTAATAAATCAGTTAGCAGTGAGTGAGTATCTATTTTTAAGTCATGGAGTCATGGGGGATTGAAGATGCCTTATCTTTAATATGCCTCCATATTAAAGATGCCTAAAGATTTAGCAGCTACTAAATCAGGCATTGGCTGAGCCCCTAGGACGTTAAAGTTGTTATTAAATTCTTACCAATCCTAGAGCACACTCACATTCAAACTACAACCAAGAAAACTTGCTCTGCAGCTGAGACTGAAAACCGACAACCCCAATATTAACTCATGTTGGAAATTTTAAATGTGGCATAGGCCTTACAGTCTGGCTGACTTGGGTTCAAATCCTTACTCTACCCTTCCCGGTTGTATGAACCTGGGCATGTGCTTTAAGCTTTCAAACCACTTCTGTCTTTGTAAATGTGGGAACAAAAATGACTTCCCATGGAAATTTTGTGAGGCTTTACAAAAAAAAACATATAAGAAGTGTTCAGGGATGTGCTCATGCACTCAAACTGTAGCAATTTTATTGACAGACTAATATTATGACATCAATATTTATATTAATATGGTATGTTAATCTACAATATTTTCAAATAATTTAAATGTTACTAGAGAATATCCTACTGTTTCTGAATTAACAACCAACCTCTTGTGATCATCTCCCAAGATTTGCTAGAAGCTTTTCTCCTATCTTTTTACCCCAGGTTGTGTTTCAGAGTAATGAAGATAATCACTATCATTATAGGATTTATATTATGTTCTATAAAGTGCTCTAGGTACAGTCTGTATTTTCACTTATTCTCTCCCTTTCAAAATAAATGTTTGAGAAAAGCTTTATTTTCATTGTCCTCCCCAGAGAGGGGTGGTCATTATCCAGCCCAGGTCTGCGTGTGTTTCTGAAGAGAGCCCCAAGCCTTGTCCAGGACCCTGCAAGGGCTTTGGGAATTTGCAAAGATTCATGGCTGTTTTCCAGGCACAACAGAGAGCCCAAATCTCATACTCTTATAATTAAAAATACTGCTCTGTCTAAAAATAAAACCAAGGGGAAGAGCTCTCTCCAGAGGGAACAAAGTTTTGGGATCAAACAGCTAGTGGAGCAGTCTGCTGTATTATATATAATATAATGTAATATATTACACATTCTTATGTGCATTATCGCCTCACCCCCCAAAAAAATCCAGTCAATTCATATGCTTTTATTTTTATACCAGCTCTGAGATGGCAAAGCTGGTCATCCAAATGAGGAGACAGTAAGACATTAAGAAATCTGCCCAAGGTCACCCAGTCGACTTAGAGGCAGGACTCTGGTCTCAGGGCTCCCAGAACTTCACCACATGACCCCACTGAGGAATGAGCCACCAGGGAAAACGCCGACAGTACTAAGATGGGCAGGGCCTGGTGTTGAAACGGTCCCTCTGCTTAAAGCTTTCTGGGCTCATAGTAGCCGTCTGCACAAGACCGAAAGAGCTAGAGTAGGAGGAGGGGTGAGCACTCAGAAGTCTAACGGAATTTTGGTGGGGAGAGGAGAACAGGATGAGCCTGGAGATCGTAGAGGAACCTTTGCTTAGCAGACCGCCGGCCTCTGCAGAGGGTGCTGATCTTACCACGTAGGTTAGGGCCTGCATCACAGAACGTCCCAGAGACAGAAAATGTTCTAAAATGTTATGTCTGCTTGCTTCAAATCCTTGTGTCTAACAGTAGGGCCAAGGTTACTTTCTAACACTTAAAAAAATTTAATGTACCTACATTTACAATTTTCCCAAACTTTAAAGGTACAATATTAGTAAAAGACATGACATATATGTATGTGTCTGTATGTGTGTATATATACATACTCATAAGACACAGACATATAGACATAAATACTATATGTATAAGGCATATACATATATAATAGTATATAATACATACACATATATGTCTGTTATGTATGTCAATAGTGTATATATCATATGAAGGGTCAATGATTTATATTCTTTGTGGTGTTATATATTCTACAGAAAAAATGAAAGGAAAGCTTGAAATGTTCAACAAAAGGGGAATGTTTCAATACATCAAAAATGGGATATAACATACACATTAAGTACTGTACTTTCAAAAAATATCAAATGAGATGTTCATAATGGAAGAAAGAGGTTTCAAAATGCATATATAACATAATCCAAATTCTTGAGAAATTGTAGAGTAGGTCTTTTTTATATACATGTACATACATGTGAGTTGGAAGAAAAGACAAAGTATTAGCAGGTACACTACAGCAAGTATTACAGACTTGAAGTACCACGGATTTCACTTCCATCCTGAAACTTTTGCACTTCTTCCAAATTTTCTATAATGAGCATGTATTTGTTTTATAATCAGAATAACAACATATGCTCTGAATGCTAGCACAATACACCACGGGCTTCACTTAGGATCGCACAGGAACTTCAATACATATTCAAGGACTACAAGCAACGTGGAATCAAAATTTTCCTCTAAATTTGGGGGGATTTCCTTTTCCTTGCCCTCAGAAAACATGCCCTTTGTTCCCAGCTCTAATGCCGTTTTGCTTCCAGTTCCCACCCAGTTATGCTCTGGGTGCCTGTTAACCTAATATCTGCGTAGTGATTTATCACCCCTATAGACATCTTAGTGTGATAAGTACAATTACCCTATAAAGTGGGTGTACTTTGATAGCTGAAATCATGCTATGAAGTGGGAATAATGATACTTCCTTACAGCGATGGGAAGCTCAGGTTCAGAAAGGGTTAGTCCCTCGCTCAGATTCACACACACACTAAAATGGCAGAGCAGGACTCAAACCCAGATCTCCCAGTGCCAGGTCTGGTGCCCTCTGCCAGTGAATGGGTGGACACGGGAGGTATAAATCAGAGCTCCTTTCCTCCAGGGCCTCCCCCAGCAATAGCTTTCAAGGAAAAAGCAGGTCAAATGATAGGTTCTTTCCCCCAGGCCCCTCCTGCCGGCCAGCGTGTGTGCATGCCGTCTGCTTAATTCACTCATGGCTCTACGCCACGGACACATAAACAAGTGGGGAAAGCCTCTGAGAGGAATCTTGATGCCCAAATGGAGCGATTTGTCTTCTTAAATTATTGTTTGAAATTGTTTATGTCAGTTGCCGAGTTTCTGTTCTGTACTTGAGGGACCTGTTTGTGATGGAAGTAAAGGTTCCCTGCAGCTGAACAGCTATCCTTGTCCACGGTGCTGGTGACACTGTGGCCCGCCCCCTGCCGTCCTCCCGGCCAAGGGAGGGGCTTACCACCCCAATGGAGGACCCCAAGGATTATTTGGTGCTGGCTATTTGCTGGGCACTGCTCCGAGCATGTAGCATGTGCTGGCTAACTTAAGTCTCTCAGCAATCCTATAGGAAGGTACTGTTACCCCTCCCTCCCCCAAGGTCATAGAGGAAACTGAAACACCAGCCCTTAAGGAGATCTCACTAGGGTCCACAACTAGGAAATGGAAGAGCCAGGACTTGAACTCATGGAGGTGTGGCTTCAGAGCCCGAGTTTTTAACTATTAGCATGTGTTCCTTTTCATAGACACCTAAACTGAACAGCCTGGCTTGAGGCTGTGTTCCTTATCCTGTCCTCCTAGACAGCATGCCAGTTGGGACTTCTGCCTCTTTAGGGACATCATAAGCCCTAGGCACTTCCACTTGAGCTCTACATTCCTTGTCCCTCTAGTGTCTTGAGATATTGTAACATAAAAGCTTTAAGCTCACAAACCTGGCGGCTTTGTGAGTGAGAGAATTCCTTTTGAGGCATGAATTAGTCTTCTTCAAATGTTTTGACAAACTGAGAGTGTGGTGCTTAGGGAAAGAATAGCTTTGCAGTGTTTGTGTGAACAGGCATCTTTCTAAAACAACTTTGGAACATGCAGGAAGCTCGGCCATTGAAATGACTGTACAGTAATTCTGAGTTTGGGCTCTTTGGTTCGGAATATTCTCCGGGTTTTTACCTCCAAATGCCCACTGCTACAAGCCAGCCTGAATCAGTGTCTCACAATTTCATGAAAGGAGGCAGAATCGGAATATATCTGAGAATGAAGAAAGAATAATGTGTACGTGGTCCCAGCCTCTTCCGTGCATAGCTGTTCCTCTGTGTGGGTCACTAAGGCCTGTCCAGCACCTGCCAGGCTCACCTTCTCCCTCTAGATGACAAAGGGCTACACCAGGGACCCGATCATCATTTTTGCCTTTTCTCTGGATGGTCCCAGCAGCACATGGGGGCACAGCCGACCCTTGTCGTTCTTGGTCGCTGTGACCAGATGGCCATGCATCAGCACACAGGGCAGTGTTTGGCCAGAGAACAGTTATTATTGGTACCTGGTCTCAGAAGGCAAGGAGCACAGTGTGCTCAGGCCTCAGAACCACACACAAAAATAACTCCTGCCTCTCAGCCTTGTTTGGGAAACACGGCCAGGATTGGGGCAGGAACTGCATAGACAACCTGGTCTGGCAGGCTGTGTTCTCCCAGCTTGGCATCTGCAGCGGCCCCATCTCCTTCTAAGCAGGTGGTCTGATGCCCGTGTGCCCCAAGGAAGAGCCTGTACAACCCATGAGCGCTTCAAGTTGCTCACATGGAGGGTGGCTTTGTTCCGGACTCAGGTAATGCCAGGTAGAGGAAAGGATTCTGTGGGTGTGCCACCCACGGGGCAGGAAGAGGAAAGCGACATCTATAATGGGTCCCGCAATAGCAGCTTTCAGCTTGGAAGGTACCTGAAACCTCCCATGTGGTCCTGCTTGTCACTTTCCAGAAAATCATTCATGGGCCATCAGCTTCCCAATGGCCTTTACCTGACAGTGTCCTTGAAAGCAAGAATGTCACTCAGGGGTCATACGTGGTGGTCAATCCAGCTAAACACAGGAAGGCTGAGTGGGACTGTTCCTGCTGCCAGTTGTCAGGGAAGAGCCATCAGCCATCAGCTGCACTGCTGTGCCCGTGGCCTATGGTTCTTGGCTGGCCTGGACAGGGAGGGCACGGCACACACAGCCATCCAAGAAGCTTTCTGTGACACACTTAACCCAGGTCTCTGGCATGCCAGGGTCACACTTTGGTGTGTCTGTTTCGGCTACCCTACATACTCTAGGTCCACACATCTGGGAGTTTTTATTAGTAGGACAGGATTTAAAAATAGGTCTCAAAGCTTTGGGTGGCTGGCCACAGGCACAGCAGTGCAGCTGATGGCTGATGGCTCTTCCCTGACAACTGGCAGCAGGAACAGTCCCACTCAGCCTTCCTGTGTTTAGCTGGATTGACCACCACGTACCACCCCTGAGTGACATTCTTGCCTTCGAGGACACTTGCAAACCATTAGTGTGCCTCTCTTCAGCACTCACCAGGAGGGACCTCTTTGTTTGCAAACAGCACAGAATAAAATGGTAGAAATCTTGAACAAGCTCACATAACAAGGAACACTTACTGTGAAAATCCTAGGGCGTCCCATGGAGCTCAGCAACAGGGAATTGGGAATTTGCACACCTTCAGGCCACTCTCCCTGGCTCTCATTCATGCTCCATTCTTCTCACTCTCTGTCAACCAAGTTTACCATTTTCCCAGTTGAAATGGTTGAAAATGGTCACTCCCAATATCTACCAAGTTTGCTCTCTCCCAGTCTCATTTCCAAAATTTCTAGGGAAAAGCCCAATCTGGCTGAGTGGATGCCCATCCTTGGAGCAAAACCTGTAATCAAGGAGAGAGGCAACCCAGTGGGAACATCTTAGCTACACAAAACCCATGGTGATAGCAGATAAAAAGGCATTTCCTTGCAAACCCAGTGGACTATGTTTATTACACATTCAAAAGAGAATAAAAGGCAGGTATCATTAGCTTCCCATTTTTTCTTTTGTTGCTCTGCCAGTAATTTCTGTCAGTATCTCCTTTCATGAGGCGGCATGCCAAGTCTTTAGGAATGAAAAGTATCCCTATACCTGTACACACACACACACACACACACACACACATGGCACACACACACACACATGCGCGCACACACATGCACACACACCTTCAAGCTGTTGTTGAGTGGAACTGGAAGGAAGCAAATAAGTATTGTCGGCTTAACGACTTCATTTATTTATTTGTTTAAGTTTCCTGGAAGAAAGGACCAGCACACTATATAGAGTTCCCCTTTCATTATGTCCCCATAATCATAATTATTTGCTTAATGGCCCTCTCCCTCCCTAGGCTGCAAAATTTCCATAAGCAGAACCCATGACAGCTTTATTCCAAGCTGGGTCTTCAGTGTCTGAAGCAGTGCCTGGACCTATAGTAGGTGATCAGTAAACACTGAATGAAGTGAGCGTATGAATGGTGTTAGCATATTCGCCTTCCGGCCAAGCTCCCAGATGAAAGCCTGGTCACAAAGGCTCCTGGCAGCCCCACCAATAATCACAGTTAGAATGCTTTAATTTGTTTTTTGCCAAAGTCTGATTAAAGAAATTGTCATGTGAGTTTAATTCACCCCGACTTTCTGACTCTTCTCCCTGTCTCTCCTCTCCATTTCCCCTAAATTTATTATCAAGACATAGTCATTTTTTCCCACTTGTTTCTCAAATATCCCCTCTCCTCCCCATTTCCACTGTATCCAAATGAACCTTCTTGTCTTACTGATGCATCATAAGTCTTCAAACCAGCCCTGTCTCCCCAGTTCATGTTGGCATGAGATCGGTCATCCTAAAATCCCAACATTACCGTATTACTCTGCTGCTCCAAAATGCTTGTACATCCCTCCTTCTACGAATAAAGTCTGAACACCCCATTGTATCATTCAAGGTGTCCTGTCCCTGAATCCCCACCTCTTCTTTCAGTGTTATATTTTACCTCCACGTTAGGTTCCATTTTATTCAACAAGCCATTATCCAGGGGGACCCTACATAACTGCAGGGTCCAATGCAAAATAACAATGCAGGGCCCTTTGTTCAACAATGATTAAAATTTCAGATGGTGGCAGCATAGTATTAAGCCAAGCACAGGGCCCTCCTGAGCAGGGGACCCTGACAACCCAGGTCAGTGCTCATGAAGGAGGCCCTGGTCAGCATGGACTATGTTTATTCCACATTCAAGTTTTTGTGCATGTTCTTTCCTTGGTCAAGAACACCCTTTATCAACCATCTTATACACCCTTTATCAACCATTATCCTTGTGACCTTCCCTTGAAGATTTAAAGGTCTAATTCTTCTATCCTGGGTAGGCTTCTGTGAATATTTATTCTTTAATCACCTGCTGCCTAATAATTTATTTATCTAATTCAAGTGTGTATGTCTTCTCTACCCCACAAGATTATTCATGCCTTAAATTACTTTGTATCGTCCTCAGTGTCCAGAGATGCCTAACCAAATAGCAGGGAACTTCTAATAATTTTGAGAGACTGAAGTGGTAGCCAAAGACATGAATGTGTGGTCAGCAGATTGGCCTGGTGATCCTAAAGAGTTTTGTGGTATTCATAAAGTAAGACCTCTTCAAGTTCACATTTTCCTCTAGAGGGTCACCTAGGACCCTGAATTTCACACTTGACTTCTTAGAACCCATGGTGGCGTCCTGCTTCATAGTCTTGCAGCTCTTTCCTGCTTTTTGAACATAATACTAAGAACTATTACAAGAAGTATTATAATTTCATGGGAGAAACTCTAGAGATGAAGAAAAATCTAAGAGGCCATAATTTGGAGACATACAAAGACCCTGGTCAAAAGTAAAGCCAAGTGTCATGAAATGTTAGCACTCTGAAGAGCCTCTGGGATCACCAGCTCATCGTTCCCATTTTACAAAGGAGGAAACAAGCCTGGAGAGACGAAGAATCTGACCAAGGTCACAGAGCCATTTAGTGGGAGGAGCAGGGCCTGGTCTTCTGAACTCTTGTGTGGCTTGCAAGGGACATCCTGCTGATATATTATAGCAGACAGAACTTTGGGTGATCTCCCAACAACTACTCATGGGTATTTTGCCTGTGGGCAAAGCAGAAGTTGAATACAGATGCAGGCTCTTTTTCTAAATACAATTCACTTTGGTTTTCTACAAAATTCTGGGCTTTGGCATCTAGCATCCAACATTCAATTTGTAAAAAGAATTTACGTTTAGACATAGGGCCTGTGATATATGCAGAACATGGCACAAGTGTAGAGTGACGGAACCCAAGCTACCTATCATCCACTCCATCAGACTGTTCTTGAGGTCACGTTACCAAGGGATGCTGGTTGCCAGGCAAAGATTCTAATAGAAGCCAAAAGGCCCCTGTGAGAAGGTGCTGGAGGAGAAGGGAGAGCCCTCTCCCCCCCACCCCCGACCTGCTGGTGTGAAAGGAGGCTTCCCTTGCTAAGGGCCCTGGGTTCGGTCCTCTGCTGGAATTGGGAGCTTTCCTGTGCTCCTGAGGCTTCACCGTCCTACAAGGAAAGTTCAAAGGACCCGGACAGGCTGGGAGGACAGGTCTCTGTTGGCACAGTGGCGCCATGAGCCATCCCCCATCCCTCGCTCCTGGGGAAAATCACTCATCTATTCCTAAGCAATATCGCTTAAGAGGTTTGAGAATTTTTAGATCAAAATCATAAAAATAACATCTTTAAGTTGGAAGGGACTTAGCAATGATCCAACCACTGATTTTTCAAACTCTGCTCCACAGAGTCCAGACATGTTATGGGAAGTTCTGCTTTTCTTATTCACCCATGTGCCATTTTTTTCTCTCCTATGTAAGATTTCAGTTTAGAATATGTTTCCAGTGTTTTAAAAAAATTTAAAGCACCTAATTCTAACTTAGTTCATCCTTTCCCTCATGGGTAAGGAGGCTGGTGTCCAGAGAGATGCCTTGCCCACGCAAGGCAAAGAGGAATTCGCTTATAAATAGAGGATTTAGTAGGAGAAAAGCCAAACAGTTGAGTGAAGGGAGGGTAGAACATAAAAGCAACCAAATACGAATACTATGACGGTCTCAGGAAGACAATGTGCCTGGGAGAAGAAAGAGATAAGGCCTGTGCTCCAAGCAGTGATGATTTATTTGGATGGACCCAACTGAAGCTTAACACATGGATCCCAGCAACTCCTTTGTGAGTCTGGGGATGATACAACCTCATGAGCCCATGTAGCACTCTATCAGGAAAATACTAACAACTCACAATTGCCAAAGACTTGGGAAATACCAAGGTACCTGGTGTTTTTTTGTATGGAGACAATAATACTGCTAGAAGCACTAGAAAGTCTCCTGTACCCAGTGGAGGAAAAGACAGCTCTTCTGCACCTTGAGTGACAGCAGGAGAAGATTCTGGGTTGCAGTTGGACCTGCCAACTTTGTCAGTACAGCCCAAACTGAAGTATGCATGGGTTGTAACCCTGCTTAGTAGAGCAGGATAGATAGCTTATGTGCATAATTCTGGCACCCAGTTTTCTGCTTCCAAATTATCTAAACAGTTGAACAGATAGATTTATCCTGAAATTCTTGCAGCAGATCTTTTGCATAAAAGCGGGTTTTGTTTCTTTTATTTTCCTCTCCTTTCCTTTCCTCCTCTGCTCTTTTCCTTGCTTCCTGCCCTCCATCCCTCCCTCCTTTCCGTCCTTCCTTCCTTCTTTCCTTCCCTTCCCTTCCTTCCTTCACTGAATTAGAATCACGTCCATGTTGTGCCCAGGGAGACAACTCATAAAGTGGACCCAAGCACAGCCTTATGCCCCTGGAGTTCTGCCAGGACACTTGGCTTGTCTCTTGTTTCCCTCCCAGAGCAGGAACTGCTGTGGCCCTGGGTTAACATATCTTTCATTTTCTATTGAATACACAGGAATGCATAGCCATCGCTGACTACACACACATACACACACACTCTTCTCGCTAAAAACTTCAACCATTTTTCTTCCTCTGATTCTTTTGCATTTCCTCTTTCTACCTTTCCTCCACCCTTTCTTCTTCTTTTGTCTGCTCTACTTTGTCTCAGTACATTCAGAACTGATTTATTCTGAGATTTCATCAGGTGAACCTTTCCCTACATGTCGTATGTAAACAGTGACATGACTATGTAATACTACCATCTTAATTGGATAAGTTGCCTCTATTGCTGATGTGGGTAGAAGCCACTTTTCACTTTTTAGGCCCTTAAAAACCTTGTAGTTTCTTGGAAGTCATTCAGAAGGCTTGGTTTGGGGAGTCTACGGTAGGATTATAGAACTGGGGGGTTCAGGGTGTCCCAAATGAGACTCCCTCATCCTACAAAGTGTATGTTTAAGGCAAGGATAAACTCAGTCTGCCACCAAACAAAATAAGATACTGATGTCAGAATACAAAGAAGGAGTAGAAACAAGTTTAAGATTATATAAGTATATATTATATGACAAACACGGTACTAAAATCCATTTGACATAAAAAATTATGGTAGAATAATTAGTCAATGATTTGAAAAAGTAATTAGAACCTTTCCTAATAATATATACTTAAATTAATTCCAGACGCACTGCAAAGCCAAATGCAAAAACCAAAATCATAAAAATATAAAAACATTTAGGTGAATATGTAATCTGGATATAGAGATCTTTCAAGTACACACCAAAGATAGAAATCATGGAAGAGTTTTTATAAGAATTGCATATAGAAAATGTTAAATGCCAAAGATATGACAAACAGAACTGAATAGCAAACTAAAAACCAGGGGACATCAACAACATAGATGACTGTGTTTAATGTGCTTCAAATATAAATAGCTCTCTCAAATCTTTAAGGAAAAAAAATCCCAATGGAAAAATTTGCAAAGACTGTTATCAGGCAATTAACATAAGAAAAGATCTAGTGGTCAACAAATCTGAAAATGCGTTAGACTCATAGGAAAATGTAAGGAGATACCATTATTATCATATTGGCAAAGCTATTCTCTTTTTTAATAGTATCATCCATTGTTAATAAGAGTATAACAAAATGGGGATCTTCCCCTAGTCCTAGGAGGAGTGTAAAATTTTCCATCATTTCTGGAGAAAAATTAGATGTACAATAAAAGTACATTATTAAGCAGATGTTGGGAGATGGTGAAATACTATGTAGCCATTAAAAGTGAGAGTCTACATTCACACACCCACACATAAAAAGTAAACACTGAAAAAGAAAGGGACAAAACAGTACAAAAACATGGTTTCATTTCTGTACAGATTTGTTTATTTCTACTTCTAAACTTGTTTTTTCCTCAGAATTTTCTTGAATGTCTATTAAAGTATATTTCTAGTATACCCCAGACCTACTGGACTAGAGTGTCCAGGAAAGAGATCAAAGAAATGGCTTTCTATTTTCAGGCTCCCAGTGACTCTTAATATCAGGTAAAGTAGAGAAATCCTGCTTTAATCTTATCAGATCTCTTAGTTTACACTGAAAGTGAAATCCAGAGAGATTCCGGGTCCAGCTGAAGTAACATCTATGTAATAGCAGGGCGGGGTCTAGAATTGCATGTGCTGTATTCCAGATGAATGATTCCCTTTCTAGAACACCAATTCTTAAATTAAACTCCCATCCACCTCCTATTACTTCAGTCAGACAGGTAACAGAGCTGTTTAACTCTGTTGTTTCACAACCAGCAACAATCTTTCTTCGTTGATGGCAAATGGAGAGTTTTCCATTTCCACCGTTTCCTAGCAATGTGACATTTTCAAACAGTAGCACAGAACTCTTTAAATAGAAAAGATCCATTTCCACTCTATCGTGACTCAGTAACAGCCACAGGATTCTTCTCAAACTTTCCTAAAAATGTCATCTTTGGGCTGGACTCAAGAGGAACATGTCAGCCAAGGAGATGCATTTTCCACTCTGTCAGGAATGAGCGAGCCTGGGGTTGGAACATGAAGTGTTTTGCAATCCTCAGAGAGGCAATACTTCTCACCAAAACCATGGCAACAACTCTGTGTGATGCCATCAGAGCCGAGAATCATTCAGGAGCCACATCCTGACGAGAGACTCAGCCAGGCCCAGCATCTCTGTCGGTTACAGCAGTCACCCGGCTGCATGTCTGCTCCAGAATGGGAGCGGTGCCCGGCGGGACTGTGGCTCTGGAGACGCTGCGTGCAGCAAGGCTGAGTGGAGGGCTCCTTATGCTGAGTGACCTGGGAGGCAGGTGGCATGACCTATGTCTCATGTTGTACTGACTCCTCCTCCTTCGTTTGAAAGGGACTTCCCCAAATGGGGGAAACGCATTAAAACTCAAGGTACAGCATGGTAAAAGTTACTTGTTACTATCCAAATACTTCCACCTGGAATTTGCACCCATGAGGCAAAACGTCGGGGTCCCAGATCGTGGGTTTGACATACGCTCCCCTCGCTTCATACCTCTGTGACCTTGAATGAGCCATGTAGGCCCTCTGGGCCTCCTGAGCTGCGTCGCGGGATAATAATCATACTCCTGCAGGATCAGCGGGAGGTTTCGCCAAGCTTATTTATATAAAAACTTCTATTCCAGAGATTGGCATTTTTCAGACCTCTCAATGCCAGAGAGGGAAGAAGAAATCAGAGAAATGAACAGGAAGTTGAAAGGACTGACCTGTGATGAGCTAAAGGCCCAGCTTCTTCTACGCACTCCTCCTGTCTTCTGCATTTCCTGCCTCACTCTCTGTCCCATGGAACCCCAGACACTTCAGCCCCCTCTGCCTCTGAGGTTCCTACCAATTCCCACAAACTCCTCCTCCCCAGCTTGCACCCCCACAGATGGGCAGCCCTGGGCATGGCCAACAAGCACTTTTTAAAAGGCACACCTTAGTGTTCCCACTGTGACTTAGTGTTCCCACTGTCCCTTCTCTTCTCAGATTCTGTAACCAGAACCAAGCAGGTGGGCTTTCTCCTGAAACAACCATCATCAATAGGAAGGAGAAAGGCACCTGACAGCCTGATAGAGTTTAGAAAGTGGCTAACTCATTAACATCATCCCAACAATCCTGGGAAACTGATTATTATGACTTATTATTAATATTGCTCCATACAGATGAGGTGGCTAGGATGAGGGGGCCTAGTGATTTGCCTAAGGTCACTCAGCTTGGTGGAGTCAAAGTTGAGCCTGTTTTCCATTCCCAGCATCCCTGCTCTGTCCTCTTGCCCTCTGCATCGAGAATGTCCACCAGCTCTGGGCATGTGGTGGAGGTGGCTGTGTATGTGGTAAGAGAAATGTCATAATGCCCACCAACCCTGATGTTGCCTACCCCTTCAACCTGAAACTCTCAGGAGACGTGCAGACTTGTCCCTGGCCGTCCTTCTCCTAGGTGGCTCTGCTGCTTCTCCGGGGCACAGGGACATGTTCTGGTCGCAACCCAGTGATACGTAGAGACAGTCCAGCTCCCCTTCTTGAATGGGGCACCCCATCCCCAGCCCCAGCTGCATACAGGGAAGCCTGTTCCTAATCCTACACTCTACTTGATCCAGAAGTGTCTATGTATTCTTTAATAGTCATGAAACAGGGAGCTGCTTCTCTGATTGGATAGGGTTTACATTTGTGATTATAGAAGGAACATAATCCCTCTTCTCTGGGGGAGGTAGGTGCTTGAGATGGAGCTGCAACTTCCTATTCTGGCCCTGATGTTCATTTTGGGGGGAAAACAGGCTGGAGTAGTCAAGAAACATTTATTTTGAAAGGGTAATATATGATTCTTACTATCAGACATGAAAATCTATTATAAGTCTACAAGAATTTAAATGGTGTAGTACTGGGACAAGAATAGCCAGTCAGATAAGGAAATCAGAATCAAGAGCCCAAAACTTCTAAGTAAAGAAGCAACTTGACTACAAACATATGACTCCAAATTCTGATGACAGTGGCCCTAAAAATGCAAAAATAGAGGGGAAAAAATTGCTTTGGTTCTGGAAGCTAAGACAGATTGACCCTCAAATGCCAAAACCGTAAGACAATATATTAGGATGGCTTGGAAAAAAAGACCAATAACTCACTTCCCAGCACTTCCCAAAGATAACCACATGGTCTTAAAAGAACTGGAGAGACAGCTCCATGAATACCTGTAATTGGTAGGCAGTTAGAAGAGTGAGTGGGGGAGGGCTCCGGGCAAAAAAGCAGCCCCTCTGCTCAGAGTATTTTTAGCTGCGATGGATCCGTGGAGGCTTACCAAGAGCTCTGGGATCACAAGTGGCTACAGCAGGCTGAAAGCAGGGAGGGGGCCGCTGCTCAGCAAGGCCCAAAGGGACAGTCCAGGATGGCCAGCCAGTAGCCGAGGGCAGCTGTGCCTGGAGCACAGTGTTTCTGCCCAAAGTTTCAGGGCTCTCCCATACGCAGTGGGAAGCAGCTACAGAAAGGGATGCAGTCATTCAGTCTCCACGTTCAGCAGCTGAGCTTTGCCAAACCTGGAGAGGAAGCCACCCCGGGAACAAATTCTACTGCCAGCATCATCCTGGCCTTGACCCGCTTCCCACTGTCTTTAGGCTTGGAGCACTAATGGCAGCCAGGCCTCCAGCTTTAGTGGAGAGAATGATTACAGCAGCTTCTAGGTGATAGGAGCAGCAAGGCCGAGGGCAGTGGGCAGCCCAGCCATACTTTGCTAGTGAGAAGGAAATTTTAGCAACCTGTCTTGTTACAGCTTTGCTACATCAGCAATTTGTCTTATGTACCCAAGGCCTTCAAGTTTGACATTTCCTATAACCAAACAAGTCTACTTCTAGGAGTGTATCCCAAAGTGCTATTGAGGTTGTGGCCCAGGATTAACTACAAAGAATGTCCACTGCTGTTTTTAATGGTAAAATATTGGAAACAACTTAAACTTCCAGTAAAAGGCATTTAAAAATTAGTTCCATAACCCAGAGAGTAACCAAAAAATGAAAAACTGGTCAACCACCAAAATAGTATGTTTTGGAAGGTATTAAGTGACTTGGGAATATATCCATGATATGTTACTAATACACATATGTTACTAATAAAAAGCAGCTAAGAGAGGAAAATTTACCAAGTGATCCCATATAAACGTATAGGAAAAAAGACCTCAATTACATGAATCAAATATTATCAGTAGTATCTCTAGTTCCAGAATAAGTATTTTTTACTCGGAAGCCTTTCTATATTTTTTAATGTTTCTCTGTCAAGTACACATTGGTTTTGTTTTCCATCCCTTTATCCCTTTGTGTTATGTTGTAAGAGAAGAGTTCAACTCAGTTTTCTAGCTTACTAATTTATTTTTACCAATATTCATTCCAATATTTAGCCATCCATTTGAATTTGTTTATTTTAATGAATTAAAGTTCAATTTGATCTTTGTTTTAATTTACTTTTCTAAATTGTAGTGAAACATACATAACATAAAATTTATAATCTTAACCCTGTTTAACTGTACAGCTCAGTGGCATTAAACACATTCACACTGTCTTGCAACCATCATCACCATCCATCTTCAGACCCCTTTTAATCCTGCAAAACTGAAACTCTATAGCCGTAAAACAGTGACTCCCCGTTCCCCCTCCCCAGACCCTGGCAGTCACATTCTCTATGAACTTGATGGTTAGGTATCTCATATAAGTAGAATTAGACAGTATATATCCTTTTGTGACTGGCTTATTTCCCTTAGCATCATGCCCTCCACGTTTCTGCATGCCCTAGCATGTGTCAGAATTTCCTTCCTTTTCAAGGCTGAATACTATTCTGTTTATATACATTTTAGTTATCTGTTCATCTGTTGGTGGGCATTTGCATTACTTCCACCTTTTGGTTATTGTGAATATTGCTGCTATAAACATGGGTGCGCAAGTATCTCTTCAAGTTTCTGCTTTCACTTCTTTTGGATAGATACTTAGATGTGAGACTGCTGAATCACACGATAATTCCATTTTTAATTTCTGAGGAAACATCATACTGTTTTCCATAGTGGCTGCCCCATTTTACATTACTCCCAGCAGTACACAAAGGTTCTAATTTCTCCACAGCCTCGCCAACTCTTGTTATTTTCTATCTTTCTTTTTTATAGCAGCCATCCTAATGGGTGTGAAGTGATTCTTTTCTTTTGTTTTTCAATAAGGAAAATTCCCTTGTCTATCTCTGAGGCAGATCTTTCCCATTTGTTCACACTGTCATGTTGAGTAAATGTTCTTTTGTGGTAGGTTTGGAGTCTTTCTTTCGTGGTGCTGGCATTCCTCCCAAGTTAGGTGTTTCTCAATCGTACCCTCACATTGTGCCCTGGTGGAAACCCGTTAGACTGCCTGATGTCCAGATAGTGCAGCCTGTGGGGAAGCAATATGTTGCGGACACCATGCTTTGATCTGATTTCAGAGATGGGACAGAGGCACAGGATGACCAGTAGCTAGTTGTAGGCAATGGGAGGATTATTGACCCTCTTGGGTATTGCCAACAACCTAGAGCCCCCTCCTGTGTCCCCCAAAATACCGTAACTGCTGCTCCCATCTGAACACAGAAAGTCCCGTCTCCCCAACTAATGGTTGGTGCAATGTGGGGAGGAGTACAGGACATGGTAGAGATTGACCTTTCGCTTTGGTACCCCCACTAACAACCCTGTTAGATGGAGCCTGAGACCCCCTCCTGCTCCTGGGCAAGGGGGATTCTTGGCAAAGCTTTCACTCACTCACTTGCATTGCCTTGGGATGTAGTGTTACAATCCAACCCCATATTCTTTTTATCTCTTAAAGATGGCTTATTGTTCTAGTCCAGAGAGGAATCCCCTTTGTCTTTTCCAGTGTAGGTATGGGTTTTTTAAACCATCATTTCCGTTATTTGCAGGAATCAAGTGTGTGTTCATTCTGCTGTCTTGAAACAGAAAACATTTATTACTTTTTGCTGCTAAAAAAAGAGAAAAGTATCAGAAGTATAAACTGGAACTTAGCACCTAGAAACATGTCATAGCTTACATTAGAGATTTAGTAAATGATGAAGGTGGCATTATAAATTCATGAGCAAAGAAAAATTCATTAATAAGTAGAAATATTCATAATTTTCCAACTACTTGGAATAAATTAAAATTATAACCTAGCCCTAAACCATACACCAGATTACACATACAGAGTTATCATAATCAAAGGCAGAGGGTTCGAACACACATGGCAGGATGTGGGCTCAGGTGGAGACAGACTGAATGGGAGGAGTAAGTTTGTGCAGAGAATAGTGCTTGTGGGAAAAAAAGACCTCAAATATTAGAATAAGGTGTCACTGTGGGATCCCATACAAGGTACTCATGGGAAATTGGAGATTTAGGGAAATCAGTAATATATGTCAGGTGTGCTGCAAGGAGAGTGACTGCTAGAGAAAATATGAACTATTACCTACTTTTAAGAGATGTGCATACATGAATAAATTTTTAAAAACTTAAGAGGGAAGAGAAAAAATTTGCATATTGAGCCAGATAGTTAACCTTTTTGATACTCTTTAGTCATTCCTGACTATACACATTTCCTTCTTCCCTTCAGCCTGAAGAATTTCCTTAAGCATTTCTCATAGCAAAGTCGGCTGGCAGCAAATTATCTTATTTTTCCTTTGTCTGACATATGTTTATCTCGCCTTCATTCCTAGAGGACATTTTTGATGCTGAGCTGACACTTTCTGTTCTGTCTTGTTTTGGGTTTTGTTTTTGTTTTGTCTCCTCGCTGCTGTGGCTCCTGATGGGACGTCTGTGACTATTCACATCAGTGTTTCCCTTTATATAATGGGTTGTTTTTCCCTGACTGCTTTCAAGATTTTCTCTGTCTTTTGTTTTCAGCCACTGGATTATGATGTATCGAAATGTGGTACTCTGTGACTATGTCTGATTCTGGATTTGTTGAACTTTTTGAATCTGTAAATGTATATCTTTCACCAAATATGGGGGGTTCTGGGCCATTGTTTATTCCTGCCCTCTCTTTCTGGGTTCTAATGGTCTGATGTTAAACTTTCTGATATTATGGACAGGTTCCTGAGGCTTTGTCCATATCTTCATCATTTTTCTCTCTCTTCTTCAGCTTGATCTCTGTTCAAGTTTACTAATTCAGTCCTCTGATATTAATCCTTCTGTTAAGCTCATGCAATGTTTTGTTTTTTTTTATTTCAGGTATACTGCCATTAGATTTTAACATTTTTATTTGGCCTCTTCTGGTGTGCTGTATTTTGCTGCTGAGATTTCCTATCTTTTCACTCATTTCAAGTAGGTTTCTTTTACTTCACTGAACATAGTTGAAAACAACTACTTTAAGTCCTTGTCTAATAATACCAATATCTGGGTCATCCCAAACATAGCATCAGTCAATCATCTTTTCCATTTAGAATGGGTCACACTTTCCTGGTTCTTTGTGTGTATATTAATTTTAGACCCTGGACATTGTGAGTCTCATGTTCTGTAGACTAAGTCCTTTTACAGTGCTCTGGAGAATGCTCATGTTTTGTGTTTTAGCATATGATAAACTCAGGCAGATATGAACTTGAAGCTCTCTCTTGTCAATGTGCACAGAGGTTCAAATTTTAGGTTTGATTTTAAACCTTGGCTGTGCTATGTTGAGTCTGTCCCATGGAAACATCATGAAGGGATCAACCTGAAACTTGTGGGGATTCATACACAGTTAGGGGACCACTTCCTTCTCAGTTCTCTCTCCTGCATGTTTCCCCCCTCAGTTTCTGGTGGTCAGCCATGGTAGTCTGGGTATTTTTCCCTGATCCTTCCGGCCAGAAAATTGAGCAGGTTTTCTGTTGGGGGTTTAGTCACCCATGGCTCACCACTTCATGACCAAGGCCACCCTCAGTTATCCCCCAGATGGGAAATTCACCCTCATACAAGTCACTTATCCAACTTTGAACTCCCCTGTACAATCTGCCTGATTCTGTTTTCAGTTCAGAATCATTAGGTATCTATTTTTTTGTATTTTGTTCAGGTTTTTGTTAGTAGGGGTGGGGATTGGTCTGAAGGAGGGCTTAAATAACAAACTCTCATATCATTTTCATTCATCCACAAAGTAAAATAATTCTGTCCTCTCTATTGTCCAGTCCTAACATGGAGTTACATGAGGCTATTCAGTGAAGTGTAGTCTAGTGAGGGAAAGTAATTAAAAAGAATTCAACAGCAATAATCTCTCCCAAAGAAGGTTGATGAGGCTCCAAGTCAAAACCACAGCAACATATTAAAAATTATCTTTCTCCATAATCTAACTTTCAGTTTATTTTGTGACTGCAGTGGATCTGATACCTCACTCTGAAATACTAAATAAACTTGAAAGTCACTCCCCTTGCCTTTTCTCTTTTGTTCCTCTTCCCTCCATTCTGTTACTAGTTATATGTATATATGTATATGATATATAGAATATATGTGTGCTCTGGAGAGTAACATAAATTTTTATAATATAGAGTATAGTTTGGACAATGTACAGTGTTTCAATTTTTCTAAGCAAAGCATGACTCTGATAGTCCTGCGAATTTCCAAATGGATCCCAGATTTTTGTTATGCTGCCATTTATTGATGAATTATTATGGGCTGTTCCCTCTTTTAAGTGACTTGGATACAGTGTTTTATCGAACTTTATAGTGACTGCAAAGTAGGTGTTGTTTCCATTGGCAAATGAGAAAACTGGGGGTCAGAAAGGTTAAGCATCTTGCCCAGTGTTACCCACCTATGAAAGGGCTAGAGATGGATTTGAACCCAGGTGAGACTCCAAAACCTATCCCTTCATCAGTCTGTGTCCCCTTTTGAAATAGTGGGCAAATTCCCAGCAGAAGCTGATAGTATTCATCTCCCAAGTGGTGTAGTGGGGAGAGAGGGAGCACAGTGTTGTGCAAATAACACTCACTTCAAAGAGGAGACGAATGTCCTAACCCCAGATTGTTACCAACCTGCAAATCCTTGCCACCCCTCGGCTCCCCTCACCCTTCTTTCTCCATGTCCACAACAGAAACAAAAATGTACCTCACACAAACTTCCAGAACTGTTCTAAAAATAAAATGAGAAGAGCTATGCAAAAGAAGAATGATGTGAATATAAGTGATTGCACTCATATTTAGCTCAACTCACAAACTAACGCTTCCTTTTCTAAGTTTTGCAGTTACGACTTCAACAGAGAAGGACCCAGGAACAACTGGCTCACCAAGGCTTAATACCACGTGAGTAGCTACGTCTCTATTTATGGATACATCACCAGGGGACCATGTGATCTGGGAGCTGGAAAGCACCTCAGAGGGCATTTACTCTAAGCCCATGGGTTGGTCTCCCAAGATCCTCATAGACAGTCAGCGGAAATCCCAGACTGTGGATGTTCTGCCCCAAAAGGTCCTTCCTACAGGGGCTTCCCTTTAATGAAATAGCTTGTATCTAAAGTTCCAACCTGGTGGCTTTAATTTCGGGGGTAAAAGCAATTCACTCATTTTGAGAATTGAATATACTCACTCCTCTTCCCAGAGACACCAATCACCTAATCTTTTTCTCACCTCCCAGGTCTCACTTCTGTTTGGGTACTTGGGTCCACAATTAGATGGATGTTTTCACATGCCCCCTTTCTGGAATACTGAATAGCAATATCATTCTAACATCAATGGTATAATAATGAATTACTGACCAAAATTTGGGACAAAGAAGATCTATCGTATCTTTTAGAAGATATATTTAAATTTTCTTACCAAGTTAGCAATTAAAGCTAACTCTTGGTTATCTATAGAAACAGAGGAAAGGGTGCCCCAGATGAATGAAGTCACAGTTTAAGCTCTTTTAGGTCACAATTTCTAACTTTCTTTCATAACAAAATATCCAGATCATAGTGACTCATGCAGAAATCTAGATCTCTGTCGTGACTATTACTCCAGAGTTTAGCAAACAAACAGTAAGCAGAAATTTTCCTTGACAAAATGTCCTGCAATTAGGAATATTGGAGTCCTATGACCCAAGGCCTAAAATTTTAAAAATAATCTGTGCTTTGGAGCTAGAATTAAGAATGTTTCAGGCATTTTCCTCTGTAACTCAAAAATAGCTCTTTGTTAATGGCTAAGTCCTACAAACAGTAAACAGCCTGTGGCCTTATAGTGGGACATTTCTAGAGGTTTTCTAAGCACAAAAGAAACAATGAGCTTGGCAGTTTGAAGGCTGCTTAACCAAAATGTACAGCAAGTCTGTGTGGCCTGTTTCAGCCACCAGTAGAGGTGCTAAAGACACCAGAGGGACCAGAGGTCTGCAGGCTCCAGGGCAGATGAGTACATGTTCTCTAGAAGCTCACCAGGCCAGTCTTTTTCTGTTGCGAATGCATAGAATCTAATTTGTTTAACCATCATCCAGAAGAATTATTCACTAAAAGCAGATTGTAGATCCACCAGGGTCTACTCAGTGGACCATAGTCTATACCACATGCCCGCAAATTTAGATGAACATGTGGATGGAGTGGTATTAACATAATCTATCCCCTCACTGGTATTTCTTACCTTTAATTCTGGAAAGGAAAATGGAGGTAATAGCAGGCTCAGCATCTTGCAGTCAGCTCAAACTGCTTCTATGTGATTTAAAGTTCAAACCATGTGCTCAAATACTTGGAGCCTGGATCTTGCAACTGGCATTTGGATGAGAGCAATGAACCCTATGATACCTTTTCAGATAACACCTCTACATACGCTGTGTAACTTAAATGTCCATTTGTGGGGGAGGATCCTATAGGGATACAATATTTGTTCTCCAAGATTTCCAGAAGCAAAGAGTGCACTTATTAATGAAACACTGCTTCACCAAAATTTTGCCTCCATAGTCCACTGTACCATTAGGACAAAAACTGGAAAAAAAAGTCCTATGAGTGAAGAAGTGATTTTTTTATTTTTAATTCAGCAAAATTATAAAGATAGTAAAGCATTGTCAGTTTTCTGTAGTCTTCAGCCACCTCCCCCTAGGCTTTCTTTTTTTGATATATTTTTATTCAAGTATAGTTGAATTCTAATATGACATTGGTTTCAAATACACAACATAGCGATTTAGCAGTTATCTACATTATTAATTGCTCACCCCAACTAGTGTAGTTTCTGTCTGTCAATGTAGTCAACCAGGCTTTCTAAGGTGGATTTTGTTGTGAAAATGTCCAGGCCCCAGCAGGCGGGGGCCAGACCAGACAGACTGCTTGGTTCTTCTCAGAAAGCTAGACCCTGGACGAGCCTCTTCACTTGCAGAGACTGGTGATGAAGACAGGGATGCTCTTCTGTCTGCTCATGAATTAAACATGCATTCAAACCCAGGGCAGAGCCACGAGTGTTTACTCAGGCATCTAAGGGTTCCTGTGTAAAGGCAGCCAGGTGGGAGAGGTAAGAGTTGCTGAGACTTGGGGTCCTTTTAATTCAGTCAAATTCAACCAATTTTATCATGAATCAGACTATATGCAGGGCAGTGTGCTGGGCACTGTAGGTACCACAGTGGGCAAGACAGTCCTTTGGAGAAACTTCATATTTTAGGGGAAAAGGTGATAATAAAAACACATAGGTATAATTCAAGGTGGAACTTGTTACATTCCCCAAGAGGACTTTTTGTTTCTTCAGTCTACTATTTGAATTTTTTGAAGCAGAAAGGAAGAAGGAAAGGAGTAGCATGGAGGGAAAAAAAACTAATAGTTATCAGAGATTATCTAATTCTGTGATGTTCAATTTTTTAAATTGTTACAGCTATCTTATATGGTGTGTGTATATATATATACTGGCTGATATGAGTGGAGGCCTCTTCCTCATTTATTTGGGCCCCCTCATCTCTCCTAGACTCCCTTGAATATCCTCCACAGAGAGCTGGTTCTCTCCAAAATAGAGTTTGAGAACCTCTGGCCTAGCCCAAGTCCCTTGTCTTTAATGTTCATGAAACAGAGGTTGAAGAGGACTAAGAGATTTTTTGAATGTCCCAAAGGCACATCTCAATGTGGTCTTATTTTCTGCAAACGTGCACTGTGAAAATTTAAATGCACGCATAGTGAGATTAGTAATGTAATCTCATTTTATCCATACAGTTTGAAATAACTGCAGTCCTCCTCCCAAACTGTAAAACTTACCATGAAATTGCCTACATTGTTGAAAGCTGATGGCCACGTGAATTAAGCATCCTTATTATCATTGTATAGCACTCCCATTTTTAGCTGGTCCATGGAAACACCTGCTATCCTTCAGCAGAATTGGTCTTGAGTTTTACATTAGGTTAGATCTCAAGGGCAAAGCCCACTGAAGGAAAAAAAAGCACCAGAAAAAAATGCCACCCCTTTTACTGTGGCAGAACTCAGGCCAGAACCTTGATTCTTGACTCCTGCATACGGTTCCTTTCTCATATGTTCAAAAGGAACCACTTGAACTTTACAAGCACTTGCTTAAGTTTCTATCATCAAGCATTTTGTAGCCAAACTGTCCAGTAGGAATTTGGGAAAATCATATATATATGTATAAGAAAATGTCAAGGGAAAACCAATGGTTTTAATGGGGTGGTTTGGGGTTTGGGGTACTACATCATAATCTATGCCTCACCATGACCAAGAGTGAATGAAAAATTTCACTGACTTAGCTGTCTGGTGACTCTCACTTCAATTACACACCAAATTGATGATTAAATTACAAGGTTTCTCCCCTCCCACTGACTCCAGTGAATAGAACCACCTGTAATTCTTAGGTGACTGGTGAAACTAGTCCAAATGGACTGAATTTAACTCCTTCCTTTCTCTTGAGCATGCATCCTGCAAGTTTTGAAGTCGCTGATGCATAACCAACAGTCTACAGAAAAATTCTCTTTTTATAATCCCCCTGAATCGCTTCTGTGAAGCATTTACTTATTTCATATTTGTGTACCTCAGGGGTTTAGGATTTTCACCTCCAGGTTCTCTGAATGAATTTGAAGGGATTGTTCTTTGAATTTAGTCAGGAAGGGCAGGGCTCTGAGGCCCTAGCACAACTTGATTCAGGGGTTAAATGTTCTCAGGCCAGGAGCATGGGCCCAGGCCACATTCTAAGATTGTTTCATGTGTGTAAGATGAGCTATAGAGTTCACATTCTCAAAAGTCATGGAATCCTAGTGACATAGCCTACCCAAGTTAACTTAGAACTATTACTTTAAGAATGTATTGCTTGGACTTCTCCCCAAAACTCCACCTCTGAATCTCAAAATGCCTACTTTGCCATCATCACCTCGAATTCAAAGAGAAGGCTTCACTGCCCTCCCTTTAGAGCTCAACACTGCAATGCGGCTTCAAGGGTCTCCATTTTCCCATGGCTTTAGGACAGACCCCACTCCTCCTTTCATGGATCTGTGGAGCTTGGAGCTGTTCACATTGCTCATGCAAGTTTTCTCCACTCTGTTTGTTTCCCTGGGCCTCGCTCTCCTGGGTAGAATCTTAAGCAACACCATTTTATTCCAACCAGTTCAGAAGCCTTAGCGCAGAAGGATGGTCAACTATGTGGATTAGATTCATTAAATGGCCATGAGCAGTTCGGTAAATATTTTGACCATCTGCTGTGAGGAAGGCCTTGTGGAACTCGGTTTCAAAGAGCACACAGTCTAGAGGGGGCCCCGCGTCGCCCCTGCTTCATTGTCCTTATTAAGAATATTGGACTATGTCACACCACTGCATGGGAGTGAGTATCTGAGAGCACAGAGGGAAAGAAATTACTTTCTCTTTCCCTCTCCCTCTGCTAACCAATAGGAACCCAGGGGAGAGAGGAGGGGACACTTAGATTATTTTGGAACACGGAAAATGAGATTAGAGAACCAAAATGGATTATAGAAGCCCAGAAGCCCAGAGAGGCTGTGACATCCCCACAGAGACTCAGAGAAAGCCTGGCAGCTTGGTTCATGATCTGATCAATGTAAATGGATTTAAAGATACAATGAGCTGTCTATGAATGGTGCTGCCTTTATTTGTTTTGCAGACTAATCCAAGCCACAGCAGCCACATACTTACTGCAAAGCCTTGGTAAATCCCTGAATTCTGTGATACTTCTCCTGAATAGCAAGAAGAATGGCTGGGGCCATTCCTGCGCCACAGCACACGCAGCTTCATGATAGCTTTGAGAAGCGGACGGGGCGAAGCCTGCCTTTCTTCTCTCAGTGCGTCCCTGTGACTTGGCTTCTCTCCACAGCACCCTACCACACACTGTTGGCTGTCTGAGCAGAACACGGCACAAGGGTTTTGATCTGTCCGCCTCTTCCTTCTTGCTAACATCTCAAATTCAGAGATAGGAAAAGGCACCCCGGGTTTTCATGGCAAGCTCATTGGGGTCAACAATCCTAAATCCCTATGCTCTTGTGCCCACCTTACCTTCAATTTGCTGGCTCCTTATTCCTTAGAAACTAGTAAATCAGTAAATACAGGCATACTTTGAATTTGCCCTTGTATTCTTTTCCTGAGAAATTCCAAAGTATGCATGTATGTTGCATCAAATGTGTGCAAGTCAGGTCTTAAGTATCACAAAGCTACACTATTTTCAGACCCCTAAGACTATCATTTGAGTACTGAATAGGCAATTTATTGCCAGTCTAAAGCGCGAATGCGATTTCCAAGGCATTATCACCTACGCATGGCATGTATCCATTTGCTTGGAAAAAAAATATGAGTGATAAAATTTGTCTTTAAAAGCGAGGCAAAGGGTATACAGGCTTTACTAAGCCTATTTTATAAGTGGGAAGCTGAGAGCTCAGGAAGAAGATTAGACTTGTTTGGGGTTATATCAAAGATAAATGGCAAAGTGAGAACTGAGCCCAAATGGACGGTTCCCAGATTTTTAGTCACCCAAGACATCTTTCACTATACCCCCGACTGCTATTGATCCTATGCCGGCGATAGCTTTGCCTTCCCCCAAAAGAATCTTACATTCATGAATTATTTATCCATAAATCTATTTTTAATTATTAATGACATTTAAACTTACCAGCCAGTGCTTTTTGATGAGAACAACCATTACAAAAGCGAGTTGTTTATGATCCCAGGCAGCCACAGTGGAAGGGGACAGTTCCACCAATCTGAGCAGTCTTTCTCTGGGCACACGTACTCTTTGCCTTCAGCTTTCTGAAAGCTGAAATGCCCTCTTAGCAATCCATCACTCCCTTTTTGAACTAGATTCCCAAGGACCCTAGATCAGGACCCACTGGCCTCCTCAACTCCAGAACAGTGGTTCTTAAACTTGTACATCAGAATCATCAAGAGGGCTGGTTAAAACACTGACCCCTGGGTCCCACCCACAGAGCATCAGATCCTTGGGCCTGGGCTGGGGCCTGACAGCGGGCATCTCCAACAAGTCCCCAGGGGATGCCGAGATGCTGGTCGGGGGGCCACACTTTGAGAACCACTGCTCCAGCTGCTGTCCCAGGATGCAGGTTCTTTGATTCTGCCTCTTGGTTCTTACCTGTAACACTGAAGGAGCTGGGTTCTCTTCCTCCACACTGGGAGTGGGCAGCCCCGTGTGAAAAGTCTTGCCTCCATGGCCACAGCTGCCACCAAACCCAGGCCCCCCACCCTGTGCTGGTGAATCAGGTCCCTACCCATCCACCCCCTCACCCCCCACTGATTTCTCAGTGTCCCCACAGCCTATTTTCTCCTTTTTCTGGGCTCCTGTTAGAGGCATGAGGTCAGAGCCCAGAGTGGGGCCTGCAGGAGGCATGTTCTTATCTTGGGATCTTTCTCTGGGCTCTAAGTAAGCAAATGTTTATACACACAGCTGACCCAAATTAGCCAGAGCTGCAGGGACAGAAATAGGAATAGCCTGTAACTAAACTCTGAGGCGAGAACATGAATTCCCTTGTGAGAAGTGATTAATCTTCCTCCAGGGGGAACGAGTTAGATGTGTGGCTGACAGATTACAACCATGTTATAATTTGAAATCACACTGACTTTTTTTTTAAATTTAGGAATCCAAATTCCTTTTCAATCTTAAATGTCAATGTCCCTTAAATACAAAATTTTGCCATTTGATACTCCCAAGGCCAGCAGCAAAAGAGGTCCTTTATGTATTTTCCAAAACATCAACTTGGGAGGGGGTTATTTACGGACTTTCCTGGCCCTCAGGGGAGGTGGCTAAAACCCACATCCCTGGGAGTCACAGAAGAGGCGAATGTCAGTCACAGGGCCATGACAGGGTCCTCTGCCCCCACATGACATCCCTCAAGCTCTGAGGAGAATAGCGTGTGGTAAAATGCAGTGTGTGGACCTCTTCAGCCTTCCACACAAGTTCTTGCTAAGCAAACATAGCTTCTCCCACCCTGTGGTGGAAGGTTCCAGAAGACCTTTGTGTTCCTAGCATCAGGAAACTGGACTGTGTGAATCATTTCACAGGGGACTTGTGAACACCTAGAAGTGACGAATTACAGCCCCCCAAAGCTAAGGTACAGGAAATGCAATGCTTCTTAGAGCAATTAATAAACTTGCTAATGAGAATTAAAGAGCCAGGTAAATTCCTTCTAATCCTAAACCCAATTATAACCAATTGAGATCCAAATGTGAGTGATTTCTCAAGGGAGAGTCATACTGTTCCCTTAGGGTCAGGAAAAAGAATGTGCTACTTTTTTAACCATTTAGTAAGGCCACACGAAGATCAATTTCTTTTCTGGATTGTGTAAGTGACTAACCACAACAACATATAATGCCTGATGAGTCGACCACCATGCTGCTGTCGGGCAGAGGCAAAGACCTATCGGTTTAGATTGCACAGATTCACCAGGGCCCCCTGCTCTTCAAGCAGATTTGTAGAATCTGGTTGCCTGGGGAAATGGGAGTTGCTTTCGGAACTCTATCAGTATAAATTGCCACCACAACCAACTGCAGGGAAGGCAGCCTCCGCACAAAGGATGGCCAACCCGAGTCAGAGAGAGTGCATGAGCGATGCGGTAGAGCTGCACATTTCCCCAGGTGACTTCTCAGCCACTGAGTGGGGACAAGTGGGGGGGTGGGAGGGGCATTTGAAATGGCAGGTTTTCCAGAGAAGCCAGCACATTTGAAAAGTGAAGGCAGCAAAGAGAAACTGGGTTAGGTCAGTGAGAAATCTGGTTTCAGCAACATTTTCCATTTTTTTTCCTGTAGGAAGGGAAGCCTTTTAATTTCTGCTAAAAGGAGGAGAGAGGTGCCTGTCCAGTGCACTCACCACAAGGCAACCAGCTAGGACTATTCTGTGGGTTCCTTTGTCCAACATTGTTCATGTTGGCGTGAGGCAGTGGGATTTAGAGAGAGTGTCTTGGTAGCTTCCAAGCAGTGTCCTCAAAGAGGAGAACATGGTGGACCAGCCACCTGGACTATAGTGGAGTTTACTTGAGGCCCAGCAAGGCCTTCTGAAAACTGTGCTCAAATTTAGTTTGATTGTAAGAGCTGAATAAGGCTTACATGCTCACACCCATGCACACACAGCCTCAAGTGCCAGTCTGGTCAGAAACCCAATTTTTTATGCTGGCCAAAGTCTGAAAGAATAGTTCATTGCCTGCAGCTTACAAATGGTCATCTGTTAGAATAATATTAGATCTCTGGATCATGTGATTTATCAACTGGTCCAGACTGACAATTCAGAAAAGTATTCAGTATGATTTTGTAACCTCTTCTCAACCAACCTCATCACTGTTAAGGAAAAGTGATCGTGGCTCCTGATTGCGATTGTTCCAAGGTATCAGGAAAACGCATAACAAATGTAGAATTTTGCTGAATGATGTTTTGAGTCCTTGCTGAGTTAAAAGAGGTCACTAAATCACGGGCCCTGGGGAAGAGGCACCCTGCAACAGTGAGGATGAAGCACAGGGAACAGCAGGGAGTAGCCAGGAAGCATGTGGTCTGGGCTGCTGTGCACTGTGACCGACCAGTGCCTGTGTCCACTGGCTCTTAACATTTTGAACATCACACTGAGAAGGAAGTTAGGTTGTCAGAGGACCTTGGCTTTTAGCCCTAACTGTGTATAACCCTGGGCAAGTCAACCCCTTGCTGCGGACCTCAGTTTCTCCATTCAGTTCAGGGTTGCAGTTCTATTTCACCTTCTCCAAGGTCCCTTCCAGCCCTCAAAGTCTGACTCTGTGCTTCTCACTCAGCACCCTTAGCTGCATGTTTCTGCCCTACCAGCTACCAACTTCAAAAGTACGAGACCCTCCCTGCAACCTGGGACACAGCCCCTCACCACCCTACCCCACTCCCAGAGACCACAACCTCCACCCAGACTTCTGCACTCAAGAGCAGAGCCAAGTCAAAGAGGACGTTAGCCACCCCAGGATACCCCTTCCCCTTAAACCAGAGCATTACCTCTGCTCCCGGTTTTCCACAGGCCCCTGCATTTCCTCAGGAGCTTGGAATGCCCGTCTCTGCCTCTTCTCTTCCTGCTTCATATTCTGCCTCTGCTGCTCCTCTGGTTTTAGGCCTAAATTCCACCTTCCCCTGCATCCTTTGGCTTCAGGGAAGCTGGCATCCTTTAGTTCTTTCCTCTTCAATTGCTTGTGGCCTAATAAAGGCGAACACGGCCATACCGTGCACAGCTCATCAAGCTCACTGGCAAATGCCACCAGGCTGCTCAGCGCCCCGAAGCCCGCCTCTGCTCACGACTTTGTCTTTCTGTTGCAGCACTGAAAAATCCAACTGAATTCAATGAGCAAAGAAAACATTTGGATAGTGACAAGGTAATTTTTTGTGCACAGCCCTCTTTTTGAACTTAGATGCCAGGGTATGGATCTCTGAATGCTAAATTTAGGCTAGAGCAGGTAGAATTTGTACAACAAACTCAACCAATGGGCTGGTTCCTTGCCACTGTATGGAATCTTACTCCATGGACTGAAAACCGTGCTAATGAGATCAACCACGTTAGGTTTGAAACCGCTTTTTTCTAAAGTAAAATTAACATTCCCTTAATTTTCTCCTGTTGGAGGGTTACAGCAAGGATGGGGTAGAAGTCAAAGAGGCTTTGAAAAGGGAAGTAAATTTCCTTTGCAAGCTGTCTTGTCTTTCATTACCATCCTTTCTTAGTGATAATCAGATTTTTGAAAATCCAGTTCAATGGGAAGGTAGGCTCCATGGATATACAGCTTATTTGCAGTTATTTAAAGGCAAAAAGCACGGAGTTTATTTCTCTTTCTGTTTCTGGGGTTTTTTAGCATTTGGGGGTGGATGGGAAGTTGCATATACTCTGTACCTTCACACCAAATCTCTTCTACCTGAACTTATCAATAATACAAATACTGTTTAGCAAGCAATAAATGAGGAGGGAATGAAAAAAGAGATGTTTTTCTTCTGGGATTGATATTGTAAGAGTTCTAGCCTTGCAGCTGTTTTGTGGGTGGAGAAAGGAGCCCAGCTCACTAAAGCTGTGGTTCCTACTGTAAGAAGAATAACTGTCTTTTATCAGAACTGGAGTGATTCCCGGGTCCCTCTCAGGGGCCAAACAGGAGATCCAATACAGTGGAATAAAAACCCAGGACTAGAGATCAGGGACAGTCATGGCCCTGCCACAGCCCACGTCACGCCTCAGAGAGCTCTATCAGCAGGAAGACGATGAGACTCAGTAAATAATCTATCTCCAAGTGTCCTTCCAACTCATGGTGGGTTTTTGTAGCAGGCTTTACACTGTCACATGTCCTAAGGCAGAGATCTGGCAAATAGCAGGAGGGCATTATGTTGTCATGTCACACTAGGTGGACTTGGGTTATGTTTCATCTCTAACCCTGATGAATTCTGTGGCTGTTTTAAGAGCCAACAGCATAGGGTTGATTATATAATACAAGCAGCTTAGTAACACCACAGTTTTACTAGTATTTTATCAGCCTTTCCATGCTTGTTTGTAGCCCTGATGTGGACCCAAGTTTTTTACCTCTTTATCTTATTTTTCCATCCGAAAATTCCTAGAGAGGCTTTTGTAAGCATTCTTCTGTCAAAATGTAGGGACCAGGAATACTTGCATGTTCCATTTGCCATGAAAAGAACACAATACTTTTCTCCTTTGAGAGAAATCAGGCTTCTTTTAAAGTTAAAACTAGGTGAGTCAATGGTACGAGGTCAATAGCAGAATTTATTCTGTGTTTGTGCTTACAGACTGAAGACACCTTAAAGCGCAAGGTCAGAAACAGGCCCAACCGTGCTAACTTGGTTAATATGCACATACTCCAAGGTAAGGTTTCACGAAATCCCAAAACCAGGATGCCATGGAATGGTGGGCCATTGTGCCGAGTCCTTTGTCTCTATACAGCTGCCAAGTCCTCTTAAAAAGTCTCCCCTGCCATCAGAAAGTGGTGGTTTTGAGCAGAAATAGATCTAGTCATTCTAGCACGTGTAAACAATCAAATTGGGAAGCCAGATAGTGGATAAGAAAGTGTTGAACTAGGTTCCAATCTTAGCTCTGCCATGTCCTAACTCTCTATAAGCACAAAGGGAATGTCCAGCATATATCGAATTCCTTTAAAATGTGTCCATCCTTTAGCTCTAATAACTTCCTAGCATTTTACTGAAGGAAAAAAATCAGATATACAAAGACTTAGGTACAATGATATTTATCATGACATTACTTTAAATGGCAAAACATTGAAGACAGTGAAATGTCCAACAATCAGGGATTGGTTGAAAAAATTATGCATCATCCATATGATTGAACACCTGGCAGCCATTGCAACTAAGCCTTTAAAAGAAAACTGATTTAATAAGAAAAGACTTACCAGGTGATGTTTGGTGAAGAAGACCAGAAAGCAAAATTACAGTGACAGTCAAATTCCAGAGAGAAAAAATATGTACATAACTGTATTTACACTCAGATTTGGTGATGAAATCTAGAGCACTCATGATTAATATAATTAAGAAAGAAAGACACCCACCTATTAAAAATAGTTGATCCTAAGTGGGGAATTTCCCAGTGCTTTCACTTCCTTTTCTATAATGTTTTAGCTCTTTTCACACTTAAAACAGTGACTATAGCATAGTAATACTATAATCAAACAAGCATAAGAAATACTATTTGTTTCATCATTATGGTCTTGAGTTAAAATGTCTGGCTGTGAACCACAGTGGCCCTAGTACAGAGGTGTGTCTCTGGTGATCCTGTTTTCTCCCAAAGAGAAACTGGAAATTCATGCTCTGGAGCACCAAGGATCTGCTAGATGCAAAATGATCCCTTCCCTCCAAGGGTTCATTGTCTTAGTTTCAGAAGCAGCCATGTAAGGACCAATGTTTGCAATGGCTAGAGGCAGTCACAACAAAGGGATTTATCAGAACAAGAGGAGGGAAGAGGCTTTCTGCTGAGACCTGGCAGCAGAGTAGAGTATTGGTGGTAGGGAGAAGGCAGGCAGCACCCTTCGGTGGGGATGCTCACTGTGCAAATGTACAGAGCCAACTCAGCAAGACTGAGGGGCAGAGGGGAGGAGACAAGGCTCATTGGAGTGGCAGTTGGGGATGGAGAATCTCAGGTCACTAGTGGGGGCGATTCAGTTTGTGGCAAATTTGCAAAATGGACTGAGAGACTTAGATGGAGAGGAGCATCTTTCAGGGGGAGGTGCAAGAAAAGAGTGTTTTCTGAAGATCAATCCTGTGTTGGTGTGCAAGGAGGAATCAGAAAGACCCCCAAGGCCGGAGGTCCAGCAAGGCCCCATGATGCCCTGCAGGGTGGCTTGGAGAGGATTTAGACAGAGGCACTCCTGTTCTTTGGTTTGGGATATGTCACATCCTGTGCTTTGCAGATGCAGCTTCTGGACAGGTCTGACCGGTTGCAACTAGACATCCCTAGACAGGTCCTGTGTGGAAGTTGCTAGTCAGCTGCCAGACACTAGGGCAGGGTGAGCAGGCTGATAATAACAGGGCAATGGGGCCGGGAGGTTTGTCCACAAAAAACTCACCTTCTCAACTGGCAAAGTTGAGAGTAAAGCTGTGAACTCCTCTTGCACATGAACTTACTGTTCTGGGTCATTCCAAACCCTGGTAAGTGAGATTCTCCCCCAGGTTCTTCATGGGCCTGAGCCAGGGCCTAACCAACAGAGGGATAGCGGGGTGATCTGGGGCTCTGCTTGTGACCTTTCTCACCCTCCAAAGGATGAGAAGCTGTTGGGTAAATCCCATTTTTAAAATCCCTCTGTTAAATTGAAGAGCTGTTCCAAAGAATGTTTTTTCTTTAATAATTGACATGGACATTTGAATCAGTCAATATCACCAAGTATAAAACTCTTAAGAAGTTGTACTACTATAGCTAATTATAATAATGGATAATATTTATGGTAGGCTCAGCCCGTGCAGAACATACAGACAGGTTGTGCATCAGGAAATGCTGTAGCTTGGGGTCAGCAAGCCACATAGGCCCCATGGACTGTTTGCTTCCGGAATCGCCAAATCACACTTTTTTTTTCAAAAACCCTCGCCAAGCAAGTTTCTCTTTGCCACACACCTGACTCTTTGCCTTTATTTGGAAGTGTCTAGTCTTCGCTGCTAATCCATGATGATGCATTGAAATGATGCAGTGAAATGATGATGATTGCATTGAAAAATTATTAAGATGGTAGAATACAATGTGTTTTGGTTACAAAAGAAAAAACCAAATGCTAGAACTGATCCTTTTCATTTCAACCTTTCAGCCTCCACTCCAGAGAGGTCCATTCCAACTGCTCAGATGAAGCTGAAAAGAGCCCGACTCGCAGATGATCTCAGTGAAAAAATTGCCCTCCGGCCAGGGCCCCTGGAGCTGGTGGAGAAGAGCATCCTCCCTGTCGATGCTGCTGTGAAAGAGGCTGTGAAAGGTAATTAGAACGACCCAGCTATTCCAAAGCCACATGGATTTTGTATTGGGAACTTGTAAATATGAAAATAGGGACTCCAGGCGAGACGATGTGCTCACCCATCGTCACCTACTATATAGCCCAATGAGGTTTCCCCTCTGCTTTATTCTCTCTCTCCACACTAAAAGCCCTGTGCCTTTGGATTTGTACAGGCCTACTCAGCCCTGTCCTATCTCCACTCCAACCAGATATGACACAGGAAAAGATGTCCATCAGCCGTCTCATCATTGTTTCAAATGTTCTATTCCATGCATCTAAATTCACTAGTAATTTTTCTACGATAGGCAAAAGATCTTGTTTTCATTTGCGTTCTTTGGTATATCGTGAGATTATATTTTTCCATGTAATTTTGTTCCATCGGCAATTCGTGGCTCTCCCTCTTTTCCCTACCAGGTATTTGCTCCCCTCACTGCTTTATAAAAGCTATTAATATAGAAAAATATGCTGATCCTCCTTCTGTCACAGGTAGTACACATCTTTTGCCAGTTTGTCCTTCACCCTGTTGTATCACGTGTTTTACCTACAGCAGTTTTTCATTTCTATGTAGTTAAGTCTGTTGATCTTTGGTGTCTGAGTTTGGTATTGTTTACTGAAAACATTTCTAGCTCAAGAATATAGTTACTCACCTATACTGTCTTCTAACATTTATATACTTCATTTGTATATTGCAATTCTTTGTGTGTATGAAATTCTTTTAGTGCATGGTTTAAAAGACAGGTGTAGTTTATTTTGTTTCACAATTTATCAATGTATTTTACAATTTGTTCTAGTGTCTGTCTTCACAGATACTTTACATTTGTTTGATCTTTGTAATGTTTCTTGGCTACTCTCACAAGTATGTGCTGGTTGAAATCTAAAATCAGTTTATCATACCCCAATTCCAATCTTGTTAGAATTTTGTTTGGGATTGCAGTGAATTTATGGATTAATTTGTGCTGAATTCATAGGTTTAAAATACATTAATTCCTCGGAGGCAGAAATACAATACCTCTCCCCACCTTGTCAAGTCTTCTTTGATTTCTCTTGCAAGGTTTTTTTTTTTCCAAGTAAAGTCATACCAATTATTGCTGACATATAGGAAACCTATTAATTTTGTATATTTATTTTGTACCCTTGAAGATTTTCATAATAGTTCTAGGCATTTATCAGTTTATCTTAGATTGTCTAGGTGTACAATGGTATTGTCTGCAAATAATGAAAATTTGCCTCCTGCTTCAGTTTTTTTCTGCCTTGGTGCACTGAATGATATAATTAATATCATTTAAAAAATTATATATAGTATATGCATAACATACAAGTGGTACATAATTTTCATGTTTTATTTATAAATTATATATTACAAATTTATAGTTGTAAATTATATAATTTTATATAAATTACAATATACCACATTATACAAATATAATATGTATTTTATTTTATATAAATATTTATATCATGTAGATGTATATCACATATAAAATTATAAGTGTGAATTATATAAAGCACACATAATTTATACTATGCAAAAACTATTGTATAATTTAATATTTATTAATACATTACTTAGTAGAAAATTATTACTGGAACTTTGCTAGTGCTTCAAAGCCAGTATTATGTTGTTATGTATACATTATGTTTTTATGTTATTTTGATGATAACATTTATTTTTGTTTTGTTTCTCTCATAAATGAGAACTTCTCTAGTCATTTTCCTTTATATGATATAAGCTTTTGGTATAGGTAGATATTCCAAGGAAGAATTTCTACATCCTCTCCCACTAAGAGTAGATTGTAAGATGGATGCTGAGCTTTTAAAATGCTTTCACATGATAAAAGATGATGGCATAGATTTTCTTCTTTGACCTTATATGTGGTGGTATTGCTCTTTCCTAATCACCTCACGTTTCTAGAAAAAAGCCTATGAAGATTATTTTTATCCTAGAAATGGCTAATGTTTTATTTGAGATTGTGAATCTATTTAATTAGTTGAGATGATGGTAGCTGCTGAAAAACCACAAAATTTTAGCAGCTTAGCAGAAATTTATGTCTCATAAAGTAAACTCAAGAGAAACAGAATCGAATCAGAGAGCTCTATTAGGAGACTGCTCAACGTGTTGATGACTGTCCAATGTGACTCTGAGCAAGTCATGGCTGTGGGTATGGGAAAAAGAGGATCTGAGAGGATACAGATTTTGCATAATTAGATCATCAGTAGAATATATCAATTGAGACAAAGAGAAGAGTCAAGGATAACACCTAAGCTTCTCTCTGGGGAAAGTGGGTAAAATGGTTGCCATTTGTCAAGATAGGAGCCATGAGGAGATCAGATTTGGGGAGCAATGCATTCTTCTTTCAACTGTTGGATTTGAGAGCCCACAGGAAAACAAGGGGCCGGGATTAAGGACACAGAGGGTTCTACGGAACTAGAATGCAGAAAAGAGTACTGGGCTGGAGCTGTAGACTTCCGAGACTTTAGCATACACAGTGACTTAATCTGGTGGACTAGATAAGATTGTCCTTCTATTTGCTAATTTCTTCATTTAATATGGAGTATCTTCTGTGTCAGACACTACTCTAAGTGCTTAGGGTATATCAGTGAATAAAATGTACAAAGATTTCTGCTTCAAGAGAGCTTATGTTCTAGGCCAGAAAAACATAGACAATAACCAAACACATAATAAATAATTCTATGTCATAATAAAAGGTGAGGAGTGCTGTAATCATGCAGGCAGTGTTGGGTGCAGAGAACAGAGTTTCCAGTAGAGGGTTGGGGCTGGGTATGGGATGGAGGATGAATAAAGAGAGAAGAGTTGGGGGAGGCTCTCAGGCAGTAGTAGCTAATATTGAAGCAGGGTATGTGTCAAGAATAAAGAGAAGGAAGGGCTACAGAAAGAAGTGGAGGATAGACGCTAATCTAATCCATGGGAAGTCCACGGGTGGGCACCAGTAGTGGGGAATTAGCACCTGGGTTCAACGCATCAGCCTCTTTAGCAGTGATCTTTCAACGTGCATGAGTTTTTCTGGGCAGGGTGATGGCATCATAGGAAATGGCATAATGACAGAGGAGTTGCTCAGAGACGAGTGTGGAGACAGCTGTTTGAGTCGCTCTTCCAGTGTAGATGACCCAGCCCGCCCTTCTAGCAGTCGCTTCTTGTCATCAGCCATCTCCCCTTGACGAAGGGGCGGCACGGGGATTGTGGTCTACTGTGTGTCATTCTCCTTGTGTCTGCATATTTCCCCCTACTCTGTCCACGTGCCTTTCCAGATGTGTTTACACTGTCCCGCTCTCCCTGCAGCTGTGCTTCTCCTATTTCTGCCAAGCTCCAAGCAGAATACTCAGTCACTGCCTCCCTCCCTCTTGGTTTTATTAAAGACCAGCTATTCTCCAACCCTAAAACAAAATCATATAGAACCTCTCCCAACACAGGAAAGATATTTTCGACAGAGAGCTGGCTCCTGCTCAGGGATGTTTCTTCCCATTCCCACATGCCACCCCTCCCTCTTACAGTCAGCAGAATGACTACAGCAGGACTTGGCCCCCAGACTTTCCTCTCCCTTGGGGTACCAGCTAACAATCCCACTTCCAGATAGCACATTTATTTTCAGAGTCACGTAGAATTTTACAGATTCCCACTGTAGGAAACACAGGCTTATGGGACTAGAATGACATAATGTGGAAGAACAGAGGGCTTTCTGATTTAACTTCCACAAGAGGTGACTTGGACCTCCTTGTGACTACATCTCAGAGCAAAACGGCACCTGATTCCATTTCCTCTTCATAGAAAACCAGCCAGTTCCAATGTGTGTGAGGGTTTTTCCCCACACCAACAGGCAATTCTCAGGACACCAGCCAGGTGTCCTACAGTTCCACTTAATTTTGACACTGTGTGCCCAGAGATAGCATCAGATGGCACAGATAACAGTTCAGTCCCACAAGGTCACCCTCCACAATCAGAAGCTCAAACTGTCACCCGTGCTCCAACCAGCTGCTGATTAGAGGCTCCCACGATGCCCTCAATGAGTTTAATTAATTTGTTAGACTGACTCACAGAGCTAGGAACCCATTTACTCACTAGATGATTACTTGATTATGAAAGGACAGAACTCAGGAACAGCCAGGGGAAGAGATGCACAGGGCAAGATACGGGGACAGGACACAGCTTCCGTGCCCTCTCCAGGCACCCCTCTCCCCGCAGGCCTCCACATGTCCACCAACCCAGAAGCTTTCCTGTTTTTATGGAGGCTCCATTACCTAGGTTTGATTGATAAAATCATCAGCCACTGGTGATTGTATTCAGTCTCCAGCCCCCACCCCTCTAATCACCTGGCTGGTTCCCAAGGCAACCAACCCCCACCCTAAAGCAGGGGGTCCAAAAGTGGCCTCATTAACATAACAAACGACACCTTTGTGACTCTCAGCAGGTAGGAAGTTCCCAAGGGTTTTAAGAGCTCTGTGTCAGAAGTGGGGGCCAACACCAACTATGTATTTCCTGTTATAAATCACAGTGTCATAACTAAGAGCCACTCTCTTAGGGCAGAATACTGAACAGAACAAATCTGTGTGATGAAGGAGTAAGGATGTGAGAACAGAGATTACAACCTGGAGTCAGCATGGCCTTGTGCTGCTTACAAATGGGTCATATTACTTAAAGATCCCTCAGGTACAGAGACTCCTGGGAGCCTCCTCCTCCAGCCTTCCTTCTCTCTCTGGCCATCTGAGTATTTTCTTCACTCGATGGGAGCATCCCTTAGCTACCAGGGAAGCTGTTTATTGTCCAGAGGCCTGGCTTCTGCCTGAGTGAAATAGAATCCCAGCTGGCTTTCGCAGCACTTCAAACCCTGGAAGGATCCTGGTCTTCAGCTCCCATAGACAAACCCCTGCTTCTCACACATCCTCACCTTTTCCTTGGTGTTGACCAGGCAGCCACCTGAACACCCGAGTCACTGTCTTGCCAATGGGTTTCAGCCCTGGGCAAGTTCACTATGGATTCAATGTGACCAAAGAAATGACAGTAGAATGTTCTTGGGGTGAAAGGGTTATTCCCAACTTTATTTCCACGGTGGCAGGTCAGTCTCTAACATCCCATTCACTCAGAGCAAGTCTGCATGCAGCAAGCCGGTCTCTGCCTCTGGGCCTCTCTGCCCACACAGCCGTTCCAGTCTCTGTCCTCGGCGCTGCCACCACTCCAGCCTCTGCTCTGCTCTCCTGCAGCCTTGCAGCCGTGCCACTGTGTCACCCAGAGCACTGGGCAGAGCTCTTACAGAGTCAATAACAACGCATTGCCAACATGTGTGTAGTGAGCTAGCCAACCAGGACCTTCACTTTATCCACAGACACCTTTTCAGCCACTTAAAAAAAAAAACAAAAAACCGAACCTGTAATTCAGAATATACAGCCCATTAGAAAGATAATCACTTCTTTTTATTCCCATAGCCCTTTAATACACGAAGCAATGCTTTCACTCCACCAGCGGCTGGCCCAGAAGTCACCCATTTACAACTGTTGCCCACCTCACCACAAGATCCTACACTGGTCTTTGCTCTGCTTTATCTCTAAGGCTCAGGCTTCAGGACAAAAAAGATTTTTGTTTACTAAGAACTCAGTCATTCTTCAGAGACTCTGGGAGTCTCACCCTCTCTGATCACTCATTTTTTAAGGCAAATAGACAATAACCATGGCCCAAGTCTGACAATAGTTTCCTTTGCTTTTAAAGAGAAAAGGTTTGCTTTGGCATAAGTTTCTCATGGACAACATCTACCATTCCACAGTGAGAAATAATTTACAAACTGTAAATGATCCTTGGGGAAAAGAAGCCAGCCCACTGGGTCATACATGAAATAGGCTTTTCTGAGGAAGGTTCTGGGAATGGAGTGGGAAAAGATAATTGGGGCTGAGGCCGGTTGCTTTAGGGGGAAGTGTGGGAGAAGCAAGGAGGAGCATGGGCACAGAGAGAAGGCATCTGGCCTGGTGGTGGCCTTTGCTGCCCACTGGCAGGGTCACAGGCTCCACTGAGATGTGGGCAGGGGCACCTGCAGCTGGGGAGCGGTCCCTAGGTACCTGATGGAGCCAGGGGTGAGGTCCCATAGATGAGCATCTTTACACACCTGATCATCTTCATTCCTAGAGAATTAGCCTCCAGAGCTCATAGGAGGCAAGTACTTCTGTAGATCAACCACCTCTCCTGACTCATGTGGTCCTAGGATCAGGATGTATCTAGAGACTTAAGGCAAATATCTAAAGTGCCAGGAATCTGCAGAAAAGGAACCCTCATTCCTCCAAACATCCACTGACATCTGTTTTCATAATAAAGACACCCCATCCCCTTCAAGAGCACTGGGTTCTGTCTTTGTTGGACAATAAATCGCCCTCTATAAACTGTGGTGTCTTCAGTGCACTGACTTCTCTGTAGGCAAGGGCCACATTTCAACTATAGCCGCTTCCACATGGATCACCTCCCTTTGGAAGTGGGCTATGCTTCCATCTCTTCCAGGAGGCTGCCAGGAGAGGGTCTGAATTAAAACAGCTCTCATGCAGTGTGTTGCTCAGGCTTGCCGGAGATAAGCAAGCAAGGTCCAATTTCACATTCCACTTCGTGCTTTCCAGCCCTTGGTATGTGGGTCCTGGCAGAAAGGTACCGAGGAATCGATTATCTCACTTTAATCTTGGAATTTGAAATGTTTGAATCGATTATCTCACTTTAATCTTGGAATTTGAAATGTTTATGCACAGGGAAGTACAATTGAGTCATTCTCTCATCACTTCCAAGAGGGAAAGGGAAACTCTGTGTCGCCAGGGTAAGATCCCCAAGGGGCTAATGCCCAAAGCCAGCCCTGTGGGCATAGCAGGGGGATGATGTCAGGGCTTCCCAAAGCAGGTCCCTGTCATCACACTGCCTGACATGTCTACAGGGACAATAGCCAGTGCACAGCACTCCAACAGCTCCCAGTAAGCTGTGAGCCGTGGGAGATGGGAGTAGAGGCCCAGGGTCCCAACATGAAGCTGATAGACTCGCTTGTTCCAGAGGCAGCCAGATAAGGCGTGACCTTTGTCCCTGTCCACAGGAGCCTGGTCTGAACCAGGAAGGAGAGGAAGTCCAGGGACACTCCTGCTCTGGGGAAGGTCTGTCTCTGCTTGCCCAGAATGAATCGCTCCAGACAAACCAGTTTTCCTGGCTCTGGAGTGATGCTGAACTTTGCAAAGCTGGCCACAGGATAAACTGCCTCTTGGGTGGTCTTTTGTTTCGATCGCAGTAAACTTGAGACAAGCAGGTGCTCCTAACGAAAACAATAACTGCAGCTGGGAATTCTGAACACTTGCACATCAGGGACTGAGCTAAGTGCTTTACATCTGTTATTTTAATATGCAAAACTCTGAGTGGTAACCACCATTTTGATACCCATTTTAGGGATGGAGAAACTGAGCCTCTAGGAGGTTAAGTAGCTTGCCAAAAGCCATACTACAGTGCAGTGGTAGGACCAAGAAATGATCCACATATATCATCTCAAAAGGAAGCCACTGCCATTTGCTCTCGGGGGCCACTCAGCTGTTGGGTTCTCACCCCGAGAAGCTCAGCTGACTGTGGAGCCATGGGGGGCCTCTTCCCTTGGCTCATCTGCCCTGGGAGTCGCAAATCCAAACCACTTGCAGCCCTGAGGGAGTGGTGATTGGCAAGCCCCCAGGTGGGACTTTTGGCCTGAGCCACCGCTAAGTGGTCCCCACTTGTGTCTGTGGGTGATTTCTGACCTGGCACATCAGGCTTTTTAGAGACCAGACAGGAGTCACATTTGTGGTCCTGGACCTCACCTGTTTGTTCATCCAGGTGTAAATAACCACTCTGTACATGGTTGCATGTACACGGGGCCTCTCTGTGTTTATGGTTCTGTGTACATGGGGCATTTTTATGTTTATGGTTGTGTGTATACATGGCTTCTTTGCTGACTCAAGCATATGAACCTCTTTAAATGATTAATGTCACTTGATAAATTAGGCTCCTAGAAGCTGCCTCTCTCCAGGGATTGGCTCCCCAAAGGATCCTGTCTCCGACCTGGGGGATGTCTTCCTCACCCTTCCCACCCCAACTCAGCCAATCGCCATTCTATTAGCCTCCCTGGCATTCTCCCATCATTGACATCTGCCTGCCTTCTGTGGTCCTGTCCACAGCTGACTGTCATTTCAGGCTCAATTCGATCCAGCCTCCTCCAGGAGTCCTCTCGGACGACTGCCCACTGCTGACCACAGCATTCACCCGAGCCTGGTCCTTGATAGATTCTCTGACTGTGTCCCGTGGAGATACATGGCTAGCCAGCTTTCCACAGTCTTCCCGCTCTTCACCCCATCATGTTCCATCGTGCTTCCACTTGTCTCTGCTTCTCTTAAAGCGTGAAGGCTGGAAGTGAACAAGATAACTGGGGAAGTGAGCTTGGTTGCCTACTCCTTCTAGACTTTGCCACGCCATCCTAGGGGCTCCACCTGAGGTCACCCAATGGCAGCTGTCCACGTGGTAATGGCCTGCCTATCTGCCACCATCCTCCCAGCCCCCTTCTGGGTGAAGTTCCAGTGAGATCACTGTGACTGCCCTTCCCAGAATCCCCCTTCTTTGTTCTCCAGTCTGGACCCCTGATCTCCAGTCCCTCAGACCTCAAAATCTCAGGTAATGGAGATAAACTTAGTCCATGTGTGTAGAAAATGGAGACACATTGTCCATTTTCTCTGCTGCCCCCTCTCAACCCTCTCAGTCATTCAGTTCCTTCAAGGGCATGTCACCTGACGGCTGCCAGGGAGGGTCATGATTTTGCCACCCCTTCTGCTGGTGGCTTTGAGAGTGTGACGGCTGGCCTCAGTCTCAGCTCAGTCCCTATAAAAGTGAGAGCCTGGAGCCTGAGGCTTCTTCACCCATAAAACAGAGGTGAGATCCCCTCCCCTGACCTTCCAGACCCTTATGAGGCCTCACAAAAGTGATTATTTCTGTTATTGCTGCCACTATTAAGTGAACTACTGATGCAAACTACTGTTTTACCACTTGTTATCACTCCGCTTGAAACAGGGAAGTGGGGTTGTGGGGGGATAAGAAGAGAAACCCTCTCCTCCTCCCTGACCCTCACCTTATAACACTTCTGCTCACATGTTAGAACCCCTGGGCAACTTTGTGGTTTGGTCAGTTCCCTCTGAGGCGCCCATATTTCGGTTATGATCCTCTGTGTGGGTGCGGGTGTGGGTGGAGGTGGCAGGGGCTGGGTGGGATGGGGAAGTCTTTGTCCCATGAAGGATAAGGCCACACAGAGATGATCTGTACCCACCTAGACCAAAGAAAGGGGAGAGGGAATGTAAGATAGTAAAGCTCTCAGATGGAGGGTCCTTTTGGTGGAAAACACTGACTGGTACAGTTACATACGCGGCTCTCTGAGAACTGGACTGGTGCTGGCACAGCGTATGTGCCAAGCAGATCCCAACGAAATCCTGTGATTTCTGGGGTGCAGAAGGTTTAACCCCCACTGCCATGCCCACCTGGCCTTCAGTCACACAAGTAATCCTTTTAACAGGGACAAAGCCTTAACACAAACAAAAGTAGGACTGGACAGTTCAGTGAAAATGCGGTTTCTAAAGTAAAGAAACTCACAGGTTCAGTTTACAATGGAAGCATATTCATGGAGGCAACTGGAAGGATCTTCCTGGGCAGATCTCAGGCAAATGGTGTCCTCGAGAAAGGACAAATGGCATATAAATGCTTCACATTGCATGAAAATGACAAATAGTGGTCTATTTGCAGAGGCCAGGGTTTGCTGTGAGGAAAGGGGTGCTGTGAGCTAACTCTGGACTCCTAAAAAGAGAGGGAGGTGTTTCAGACCTCAGCACTGTCTTAGGGAGGCTGTGGGGTGTGGAGGAGTTTGAGTGACCCCTGATCTCCAACAAAAGTGGGCATTTGCCCCCAAACACCCAACAGAACTCCGCTCTTAGAAGTTTCTGATACATAGAAAAGGCTACCATTTGTTTATGTTAGGTGACACATTATTATATATTATTCTCTCTAATTTTCTATAATACTATTCTCTGTGCTTCTCTATCATTTCAAATTTTGTATCGTTAAAAAAAGTGCACCTCTGAAAATAAAAGTTGGAAAATGAAAGTTCCCATTGATAAAATGGAATACCGTGTAGCTATTACTAAAACAAATTTTAAGACTGAGGAGGATCTCTGGGTGCTCACATGGCAAGGTCTCCAAGAAACACCGAAGACTGAAAAAAGCAAGTTTCCAAAAAGTCTTGCGACGTGTATAGAATTAAATCTAGAAGAGGCAACGTGTCATTAGCAGGAAGGTCATTATGTACATTGGGCATTTTTGCATGGTATACATTTTCATAAATATAAATTACTTTTATAATCATAGAAAAGCAATAGTGACTTTTATCAACAATCCCGGAAGCCCTGGAGCAGCAAAACTGGTCCCAAGTCCTTCCGGGTGAGTGGGATCCCCCAGGGGCCGGCAGCTGGGGTTGCCACCTGCCCCGTCCTTGTCTGGCCTCTTTCCTGATTTGACACTCGGATGTCTGAGTCAGAGTCCATGACAGATGCCAGCAGCAGTGGCGATGACAAGCCTCAAACCACATTTGTTCCATTACTTCCAGCTCCAGGCTACCTTTCCAGTCTCCATGGTGAGAGCTCCTCTGTCTTATCTGCACAAAGCAGAGTCAGAAGTTCTTGTCAGTGTGACTGCAGAATACCGGGCTGGAAAACTTCTGATAATACCAAAATTCCTTTAGAAGAGCTGTGTCTGGAATCGGGTCAGAAGAGCTATGTGGCCTCAGCACATTTTGTACTGTGCAGTTTGGATAATAAACCAGTTGAAATTTGGCAATTGAAAAACATTCGGGACATATAAGGACGTCATTACAGTCCCATCTGCCTGATAACCCCACTCCCAAGCTGATGTACTCTTTCCCTCCAAAGCTCAAGTAAGCTGCAGAGGAGAAACCTCTGCATGGGTGAATGGTTGAGGATTTCCAAAATAGACACAAAGATATGAGGAATAAAAAGAAAATCCAAATAATAAGAAGAAAAGTTTCTGAGACACCTTTATGGCTTTTATACATGGATATGCATTTGTTGAATGGGGCTTTGAGACACTCTGGTGCCATTAGCTAATTCTGACATTTAGGAATTTAAACTTAGTAGCTGGTCTTAGCTGATCCTTAATAGCAAAGTTTGCAGAAACATTTTGTGCTGTGTGCCCTGCTTTATATCTGAACACGATGGAAATGACACACTGTCTTGTCCATTATATATTTCATCATAAAACCAGAGGAGAGAGGAGAGCATTCTCCAACCGCATCTCTCTTTGTCCTCATTTTGTATCCAGAGGCCCATTTTCTTTCCTTCATCTTCCCTGATGTTTCAAAAAGATACAGGTTCATATAGGAAGTGTCAGGAATGGATAAACCTGAAAATAAAGTTGAACAAGTGATGATAGACCTTTAATGTATCACTTATTCTTCCCTGCCAATCCCATCACCTTTATAAACACAAGTTCCCATGTGGAGTAAATAGATGAGAAACCAAATAACTTAAAATACCTTCACTCTGACCTTGAACTGGAAACAGACCTATGGAGATAGACTTGTGTTCCTAATAGGCCTGACACACTGAAGCCTTTCTCAAAAGCCCTTTGAGGCACCTAAGCCACTGACCCAGTGCTCGGACTTCTTTCACTCCCTCAGGTAACCAGGTGAGTCTCTCCAAATCAGCAGATGCATTTGCCTTTGAGGAGGACAGCAGCAGTGATGGGCTTTCTCCAGATCAGGCTCGAGGTGAAGACCCCCACAGCTCGGCGGGATCCCCCCCAGACACTAAAGCGACAGAGACCCCTGCGACAGGTGCTCTGGGGACAATCCAGGTAAACAGACCACACCTCAGCCTGTCATCCCTTCACAGTCTTAAAATCAACAATGCCACGGTCAGTTTGGCTTAGAGGCACGGAGACATCTCTTGAAAGCACACCCCCTTAGCCTGTCCTCACCTGCCCCATCCAAGGCCTCTAGAAAGCACTGAAAGTGAATCTCAGAACTCTACCCTTTGACTGGTTTTAAGCATTTACTTTGCCAAGCAGATAGTTTTTACCTTCATTTTTATAGACAAGGTAAAAATGAGGCTCGCTGAGATTAGATACTACCAACAACCTCCTGGACAGAATGTGCCAGAGCAGCAGTGGCTTCCAGCCCACAGTCTGTTTCTGCCCCGATCCTGGGGGCACGGGCAGCAGGAAGTGCTGACTGGCTGCAGTGCAGGGAGGCCCGAGCTGGTCCGCGGTTGGCGGGGTTTACCTCCAGACCACCACGAGGTCCGCTTCCTGTCCCCACGCAGAAATGGCACTCACCTCTTCCTGGACCAATCCACCAGCTGTCGAGGTGTGAGGGACGTACACTGCCAGTCCTGTTAAAAGCACATTTGTAAAGAACAATGCTAATTATGAATGGCTACTGTCATGAGTCAAGAGCTCACTCTGCCGGGAACACGTGAGCGTCTCCTCTGGGATGTCGCGGGCCCCTCCGGGCGGGCCGCGCGGACGCGGTCCCGACAGAGGAGGAGCCGGAGTCCGGGAGGCTGAGTAGCCGCCCGTCCAGGAGCCACCACGGGCCTGAGGACAGCCCTCCTCAGCCTCGCTCCGCAGCAGGCACCGGCCCCAAGAGCGGCGCAGCGGGCCCGCACGCAGGGGGCGCGAGAACAAGCGTGGCGGCCTGGCGTGAGGCCCCAGCCCGCTCCTGCCTCACACCGGCTTGGAGAGAACCCTTCAGGCCCTCCTCTCCCGTCAAAGATCTACTCCTCCTGGCCTCACAGCAGTGATTCAGTGGATTGAAATTTGTTATTATGTTTAAAAATCAGTTTTACATCGTAAGGCACCCTACGGATAGCAGGAGCAGTGTTGGCACTTATCACCCCCAAACCGCTCTGGTGGCTGCTGGTTCTCATACCATTCCTTACTCTGGGGCAGGGCTAAGTCTGCCCAGGAGAAAATACGGAGTTAGGGAGCGGGGCAAGCGTGAAATGCAGAGCTGGAATAGTCACACGTATACAAGAGTTTATAACCAAAGCATCTTTCCTTCCCCAACATGCTGCTGCTCGTCATTGCCAACAAACTTCTATGACAACATCAAACAGTGTATCAGACCATTTGTATCTATTATTGTGATGGTAAATTCCTTAGCTTCTGATTTAAGAATGGATTGAGGAGAAGGCAAGTTCCTTTCTGCTAACCTCACGCAATGGGCAGCAGGGAACATGCCCTGACGCCCCGAGCAGTGCGGGCCAGATGCAGCTCTGTGATGTCACCCCACCCAGCGGCCCCGCTTAATAGACAAGGGCGCGGAGGCTCCGAGGGGAAAGGCCTCAGGGCAGCACCGAGAAGTGCCAGGGCCACATCAGGAGCAGCGCTGTCCCTTTTTGCCACCGTCACAGCACAGGAATGTAGGAAAGGGAGAGAAGATAATTTCCCCTTTTCCAAGTCTTCTACATACAGAAACATGCCTCTCCTAAAGGTTGTCATGACATTACACTCACACACATATTGACACACATACCTACATATGCATACATGCGCATATATACAAATATATAAGGACATACATATATACACACAGACACATGCAGAAACACACATACATATTACACAGAGACACATGCACAGAACACATGCACATATGCACACAGACACATGTACACACATACATATACATATGCACACAGACGCACATGCACAGATACAGTTACATATACACACAGACACATGCACATATATGCAGAATACATCCACACACAGATACATATGCATACTTACATACATATGTACAGTTACATAGACACACAGACCAAGTACATATTCACAGAATACATGTGTATGCCAAATGATACATTTATATATGTATACACACATACACCAACATAGACACTTATGCATACTCATGCACACGCACACATATATATACATAGACCCAGACACACGTACACATGTGCACACATGAACTATACATATAAACATATACACACTTGCACACATACATATATATATATACAGATTCATACACTTGCCCTCCATCTGCTAACACCTTCATCTAGTTTTTTTTATTGCCCTACTTTCCCCTAAATTTCCTACACCCACCCCACCTTTCTTTCTTTTTCAACCCCATTATCATGTCCAGCAGGTGGGCCTTACTACAGACAGGTGGAGCCCTCACAGGGTAGCCAGATGGCCCAGTTAGTCTAGAACAGGCCAGTTCTATACCTGTCTTCTGAAATAATTATTAAAAATGACCCCTTTATGTCCCAGAAGTGTCCTCACTTTGTTGACAAATCATATGCCCAACCCCTTTCCCTGGAGGAAGTGGTCTATATATACTTAGATATGAAGCTAGGAGTGAGGGGTCTACTTTAACCCTTCTACATCATAGTTCTTATTCTGCACCCCAATAATGCTAAAATTTGGATTTCAGGATCCTACTTCTGGCTCAGAACATGACAGGACTGACTCAGCCTCACAGCCTGGCAACCAGTCAGACAGGGGGAAGCAGGAGCTCGTTGCCCTCAGCGCCGCGCTCCCCGTACACGCTGCTGTAAAGGTATGGATGGGTCGACCTCCAGGAGCCTGCTGTGCACATGCTCCCAGGACCAGCTCAGGGCAGAGCTTTCTGAGTTAGGGATGACAGCATGAGAAGAGTCCCACAGACCCGTGTATAGTTTCAGTCCTCTAGGAACATCGTGAGACAGGAGTTGAACAATGGGCCATCCACAGAGATTCTCTGATCTGTGCAGCTGAGCATGGGCCTTCCCTACAGAGGAGAAACCTGTGTTTGCATTTCTTTGGAATCACAGATCAGTGAGCAGGTTCCTGACTTAAAAGACTTCCTAAGCTCATCCTAGAGATAGACAGCTGATTGTAATGCACTCAGGAACCATAAGTGACATAAAATAGGTATGGCAGAGCTGAATCTTATGGAAGGGAAGCAGACCCGGAGGCCTTGCATAAGGTGAAACCTCTATCATTCAAGCCAGTCTCCCTGTGGAAATAAAGATAAAGGGAAGGGTTATGTTTGCAGCAGGCACATTACTATAAGCAGTAAGGCATATATTTTATTTCATAGTTCCTCAGTGTTCTATCTAATTGTTCACAGAATGTGCTCTCCTCAATGAACTTGCTTGCAGTCCTTTGGCCTTCTTTGTTATCTTTTATGCCAAAGAACTTACAATTGATATGGAAGCATGTTTCTCAGCTCTAGGGCCACCCCTTGATGCTGAGATGACTCTTATGACATATTGTTTTAAATGATTGTAAATTGAATAAGAATCAATGTTAAAGCAACGGCCACTCCACTTGATAGATGCAAAAGTGGATATCATGTCCTAAGATGGACAGGAGGTGTTTCAGTTCTCAGTGAAGCCCCCCAGCCAAACTGCAATGGCTTAAACCTGCTTCCAGTTCCTCCTTCCCGAGGCTTTGAGATGATGTGACTGCGGCTGAATTCTGTTCATCGTAGCTGGAGGGAGAAGAGGGTTCACATTGTCTCCAGTGGGTGTACAGAGAGAAATTTTATTAACATTTCTACCAAAGTACTTAAGTTTTGCATAATTCAAATTAGCAAAGGCTTCAGCTGCACTGTACCAAGGGAACATGGCAGTTGGTCTGGAAGAAGGACAGGTCAGGTTCCGTGAAGCACAGGTTGATTCCCAGCTGATCCAGCAGGACTGGTTGTTTATGTAAGAGCCAACATCCCTTCTGCTTGGTCAGTACCTATGTTCTCAGTGTTAAATAGCCATCATCTGTAAACTAAGGGGATACGAGAGGGCCTTCTCAAAGAAGGAGGCAACTGAGCTAGGGAAAAACACCTCTGCCCTACTAGCTTTATAGGGTCTGTATGAGGCAAAGAGAGAATACACAAGAATACTCTGAAAGCTGTAAAACCCCAGGTAAGCAAAGGTGTTCTCAATGCAGGCTCCATGAGGGTGTGTACCAAAGTTAATTAAACCATGATTCCTCCATAGTCTAGTTGGGTACCATGGTCACCATGAATGCATGTGTTTTGAGCGATGAAGAAAAATATGCCTTAGATGCCTTGAGTAGACATTTCTCCAAAGATGAAGAAATGGCCAACAAGCACATGAAAATGTGCTCAATGTCATTAGTCATCAGGGACATGCAACTCAAAACCACATCAAAATACCATTTCACACTTAGCAGAATGACTAGAATTAAAAAAAATGAAAAGTAAGTGTTAATGAAAATGTGGAGATTGGAACTCTGAGACATTGCTGGTGGAAATGTAGAATGGTGCAACCACTGTGGAAACTGTGGTGGTTTCTCAATAAATTATGTATTGAATTCCTATACAATGCAGTAATTCCACTCCTATGAATATGTCCAAAAGAATTGAAACAGGTATTCAAACAGAAACTTGTCCATGAATATTCATAGCAGTGCTATTCACCATAGTCAATAGTTGGAACTAACCAAATGTCCATCAACTGAAGAGTCGATAAACATGGGACACAGCCATACAAATGGAATATTATTCAGCCACAAAGAGGAATGACATCCTGATATGTGCTACAATCTGAATGAACCTTGAAAATATGCTCTTGAAAGAAGCCAGACACAAAAGGCCATGTATTGCATGGTTCCATTTATATGAAATATCTTTAATAGGCAAATCCATAGAAATAAAGAGATTAATGGTCTTCAGGGGCCTTACGAAAGAGGGAATGGGGAGTGACTGTTTATTGGGTATAGGGTTTCCTTTTGCAGTGATGAAAATGTTCTGGAATTAAAAAATACTGAAGCTTGTACAATAATTGCAAATGTGCTAACTGCCACTAAATTTTGTACTTTAACGGTTGCTATGGTGATTTTTACATCACTTGTATTTTACCACACTGCAAAAAGAGCTTCCCTTGCCCAGGTGGCCCCAGCACCCGGTCAGTGCCAGCAGCCTAGGAAGGAGAGCAGGGGCTGGATTCTAGTCTGCCTCACCTTGTCAGCAGGATGTGCAGGGCCATGACCATCACCAGGAAGCCCCAGCATGCCATATGAGACCTACAGATGGGAGACAACAGTGGGGGTTAGGAGAGGCTTCCCAAGTGAGCTGGGGTTTGGGCTGGACTCAAAGGATGAGCTGCAGCCAGATGTTATGTGGAGATGTGAATTGCAGACAGCAGAAAATTGCAAGGAAAAGAGGCTGGAGGGGTGAGCTGCTGGGGACGGGAGCCTAGGCAGGAGGGTGAACTGTCTTTGGCAGACTAGAGTTTGGACTTCACCCTGCAGGGCAGGACGTGCCAGCTGATTGGAGGCTCCTGGGTGGCATGCTGTGTGGCAGGCCCAGTGTGTGTGCAGATCTGCACCCAAAGCCCTTCAGAAAGTCATGCATTCTCTAGCCACCGGCTGCACCCCCTTCCCCCTCGCATTACACTAACCTGCTTTACACATTTATGCCTGAGTCTTCAACCACTGAATTGTGTATTTACCTCTGCTTTAGAAAGATGAATGTGAGCCCCTTCTATTGGCCATGCAGTTCTAGGTAGAAAACAAAAAAGTAAACCCACAGCCTTAATACTTTCTGGTCTCAAAAAGATTATTAAACTACGTAGTCCATGGATATAGTAGTCTTTGCTTTGCACTATCCATAGATTCAGTAGTCTTTGCACTATCCAGAGAAAATGGATCCAATTTTAGTACCTTCTAGAATGTTCCACATCCCTGTACTAAGGCAGCGTGGAGAAAAATATCCTTAACCCACTTAATCGCTAGGCCTAGGGCTGCAGCTCCTGCCGGCAAGACAACCCCCAGAAGCTGAGCTGGAGCAAAGCAGGCAGAGCTGACTGCAGGAGCCCTGCAGAAATTCTCCCAACTACAGAAGACTGATTAATGCTAAGCGAATAATGAGCAGAAAGCAATAGAGCCTGCCACCAAGCACATGGGAAAACTAGTTCTCATTATTTATTCATTTCCAAGAAGAAATCTCCTTAAGAAAACACAAAAGAGGCTTTGGTGGTGGGATGGGCTGAGTTAGAGAAATGCAAGTCGTAGGCTCCTTTGGATAGGTCCCGCTCTGATGTGTGTGTTGTGGTTGCACAGGAAAGCTGCCCAGTCGCCATGTGCCTGCCAGCTGTTCGGAGCCCCCTCTTCTGGACACTGCTGGTACCACAATTTCCCTCCAACTTTTTCCTCAAATCCTCCAGAAACTCTCATCACATTTGTGTTTTAATTTCTACCTTCTGTAATAAAGTCAGGGTTTGAAATTTGTATTTTTTTAGCTGGTTACAGTATAGACCCATTGTTCCTGCTACATGGGGGCCTCTTGACTTCAGGAGCAGATAGATATAAGCACACTGTCCTCTAAGACCTGTTATTATTCAATCTTCACTTTTGTCTTGCTTCTACTGATCCCTGAGAAAGAAAGCAAAGAATATTGCCCCCAACTTGTAAGTTAGATAATGAGGTGTAGTAACATAATTGTACCACATTCAGAAATTTGTCTTAACTTCCCAGCCTGTACCCTTACTCCTTTCCATGGGTCCAAATCATGTGCTATGATGGGTAACTTCTGAAAGGGTTCCAGTGGGTGGTTAAACCCTTCCCATAGCTAGTTAAGTATCAGTATTTCACAGGGTGCCATGTCCTGGTCTTATATCAGTATTTGGGTGGTGGTGGGAGGGGAAGTCTTAGTTTTTTTGGCATGAGCAACAGAAATTCCCATTCTGGGTTTTCCAAGACAAGCTTAATTTCATCTAACTTTATATTATTAATAGATCAGCTTACTGAGTGCTTAACTAAGGGTGATTGATTTCATGTGTACATATGAAAGAACGTTCCTATAAATCCATCCCAAGATCAGAATGTATCCTTTATTAGGCTATCGATCAGTTTTAGGCTGGGAAAGTGCCCTCGTGAAATTCAGGCTTACATCTCACTATACGCAGGGAGGAAAATTCTCCTGGAGGCACATCGAAGGTTCAGGATTCCCAGCCTGAGGAGCGTCCTTCCAGCATACATGCACTGGCAGTAGATTGGTCCATTAGAAACCTTAATGTCCCCAGGATCTCTCAGTGCATCGTACCTTGGCTGTACTGTATTTCTGGGATTCAAGAATGCCCATCAGGCCAAACCTTCTTGCAATATGTCTTTGTTGCCGAGTCATTCCCATTCATCACCTAAAGCATGTGCCATTTCCCCACCCCCTTTGCAGTCTAAGTCCTTGAGCGACAGTAAGAACCGCCACAAAAAGCCCAAGGATCCAAAGCCAAAGGTGAAGAAGCTCAAGTACCACCAATACATTCCCCCAGACCAGAAGGCGGAGAAGTCCCCGCCGCCCATGGACTCAGCCTACGCGCGGCTGCTTCAGCAGCAACAGCTGTTCCTGCAGCTCCAGATACTCAGCCGGCAGCAGCCTCATCTCCGCGGCAGCTACGCCCCCCACGCTCAGCTCCAGTAAGTCCGGCAGCCCTGGGGGACCTCACTGGGTGTGCTGCGCGGTGCTGTTTTGGAACCACGCACAGCTTTTCAGGAACATGAAGCCAGGAGGGAGCAAGTATGAGAAGAGGCCTCTTTGGGGAAAGGGAAAGATTGAATTGTTCAACAGAGAGAGAAACCATGAAGAATGCATGCTGGGGTGGTGAGTGATTCCCACACGGGTTCCGTTTCTAATGAGTTGGCTTGGCACTTGTGCTTTAGGAAGCAACAGAGCTGAGCCACTGAGTAGAGGCCTCAGAGATTAACTCTTGAGCCCCAGAGGTGTGACTTCTTGCCAGGTCACCTGTTGGATGTGGGTTTCACTTGTCTCTGCTCAGCTTCGGCTGTGCAGGCAATTAGGCTGAATGCCAAGTATAATCAAACTTCATGTGGGGTGCTCCTGCTTCTGAAGGATAGAATATCTGCTGAATCATAAATGGATATGCACTCTACCATTTGCCACAGTCTCCACCCCTCCCTCCTGTACCCAAAAGTTAGCTTGAGTGTCACTTGTCACTTGCCATCTAGATTGCACTGCCATGTTCCTCACCCTGACCCTTCTGCTGCTATTTTACTTGCCTGATCCTCATAGGCAATGAGATTGTGATCTGATCTAAGTGCAAGTTACCCCCTAACGGTTCTGGTCACCTAATTCCAACATATGGGGAGGGGTTTTCTACATTCCCAAGCAATTCTCAGACACCAGCTGGGGGTCCTACAATTCAACTCAATTCTGACACTATCCATCTGAAGATAGCATTAGATCCCACAGGTTGAGGGCTCGGTCCCACAAGTCTACCCCTCCATCCCCCTCTTCAGATACCAATTCCAGGTCTAGAAGTTGTCACCTGGGCTTCTGACTGACCAGCTATAGATAGGAGGTTCCCTTCACCTCCTCTTGGGTTCAATTAATTTGCAAGAGTGGCTAACAGAACTTGGAGAAACATTTTGCTTACCAGATTATCAGTTTATCATGAAAAGATGTAACTCAGGAACAGCCAGATGGAAAAGATGCACAGGGCAAGGTGTGGGGAAAGGTCACGGAGCTTCAAAGCCATGTCCCAGCAAGCCACTCTCCCCAGATCTCTATGTGTTCACCAACCAGAAGTTCTCTGAGCCCTGTCTTTTTCGGTTTTTATGGAGGCTTCATTGGGTGGGTGTGGCTGATTGACCACTGGGGACTGAATTCAACCTCCAGCCCCTCTCCCCTCCTTGGAGGTCAGGAGGTGGGACTGAAAGTTCCAACCTCTAATCACAGGGTTGGTTCCCCTGGCAACCAGCCCCCAGCCTTAGGTGGGGTCCGAAAGTGACCTCATTCACAAAAAAAGAGACACTTCAGTGGCTGTCTTAAGAAATTCCAAGTGTTTTAGGAGCTCTGTGCCAGAAACCGGGATGAAGACCAAATATACATTTCTTGTTATAAATCATAGTAGCCCACCCCCATATATATATCTGACCATGTTTTGAGTGCCTCTTCATTGTTTGTTTTGCAGGGAACCAAGTGAACAGATGGTCAGAAATCCAAACTCTTCTTCAACAGCACTGAGCAATACCTCTTTGTCTCCTGTCAAAAACAGCTTTTCTGGACAAACTGGTGTCTCTTCTCTCAAACCAGGCCCACTCCCATCAAACCTAGATGATCTGAAGGTATAGCATTTGGCATCATTTTTCTCTTTTTCTTCAAACAAATACATCAGCCATTTCACTAACTGAGTTAGTGGGATGGAGGGAGAGACAGGTGGGTGACAGACTCTAACTGCTGGGGTTGAATACGCCTGGATCGCAACACAGACTCCCAGCTTCATGGGCTATGTAATGTTGTTTCATTGTTTCTTAATTTTCCTGCATCTTCGATTCTTCCTTTGCATAAACAAGTTATGGTAAGACTCAAATGGAATCATACGCACATGATAGAGATCAGCACAGAGAGTAGCTGTGAGATTGGGGAGAGCTTCCAGAATGCTCTAAACCAGTGGTCGTTTCTCTGATGAACTGTAGCTCTGGAGGAAACGTGTTCCCAGCCCTGGGTGAATAAACCAGTGTGTCCGCAATCAGTCAAGGGAAAAAAGCTAGATTGGGAGAAACTCAATCATCTGGCTCCATCATCCCCTCTAGCCGCCACTCTTAGTCTCCCGTCCGGGGGCACACTCGCCTCCCCACCCCCGCCTTCCAGGAGGAAGTCCACGGGCAGATCCCCAGCAACTGACAGGCACCAGATCAATTATGCAGCAGAGGGGAGGAGAGAACAGCCTCTCTCTCCCCAGAGGCTGCTGGAAGAAACCCCTATTAATATGTACATGGACTCAGGCCAGGCGGGGGATTCTGGAAATACTGCAATTTGCCCCACACAAACTTTCACAAATCTCTGATAAAATCAGAAAAATAAGAACCACATAAAGGGATCTTTGTACATCTAGGTGTGATCAAGGTATCTAACTAATCTTTTCTCAAAGTATTGATTTCCTTCCAATGTTTCGAATGCTAAAAGATCCTTTCCATGAAGAAATGGTGACGGTACTGGATGGAAGTAGAATGTTTCTGGTAGGGTATTATGTCTCTTCACTAAATAAGGATATTATTAAATAAGATATTAGTCCTTATTTAACAAGATAAGCTGTTAGTAACACTATGTCAAGTATATAATCTAAAACAATGTGCTGTTCAGTGACATCCCCAAATCTGAGAACTTGTGCCCTGAATTGTAGCTGCAACTCTTTAAACACTATATGTATGCTAGCAATTTACTCCAGGCCACAGACCACATGAATCTCAGTTTGCCGAGAAGACATTGAGCTTTTGAGTTGAGCCTAGCTTGTTTCAGGGGCACCCTCAGGACTGGCACATGCATGCATCCAGTCTTTGTAAAAACGCTGAAGAAGACACATGCAGGGCCTTGGACTTCTCAGTGTGAGCGCACCCACTCTCTCCAGTGCCACCCTCCATGTTCAGTGACTGCACCTGTGCATCTGGTTTCCACCCACCTACTACAACCCCCTTCCCAAAGGACCTTATCGATTTTCTCCAAAACCTAAACTCCTTAAGCTTCCCCGTCGGCATCGTTGTGCCAGTCTCATGGCGTTTCCTCAGTTGCCCTTTCTCCCCTTCATTCCCATCTCAGTGCTCAGTCATTATCTTTGTGGGTAAAGGTAGGAAGAGGATTATTTCAAGTTAAAGGAAAGTCTATGACTGCCAAGCACCAACATGGTAGATAAAAATGTGTCTTGAGTCCTGATATCAAAGGTTTCTGTATTCCTTCCACTTGGAGTAAAAATGTTCAGAGTACATTGAGCTTGGTTCAATTTGGCATCCATAAACCCAGAAGAGCGTGCCAAGCTCAGGCTAATGCTCTTCAGAGCAGTGGGCCACCCACCCACTACTCCTCAGATCATGAATCCATAGAGAGAAAGGTAAGCTCTGTAACCCTGAAAACACACGAAGTGAAATAAGCCCAACACAATGGGACCAAAGCCGTGTGATTCCACTCATGTGAGCTACCTAGAGGTCAGATTCATAGAGACAGAGAGAAGGATGGTGGCTGCCGGGGCCTGGGGGAGGCAGGATCAGGGGTGAGTGTTTAATGGGGACAGAGGTTCAGTTTGAGCTGAAGTGTTCTGGAGATGGATGGCGGCGATACTGCCACAGCAATATGAATGTGCTGATGCCGCTGAAATGTGCAGCTAAAATGATTAAATGAAACATTTTATGTTATGTGTCTTTTACCACATATAACATAGAGTTTTTTTTTAAATGCTCTGCCTCTGGATGGGAGCCAGGGTGAAGTAAGACTGGAGATGCCTTGGCCCCAGAGAGAACATAGTCCAGATACGATGTGTGCCGTCTGTCAGTCCTGAAAAGTGCACGTGCTCAGAAACATTGGCTGGTTGTAGTTACAGTAATTAGCACGGGTTTTAGGAGATGGTGATGATAGTGGCTGTTACCATTTTTCTGCTATGAGCTCTCAGTCCTATATAGAGTGGCTTTAGGTTTCCATCTTGCAAAGTAAGTTTGAAATGGGAACATCAAAATCAGGATCTTAAAGAGGTTAAATGATGCAAGTTAACCAGTTTCTAAGTGGTTTCTACTTAAGAGGCTGATTTCAAAGGCTTTGCTATTGTCATTTGAGATGAGAATGGAAAGGGTGGGACGATGGGAGAAATCTTAACACATGACCACTGAGTTTATGGGGAGAGGTCACCAGGGAAAGTTCCACCAGTGGTAGAAATTCGGAGAACAAAACTAGGAGCTGGTTTGGAGGGACGCTGGCAAGTTCATTCACTCTGGAAAGTCGAGTGTCAGGTACAAGTGGGACAACCGAGAGACAAAGTCCAGCCAGTTTCCATCAGTTAGAAATACACCAACCTAGTCCAGCTCCCCTGTGTTGTCAGGGACGGGGAACATAAATTTCACGTTTGCATAGTGGGGAGGGTTGAAACCGCAAGAGTGAATGATGTGGAGAGAAAGCAAAATGGAGAGAGTGGGAGGAAAGAAAGGAGGGGAGAGAGAAGAGTGGATGGAGGGAAGAGGGAAGGGAGGAGAGAAGGGGAACAAAAGAAGCAAATGATGGGACCGCATTTGGGAAAAGGAAGACATCTGAGGAATTAATGAAGGTGACCCTCAAAAAAAAGTAATCAGGAAAGGTAAGGTAATGAAGGGGGTTCTTCCAGAAATGCTCATGTGTTCCTACAGAGGTAAGAAGGAAAACGCACTGAGAGCTTGATTTCTCATGAAAATGTTATAAATGGTAACATCACAGCGTATGGATTTGTTTGCATCCCGGTTCTAACCAACCAGAGAGTGAGAGAGCCAGAGAGCGAGGGAGAGTGAGACTGTGATGGGGCCGGGGGCTGTCACAGGGAGTTTAAACCCTGGAAAAACATTTGACGTATACAAAGAAACAACTGTTGGGTTTTTTTTAGGTGTGATACTGGTCTTGTTTCTAAATTTATTTTAAAAGTACTTATCTTTTAGCGAAAGAAACCAAAATATTTACATGTTAAATTAATTACATTTGCTTTAACGTAATTCAGGGAATGAAGGGAAAGAAGTGGTTTGGGGTATAAATCAAACAAGATTGGGCATGAGTTGGTAATTGTTCAAGTAGGTTGATGGGTATATGGAGTTCATTACACTTTTTTATCTCCTTTCCTGTATGTTTGAAATTTTTCATAATAAATGGATTAAAACATTATCAATGATTAAAACACCAGTAAATTTAGAAGAGAAATATATACAAACCTTTGTCCCAAGCAAGCCCAGACAGCATAATATTCTGAAATTTAAGGTAAACTGAACTCAACAAGTATTCATTTTATTTTAGAATATGAGCTGCATTATTTAATAATGTAGTTTAAATTATTCAGTGCCAGAGCAGATTCTAAAAATAAATGTAGAACTCATTAATTTTAAGTAATTTAAAATTAAAACAATAATGAGTTGCCATTTTCTACTTTTCAAACCAGCAAATCTAAAAGAAAATGATAAAATAGTGCTAGCAAGGCAAGGGGAGAGAAAGTATATTTGCTGCTTATCATAATCCTTTTAAAATAAGTTTAAGCTGATTGCAAAGTAATATATGTTCATTATGGAAATAGGATGTATATAGAAAAGTAAAGAGTAAAAGACAGCTGATGCACAGATAGCGTTGAAGAATATATTTCCTTCTAGACTGAAAATGCATAGGGACATATTTTTAAATAATTATGTGAGCATAAATTCTGGCATGCTGTTTTATTTAACACATCATGAACATTTTTCATAACTTATAATATTCAATAACATTTTTTTGTAATGGCACATATTATTCCACCATCTAGGTAATGTTCCTCTATTGGGCATGTAACTTGCTTCCAAAGTTTTGCTATTAAAAATATAATTTGTACATACATTTATTAGGTTCTCTGATTATCTCCCCAGGCTAACTACATGGGAGTGGAAGTCCTGAACCAAAACATACTAATATTTTTTTAAGTTCTTGATACATATTGCCAAATTTCTGTCCTGAAATTGTATCCAGTCTGTTCCCAGGAACAGCGTGTTAACACAGCACACCCCACCCTTGAATGTGCCCACTGAATCATGTGGGGCTCTTGGTAAAATGCAGGTTCTGATTCAACAGGTGTGGGGAGGGGCCTGAGACTCTGCATTTCTATTACTCTCTCAGCTGCTGGTCCAAGGACCACACTCGGAATAGCAAGGTATTAAAGAGCTCTTTTTTTTTTTTAACATTTTTATTCATTTATTTTTGCTCTCCTTCACTAACAAAGTGTTGTTAATTTCTTTATTGGTTTGATGAACACAAAAATATTTACTTATTTCCATTTTTTAGATTACTAATGATGATACAAATCTATTATCAGCCATTTTTTTTAAGTTTTATTTTTGTTTGTGAAGAGTTGGATCATGTCCATCACCTGTTTTATATTGGGTGTGGGTCTTTTTCTTTTGGGTTGTTAAGCACACTTGACACATCGAGCTTACTAACACTTTATTTTTTGTCTTGCTATTATTTTTTTTCTGAGATTGCTATTTGCATTTGCATTTTCTTTTTGGTGTTTTGGACTGAGTTTGTGATTTTTGTTGTCAATAGTTTTATGATTACCTTCTTTGCTTTTCTGCTCAAAAGATCTTTCCCTACAGAATAGCAGAAAATATGATCCTCTGTATTCTTGTAGCTGTTTTTTGGAATCATTGACATTTAAGTGTTTAATATATTTCCTGTATTAATTACAAAAGTAAATACTTATGCAGAATACTTGGGAAACATAGATATGGAGAACTATTCTTAATACTTCAGCCTATCTTTTTTCGATCTTTTCAGCTGCAAGGATAGTTTTAAATAGTCATATATAGATACATACATTTATGTAAGTCTTAGAAAAACAGAATCAAGGAATTCAAACTTTTTTTCACTTAATAACATACCGTAAACAATTACTCCATATTTGATATCAGCCAATATCTATAGCATCAGTTTTAACGGATCTAAAGTATTCCATCATTTGTATGCACTATCATTTATTAGTTTCCATGTAAACCTGTAGTTTATAATTTATGAACATTATTAAAAAATACAGGGATGAAATAACTATGGGTAAATTAACATAATAAAAATAGTAAAGGCTTACAATGCACTAACCATTTCTGAGGCGCTATTCCAAGTGCCTTACAAATTTTAAGCCCTTTAATCCTCACGAAAAATGTACAAGGTAAGTCTGATTCTCTGTATCTTTCAGAAGAATAACTGAGGTGCAGATGAGCACTGAGCCCAGAAGAAGTCAGACCAGGGTTTGAACTGATGGTCTTACCTCTGCCCATACTATTCTCAACATGACTATTACCCAGCTAGTTGTTAAAGTTAAAGACACAATAGTTCATGTAGAATTGTGGTTCTCAAAAACTAGTCCCCAGACCAGCCACAGGAGCATCTCCCGGGAACTTGCTACAAATGCAGCTTCTCAGGCCCCACCCTAGAACCACTGCTCCAGCTGGGCTCCGCCGTCCATTTCTAATTCAACGATGACCTTTAAAAGGTGTGTGTATTACTACACTGGATTAACACAGCCGGTCCTGGGCAGGCCCAGGTTTGAGAACCACTGACAGAGGGAGTGTGGCAGGCAGAGCACACTCACCTAGGAAGCAGAAGACTGGCTTCTCCGTGTGCTTTGGGAGGACTGGCTGCAGGCTAAAGGCTAAACCCTGGGCGGAGGTCAGTGTTCTCACCTATAAAATGGGGACAAGGACCAGGATGGGGGATGAGAGCCGTAGACTAGGTGACCTCTGGTTCATTTAAGCTCTACGTTTCTATGATCCCCAGATCATGAAAACATGAGAATGACAAATTTTAAAAGAATCATTCAAATTGTGCAAAACTTGTCTGCATGGAGGAGAGGGGAGGAAATTGTCAACGAGTATTGAAAAGGGAAGTGGATATGGTAAAGTTCTGCTTGAGCTGTTCTAAAGCCAATGTAGTAATAAATACATCTTTTAAAGGATGTCATTGAACAGCCTGCTAACTACGCCCTACTTTCTTTAGGTCTCTGAATTAAGACAACAGCTTCGAATACGGGGTTTGCCGGTGTCCGGCACGAAGACGGCCCTTATGGACCGGCTGCGGCCCTTCCAGGACTGCCCGGGGAACCCTGTGTCCCACTTCAGCGATATAACTACTGTCACTTTCCCCGTCACACCCACCAGCACGCTGCCCAGTTACCAGGCCTCCCCTCCCACCAGTGGTCTGTCTAACGGCTTCTACCACTTGGGCAGCACCAGCTCCAGCCCCCCGATCTCGCCCACCTCGTCCGACCTGTCGGCGGCGGGGTCCCTGCCCGACACCTTCCATGACGCGTCGCCCTCCTTTGGCCTGCACCCATCCCCAGTGCACGTGTGCACCGACGAAAGCCTGCTGACTGCGGGCGCTCTGCCCGCCGAGCTGGACGGGCTGGACTCCGAGAAGGACAAGATGCTGGTGGAGAAGCAGAAGGTGATCAACGAGCTCACCTGGAAACTCCAGCAGGAGCAAAGGCAGGTGGAGGAGCTGAGGATGCAGCTGCAGAAGCAGAAAAGGAGCAACTGCTCTGAGAAGAAGCCGCTGCCCTTCTTGGCTGCCGCCATCAAGCAGGAAGACGCCATCTCCAGCTGCCCTTTTGCATCCCAGCCAGTACCTGTGAAAAGACAGAGCCACAGCTCCGAGGGCCAGCCGCCGGCTTGTGAAGCGGCTCACCTCCTGCCTCTTGGGAATACTCACTGCGGGGAGTCCTCAGGTCAGACCAACGTACTTTCTTCCACATTCCTCAGCCCGCAGTGCTCTCCCCAGCATTCGCCTCTGGGGGCTGTGAAAAGCCCGCAGCATATCAGTTTGCCCCCATCGCCGAACAACCATTACTTCCTCCCCTCATCATCAGGCGCTCCAGGAGAAGGGCACAGGGTCTCCTCACCTGTAAGCAGCCAGGTGTGTACTGCACAGGTAAGCACTCCTTGTCCCACGCCCAGCACACCCCTCCTTCTGCAAGTGGGATGAGGATTTGTGACTGCTAAAGAGCAGACGTTGGAACCTTTAATGGGAAGGGTTTATCAAAGGCCCAACAGCAACTCCCAGACTCCAGATCTGCAAGCCTCTGCAGGAGATCAGACTTGCTTCTCTGAGACTGGGGTTGGCAAACATGTTCTGGAAAGGGCTAGATAATGAATATTCTGGCTTTGCAGGCCATATGGTATCTCTCACAACTACTCAACTCCACAAACTCAGACACAGACAACTTGTAAATGAACGCACATGGCCGTGTTTCAATAAAGCTTTATTGGTACAAACAGGCAATGGGCCCGATTGCCAACCCGTTTTCAGGACTGTTTGGCATAAAGCCTTAGCATAGGCCAAAGCAGTTCATCAAGAAAGCCAAAGGGGGAGTTACCAGACCCTACTGTTCTCTTGGTGTAATGGTCTCAATGGTGCAAATGTTTAATGAGAACCTACTGTGTGCTAGGCCCTGCTCTAGCCTCTGGGGATTATTACTGAACTAGCCAACTCAAAATCCCTATTCTTGTGGGAAGACAGACATTAAGTAAACAGGTAAAATACATAATGTCTTAGAAGATGGTACAACTTATGGAGAAAAGGATGGCTTAGTGGAACACCTGCTTAAACACTAGACCAAGGAAGTTGGTCACCAGAGACTCTCCTTTGTCCACAAAGCTCTGAGGAATCATTAGGAAAGTCTCTTTGAGTCTATCTGAAAAAGGAAATTAATTCCCAAAAGCTTCTGGAATCTGTATTATGTGAAAGGGAATAGGAAGAAAAGTCATATTAATTGGACACCTGCCATGTGGCAAGTATAAAGAGGCATGTGTCTGAATAATCATGTCATCACAATGGCCTTATGACCTTCAATTCATTAATCTTTATTTGCCACTGAGGAAAATGGGGCTCCAAGAGGTTAAAGCAGTTGCCTGGTATCACAGGAACCCAAGACTGTCTGATTCTAAAGCACACAGCTTTGCTCACTGGATATGCAGTACCTGGGAGTATGGGGTGTGGTCAGAGGTAATGAGAGTAACAGTTACAAACCTACCAAAGCAACATTCACCAAGTGATGCCCGCTCCTGAGTGGGCTCTCTGGGAGGAGGTGGCACTGATCGTTATCATCGTTGACAACACATATTGAACACATAGAGTCATAAAGAACAAAGGTAAAAATAGCCCTTGGAGCATAGCACTGGACCATAATACATTCATTTCTCATGATAATGCTACACTCAAGAAGATGTAAGCCTTGTACAGTGATATTTGAAGACAGCAATGATGACATGATAAAAAGATGAGATAAAGGGCAATATAGAATAACTAACAGTCTGTGCTTATGGCATTAAATGCTACACAAAGCTCTGGGGAAGGGATGGGAGGATATGGATCATGGAGGGCTAGATAAGTGCCGGAAGGCTTTCCAAAGGCATTGGACAAAGTTTGGATTTAAACAAGGAGGGTCAGGAAAGGGCATTCCATGTGAAAAAAGATAGGGAGGTAGAATGTAGAGGGCCTGCTGAGGGAAGTTCGTGGGGGCCTTGAAAGAACACAAGCTTGTAGAAGGAAACAGTACTTGACTGTGGAAGGTCTTGAACATCTGTCCTGGTTAGAAGTGGAGACCCTGTGCTGTGGCCATGTGGAAGCCATGCAAGGGTTTGAGCAGCAGTTGATATGCACAAAGCTAGATCTGAGACTTTGGTAATGGAACTCAGGGAGGTCTGAAAAGACAAGCCAGCATTTTCAGCAAAGGCTGTTCTCACGTATGCTGCCGGTGGCCATTCAATGTGTCACATCTTCCTTCCTACAGAACTCAGGGGCACACGAGGGCCATCCTCCAAGCTTCTCTCCCCAGCCTTCCAGCCTCCACCCACCTTTCTCTGGAGCCCAGGCAGACAGCAGTCATGGTGCTGGGGGCAACCCTTGCCCCAAAAGCCCAGGTGTGCAGCAAAAGGTAGGCGCCTGGGAAAAGGTTTAAACTTGGGTTGACTTTGCCTCTTCTTTCATCTGTGGCCCATGTCCTCCAAATGGTGAGCTTAGAAGGCAGAAATAAATGGTATTTTAGAAAGAAACAAGTCCACTCAAAAAGGACTGAAATAGATGTACAGAAACAATTAGGGCATTCCAAGGAGTCATCTCCTGGGATCATGCCAGATATCATCATGACCAAAACAACAGGCAAACAAATCAGTTTCAGTGGAGTTGAATATTGGAATAGGCGCATGTGGAAAAATAATGCTGGAGAAAGAGGGAAGTACATGGATCGGTGGAAAGGTCCGGAGAGGTGCAGAGAGCTGGGGTCCCAGGGCAAGATCTCTGGATAAAGGAAGAGCTGATACACTGCCACAGGTGGAAGAGCAGAGGATATGAACAAGCCAGGATATAGGAGTCCCTGGGACTAATGACACGTGATGAAAAGGAGACAACCATAAGATGGCTGGGATACAAAAGTGCCACCTGGTGCCAGCCAGGGCAGGGTGTCCTTTGGGGACAGAGACCCTGACATGGCCCAGGTGCTGCGCAGAAGACACTCACAGTGCGCAGGAATGAATCACATGAGCGCCTCCAGTTCCGCAAGCACACCACTCAGGAATGAAGTGGCCTGAGGTGTGTGTCACTCTGAAAAGTCCTGGCTTGATGGGCTTCTTTGGATTCTTTGACTTTATTTCCTTCTCTCATCTTGCTTTCTCCTCACAGAGGGGTGCACCTAGGTGGGGGAAATGAATCTGGGAGCTTCTCATCCTAAGCTGCCTCCAGCAATAAGTACATCGTGCTATGCACTATTGTTAATACATAGCTTAGCTCTCGTAGGTTTTTTCCCCTTACACCGATTTTTCCAAAATTTAGCCTGTCATCTCTAAAACAGAAGTAGGACTATTTCTGCCCCCTGAATTGATTGTCTTTCTCTGCACTTTACTCACACAGATGGCTGGTCTACATGCTTCTGAAAAGGCAGGGCCCAAGTTTTCAATGCCATCCCCCACGTTTTCTAAGTCAACGTCGGCAGTTTCAGAGATAACACAGCCTCCATCCTACGAGGATGCAGTAAAGCAGGTACCCGCATGATTTGTTCTTTGTAGAATAGACTGATTAAGTGCACAGCGGTTTACATTATTCGGCTTCAGGCAGTTTGTAGGATCTGATATTGAGTGCATCTGGTGTCCCCCCCCCACCCAACCCGAATGGGCAAAGCGTCTAGATGCTAATTGTAGAAAGGTGTTGCATGTGTAAAGAAGCTGTGCGAGGCAGGGAGAGAAGAGACTGGGCTGCACACCCAGATGCCTGCATTAAGTTCCGGCTCTGCCACCAGCCAGGTACTACTGCCACAAAGACTGGGCGAGTGCTCGACTTCTCTTACATGAAATAGGGCCAATAACTGCTTTGTAATGATTCTAGATAATGTAGCACTTCCCTCATTGTCCGAGCATAGGATCAGGACTCAAATATATGAGAGCAGTTGTCAGGGTAATGCTTTCTAAAGTTCTTCCTAGCTTCGAAATCAATGATCCTGGCAAAATATTGATGGTTGTTGAAGCTGGGTACTAATGGAGACTCCCTGTGTACTCTCATTTATGTTTGGAAATGTTCCAAGTAAGAAGTAAAAAAAAAAAGAAAAGCAATCAAAGAGCTTATGTCTCATATGGTCTGGACTTGGATAAAGTATCAGATGGTCCTTCCTATGTGCTCAACCCAAAAGGAATCTACCTAGTTGCTGCACACTGGTATCCCACAGAGCAAAGTCAGCCTGCACTTAGGTTTTATTGGCTTAAAGAGTATTTTAAAGATGAGATTGAATGTGAAAAGTGAGCTTTCTTATTTCTGAAAAATCAGAAGGTCTGGTCACCGTAGAGCCACATTTCTGCCAGACAACAATTGCCTAAAACAAAGTACCCACTGTGTGCTTAAGCCACAGCATATGCTATACACTCCAGCCCTTTCTTTTGCTCTGTCTTTGGCTCATTTGCATTACCTGCCAGATCCTCTAGGCATTTAATGCCTTCTAGACAGGCAAAATGAGCAGTGCTCCCATCCCTACTGGTTACTGATGCCTGGGTTTACTGGAATTGGGCTCTCAGAGGAGTGAGGTGGATGCCACTATTCTCCCCATGTCCTTCCCATGGTATCTGTAAAACATCAACTGATCCTTCACGGTTTCAAAAGGAAGGAAAAAAGCTAAGTAAAGTGGACTCCTATAAACAAGAGCCTACTGGGCAACTCAGATGAGCTCCGTGGAGGGGTGTGTACCCTCCAAGGAGCAACGTATTCCACAGGCTATTGCAGTGAGGAACCCGAGAAGGATGAGTGTGTTCTTGGTCACATGCACAGCTCCCAGGCAGGAGGCAGGTCCAAGGCAGGCCGCACTATCCATGCATTAAGGTGAACTGCTCCTGGGAGGGAACCCTGTCAAATGACTCAGCTGTGTCTGAAGGACTCTGTGCAGAGGAACAGTCTGCCTTCTTCCCTTCTCTTGTCACAGTACATTGTTTCAGTCAGTAGTTTTCCAGTCTAAAATTAATACTGAGCTTTAATCATAGATTAACCTCTAGCCAGTTACACCCATGTTCATAGCAGCATTATTAACAAAAGCCAAAAGATGGAAGCAACCCAAGTGTCTATTGATAGATGATACACAAAACATGGTATATACATGCAATGAATATTATTCAGCCTTAAAAAAGAAGTAAGTTCTGACATGTTACAACATGCATGAACCTTGAACACTTTAAGCCAGTCACAAATAAGCTGGTCATGAAAGGATATTGTGTGATTCTACTTATATGAGGTACCAAGAGTGATCCAATTCAAAGAGACAGAGCACAGAATGGTAGTTGTCAGGGCCTGGAGGGAGGAAAATGTGCAATTAGAGTGTAATGGGCATGGAGTTTCAGTTTTGTGAGATGAAAATGTTCTCGAGATGGATGGTGGTGATGTTTGCACAACAATGTGAATGTACTTAATGCCAATGAACCAAACACTTAAAATGGTTAAGATGGTAACTTTGATGTTGAGTGTATTTTGCTACAATTAAAAACAAAAACAAACCCTAATCAAACCTCATACAGAAACTTGTGGTGCTGCTTCTAATGATCTCCAACAGGAGAGGCCGCCACCTTGTAATGTCTCTGTTCTTCTTTGGTTAATTTGCACTAGCAAATGACCCGGAGTCAGCAGATGGATGAACTTCTGGATGTCCTCATTGAAAGCGGAGGTAAGACGGCCTTTGCTTTGCCCACCCTTGGCTCCGGCACGGACTCTGGGGGTGAACTCTTAGTACCAATGTCAGATGCTCACTGTAACTTAGATCAAAATGCTGTCTAAGGTAGAGTCTCACTTTGTCTGAGCTTCCTGTCTTCTGGTGTTTGGAGCAGGCACAAGAAGGCATAGTGGATGACTCCTCCCTGCCTGAGTTCCCTTGTCCTAGGAACATTTTCTACCACTCATTTCAACAGTTTTCATCTTTTGATTCAGTTCCTGATTTCCGTAAAATGTTTTTCCTTGCTACACCACGTTTCTCTATGGTTCTAACCCCAATGTCCCTATCTTCTTAATTGTAAGAACGATAAAGAATATAAGGAAATTTTGCACTACTTACTCAAAATGAAACTCAGTAATCTCCCCCGGATGGTCCATTCATGTTGAATGTCATTCAAGCTAGCAATAAAAATTGATCAACATATTCTTTTTGCCTCCTTTTAAGTCATTCATTAATTTTTTAAAAATCACATAATCCACACCTAGCATTTGAAACCACACAAACAAATAAGATCATGTAGGGAGAACATGTAGATAGAAAGAAAAGACTCAGGTCTGAGCCCTTAAGTAACATTTAACATTTCAGAGAAGTGGCCAGGAATCCTACTCAGCTCAGTGCTGCACCAAAGTGGCCACCTTTATGGAGTTAGGCATGTGGTAAGGGAGATGGGTACCAAGCAAGTGGATAGGGCAGAAGGAAAACATGGGCACTGGTGTATGTACCTTTGTAAGTCTTGTAATGGGAAGATGAGAGGGTTAATATTTGACACCCTTGTGTTTGTAATGAAGTATATGAAAAGGTCAGCAGAGACTGAAGGCACAGGAAGGGATCCCGGAGATTCGAGGAAAGAGCAGTAATGAATCAGTCATGAGTGAATGTAGTTTTCTGGAGGAATAGTAGGATTGTTAGGTGTACTAAGTGCCAATTACAGGCTTGACATCATGAATTTAAAGTGAAACAGCTGCATTGTGTAATTTTTCTGTCAGTCCAGAGCAGGCTCAGAGAAAACAGGTGAGAGGATTCATCCAGGGGTAGGGTTTTGCCAAGTGCATCTGGTGTAAATAGAAAATAGCAAAGGGATTGAGAATGTTTATAAAAGTAATTATAATGGTGGATCAGCGAATATAGATTGGACAAGAAGAGATGTGCAAACTGGAAGGGGCTGAAGGAGGGCGATAAAATGTTTGGGTCAACAGATTGAGTGACTCCAAGAGACTGAGAAATTGTGGGGTGCTTAGTAAATGAGCTAGAGGAATGGGACAGGATGGACGAAGAGTGGGAAATTTTTCTTGCATTGAGCTTTCAGAGGGATGTGGTGATGGGGGATGACAAGTCCAGGGTGTGTCTGACAGCGTGGTGATGGAGCAGCCACTGGGAGGGGTGGGGTGTCAAGGGACCGAGAGGCCAGTGGGGCAATGGGTCTCTTCTCAGGATGCTGAAATCACAGAGATGACAAGAGTTGAAGTGGGAAAAAGCCGTGGACTGGGGAATACTTCCCACTGATGGGGCCAGCACAACAGCCCAAATCACTAAGCAGTTCAAGGAGCAGAAATGGCAGTTGGAAAGTGCCACAGGGTGGCACCTGGTGACTTACTTCTGGCTCTGAAGTAAATGGACTCCTGCTGAGTGTGTAAGGGAGGGTTCAGTGTCCCAGGGGGACAGCCATGTGTCACTAAAAGAGCAAGTAGGAATCTGCTGTGAGACAGATCATCAGAGTGGAATTTCCAGAAAGGGTTTGGTGGGCAGGGAAAACTGAGGACAGATGGAGAGGGGGATGAGCAGTGATCAGAGAAGCCTAGTGGCTCCCTGGTCTGTGCTCGCGTCCTGAAGCGATCAACAATCCCTGTTGTGTCTTACCAACAGAAATGCCGGCTGATGCCAAAGACGGTCATTCATGCCTTCAGAAAGTCCCGAAGATGCCCGGGTCTTCCGGAAGCCCTACGGCCGCCCTCACCCCGCCCTCGGCTGCTTTCGAACAAGCCTCTCCGGGAGGCCAGCTGCCCTTCCATCACTACAACCCCGACGGCGACGAGCACCTGGAGGTCTTACTGAATTCCCAGAGCCCCCTAGGAAAGGTGAGCGATGCTGCCCTCCTAAAAATCGGGAGTGAGGAACCTGCTTTCGAGGGGATGATGGATGGATTTTCTGGGAAGGCCGCCGAAGACCTCTTCACCGCGCATGAGATCCTGCCGGGCCCACTGTCCCCGATGCAGACGCACTTTCCACCCTCCTCTGTGGACAGCAGTGGGCTGCAGTTAAGCTTCACAGAATCCCCCTGGGAAACCATGGAGTGGCTGGACCTCACTCCACCGAGCTCCACACCAAGCTTCGGCTCCCTCGCCGCCAGCAGCAACAGCATTTTTAACATCGACTTCCTGGACGTCACGGATCTCAATTTGAATTCCCCCATGGACCTTCACCTACAGCAGTGGTAGAGGTAGTCGCCCTGATGCAAGGACCTCCATGGGGGAAAGCACATGCCCCAAACACTTCCATTCGAAAAAAGGAAAAGGAGGAGAGAATTCAAAAGCGATGGAGAGTTCTAGACCATCAAGAACAAATAGGTGTCTTTGTATATATAAAATGTAATATTTACCAACATTCAGTGACTGTTAATGATTTCAGCAGTGCACTCAAAAATGTGCTTTCTCAGATCAAGAATGCCAAAAAATAGTCATAATTCTTTCACTGCCTTTTCAAACACTGGTATTTTTCCTAGCCCATAATTTTTTTCAGGCACTGTTGAGGCATAATCTCACAGTGTAACCTTTTCTTGTGAATTTATTGGACATACTGTGGAAAGAAAATGCAGGCTCTTTTGGGAGTCCAGGGAAGTCAGTCCATCAGAGGTATGGGAAGGCACACTCCTCGTCGAGGCTGCTCCGTAGCTCTCTGTTCGTGCTATTTGGAAAGCAAAATCCATTCCCAGGGAAGTGAAACCAGCTCAGTGTCACTTGGCCTCCAAGGTCCCCCCCCCCCCCCCCCCCAGTGGTTCCCAGGACTCTGCCGTGGTCACTGAGAACAATTGACCTACATTTGGTCCAAAGAACCCCACCCACAATTTCCCTCCTTCTCCATCAGTAGTTGAATCACTCCTGCTGTCTCTCTGGTGATAAGCATTGTGAAACAGGAGAGAACCTTAAAGCAAACAAAAACAAACACCCCTCCTGCCATTGTTCTCTAATACAACCCTTTAGTTTCAAAGAGTAGAGATGATCAGGTAAGCAGATCAGAAGGCTCTCTCTACCCTCAGGAAGCCATGCCAGGGAGAATCAGAACCAGAGAACATCTTTCACTTATCGTGGGAATAAATACCATGGGTTACTGTAACAGGATTTTTATTTATGGTGGTCCAACTTCTCTTTTTGTTATCTTATTTGGGTGGGGGTGGGAGGATCCTCCGGTTTATCTTTCCCCTACTCTACTTTTCTTTCAAGATACCAATCCTTTCTCCTCCTCTTTTTTTTCTTTTTCTCCTCCTCTTTTGAAGACCTTTCTTTTTCTGCCCCAACACTGGGAGAAGAGGACTTCTCAAATCTAACAAGCTGCCATACTCCTAATAAAGCCATACTTTAAAAAGCTAAAAATCCAGGTTCTCCTGGAGAACTCATTCTCCATATGTATAATTTGCTGCAAAAGGAAGTCTTAAGAATGTCTTTAGGAAAAAAATGGTGACTTGGCCATCAGACACAAAGCTCATTCCACCCCCATGTGATCCATGATAACCATGGCTTTGGGTTGTTCTGGAGAAATTGGAAATCATGCTATTGTAAAGGTAAACATGAATTATATTCACAAAGAGTATTTTAGGTCTGGGTTTCTGAAAGAAAATACAACCACCCATTGGAACGATGGAAGAAAAAGATGATGGGCTCATGTGCATTCCTCATTAGCTTTGTGCTTTTGCTGGGAGTTGAAAAACTAAAATGCAGGACAGTCTCTTGAAGCCTCTCATGGCTCCCATTTACTGTTTTATAGTGTTGCATGCTGTGGAAAGTAGCTACTGCTATTTGTTTTTTTTTTTTAATTTAAATCACTAAGGCACTGTTTTCTTTGTTTGTAAAAAATGTTCACTGTGCACTTATGGAGAAGATAACCAAAAATATTGTGATTTTAGAAGTTCTCTTTTGGATAAACCAGAGATTTAGAAGTCATTCCATTGTTAACTTGTAAACATGTGTGAACACAGAGTGTTTTGGGTGACTGCTACTCTGAAAGCTGTCAGATCTTACTGGGGAGGTGGGAACAGAATACATACACACAGAATACACGCACACACACATACATGCATATGTGTACAGATATATACACATGTATGTGTGTATGCAGATATGTGTGTATATACATGCTTATGTATATATACATACACATATGTGTATGTGTGTGTATCTTGAAAAGCAGTGTTCAGAGTTCTATACCAAAAGCCTTTCAATTTGCTGTGAAATGATACTTGGCCTTTCTCACTACAAGTTCCTGATTAATCAACCAGACTACACATTGCCTCTCTGTGTGTGACTAATGGCTCCAGCCCAATGACTCACAGACACTTGCTTACCGTGAAAAGCTCATCTTGACAATGAATGTGGATGGGAGAAGACGGAACAGCTACAGCATCAATAGCTGGAAAAGGAAATAGAGTCTCCCGTAGAAGAGTGTAAAAAGAACATGAAAATCGCTTTACATTCCTCAATCAGCATTGTGTTTTAAAAGAGCCACGTGGTAAATTTTTCATTTTCCTTTCATGTCAGTCATCAGAACCAAAAACCTAGAGGGGAAAATCACCAATCTTTTCTTTGAAGGTGAAGCTATGGGGGAGAAAACCTTAGTAACACATTCCTCACATTTGCTGTTCCTCAGCTGTGGAAGTTTAATTTGGATCTCGACAAAGCTGGCTGGTCAGTGCATTTTTTATGTGCCACGTTGTACAATTTGTATGTCATTTTTCCCCTCCTTAACTTCCTTTGGAAAACAAACTCACAGTGTTCCTACTCTGAGCCTCTGGTCTGAATGTTAATTATTGTTCCCTTTGGGTAGACTTGGTTAGGAGGCCTCTGTACATTGTAAGGCTGTGTATTTTCACTGGGATATTTTTAGGCTATTACCAGGCACTGGTATACATGCCTCATAGCTGACAAGGTGTATTTGCTATTGCAAACCAACACACCACAGAGCAGACTCCCAGATTATTGGTCTTGACCTCCCCTCACAGTTTCCATTCTATTCACTCTGTCTCTTCATAGGTCCGATATGGGATTTGCAGGATAAAATGGGATAATTGATGAAGTTGGCTACTCCTGGTGGGTCAAATAATCCATGTCAACTCATCTGTCTCCTACTAGGTACTTTTATTTTAAGTTCTTTTAGTTGTATCCTCTTTTCCAGGGATAAATTGGGCATGACTAAGAGGTGTACAGAGGCTTATGAACATGTCCACATTTGAGTTCCTTAATGCTCTTAGAGCTGAAAATAACCACGTGGAGTTTTCTGAAGGCTCCTGGAACCCCCGTGGTGCAGCAGACTTGCAGATGTTTGCAGCCATCCCCAGTGCTGCTGCAGTTTCATGGGGTCAGACTTACCCAACAGGGTCAGAAAATCCATGTGTGCAAAGGCTTCCGTTAATCCAGGGCTCACTGTGCGCCCTGCTTCTAGCAATGTTAATGCGATGACACACATTCTATTATAAAGGGAAGAGAAGGAGGACTGAAAGAAAGAGAGAAAGAGAAAGAGAGAAAGGAAGAAAAGAAAAGAAAGGAAAGAAGGAAAGAGGGAAAGAAAAAGGAAAGAAAGAAAAGGAAGGAAGGAAGGGAGGGAGGGAGGGAGGGAGGGAGGGAGGAAGGAAGGGAAAGGAAAAGAGAAAAAGAAGAGACAGAAAAGAGAAAGAAAGGAGAAAGGAAGGAAGGAAGGGAAAGAAAGAGATGGAGGGAGGGAGGGAGGTACCAACTTCCAGATCTGTGAACCTTTCAGTTACAGCTAAGACACTGCATTATGGAAAGGGAGTCACTAAAGTTCATGAGAACCCAGTCTTTACAATGCAATGATTACGCCAGTAAATGAGGAAATGAAGTCTCCACCTGAATAGTTACTGTCAACTGGCAGCTTTTGCCATTTGGAAACATTTCTATACAATCTGGAAAGAAAAAAAAAAGAGTCAAAAACCTATCCCAAGCATTCAAGAAAGTCCTTTCAAAAGAACATTTAAACTCCCTCAGCTCTTCTAGAAACAAATGCTGACCTGGCTGAAAACTGCCACACGAAATGTATCATCCAGTGGATAATTACATGATGTCTACCCTGTACATGTACAGTATGCGAGTCCCCAGGTAACCAATACCCAATTGACTCAGGACAGGCAGTTCAGATTTTGAGTGACCAGGAAGTTGCAAGTCCTATAAGCAAGAGCACTGGGGATCTTCCAGTCCTCAAGCCAGAAACCCTTTAACTGTGATTTTTTAAAGTGTCTTTGTTTTTTCTGGCAGGGAGAGTGGAGGGCTCCTTTTTAACTAAAAGCTGTCACCCACGCTTACATTTTTCTTTGTCTCTGTGATCAAACAGTAGCAGTATATCCCTTGGAGATCTGTCAATATCTCCCATCACTTAGAACATCTGGGAGAGCCATAGGGTTTGTTTTCATGGCCAGATGCAGAAGCCCTATGAAAATCAGGGAAGGGTGAAGGAAACATTTTCTTTGTCCCACTGCCCCATCTTTGATCTTCATAACAAGTTCTCTTGACAAAAAGGACACTTGCTGGGGAGGAGGTGTCTGTGGTGAGCCCCGTCCCTTAGGAGGAAAGCTGCAGAGTTGGGAAGACACTGGCTTTCTGGCCTTGGCTACATTCCTCACAGTGCTAAGGCCACAAATGCTGGCACAAAGCTGCTATCAGATGTGAGAGAACATGGAATGAAAAGAGCCTGGGGTCTTCATTTTCCTATAAAAAAGCAGGGTGGTTCAGATGCTGAAATTGCTAATGTTTTATTACACAGATGATATTTCCAGGCACACAGAGTCTGGGTCCTGGAGCAAGAAGGTCCTACAGTTCTGATTGCTGCACAGATCGTGTTAAGGAGCTGGGTTTGACTCTAGAATCCATGGAAGCCCTTCCCTATCATCTGTCTGCCAGGGAAATTGTAATAGGACTCATTGGGTTCACGAACAGACGAGTAAGTTCCCTTCTGATTCTAGGATTTGGTGATTCCCCCTGTGGATTAAGTCAAACCAACTCCTGAATGTCTCTTGAGCTTATTTTAACCACCTGCTCCCATCGTGGACCCTGCTGACATGTGTGAGTTTCCTCTATAGATGGTTGAAAGCCTCGTCATTTTCAGGAAAACAGCAGAATAGTGACAGGGATCCAGGATGCTATTCTAGTGTTTTCCAAAGGAAGGGAAGCCACACTGCTCCCCAGAATTCCTCTCCAGTGGGCAGTCCGTGAGGAAAGGGGGCAGTACTTTGTTGGGGGCTTGAAATCCTCCCTGGTGAAACACACAGAGACACTTTGTAAAGAAATCAGAGAAGCCAGCCTATCTCTGGGGGGAACCCTGTGTGTGGGGGTTTTCACGTTGGTCTCCTTTGCTCAACTGTACATAACCAGAAAGAAATGTCGGCTACCAGGAACAGAAAAGAAGCAATGGCTAAAATACCAAAGTGGGCATGTGTTCTTTTTTTAAAAAAAGAAATATATATAGATATATTTTTAAATAAAATGTTTATTTTAAAAAGATATGTAAGCTTTTTTTCTTGACTATATAATGTACCAGGCACTGTCCTATGCCCTTTTCATGTGTTATTTCATTGTATCCCCACAGGGACCCCTTGAAGCAATACTATGATTATCCCCATTTTACATATGAGGAAACTCAGGTTCAAGAGGCTAAGTAAATTGCTTAAAGTTACACATCAAATAAATGTTAGAGCCAGTGGTCAGACGTTACTTATTTCCAAAGTCCCTGACTCAAACCAACACATATTACCCACACTTACCACTGGTGATACTAATACAATTCAGACTTTGGTGATAAAGAAACAGACTTTCAAGTTACAGATAAGCTACTAAAATACACATGCATACACATGACTCAGCCAACCCAATGTTTTTGTTAGCTTAGCACCTGAGCAAACTGAACAGTAATAGAGAATGAACTGAGCATTAAGATGACTCACACGATATGCAGAAACTCCCCAGGTAAGACCCTGTTTTTATCTGCTTTTCTCTCCTAAATTTATTCCTGACTGCCATTTTCTCATCAATGAATATATAAACCACATACAGGAGCTGAGATTTTGTGAAAAGAGCGCAGGAGTGTAGTTCTAAGCCCTCGTTTAGAGTAGAACTGACCTTGCTTGCTCTGTGCTGTGGTTCTGCCTTCCCTGCTCTGGCCTTACTTTCTGGTGGGCTCTCCCGATGTAGAAGCAAGAAGCTCGTGGGTGTCCCTCCTGCCAGACTAGCAATTGCAGCAAAAAGAGGGATTCTTATTGCTAAGAGTCTTAGCAGAGGTTTCCCGGCTATCTCTCAGAGGTCCTGTCCTCTGTGGCCACAAGAAGGAGGTACAGATTCATTCAGAGGGCCTGGTTCCCCTCTTCATTTGAATCACATGGACTGACAACAGAGAAGGTGAGATTTTCTGCAGGAGTATTGGTGTGCTCTTACCAAAGGGACAAAGGTGAAAAGGCACAAACTGGAGATTTCTAGGACACAGCACCTGTTTCCAAGAAGTTTGTCATCTAGTGAAGGGCACAAACAAGTGAATAAGGAATGGACAACATAGTTTGGTAAGTGCCTAGAGGGGGTAAGTGAATATTGCTCCCATGTGTTATGTGCTACAGGAAGATCATTTAATAAAAGCTTGGGTAAGGAGGATGGTCAACTCTCCAGAGCTCACTAAGCCAAGATATTAGTGACATAGGAGGTAGCCAGGCAAATGCTGAGGAAAAGAGCCTTCCAGAGGGAGCGGCCCATGCCAAGGGCTGGAGATAAAGGGGAATTTTCCATGTTCTGGGGGATGCAAGAAGTTCAGGATGGCTAGAAATGAGAGCGAGGAGACAGGAAAGTTGGGGATGAATGTGTGGGCAGGGTTGGAGAGGAAGCTGGGAGCTGTTTTAGTTTGCTGGGGCTGCTGAAACAAAGCAGCACAAACTGGGGGGGTTAAAGGTTATTGCCTGAGGCTGTAAGTCCAAAATCAAGGGGTTGGTGGGGGAGGTTCCTTGTGAAGGTCATGAGGGACAGATAAGCTCCAAGCCTCTCTCCTTGGCATGCAGCCACCTTCATGCTCACGAGGCATTCTCCCTGTGTCTTTACATTATCTTCCCTCTGTGCATGTCTGTCTCCATACCCAAATTTTCTTTTTTTTTTATAAGGACATTGGTCATATTGGATTAGTACACACCCAAAGGACCTCATTTTTAACTTGATCACCTCTGAAAAGACCCCATATTCTGAGGTACTGGGGGTTAGGACTTCAAGGTATGAATCTAGGGGAGAGGAAACAATTCAGTTCATAATAGGAAGCAATCAGGTGCCAGATCATAAAGGGCCTCAGAAGATACTGAGGAGGATGAACTTGTCTTTAAAACAAGAGGGCATCAGTGAAGAGTTTTAAGCAAGAACATGCTGTACCTTTACACTTTAGAAAGAGCTCTGGCTATAGTGTGGAAATGCAATGGAGTCATGGGATAAAAGAAGGGGAGCCCAGTGAATTTTTGTGCATTAGTTTGATTAATCATTGGTATCCTCCATATTCTACCGATATGAGAACTTAAAGAGAAATGATGGTAACCCAGCATATTGGATTTAATACATGAAGAATGATGGGGTGGGGATGGGGTAAGAGTGACGATAGTGGTTTAAGAACTTGTTGCAATAAACCATCCAACAGGCAGATGATAACTACTAAGAAAGTCGTGGTGGAAATGGAGAGATGCAGGATGATATGAAACATTAATAGAATGAAGAGTCTGGGATGTGGTGAATAGATGTGGATGGTGAAGGAGAGAGAAGATTTGTATCTAGGAGGTAAAGCTGGATGCTGAGTGTACATTAATTCCATTCACAGAGTCAAAAGACCAGAATGAGGAATAGCTACTCAATACATACAATTTTGAACTTGATTTTTGAGTGTTGAGTGTCTGTGGGATGCTCGCGTCAAAAGTGTTCACTAGAGAGGTCTAGAATTCAGAGTGGCTTTGCATAGAGATTTGGATGTGGGAGTAGTCAGCCTACAGAAGATAATTGAGACCATGGGAAGGTGTGGAGTGAGAAGAGAAGGGGACGGTGAGGAACCCGGGCATGCCTCTCATGAAGTGCAGCAGTGTGGGGAAGAAAACACACAAGGCCACTGCAGAATCTAAAATTTAAAGGACTGACTTTCAAGAGGAGAGACACTTGTGCTAATTTAACAGCTAATGAGAATTAGATGGTATACACACCCAAGAAGGTGGGAGACAATGGTATTGAGTTGATTTGCCTTTGGGAAATGGAGAGAATTGTCTGTTGTAAAAAATGTACATTGTTTGAGATGAGAGAATCCTATGCCAATAAGAAAGGGTTGTTTTGAGATGGGCTTCAGTGCCTCCTGGCCTCCAGACTAGGCAACTGGTGCCACATTTGCTGGGAGGGAAGTCCAGGGACTTTCCACTTATTACTGCTAGCAGCATAAGGGCTTCCTCAGAAGGTGTAGTCTTGCTCCCTTGATTTCATGCTAAGACAAGAGTTCTCTAGGCCAAAGTCAACTTGGATTCCTCTGAGGTGAGGAACTATTGATCTTTGAGTAATGTGACTGTGGATAAAATAGGAGCTCCTGTGGCCAGGATTCTCACCTGCCCCTGGTTGACTAGCTCACTGCACACCTGTAGGCAATACATGGCTGTTGACTCTTTATTATATAAAGAGCTCCGCCCAGTGATCTGGGCACGACATGGTGGCAGGGCTGCAAGGCTGCATGAGATCAGAGCAGAGGCTGGAGTGGTAGCAGTGCCAAGGACAGAGGCCCAGAGGACGGCTGTGTGGGACGACTGTGCAGAGGGGCCCAGACGATGGCTGTGTGGGCTGAGAGGCTCAGAGGCAGAGACTGGCTAGCTGCATGCAGACTCGCTCTGAGTGAATTGGATTTTAGTGATTGACCTGCCACCTGTGAGAATGAAGTTGGGTGTAACCCTTTCACCCTGAGAACATTTTGCTGTCATTTTCTTTGGTCACACTAAATCCATAGCAAACTTGCCCAGGGCTGAAACCCATTGGCAAGACAGTGGCCCTCTAGAATGTCGTACTGAATCCTGTGTTCTTGCTACTCTCCAAAGCCCAGGGCAGGGACTTAAGTCCTCTGTTTCTGTTACACACCAAAATGGCAAGGGTTTACACAGCCGCTTGCTGTCTTTTCCTAGCATCCCTCCCTCCCCTACATGGGTACCCACAATCCTGACTTCTATTACTATTGATTTGTTTTTGCCTGTTTTTGAATTTTATGTAAAGTAAATCACATAGTATTCATTCTTCTGAATCTGGTTTTCTTCTACTCAGCCTTGTTTCTGAGATTCATCCATGTTTTCACCCATTGTTGGACACAGTAGCTATCCATTTTCCTTGCATAATAGTATTTCATTATATGAACATATCACCTTTTGTTTATCATCTCTCCTGCTGATGGATATGTCAATTTTTTTCAATTTTTGACTATTAAAAATGTTGCTGATACAAACATTCTAGCACATGCCTTTTTTTGCAAATATGTACACATTTCTGTGGAACATGTGAAATTGCTGAGTCTTGGGGTATGCATAGTGTTAAGCCTTAACTGATAAACAAAATGTTTTCTGAAGCACTGATACTGATTTCCCTCCCACCAAAATATATGAGTTCCATTTGCTCTAAATCCTCAATAACACTTGATTTTGCCAGTCATTTTCAGTTTCAGCCATACTGTGGGTGTGTGGTGGTATTTCATTATAATATCAATTGGCATATATTGGATGAGTGAGACTGAACTCTTTTTCAGGTCTTCTTTGGCCATTAGGATTCATCTCTATGGGACAGTGCCTGTTCCAGTCTCTCACACATTTTCTTTTAGGTTTTCTGCCTTTGTTCTATTGAATTATTGAATTCTTTATCTATTTTAGGAGTCAAATCCTTTAACTGTTACATGTATTGCAAATAACATCTCTCATTCTGAGGATTTTTCATTGTCTTAATGGTGTCATCTGATAAATCAAAGTCCTTAATGGTTAAGAGGTCCAACTTATCAATATTTCTTTTAAGGTGAAAGTTTTTGGTGTCATGTTTTGAAAATTCATTGTTTATCCCAAAGTCATCTAGAAATATTTCTCTCTTGTTCTTTATTTTGCTTTTTTATTTCTTTTGGGAAGCATTCTTTTTTTTTTAGAGAATGGGTGGTTGATAAACCTTTCCAGTTATTACATGTTTAAAAATTACTTTCTTTTACCCTTGTCTGTGAACGGTAGAACAGGGGTAGACTTGAGCTGCACTTGAATTACAACCTATTTCCATTGCAGCTTGCAAATGTGGCTTCAAATTTTATAGGCATTAAGTATTACAGGTACAAAGCAGGAGACATATCAGCTTCTCTTCTCTTCAAAGACAAACTTCTTTTCTCTGAATAGTACTTATATTCATTTGTAACTCGTTTTATTGTTGTTATTGTTTTTTAAAATTGAGATATGATTGGTATAAACATTATATTAGTTTTGGGTACAACATAATTATTTGATATACATACATATTACAAAATATTCACCACAGTAAGTCTAGTTAACATCCACCCCATACATAATTACAATTTGTTTCCCAGTGACGAGAACTTTTAAGATCTACTCCTTTCACAACTTTCAAATATACAATACTGGATTTATCTTTGAAATTCATAAGTTTTACCAAGGTAAAGTCTATGGGCCACCTACCCCTCTACCCCTGACCAGAATATTTTACGGCACATGGTGAATTATTTTAATTTTGACATGGGCTTTTCTTAAGTTCTGAAAATGTTTTTCTGGAATTTTTATGCTGATTTCTGCTTCATCACCTGCTCTGAAAATTGTATTGCATATTTTTTGAATGCTCCAAAAAAAAAAATCCATGTCTTTTTACCTTTTCCTTTCATTTCTTTGAATTACCTACTTTTTTCTCTGAATTTTGAGAGCATTCTTCCAGCCCATCTTCTAAGGCTCCAATTCCATTTTGGGCAATGCCAAATCTGCTATTTCTTGCCTCTACTGAGCTTCATTAGTTTGGGAGTCATGTGTCTTTTATCCAAGAACTCTTTTTTGTTTAATATGGCTCTTTTTCATGGCAACTAGCTCCTGTCATATTAAAGCAATGTTCTCTCAGTTCTCACCAAGAATACAAATTAGACTTTAAAAATATATTTCCCTTACTTCCTGCTTAACTTTTTTTTTGCTGGAGGACATTTCCCTGAATTCTCAGATTAGCCTCCCTGTTTTATGTAGGTAATAACCTGTAATAAAAGCACAGATATTTGAACTAGAAAAACCTGGGTTTGAATCCCAGTTAGGACACTTCATGTCTATTCAGTCAAACCCTCTGAGCTTTGATTTATTTGATGGGTATAACAAACCCTCATCCCAGAGTTCTTTCAAGGATTAAATAAGGTAATGCCTGTTGAAATACTTACGATAGTACTTAGCCATATGGTTTATTATTATTATCTTCACCATCGTCACAGCCATCATCTTTAGTGTATTCAACAGCCGAGTCATTTTTCTGTTTGTTCATTCACACGTGGAGAGATCTGGTTAGTCCAGATTTGGTGGCTGAGATGATGGAGGAGGTGGTCTGTCAGAGGGTGTGTGTCTCCATTTAATTTCCCCACAGAGGTTACCACACATAGTAAATTCTGCCCCACTAGGGCTCCCCTCACTCAGAAATCACCTGTTCCATTTTCTGCCAAGATGGTGAGTGGCACCTTTCTCTTTTCCACGAGTGACATAGGATTTCCTTAGTACATTTGATGAGTTATTTCAAAATGATATTGGAGGAAGAAATGAGTCAAAACTATTGGCTTTCATTAACATTTTGAATGTTGAATTTAAATTTTACTATTAATAAAGAGAACTGACACCTACAAAGTTAAGATGAAAATACAGTTGAATATTTCTCTCATTTGAGGGCAGGGCTGATTTTCTAAGCATTAAACCAAAGGCATAAAACATAAAGGAAAATATCGATGGATGTGACACACATTAAAAATGTAAAATTCCTGGAAGACAAAAATCAACATTAGAGATTTTAAATGAGAAAGGCCAAACTAGAAGAAACATTTTCCAAAGGAGATAATAGCATTAATATAATTAATATAGCTAAAGAGCCTTTAAGAACCAATAAGAAAATGTAAGCCCTGTAAGAGAAGAATGGGCAGAGGACATGAGGAAACAAGTAATTAGCCAAAGAGGAAATACTAATAGCCATTAAACATATGGGCAAAATGTTAAATGTGATAAAAAAGAAAAATGCAAATTAAAACAGAAATAATGCTATTTTTCATCTATTCATTTGGTAAGATTATTAAAATATTCAGTGTAGGTCAGGGTGTGGGGAAGATGGAACATTTATGCATGGTGAGCAGGCCTGCAGAATGTTTCCATTTTTTATCTAGAGGATAATTTGGCAATACAATAAGCTTGAAAACATAGCACATATTGATGCAGAAATCCTAATTGTTTAATTTTGAAATAAGGAAATAAGTGTATGTGCAAAGTTTTAACCACCAACATGTTAATTATAGATATTTTTAGATAACAGAAGATAGGAAAGAACATGTTGGCCTAACAATGTGATCCCACCTTTGAAATATATTTATAAATTCATAACTTTATCTTAGTAAGAACATGGATGGTTTTTGTTTCTTAACTTAATCTGAATTATTTATTCTTCAATAGATAGTATTAAAGTGTATATGCATTTATAGATAAACACATATACTGCTAAATTTTATTCACTGACATTTTATTAGATAATTAATTTTATTGATAATTCTTACGTCTGTTCTTATAAGTGATACTGATTTGCTGCTTTTGTGTTTGTACTATCTTCCTCAGGTTTCGTAATGGGGTTGGGCCATTTTCAGAAAATGAATTAGGTTGCCTTCATTTTATTTCTGCTCTCTGGGACACTTTAAATAGCGGAGGAATTACCCACTCCTGGAATCTTTGAAAGCGCTCTCCGTGAAACTCTCTGGGCCTGACTATTTTGGGGAGTGCTGTTCTGTGACAACCTTCCCAGTGTCTTCAGTGTTCTTGGTCTACTAATTTTTGCTACCTATTTTTGAAATATCTGTAGCAATTTATATTTTCCTAAGGAAAAAAGAGCTTATTTTAAAATAAGTAAACATAAAATTGCAAGAATATCCTCTTATAGGTTTTTTTTTCATTTGTGATTAAATCCTTTTTTCTCATTTCAAAAGTTGTGTGTTTCAGTTTTTCTTCTTTGTCCCTCTTCTTAGATCTATTCATTTTATGTATCTTTTAAAATAATCAGTCCAGAGGTGAATTTATCAATTACTCCTTTAATTTTAGCTGTGGTCTGTATCAGGCCTGCTCACCAGTGTAGGTTCTAGAGCTCAAAGTTAGAGATAACTAGCCACCTGGAGAAGGGGCTTCTTGCGGTGGCAGAGCAAAGAGGGCCGGAGGAAAGCACACAAAACCTCTTAATGCATAGGGTGGAGGTGACCTCCACCCATGTGCCATTGGTCAAAGCAGTCACACAGTCAAGTCCAAACCGCCTTCTCCAAGACACCCCCTGTAGTAGTCGGCTTAGACTCATTAGGCTGCAGTAACAAACAATCCCTTCAACTCTAACTTACAGCAACACAAGCTTCATTTGTCACTCCAGCTGGATGGCCACAACTCTGATCCACAGCAGCCCCCAAATAGCTCATTGCTGGTCTTATGGCAGACTGGTGTAGTTGAGCATTGAGAGTTGAAAATAGAAAGGGGCAGGATCACAAAATGCTTCTTAAAATGTCTGCCTGGAAATGGCATAAATCACTCTGTGCATATTATCTATGTCCAAAGAAAACCACACGTTCAATCTTGACCTCAGTGGGAAGGTAAAGTAGTACTCCCTCCCAGAGGTATAGGCAGGGATATTTTTGAACAGTTGTGAACTCTGCACATTCATCATCTATTTTTCCTCTCCCTCTTTCCCCCTATTGTCATCTTCAATACCCCACAGCCTGTTCTTTATATAGAATTCTACTAGTTATGTCCTAGACAAAGTTTCAAAGCCCATCTTGAAACTCAAAACCCTTTTCTTGAAAAATCTTTATTCTATCACACGTGTTTCTAAAGCCTGTTTTGAAAGATCAAAACAGTAGACTTGACAACCTGTTCTTGTTTTCTGCACTGTCATCCCTTCTCTGGGGTAAGGAGGCAGAAAAAGGAACAGCTGCCTCCTGAATGAAGGAAAAGCTCACAGGAAACCAGGAAGTCTTGAAGAAATCATCATTGGACCCCACTCTGGCAGGGTAAGCTGTCTTTTGTGGAAAAGCAGATATTTCCCTATTAGAACGAAAATATCCCAGGACTGAACCCGAGGCTGGCATGATATTGGGTGGGCTAGCAGGGTTCTCTAGAACTAGTGATGTCCGTAAGACTTCTGATATGACAGGAATGTTCTGTATCTGTGCTGGGCAGTACAGGAGCCCCTAGCCACATGTGGTTATAAAACACTTAAAATGTGGCTAGGGTGACTGAGGGACTGCATTGTAAATTTTATTTAACTTTCACTATTTTGAATTTCAATAGCCACATGTGGCTGGTGGCTACTATATCAGACAGGGCAGTTCTAGGCATTAGCAGAGATGGGGTTGCTAAAAGTCACACAGTGCCCTTAGTGCCTCACTATTATTTACATGTATAAAAACCGTGTTGTTGCTCGGTTTTAACAAGATCTCAAAATGGCAATAATTTCAGTCTTTATAAAAATTACATTGACATTTATAGGCATAGTGTAATTGGTTAGAGCAAATAATGCCTTCCCCTATTAATTGGCTAAAGCTGCCTGACCTAATAAGCAAAGGCTAAATTCACAATTAATTAAAGATTTCATGTTCATTCAGCCAAGACATGCCTCAAACCATCTTTTGTTCAGCTGGCCAGCAAGATACTTAGAACCATATTTAGGACATCTTGCAGCTCTAATCAACATATGCAAAATACGCCATTTCAAAAAAGTTCTTTCATTTATCAGATTAGTAATTCTACTGATAATTTAACAAATAGTTTTCCAGATTTCCTATCTATTGGGCAGTACTATTTCCCTATTAGAGATAAGGAAATTGAGGCTTAGAGAGGTTATGCTGTTTTCTCCTAAGGTTATGTAATTGGTATTTAAAATACTAACGTATAAGCTCATATCTATTTGATCCAAAGCCCCTACCACCCTGAAGTACTGGTCTGACTTGATAAAGATAAAAGAGCTAATTGCAATCATCCATCTCTTCCTCAGAATAGAGCATGCAGAAAGCGATAACCCCTTTTCAAGGAGCCAATTAACGCCAATGACACTCTGCTGTGTAGAATGCTCCAGGCTTGCTACAGCTGATGCCCCTTGGTGACCGGAGGAGGAAGGGAAATGGCAATAGGTATGAGCCTGGGGTCTATGCTATACAAGAAAGTTGTCCCAGTCAAATTGGGCCCTTAGACACCATGCCATGATTATTATATCCTATTTTGGCGTTTGGGTTTCGTCAAAGTTAAGGATTAGACTTCTGGGATGAATGCAATGCCTGGTTCAAAATCTCCCCCATCAAACCCTGTGCCTCAAAGTTAACTGTATACCTCGACAATAATCAGGTGGCCTTAGGCAGTTTTATGAACGACTGTAGCACCTGCCTCCGGTGAATTCAGAACAACTTCTTGCCTTCACTTAAAATACAATGAAAGACAGATGCTCACTTTTTATTTGAGGCTGTATGCCTTGGTTCCGCCTTGTTATTTTCAAAGCAGTAAAACCTTTCGCTTCCTGGATGCTAAAGTGCCCAGGCCCCCAACGACGCAGCCCTCCCCTGCGCTGCAAACTTTGGGTGGAGGAAGGTGGGAAGCGGGTGCGGAACTACAAGTCCCAGAATGCACAGCGCCGACCGCACAGGCGCAGCGGGGATCCCCGGCCCGCCGGCCCGCCCGCCTGCGGAGACTCCCGGGTCCCGCGCTGGGCTGGGCACGGGGCCGGCCGCCTGGGCGACCTGGCGGACCTGGCGGGCGCCGGGGGCGGCCCCGGGCGTTCCTAGGAAGGCGGCGCGGCGCGCGCGAGGAGGATGCGGCAGCAGGCGCGGCGGCGGGCGGGGGAGTAGGCGGCGGTGCCCTCAGGAGGCAGCCGCGCGCGGGCCAGACGGCTCCCGAGGCTCCGCAGTGCCGCCGCTGTCGCCCGGGAAGCTCCGCTCGGGGCCATGTAAGGCGGCGGCAGACTCTGGGCGGCTCCGTCCTTCTCCAGCTCCCGGCCAGCGCGGCAGCGGGGCCACGATGAAGAAGCAGTTCAATCGCATGCGCCAGCTGGCCAACCAGACTGTGGGCAGGTAGGTCACCCGTTGGCAGCCCGGTGCGCGCAGGTGATGGAGCCCGGCCGCCCCTTCCCCGGCTTCCCTCGGACGCCGCTCGCAGGCGCGACCCCTCCTCTCTGAACTTCTAGACCCCCGCGCCTCCTCGCGCGCTGCCCGCTACTCCCGGGCGCCGGTTGCCAAGCGCAAAGTGTGACGCATCCTTTACCTGCGTCCCCAGCTGCCCCTTCACCTCGTCCTCCCCGCCTTTCCCTGGGACTCCCTTCTCCCCTGGCCGCAGAGCATCCTGGAAACAGGTGTCTGCTCTGATTGTGCTGGAGCGGGGCAGCTGCACCGCAGTCGCTCTCCGAAGATTCCCTCCCCTGCGCCGAGTTCCGGGCTTCAGGGGGGGTCCCGGGGGGAGTGTCGGGCCTGGTCGGCTTGGCAGAACTGAGCCTGCCCCTCCTGCCGTGTTTGTTTTCTGGGACTATGACTGTACGAGATTGTGGATCTCTTTCCTGGCCGGGTTTCGTCAGGCGTTAGGTGGTGGAGAGAGGAGCTTAAGGGGTGGGGGCAGCGGGGGCCGGGAAGGTGCTGGTGGAATGGCGCTGCTGTGGGCTTGGTCCGAAGGATTTTAGTAGAGGGAGGGAGGCTGCAGAAAGGGAGGCCCAACTCCTCTGGAAGATGAGCTAAGCAGAGGATCACAGCCAGGTAGGGGAGGGGTACAGAGGCCCCGCAGCCAGGAAGAGCCAGGCCCTGGGAAGCTGCGGGACCTAGCCGGCTGTCATCACTGTGAAAATGGGCTACGTCTGGGCTAGTGTCTCCAGGAGCGGCTCTGCGGGGTGCCAACATTTAATAGTGTTACATAAGGATTCTGGTGGGTCTCTTCCAAAGCTAGACATGCTCAGAACACAGGACTGTTAGGTAAGGGGGGTTTTTCATGGTACTTCTCCTGCGGAGGGGTTTCCTTTGCAGCTGTGGCAAAGGAATTCAGGTGTTCAGTTCTAAAGCAGGCGGAAAGGAGAGAACTCAGCCTTGGGTGCAGTTCAAGTGCAAGCTCAGCACATCGAGGGCTCTCCACTGGGTTTATCAAGAAAGCAAATACCTTTCTTGGGTGGGAAGTGGAGCCTGAACTGGCATCTGGTAGGGTGGGTGTGGGGACACTCTGGGGAATAGAGGACACTTAACTCCCATGTAAGCATCTGACTTAATTACTATGGGCATTTGAGGGCAAGAGATGCTGTGGCTTCTTATGCTTCCAGGGACTCCAGATGGTTTCCAAGTAACAACGTCTAAAATTGACTTGCATTCGTTTCCTTTCCCAAACACATGTGCTTCAACATGAGGGAGAATTTATGAACAGCAGAGTCAGATTAGCCCAGATTTCTCATATGGATGGTATTGCCACAGGTACAGCCTCATGTGGGCTGCCTTTTGATATGTTGGGCACTGACATAGTGTTTTCCTGTATTGGTGTTTGGCATATGACAGTCAGGCTGACCCATGTTTAATATCTTGACTTCTGCATCGCCCTTCAGGCTGTCATCAGTAATGACAGCAGACCAGCTAAATGGTCACAAGGCCCCTGATTGCTCTTCTTGCCTGGTCTTGGGGTTTCAGTTCAGTGCTTGAATCAAAATGTTAGCAAGACATTTGTGCTTCCTCCCTGGTGCCCCTGAAACAACTCTCTATCTCTTCTCAGGACTTGTCTTGAAGTAGTTTAAGATTGATGACCCTTGGGCACAAAACATTTTTTTTCACTTTCATCCATGGAGGGAATAACCAAGGGAGAGGGGAAATTGGGTTTCAGAGTAAGCGGTCTTTCTTACTGGAGAGCATATTCTTGGAAGTCCAAGCAGCTGGTCACCTCCACTTGTTTGTGGGGACTCTGGGGGATGCTGGCATGTGGATGAATTCTGTCTCTGTACCGGATGGCATCTGTATGTCATGTATGAGGTAAAGTGAGAGCCAGCCCTCTATTGTGTATCACTAATATGTACTCATTTTGTTGACATTCAGAGTAAGCCTTTTAAAGCAAAAATCAGTTCACGTTACTTTGCTCTTAAAAGCCTCTGGTGGCATCTCACTACACTTAGTGTCCCCATCTTTCCAGTGTCCTACAAGACCAGATCTGACTTGATTCCTCTTTGTCTTTCCATACTCATTGTTTCACCTGCTCCTTAATGACTATGTTCCTGGGACAGTGGCCTTCATTGCCCCAGACATGCCAAGCTCATTTTGTTACAACACTTATCATGCTTAATGCTCTTAATTTTCACTTTTTTTCTTGTCTGTGTCCCATAGAATGTACTGATGTATGTCAGTGTATGTAGCACAATGCCTTGTCAATGACTGATGTTCAATTCACGTTTATTGATAAGATTAAAACAGTTTGCTGTAGCTTCCACACGGGTAAAGATAAGAGGCACCATTTCCTTTATCTTACTAAGAATGTAGTGGGGCATGATCCTAACATTGCTTCTTAATTTCTTGTATCAGTAGAAACAGTAGGACTGGACATTTGGAATTGAGGTGTGGAATTGGTGGGTCCCTTTATGGAGTTGGTTTAGCAACCTCCAGAATTCTTGCTCTTGCTTGTTTCTGAAATGACAGCTTTCGCATCTTTGAGGGAAGACTAAGGGATAGGCTTGAGGGTTGCTCCCGTCTCATGGCTCTTCACTCAGCTCGCCTTTCATAAATGCAGGTTCTAGAGTTCTCCTGAGTATAAAATTCTCAGGACTGGATCTGATCACTTTAACAATGTAGGACTTGCCTTGCTTAAATGTACTTCATGGAGTTACATCCTAGTATTGTCTCTTGAACTGCTGCCATAAGAGTGGATAGGGTGTCAGCAACTGTGGGAAGAGTTTATAAAATCCACTACATTTACCTGGGAAAAGTTTTATCTTCTTGTTGGTCTGCTTCTCTGGTCTTTGAACACAAACCTTCTGTTTTGAACTTGCCCCTCTGTCCCTTCACGTCACGCCATCCTTGCATTCCCCATCACCTCAAGCAGGGCCTCTGTGGCCCAGTGGTTTGCAGCAGTGCAGGTTTTCCAGTGGGACAAATCTGGTTTGCTGCTTACTTACTGTGAACTCTTGAGCCTAACGTTAGTTTGCACATAAGTTTCCTCTTCTGCAAAATGGGGAAAATAAGGTTTGCATAATATGGTGATTGTGGTAATGATATGAACTTGCCCCTGAAAAGGACTTAAACAATGCTCAGCACTAGGAAATGCTTACTTGTAGCTACAAGTATCTTTGGACAAATGTTATAACTGTTACTGGGCTATATGCCTGATGGCATGTACTCATTAATTTGTTCATTGATTTATTCATTCAGTAAATATTTATTAGATGCTGCTCTATGCCAGGCACTGCTCTGGTTCAGGGAATATTACAGTGCAGAGTACACAAAATCGTGTGTTCTTGGAATCTGTATTCTAAAGGCATACTATAGTGTTATATTATAATCTTCAACTTTTCTCATTTGTCTTATCCACTAGACTTGACGTTCTTGTGGGCAGGGACAGCTGCCCTAAATCCTGGCACATGGTAGGTTCTCTGGAATTCTTTGGCAACTGAATGAGTAAATCAGCAAAAGATCCATGCACTACAGATAGGTATGTTGTGCAAGGTAGTTCCAAGGTGGGAGAGGCTCTTGCACTTTACCTCACTCATTTTGTGATGGGAAGGGATGTTCAGAGGAGTGAGTAGAGCTGCTCTGCTGGGCTTTGGAAGAATAGAGCAGGACTAATGGGAGGAATTAGCTCATGCTTGATGGATGATGCTGTGTTTACCTTCAAGGGAGTCTGTTGGTTGCTGGGGTGAGAATCACCCTGAAAGGCATAGTGTATTTTTTTCCTGGGAGTGGCATTTGGTTTGTGTTGGGTGGAAGAAAGTCCTGAGCTGAAATTTAGAGACCTGCTAAGTGGAAGAGAATATAAAAGTTGAACTGGCACCTTGATCTGATGAGGAGGGTATTTTATTCAGCCCGCACAGTGGGGTTCACAGTAGCTTCCACCTCAGTGGACTCTGATGAGATTAGAGGGGGCCCGGCTTACACCAAGTGCTCAACAAATGGTTGATGAAGTTCATTGTCATTTTCCTCTTCCTGCCCACTCAGACATCTAAAAATATCAGTCTCTTCAGTATAAAGGGCCTCTTAGATTTCAGCAGCCACTGCCCAGGAGAGGCTATAAATGGGCTCTGTGCTTTGCATGCAAGGAGCTGTAAAAGTGTGGAAGTGAGGTGTGGGCATTCAGCATCAACCCTAGTGGGTCGGAGTATTTGGTCTTGGAGGTTCTGTGCTGTGGAATGGAGGACAAACTTTTGTCTACAGAGCTGTGTTTTCCACTCCTAGACTGCTCAGCATGCAACCCTGAGTGGGCTCAGCTTCCGGAGCAGAGCTTGGCTGAGCACTGTCACTGCTGGGCAGCTCTCAGCAGCCAGGGGTACCAGTGCCAAGGACACAGCAACCTCTAGGACCGCGGGGTCTGCGGTGGTTTTGCTCAGGCCAAAGCCATGAAGCCAGGGAAGATCTTTCATTGAAGGCTTCTCTGAGACACTGCTGTACCCATCAGCAGGCCTCCTGAGAGCCGCAACCCGATCCATAGAACATCAGGAAAAGTTGGAACTGGTTCTAAATTAGTCTTCAGACTGCTTTATACCCACCTAATATTCCCCTGCGAGTTGGACCTGTCCAACCAATACAGTCCCTGCCAGATCTTCCTGTTGACCTGGAAGGGCTGAGTGGACCCAAACCTGCCCCCAAGGAGCACTGAAAACATTTTTAGGTCTCAGAGTGAAGTTTTTCGTTAGAGTTTTATGGAAGCCCATGACTTGCCACCTGCTGTGGTGTATATATGTGAGAGATAACAGAATGTACTCACCAGTTGATGAACAGGGTAGCAAATCTGGAGAGAATATTCTTTGCTAGTGTCGTCTAAGCTCCTTACTGTGCAGATCTGCCCAGTTGCAGCCTTCTGCTAGGCTGCTCTCAGCAGTCAGCATGAGGCTGCCTGGCTTTCCTGCAGAATTCTGTTGTCTCAGACCTGCAAGTCATGGTGAGGGAGCCATTCTCTTCTGTAGCAATTAATGACTTCCCTTCCCATTTTGCCCCACCAAAGGAACTGATCAATAATCATGATGGGTGATAAGGATCTTTTTTTCTTTTTTTCTCTAGAAAAAGTGAGTCAGTAACCATATGAATAAAACAGTAACTTGATTTATGGTTGTTCCTTTTAGAGATTAGTAAGCAGCCCTCTTCTTAATAATCAGGAACAGTTTATTCCAAATACTATGTTGATTATGACAGCAAATAATGAAAATTATGCGTCAGTTCTGTGTTGAATTAGTTGAGTTTATAGCGGAGAGTAAGGGCTCTCCTGTGGGCACAGGGCATCTGATTACGCTAGCACCTGCGCCCTACTGCCTTTGGGAAGCACATGGCTGTCTAGCAATTTAAAACTATCCTTTCTGTCCGGGAAGCAGATGTTTTTGCTTTCATTTTCCAAGTTTTGATTTTATTTTTAGAGTAAATGTTTATTTTCCCACAGAATTCAATTTACTTTTTTTAACTTTCTTTTTTGTTACATAAGTGATACTTGTTTATTGTGGAAAGTTATAAACTTACAGATAGGCAAAAAGGAAATAAAAAATCACCAATCATCTCATTACCTGGAGACCACAATTAATATTTTGGATAGAGTCTTACAAGTTTTTAATAGGCATATATATGTTCTTTAAAAAGGGATAGAGACCATACTGTGTATATTATTTTTTTGCAACCTGCTTTTTTTCCCCTCCTATCAAACTGGATAATGTAATTTATACCCACTGTACTGAAATGTCATCATTATCATGTTCTAAAAGATTTTGTCCACTTGTATCTGTTTCTAGGATTTCTAGTTTAGTCTCTTGTCCTGGTAGTTGGTGGGACCTGGTGGTGGGTCCCTGGAGGCTTAGCGCTGTGCATGCTTTGGTTGGGAGGCTCAGTGGTGTTGGTCTGGGCCCGCATCCCAGCTTCATCCAGGGCAACTCCTCACCTTGGCATGTGCAACTCCATAGCCTTGCCGGAGGATCTTGCAGTGCTTTAACCGCAGCTAATCTACAAACTGCTCTCTTAGAAGAGGGCGTTGGTTGCATTTTCTTGGCTTTGCTTATCTACTTACTCTTCCTCAGTATTTTTTAAAATGTATAAACCATGATAAGATGGGGAAAATGGACAATTTTACAATACTGAGCATGAAGAGAATTCTCCCCTCCACCCCTGGAAATATGGTAAGTTTATTCAGGTCTGTTTATGATCTCATAAAGTAGTTTTTGTACATTTAGGTCCTGTTCATGTTTGCTTTGGTTTTTGGGTAATTTGTCATTGTCCTTACTGTAGCCTGAATGATTGAATCTTTATTGAAGTTCTATTTTCTTGCTCTTTATTGCTGCAATGCAAGAAAGTTATTTTTTATATAACTACCCTAACATTCACTTCCAAAACTCATTATTTTTAAGTACTTTCAAAATAATTGAGTCTCTTTAATTTTCCAGGGAGACAATATTTTCCGCAAATAATAATTTTGTTTCTCTCTCTCCAGTATTTATACTTATTTTCTTATTAATTGCATGGTGTTAAAATATTCTGGTAATATGCGGGCTTCCATTTGTTCTTAATATCATCCATGGGAAAGCATAGTGACTGGTTTGCGAGACCCTGAGTTTTAATCATGTTATCTATTGCATAATTTTATTATCTTAGTTTGAGTTTTTCTTTGGTACCAAAGTTAAATTTGATTAACTATATTATCATGGTCTTTAAAGATATCAGATTGTTTTATCCTTTAATTTATTAATATAGTCACTTAACAATTTATGCCATAAATATTTATTGAACACTTGCTACATTCCAGACACAGATTGATGATAGGGTTCCCATTAGGAGTTTTTGTTTTATGAGCTTGAACCTTGATAGATTTCCTAATATTGAGCTCTCCTTGCCTTCCTTTAATCAATCTTATTTGATTATGTTAATATTTTTTTATATACTGCTAGATTTAATTTTTTGTTTTATTTAGGACTTCAGCATTTAGTGTTCATAAATTATACATTCGGCTTCAGAGCATCTAAATTTTTTTCTTTTGCTAAACCTGTCAAATTTTGATAACATTGTAAAATGAGTTCTCTACTTCCTTCACTTTTTATACAATGCTGAGGTAAGGAATTCCTTGTTCTTTAAAAACTGGAAAAAATTTTTCCAGGACAAATTTTTTTGGAGATAGTTCTTTGACAGATTTCCCAATTTCTCTAGCGGTCATTGGACTATTTATGTTTTCTACTTTTTCCTGAGTCCTTTTTAGTAACATACTTTATAGAAGAGCATTCACTTCATTACAGTTTTAAAATTTAATAGAATTTTTTTCTGAGTATACAGTTGTATCTCCTTTATCCTCATTTGCATTTCTCTCTCTCTCTTTTTTATTAACTAGTGTTTGGCAGAGGGTTTGCTTCCCAGCCCCCTGCCTCCACTCCCGTATAATCATTTCTTAAGTTCAGTCTATTTTTTGAAAATTTCTTTCTCATTAGCTCTCAATCAGTGTATCCTTTTCCTTGCAGTAAATTCTGCTATTTAAAATGTCTAGATTCCTTCCTCCTGATTTCTTTGGGCCTGTTTTGTTTTCTTCCTAATCTTTTGTCTTCCAAGTCATGTTAGGAGAGGTTAGGCTGTGGTGACGTATGAGCTGTGGAACCTCAGTGGCTAAACCCAGCAAACGTTTAGTTTAAGTTCATGTGAAATGTGATGTGAGTCAGGGGACTCCCAGGAGCAGCTCTCCTCCAAGTGTAATTCAGGGACCCAGGCTGCATCCATCTTCCCTGCCTCCCTGCCCAGTCTCAAGTGTGGCTTTCAGCGGAGATGGCACACCGGCTCTTACATGCCTGGGCCTAAAATTTACAAATGCTGCCTCTGCTTGTATGTCACTGGCTGGAACTAGTCACAAAGCTCCCCTGTGTATGAGCGGAGACAGGAGCCTCTACCACAGGTGAGTAGCTCCAATATTCTCTCTCTCTTCTCCTGTTACATCTTTGGCATCCTTCTCATTCCTGCTCACCCTCTGCCTTCCCTTCTCTGCTCTGCAGCTATGAGACGGTCGTTCTTTGCCTTCACCATGGGAAGGTAGCTGTAGAATCTCAGAGCTCCCCATAGGATCAGTAAGATCCTTCAGAGAGGGGCATCTTTAGGATAACATTCTTTTCTCTTGCTGATAGCCACTCTCTCTCATGTCAAAATTAGTTTTTGATGTGTTAAAAAAAAAAAGCCTTTCCTACAGTGGGAAAAGGAATAATGAGAACAGAAATTCTCATCCTACCACATTGAAATAACACCCACTCTATGGGATCACTGCCAGGGTTAAATAAGATAATACTTATAATATCCTTAGCATAAGCCCTGGAAAATATCAAGCACTCAATGAATTACAGTTCTTAGCACTATCCCATGCTGTGCCAAAAGTCTCTTTGACATGAGGCATTCATTTTGATCTTATTTATAGTCCTTAGTACCTGAAAATTACAGCTTGAAATAGCTACTCCTTTGTCTTATCTTCCCAAATCAAGCTGTTTTTCTGTTTAGTGATGAGTATGAAATATCTTGAGGTACTAATAGTACTGATGGCCTCATCCGGTTAGTACCCATTGTGACTAATACTTAATTGGAATACTCAGGATGGTTTAGGTTGTCCTGCCAGGACAGAAACCCTCCAAATCTTACAGCACTGGCCAGTAAGGGCTGGGAGTATCCCTTCGAGGGGCCAGGCTACATGGCTCTGTTCCACAAGTCCATCTGTGACGGCAGAGGCAGTAAATGAGGATGGGGTGAATCATGCCCTGACTCCTAGTGTTTCTTCTGAAGGGAGACGCGTCACTTCTACTCACATTTCATTGGCCAAAGCAAATCGCCTGGGCCACACCTCACCTCAAAGGGGCAGGGAAAAGCAATCCTTCCTGGGATCTAGAAAAAGATCCACAAAAGCCACAGCTATGTAACCTGTAGCCTAGAACTGGGCATTACTTTCATTGGCTCATTGCAACATCTATATGAATTGGGTGCTCTTTATAGCCCCACTGTACAAATGGGGAATGGAGGCTAGATGCAGCAGAACAAGCCAGGGGCAGAGCCAGATTTGAGCTGGGACCTCAGTAGGTCAAGCACAGGCAGATGGTTTGCTGGTCTGTGGGTGTCTGCAGCCTTAGGGTCCCCTGGTTACTTCCAAGGAGGTGGTTTTGGACATGCTAATGAACTGCTCTTTCCTTGAATAAAAGTAAGAATGTCACATTCATTTAAGGTAATAGAGTATCTTGTATTTCGCCTTAACCACAAAGAACATACAGTGAAATTTCTGTCAATAGAAAATTCTTCACTTCTTCTCCTTATTGCGATTTCACCAGAGAGGGTTAAGAGAGTGCCCTCTGAAAGTACTGTTTTATGTTGAAAGAAAACAGTTTCTATATCTGCGAAAGCCCCTGCAGACCTATATGTAACATATTAGCCAAACAGAAAAGAGACCTTAACAAATAAGGAACAGGAAAAGTGCATTCTTGTGACTGGAGACCTACGTGCACACTTGCTTCCTTGGTGTAGCTGCTCTTTATTGTGTGTGACCTGTGACAGAGACCTTTGCAGTACTTTTCCGACATTCCTGTTTAAGCCTCACAACTTGAAAGTAGGTTCTGGAGTTCCTTGCATTTTCTACTGAATCTCAGAGCAGGTGAGTGCTTTGCTGCTGCTGGTCAAGCAGTTAAGGAAGGTAGTTGAAATTTGCTCCCAGACCTGCTGGCTCTGATGCTGGTGTTCATTATCGCTACACTTTAATGATGTAGGGGAAAAAGTGGAAAATTTTAAATGTCTAAGATTAGTGGAATGATTAATTGTGACATGTCTATACAATTGTAATGATCTTAGTGTTTTCATAACATTCAAAAAAATGTAAGGGCTTGAGAGAAATGTTTAAGATAAGAAAACAGGATACAGAAGGGCATACAGCATAGTGATTATACAGTATTTAAAAAATTGCATAGAAAAGACTGGAAGGTTCAGCATTTGGTATTTTCTCTGAGCAGGATTATGAGTGATTGGATTTTTTGCTCCTTGTACTTTTTTTAAAATTTCCAAATTCTTTAAAATAAATATGTATTTTTATATTTAGAAGAAAGAAAAAAGAAAAAACATCCCAGGACTCAAAACAAAAGGGGCAAAGGTAAAATGTAGCTGGAATTTCTTTTTTCCTTTTTTTTTCTTTTGGTATCATTAATCTATAATTACATGAGGAAAATTATGTTTACTAGACTTTCCCCATCACCAAGTCCCCCCCACATACCCCGTTACAGTCACTGTCCATCAGCGTAGTAAGATGCTGTAGAAGCACTACTTGTCTTCTCTGTGTTGCACAGCCCTCCCCGTGCACCTCCCTACATTATACATGCTAATCATAATGCCCCCTCTCTCTTTTCCCCCTCCTTATCCCTCCCTTCCCACTCATCCTCCCCAGTCCCTTTTCCTTTGGTAACTATTAGTCCATTCTTGGGTTCTGTGAGTCTCCTGCTATTTTGCTCCTTCAGTTTCTTTCTTTGTTCTTATACTCCACATATGAGTGAAATCATTGGGTACTTGTCTTTCTCTGCCTGGCGTTATTTCACTGAGCATAATACCCTCTAGCTCCATCCATGTTGTTGCAAATGGTAGGATTTGTTTTCTTCTTATGGCTGAATAATATTCCATTGTGTATATGTACCACATCTTTTTTATCCATTCATCTACTGATGGACACTTAGGTTGCTTCCATTTCTTGGCTATTGTAAATAGTGCTGCAATAAACATAGGGGTGCATATATCTTTTTCAAACTGGGCTCCTGCATTCTTAGGGTAAATTCCTAGGAGTGGGATTCCTGGGTCAAATGACATTTCTATTTTTAGTTTTTTGAGGAACCTCCATACTGCTTCCACAATGGTTGAACTACTTTAGATTTCCACCAGCAGTGTAGGAGGGTTCCCCTTTCTCCACAGCCTTGCCAACATTTGTTGTTGTTTGTCTTTTGGATGGTGGCGATCCTTACTGGTGTGAGGTGATGTCTCATTGTGGTTTTAATTTGCATTTCTCTGATGATTAGTGATGTGGAGCATCTTTTCATGTGTCTGTTGGCCATCTGAATTTCTTCTTTGGAGAACTGTCCATTCAGCTCCTCTGCCCATTTTTTAATTGGATTATTTGCTTTTTGTTTGTTGAGGTGTGTGAGCTCTTTATATATTTTGGATGTCAACCCTTTATCGGATCTGTCATTTATGAATATATTCTCCCACACTGTAGAATGCCTTTTTGTTCTTTTGGTGGTGTCCTTTGCTGTACAGCTTTTTAGCTTCATATAGTCCTACTTGTTCATTTTTGTGTAGCTGGAATTTCTTATAATGATGTTCTAAGTTTGGAACTCTGACAGGTCTAAACAGAAACATGTTTGACGTTTTCTCAAGCCTTGGTTTCAAACATGCAAAACTTGTCTTCATGCTCTGGGAAGCACTGAAGTCCAATGTCATTTTATAAGTAGAATGAAATAGTCTGCCACTAGAAAGTGGTATGCTAATAGTCTTGTAAGGTCATTAAATTTCAAGATATGTAACACTTTGAGACTTGGTCTATATGACTTGGAGTTGAGGGCTAGTGGTTCCGCATGACTGGTTAGGGGTTAGGCTATAGTAGCAGAAAGAGACTCTGGCTAATCTAAGCCAAAAGTAGATTTGGGAAGGGTGGGGTGGCTCACAACAGCAAAGGAGTGACCAGGTAGTGCCCTGCTGCAGGAGGGCAGGACAGCCTCTTCAGAGGCTACCTGCACAAGGGTTTGCTCTCATTGGGCCCCCCTGGGTGATTCTGTCACAGAGGAGAGTCTTACTGGTTTAGTTTGGGTCATCTGCCTGACCATCCCTTTGGGACAATGAAAAGGTAGGAAGCTCTCTGGATTGCATGTCCACAAAGACTGCATTGGGGGAGAGGCAGTTCTCAAAGGAAAATCAGAGTCTTTTGCGCAAAGGACCAGGAACAGGTGATGGCCATCGAGCACACTCAGATGTTGACCGACCTAATCACCGAATGACATTGAAGACTCTGCCTTGCTCAGTTTGCCAGAGATCTGTGAACTTAGCATTGCTCCAAGGAACATGTTTCCTGGTATTCAAAGGAGTCATTTTTCACCTCTGCATATCCAGTTATGGTGAATCTATCTCTGAATCATAATTCATCTTTGTCTTCTTTTTCACTTTATTCTTAATTATGGTCTGTGTCTTTTCCCCTAGTGATTACAGTGCTCTTCTTGCTTGTGTTCTTGCTGTGAATGCCTGGTCCCTGACTTCCTCAGCACAGGCCAGACTATATTTGTGAATACATGGACAGAGGAATGCCATTTTCATTCTTTATCAAGTTTTGTTCTGTGAGAAAAAAATCCTAGAACTGTGGGAAATGCACACACTATAGGATTTATCTTAGAAATTTACAATCCCTGTGTGTATTTCAGGCTCTGATAAATTCTGCAGCTCATGGTTGATAGTTTGTGTTACTCAGAATGCTTTAAATTATAGTAATGGATATGGATTCAGAGTGGCTTCAACAACAAGGAAACTTTGTTTCAGATGTCCCAGGCTGGGAGAGCCCAGGCACCTTGTGGTCAGGGCACCTGCTGCCTTTCACCCCATTTTTCATATCTTTGCCTCAATCTGTGTCTTCCTCTCAGACTGTTTTTTTTCATGGTCGGAATGCAGCTGCCAGCAGCAACTGAGGTCATTTTGCTTTATATTCATAAACCAAAAAGGAGACAAGGGAGAGACGTGCTGTGGTGGTCTGAATGTCTGTGCCCCCTCCCTCGAAGCTGCTCCCAAGGTGGTGGTTTGGGAGGTGGAGCTGTTGGGAGGTAATTGGGCCTTGAGGGCAGAACCCTCATGAATGGGATTAATGCCCTCATGATGATGGCCTTAGGAAGCTCTTTTGTCCCTTTGACCATGTGAGACACAAAGAGAAGGCACCGTCATTAATAAGAAACTGGGCCATCCCCAGATGGGCTGGCACTTTGATCTTGGACTTCCCGTTTTCCAGAACTTGGGAAATAAATTCCTGTTGTTTGTAAGCCACCCAGTCTAGGGTATGTTGTTACAGCAGCCCAAAGGGACTACGACGGGTGGAGCAACCCGAGTGGTGCCAAGCATGCGGTAAGAGTCCTCTTCTCTGGTCTGAGCCCGTTTGCTTGCATGTTTACTGTTGAGCCTTAACACATGCCCCAGAAAGGGAAGCTGCTTGGCCTCAAGCCTGTCTGTGGCCTGGTCATGGCAGGGCAGGTAGGGTCCCTGTGACTGGTTTAGAGCCATTAGGAACCCCACTGGAGATGGACTGGGGGGAGCTTCTTCTGAGTCGGGAGACCTTTATGGGGAGTGATGGATACCTGGGGAAAATCAGAGTTCTGTTCGGGAGAAAGGAGAAGGGTCGCATTTTGGGTGGACAGCCAACAGTGTCCACTGTAGCTTAATTGGCCCAGCACGATGAGCATGAAAACCATTTCTCATGGGCCGTCCAGTTGTCAAACACAGGTTTGTAAATGTACCATCAGGAATGTTAGTCAGTAAAGTTCAGATCTTACTTTGGCAGTGTTTTCACGTCTGGGGGAACTGTTTCCTGTGCTCCAGGGTGCTGGCTGAAATTGCGGTGTGACGGTTGGTCTGTTGTACTGTAGCGTCTTGCATGCCTCCATCTCTTGTAATCAGGTGGCCTGCTAGTCTGCAGATTCCCTGTAAAGTGTCTGGAATATAGAAGGAAGGGCCTTGAGAGCCGTTTGTCAAATTCATTCGAACAGCTCAATTTTGATGTCGCCCCCCTCCAGCCCCGTCCCTCTAGTGCAGCTTTGTGCTTCCATAGCACTCTGCTTGTTTCTCTCACATCACTTATTTCTTCCTGCTTTGATTTCCAGTTGCTGTTTACTTTCCTCACTAGACTGGAAGCTGTGTGTATTTACAGGGAGGACGGCTTACTTCCCTGTGTTCTGTGTTGTCCGCAGTACCATGCAAATAGCAGGAGCCGGTCCTTCTCAAGGGGCTAGAAATAAGGCTGTATGTGCTGCTGTAACACGTGTCAGAATGGGTTTTTTTTATCACTGCTAAATTAGGGTTTCCCATGTGAAATATTTAACTGTAGGCTTGTAATCATGCCTTTGTGATCTCCCAAGATTTTACTATGCTAGCAAAAATATGACATGGCTTTAGAATTAGTCCCTAGTATATTGTGTTTAGTTCCTAAGTCTGATTCTCCAGTCGTGGCCCATCCCTAATGCCACTGCACAGTCAAATATGCCAAGAGGAACATGTAAAGCATGACAACTTTTGAGTAAAGAAGCCATTCATTCAACACATACCTATTGACCACCTACTGTCACAGCTGGGTCTCTGGGAAGCAGATACTGAGAAACATTCAGAATGCTTATTAGGTAGTGTTCTCACACTGGCACCTGGTGGGAGAGAATTAAAGGAAGCAGAACTTGGCAGAGGAAGAAGGTAAACTGTGAGGCAGTCCCAGCCAGGGCCTCAGCTGGTTCCACACTGGGTCTGGAGGTTGGGTGTCTCTACATTGTTGTCCTGTGTTGGGGAGAGGCAGCAGGCCCTCTGTGCCCCTGCACTGATCAGTCACTGGACTTGGGTTTCCTTTGGAAAATGGTGTGAATTTCCACCAAAGCAACACCAAAGGGTACGCAGCCAAGGGTAGAATTTTGGCTGTGGTCCTCCTCCTTGGTGGGGGATGAGTTTTTCATTCCTAAAGGGGAGTCTGGTGTCCACTCTACCTGCCACATGTCAGGTCCTTAGTTAGACACATGAGAGTGAGTAGGAGAGCAGTTAGGCAGGCCATTGCAGTAGCGGTGGCATCTTGCATGGCAAGTGAGTTTCTCATGTGCCATGAGAACATAGCTGAGTGCTGCAGGGGCTGGTTGTGTGAGGAAGTCATGCGGCCAAGACCTGAGGGTGAGGCATTGTTAGTAGGGAAGCAAGGTGGACCTGATGGGTATGAATGCCACGGGGTATAGAGTGTGGCTCTTTCAAGGAAGTAAAGTTCTCTGGGTTTGAAATATCACTGGGAGTAGGGGTGAGGCTTATGAAAAGGTGATGATCTAACCTACTGTCCAAACAAGGGACTGCTGAGAGTGATTACATAGTTAATGGTACCAAGGATGGCAGTGAAAGTCTGGGCAAACTGTAGGGTAACCCTATGTATTCAGCATATTTGGGTTTTATCCAAGCACCGATGTAATTTACAGTATAATCATTTGACTGCTCCTCATGGTTCTTGGGGGTATGAGCATGGGTTCTGATGTCAGATTCCCAGAGGTTTATATCACGCCTCCATCACTTACAGGTTGCACATTCTTGGACAAGTCATTTAAATTTTGTAAGCCCCAATTGTGTTATTTGCAAAATGGGGATATTAATATAATTCCTACCTTATGATATGAATGTAAATGAATTAATACACATAAAGTATTAAAATAGTTTCTGGGACAGAGTAAAACCTCAGTAAGTGGAAGATGGTGCTGTTTATTATTTTAAACAGGGGAGTATATGGCAAGGTCAGAATTGGATTTTAGAAGGATGACTGTGGATACAGAATGCAGAACCAAATGGAGGGGCAAGACTGGTGCAGAGAAACTGGCTAGAAGAATATACTGCTGTCTAGGAGAGAGCAGTTGGTAATCCAAGTGAGATGGTGGTTACTTGGATCAGACTTGTGGCCATGAGGAGGGGATGTGGAGAGGTCCAGAGATAATCAGGGGACCTTGTGGGAACTTGAGGGACTAGCTTCTGCTGAGGTTTGAATTTGGGCATTGGGTGAACAGTTATGCCAGTCACAAAGAAATGCAAGGGGAGAAGACTGGTAGGCAGTGGGAATGAGCGTCTGCGCTTGGAAGAGGGGTCCAGAAGATGACGGAATTAGGAATCATCAGCGGGTGGGTGGAATTGAAGCATTGAAGCAGTGAGAATGCTGAGAAGAGAGAAGGGCTGATGGGTGGCCTGAGGGGGTGTCAGGATGCTGCATGGTGTGGAAAGAAAGGAAATACCCTGGCAGTTCCCATTTTAACTTAAAGAGTAGTACCTAGAAGGGAAAGACTTGCTCTACTCCCTGTATTAGTTTCCTAGGCTCCGTAGCAAATTACCACAAACTGGTGGCTTAAAACAACAGCAAGTTACTCTCTCCCAGTTCTGGAGACCAGAAGTCAAGGTGTTGGCAGGGCCACCTGCTCTATGAAGGCTTTAGGGGAGAACCCCTTCCTTGCTGTGATAGAATAAAGAATATCTCCCCTTGGTCCTCAGTTCCTGGCACAAAGCTTCAAAAGTCCTTGCAATTTCTTGAGTGATAGTTGTGCTTTCTTATGCTAATGAGGTGACTCACAGTCACCCCTTGATAGCTTCAGGATGGGAGCTGGTCACCAGAAAGTCCAAACCACAAGTTAAAAGGTTGGAACTTGGGGCCAACCCAACCTCCAAGGGGAGGAGCGGAGCTAGAGATGGAGTTCAGTGCTGTGGCTGATGACTTATCACGCCTACCTAATGAAACCCCACATAAAAACAATGGACATGGAAACTCAGTAGAGCTTCCCTGTTGGGGAACACTTTGGTGTGCTGGGAGGGGATCCAGATCCCATGAGTAAAGGCCATGGAAGTTTGGCATCTCTCCCCACTCCACACCTTGCCCTGTGCATTCTTCCGTTTGTTCCTGAGCTGTAGCCTTTATACATATACATAAAACTATAATGATAAGTATGGCGCTTTCAGGGTATTCTGTGAATCATTCTCATGATCAAACCTAATAATTAGTTGTGATAAGGAAGCCCTGGATTTGTAGCCACCTGGTAGAATTATGTGTGGCTTGGGACACCCAAAACTTGGGGCTGGCATCAGAAGTACAGGAAGTCTTATAAGTACTTTGTCCTTACCCTTAACTTGTGGGTCTTCTGTAACTCTGGGTAGTTTGTATCAGAATGGGCTCTAACTGTAGAACATCTGGTTGGTATCAGAGAATAGAGTCAGAACTTCCTCTTAGCATCTGGTGTTCAAGCCTGGGTGTCCCTTGTCTGAAGACACAGCCCTCCAGTTACTGTCATCACACGCCATTCTTCCTGTGTGTCTCTGCTCTTCTTATTAGGACACCAGTCTTACTGGATTAAGGTTCTATCTCATCATAACTAATTCTACCTGCAACAGTGCTCTTTCCAACCAAGTTCACATCCTGAGGTTCCTGTACTTAAGACTTCATCATATCTTCTGGGGGAGAGTCAGTTCAATCCTCAACACTGATGGAGTGCACATTCTCATTTCAGCAGTGTTTTTTCTGCCTGCTTTGTGCCAAGCTCAGTGGTGGGGGTCATAAGCCAAACAAAGATGAGTAAGTCAGATAATCTTGCCCCCAAGGGCTTATATTCCAATAGGGAAAGTGAGACGTGAACACAGTGCAGACTTTCGAGGCTGGTTGGTACTAATGCCTAAGATAGCATGAAATGCTAGAATGATTGGGAGGACAGAACAATCACTTATGGCTTTAGAAGCCAACCAGGATTCGAGAAGCAGAAGGTGATTTAAGTTGGACCTTGGAAGGAAGCCTGGGATTCTGAGAGATGGAGATGAAGGAAACCTATAAATGAAGATTTGAGATAGGAAAGTGCACTAGGGCAAAGGGGAGATGCAAATCTAAGGTATTTATATGGATGTGTATAGAATTTATTCTTCCAAAAAAAATAACTTGTTAAATAGATTGTGGGACATCTATAAATGGAACACTATCTGAATCAAATCTAAGTGCACCAAGGTACAGCCATCTCTAAGATGCACTGGCAAGTGAGAAGAGGACGATGCCGAACACTGGACTGTATTCGACCTGCTTTCTGAAACGTGTATGGGAGATGAACATGCTTGGGAATGCACAGGACATCTCTGGAGGGATTTAAAAAATTGCCAATAGGACCTCTTGGTGCCCTGGGAATAGCAGAGGGAGGGAGACTGCATTTCTCACTGCAATCGTGAGCCAATCTCAACTCTTTTTTGAAAGAAGCTACTATTCTGAACTTACTTTTACATTTTTAAATGCCTATTTTCCCTAACAAAAGCCACAGCCTTGGAGAAATCACAGCCATGCTGTGTTCTGTAACAGTCCCTACCTATCCCAAGTATCGCTTTTCTCAATCCATTCATAATGCGATGGCAGGTCCGTGCAAACACTCCAGGGCACTTGGTTCATTGGGCCCTTAAGCTGCCTTCTCTCACCACTGGCGAAGGCTGAGATCAGGCCAGTTTTCTAAGTGCCAAGCTGCCCCATCCTGTGCACTGTGTCTTACAATATGAGTGTTCTAAGGACCCACAGAAATCATCACTCACAGTTCAGTGCACACAAATGCGTGGTCACAGGAAGGCAGGTCACCCTCTGCCGTGACACACCCTGGGGCTGGGTTCCCCCTGGCCCATGGTGAATGCCAGTGTCAGTGTGGACCTGGGACTCACTCACTCAAATCCTCGCCTGTCCGTGGCTCACTAGCCCCTGGGGCCTTGGCTCTTTGGTTTCAATATTCAGAAGAGCAGTTGCTTCCTTCTCTATCACAGGTACTGATTACATCTTGTCTTTTTCATTGCCGGCTGAAAGTGTAATTATCTACAGTTGTGTTTGTCAGGTTTTCTTGATCAATGCCTCTTTTTGATCGGTGGTATCAGATTTTGGGATTTTTTCTCAATATTCAGAATTGCAGTCACTTCCTTCTCTGTCAGGGTTATCGATTACATCTTGTCTTTTTATTGCTAGCTAAAAGCTTAATTATCTGTAGCAATGTTTGTCAGGCTCTTTTAATGCCTCTTTTTGATAAGCCTGATGTTTGTCTAAGTCTCCTATCTGGGGTCTTTCAGATTCTGATGCCACCACTGTCCCTTGGGGGGTGGGGGGCGTGCCAGGTCACACAATCCCGTCATGGTGCATAGATCTGCCAAGCTTGTTTTTTGTAGCTTTTCTGTACTTCACAGATAGAGATTAATTCCTTCTTTACTTGAAGTGAGGCTGGAGCCGAGAGAAGGAAGCTCACATCACATGTAAATATAAAAGCATGTGCATACATGTGCATATGAATTGATTCTTCATTTCTCCCTGGTATATTCCTCTAGCTACATACCTTCCTTGTTTTCTCTATCCTCTTCATCTCCTGCCCTTTGCTTATTTTTACTTTTGATTTGTTCTTTCTCTTTTCCTTTTTTTCAAGAATAACCCCTTTACTATCCACAGATCTTAAGTGGTGGATACTCTGAGTCAGGATTAAGTCTGAGATCGTTGTTAGAAAACCATTCCCCTTCCTGGCCTGGCCCCTTCACCCACACTGCCCTGGAAACCCCGGTTCTATCTCCAGTGAAGCCTCCCCTTCCTGCCCTTCACGCCTCTCCTGGTTTTACAGAGAAGTGAGAATAAAAGGACTCTGTGCACGTTGTTCTTTGATTTTTAAACAGATACTTGACCTGCCTGTCTTGATTCTCCATGGTTCTGCGGGATATAATAGAGGAGGGAGAGAATTATCCGCTAGGCATTTAGAGCGTGCACGCTTACACACAGGTGCCTTTTGTATCTCCTTGCAAACATACTCTCCTAATACTTATTCTGCAAGAGAAATAAGCAGTTTCCCCTTATATTCAGTAAATGTTTATTGTGCTCAATATTGTGAAAAATACAGAAATAGTCCTGGTGGGACAGAAAAGGCTGGAAAGGTGAGCAGGAAATTGTGGCATGTAACAGAGAGGTAATTACTAAAAGATCACCAGGACTTCAGGTGGGAGAGGCCATGATCACTGAGGACTGTGACAGATGGGCAAACTCATAATGCAGTGAGAGCCCATGGCTCCACTTGGTGGGAAAGTGAACCAGTCACTGGAAGGTAAGAGATTTGCCCGGATTTGGCAGTCTAGGACCCAGCTGAATCCAGGCACCACTCAGGTCCCAAACTGGCCACGGGTGGTTTGCACCTATGGGCTAGATACAAATAATACCGCAAACACACTGACCTTTTTTCTCTTCTTTTGTTGCTTGGGAAACTTCATGGAGGAGGTAGAACTTGACAGTGAGCCCTTAGGAAGAGTTGAGAGTGAAAGAGAAGAGCAGGCAGTCCAGAGGAAGGGAACCAAGTACAGAGAGGTGGGAACAGAGGCATCTCACAGTCAGTAGGGCTTGTAGAACTGTTAGAAGGAAGCAGGGAGTGTGGAGGTGGGAGGTCAGATGTTGGAGGAGACTGCACTTTGGAGGGCAGTGGATGCCAGGCACAGGGGTTGAGATGTGGTCTGCTCGGAGAGGAGGATCTCCTGAAGGCAGTTGAAGAGGGAGAGTGAGGTTATGGGATGCTGATTCTGGAACTGCAGTTCAGCTGCTGAATGTGAGGAGATTGAAAAGGGGCAGTCGAGAATGAAGGAGGCCAAAAGAGAGAATGTCAAATGGAAGGCAGATCTGGGTGAGCCTCTGAATTTGTCGGCACTTTTGGGCAACTAGGTAATGGTTTTTTTTGTTTCTCACTGTTCTTCTTTTATTCACTTTGGAGCTGAGAGCAGGGAACACAGCCTTCCCCTCTGAAAGGTATAAAAGCAAGCACACACCCCTTTGCTGCTTAACCTTTTAGGAGAGAAGAGAAAGTTTTAAGTTAATTTGAGTAGAATATGATGAGGGATGACATTAGGGTGGTAATGGCTCATACCCATCCCTGTCATTCTAAGAAGAATAATTAAGTCATAAAAAGTTCCTGAATATGATGAAAAGGTATGAAAATTGGAAAGAAGCTCTAAACTACCATTATTTCCAGAGATGATTGTCTATGAGAAAAATCCCCAAACTTTACAAATGAATAACACAATTATTAACAGTTAATCAAAGATGCTTCAAGCAAAAGAAAAGAGTGAATATATTATTACCAGATACATAGACTTCAGATCAAGGAAAATTACAGGGATAAAGACATTACATAATAATAGAAAAAGTTTAATTCATCAACAAGACAAAATAAACCTAAAGGGTGTGCCACCTGTGGACATAGGTTCAAAATACACAAAGCAGGAAGTGGTAGAACTGAAAGGAGATGTAGACATATCCACAGTTACAATGAGGACTTCAATACTGTTCTCTCAGTTGTTGATCCAATTAGCAGACAGAAACCAACAACGAATCACTTCCCACCTTGTTTGGGAGGCCATCATTACCCTGGTAAAAAAATACCAGACATAGACATTACAAGAAGAAAAAAAACTATAGACCAACACCGCTAATGCGCTCATGGATGTAGATGCAAAAATCTTCAAAATATTAGCAAATGAAGTACAGCATTATATGTAGAAGAATACTACACTATGACCAAATGGGGTCATATATTTATTTACTCCAGGAATATATGGTTTGTCCAACATTCACAAATCAATCAGTGTAACCTCCCATATTAAATGACTGAAGAAGGAAAACAAATGCTCCTATCAGCTGGCACAGCAAAAGCATATGACAAAATTTAAAATCCTCATTATAAAATATCAAACCAGAAATATTAGGGACTTGAGATCTGATAAAGGGTATCTAAGAAAACTCTAACATCGTATTTGATGGTGAAAGACTGAATGCTTTTCCCTTAAGATTGGAACCATTACAGTGATATTCTTTTTCATTTCAATTCAGCCTCATATTGGAGAGCCTGGTCAGTGCAAAAAGGAAAGAAAAATAAAGGATGTACACATTAGGAAATAATAAATAACACTGCCCTGTTTGTAGATGACAAGATTGCTTATGGATAAATTACTGAGGAACCTACAAAAAGACTCCTAGAACTCTTAAGCAAACTTATCAGTTCTATATACTTACAGTGAACACTTAGAAATGAAATTTAGAAAACAAAGGGAAAAGTCTAATAAAATGTGTAGGATCTGTATGATGAAAACTATAAAACAATAATGAAAGAAATTAAAGACCTAAAAAAAATGGGGAGACAGATTGCAAAACTCAATCTGGCTATGATGTCAATTTTCCCTCTATTGATCTATAGGTTTAATGCAATTCCAATAAAAATTTCAGCAAGAAATTTTTTAGATACAGATTAAGTTAACTGTAAAATTTTCATGGAAAGGCAAATGAACTAGAATATGGAAAACAATTTTGAAAGAGAAGAGTATCATTGGAGGGATCACACTACCCAATTTTAATAATTACTGTAAAACTGCTATAACCAAGCTCCTCTAATCATTGTCCAAGGTATTGATGAAGACTTATCTATTTGGATCAAGTTAACAGAATAGGGAGTCCAGAAAAAGATTCACACAAATATGGTTGATTGATTTTGGACAAAGACTCAGAGACAATTCAATGGAGGAATATTTGTCTTTTCAACAAGTGGCATTGGAACAATTGGGCTTAACGCAAATGAAATCATAAAGCAGGTGCTCTTTTATGTCCAGATGCTTTTCTCAGTGTTTTATTTTTCAGATTCATCCACACTGTTTATTCATTTTTCTTCCTCTTTAGCATTCTATTACTCAAATATACCCATAATTTGTTTATCTGTCATCTGCTGGTGGACAATAGGATTGTTTCCAGTTTGGGGCTTCTCTGAAAGAATATGCTCTGAACATTCTTGTATGAGTCTTTTTGGGAACATGTGCTTTTGTTTCCTTGGATACATACCCAGGAATATAATTGCTGATTAGTTTGATCAGGTTTCTGAAATGTTTGCATCATTTTACACTCCCACTTATGTAAGAGTCCAGTTGCTCCACACCTGTGTCAATACTTGATATTCTCAGTCCTTTTCCTTTTTGCCACCTCAGTGGGTATGTAGTGGTATCTCATTCTGGCTTTATTTGCATTTCTCTAACAAAGGGTGTTAAACACCTTTTCATGAGTTCATTGAGCATTTAGATATCTTCTTTTGTGAAATACCTGTAGTCTTTTGCCTATACTTAAATTAGATTCTATGTCTTTTCGTGTGTCTTCATGATTAATTTGTATGGGTTCTTCATATTTTTTGGATAGAAATCCTTTGTTAGTTATATTAGTGTTAGTACTTGGTGTTAGTTTGCCTTTTCACTTTCTTAATGTCTTTTGATGAACAGAAGTTTTAAATTTTGACAAAAATACAAGTAATCATTTTTCTGTTTCAGCTAGTAGTTTTGTATCCTGTTGAAGAAATCCTTGCCTACCCCATAGAATAAAATATTCTAGTAGTTTCCTATTTCTATGTATTCTATATTTTCTTCCAGAGACTTATTATTTTACCTTTCACCTGTAGATCTCTAATCTACTTTAAATAAGTATTTGAGTATATTTTAACATAGGGGTTAGTCTTATCTTTTTTCTAGATGAATACCCAATTTCTCCGGCACCATTCATTGAAAAGCCCATCCTCTTCCCACTGTATTGCGGTAGTCTCTTTGTTACAAATGAGTTGACAGTACATGTGTGTCTGTTTCTGGACTATATTTCTGTTGCATTTTACTCATCTTTTAAGGGTTTTAAATATTCTTTGGTAGTTACTCAATATTTAATAACATTTTTAAAACTTCTACTGAAGAAAGGAAAAAAAAGTTCCTGGTTATGGTAGGTGGAAATGATTTCATGAAGATATACATCCACATTATGGCCTGGGGAAAGGATTTGAATATTATTGTTGACTCTATACTGTGTGCCTGACACTACTGTGAGAATACAGAAATGAGTAAAATGGCAAAATTATAAAACTACTAGAAGATGATACAAGAAAAACCTAGATGGCCTTGGGTATTGTTGACTTTAGATACAAACCAAAGACAAGATCTGTGAAAGAAATAATTGAATAATTGATAAGCTGGGCTTAATTTAAAAATTTCTGCTCTGCAAAAGACAATGTCAGGAGAATGAGATGACAGGCCACAGACAGGGAGAAAATATTTGCAAAGACATCTCTGATGAAGAACTGTTAACCGTAATATGTAGACAACCGAATTAAACAATGGGGACAAAGATCTTAACATACACTTCAAAGAAGATATGTAGGTGGAAAATAAGCATATGTAAAGATGGCTTCACATCACAGGTCACCAGGGAAATACAAGCTGAAAGAAACAGTAAGATACCACTGCACACCAGTGTCGTGTCACTACACTGTCCCTCCAGTGGGTGTGAAAGCAGTATTTTATTTGCCAGTATAGACGCTGTTACGATTTTGGTTTTAGAGTAATCAAAATTCAGAACACAACACTAAAAGCTGGAGAAGATTTGGAGCAATAGGAACTCTCATTCATGGCTGGTGGGAATGCAAACTGGTACAGATACTTTGGAAGACAGATCGACAGTTTCTCATAAAACTAAACATACTCTTACCATGTGATCCAGAAATGGGGCTTTCTGGTAGTTATCCAAAGGAGTTGAAAACTTACGTCCTCACAAAAACCTGCACATGGATGTTGATAGAAGCCTTACTCATAGGTGCCAAAATTTGGAAGCAATCAAGATGTCCTTCACTAGGTAAATGGAGAAATAAACTGTGGTACATCCAGACAATGGACTATTAGCACTAAAAATAAATGAGTTATCATGTCATGAAAAGACATGGAGGAAGCTTAAAAGCATATTACTAAGTAAAAGCCAATCTGAAAAGGCTACATACTATATGATTTCCACTATATGATATTCTGGAAAAGGGCAAAACTGTGGAGCCAATAAAATGTTCAGTGGTTGCCAGGGATTTGTGGAAGAGGAAGGATGGCTGGCAGAGCTCAGAGGATTTTTAGGGCACCGACAGAACTCTGTGTTACTAGAATGTACAATATCAAGAATGAATCCTAATGAAAACCATGGACTTTGTGTGATAATGATGTGTAAGGTAGGTTCATCAATTACAACAAACGCACTGCTTTTTATTCATAGCAACATTGCTCTGCATAGGTAGATTTTGATTTCTGTGTTTTTTCATCCACAGAGTCTTTTAACTCAGAAATTGAACTTGGTAAAATCTCCAACTTACTGTAGACCCTATAGAGTAGTGTTTTACCTAGGGATCACTCTTTACAGTGTCCAGCAGCTTATTTCTTGGGAAGGCATGATTTCCTTTATGATAAAATGAATCTTCAGAGTCCCAGGTTCCTGTAATAATTTTAATCAACTTGCTGACCATCAGACCATCTTGAATTACTGCCTGTAAACTTCGTGCCTGCACCTGAAGAGGTAAACCCTGCTGGAGGGAGTGACTTAACAAGGCAGGTTGAATTCTTTACCACCAACTCAAATGAACCCCCATGGCTGCCTCTGAATCCTAGCGTTTATCGAATCAGCTTATTCTTTTCTTCTCTGAAACAACATTTCTTCCCTTTTCTACTTTCCTCAAACATCTGCCTCCCTAGTCCTTTCTCTTATGGCCAACCTCACCTTCTACTTCTTAGAGAAAAATGAAGCTCTATCAGATAGACGGGATGACTTTCCACTGTGAGGTCAAAAGACCACCTATATGTACAACTGTTCTTCTCGTTCTTCCTTCTTGTTCTGATGGAAGAGGTGTCCTTCCTTCTTTCTACCCTTCCGCTTGTGCTCTGGGTCTATCTCTTCCTGAACCTTTCTGTGCTACCAAGTCTCCTTTCTCCTGTATATTCAACTACTCTTTCAAATAGCTAGTTTCATCAGTATTTGAACATATTTGATTATGTCTGTCTCAATGATAAAACTTTCCTCAGCATCCCCAACTCCCACTTACTTCTCCTTTCCAGACTTTTTGGAGAGACTGGTCTGTATTCACTGTCTCCATTTCTCTTCCTCATCCTCACTCCTTGTCTCACCTTGTCCAGCTTCTGGCCTTATTTCCTTACCCAAACCAATCTGCCTGACCTCTGTAAGGTACTAAGAAGGCATCAAACTCCATATTGCTAAATCCAGGGGGCATCTTTGACTCTTTCTATTTATCCTTTCAGCAGCATTTGGTGGCGTTGATCACTTTTTCCTGGAAGACTTTTTCCCCCTCTGCTTCAGTGATACCACATTCTGCTGGAGTTCTTCCTGTTTTTTGGCCATTCCTGATCTGTCTTCATTGCAGGAAATAATGGATTTCCTGGTGGATTGTCCTATAATCTCCCTATGCAATTTCCTTCACACCCTTGGCTTCTGTGGCCAGTCTGTGCAGATGACTCACACTTGCTTCTCATAAAGGCCTCACTGAGCTGCAGTTAGTAGATCCCAGGACTTCATACACCATGGAAAAGAATTTGAATTTGGAGCAAAGGAGTAATATGATTTTATTGACATTTAAAAAAGATCATTCTTCCTGCTTTGTGCAGAATAAATGATAAGAGAGTCAAGAGTGGAAGCATAGCATTCTAATATCCAGAAAAAAAGTCATGGTGGCCTAGGTTTCGGTAGACATCACCAGTGAGATGTTCAAAAATATCTCAAGCTCAGCATTTCTAACGCCTAATTCGTGATCTTCTGCCCAGGCTTCCCTATTGTAGTGTCTGTCATTATTATCCACCCAGTTGGATGAGTCAGAAATCTTGACCCCACCTGTCTTAGTCCATTTAGGCTACTATAATAAAATACCACAGACTGGGATTCTTATTAACAACAGAAATTTAGTTCTCACAGTTCTGGAGGCTGGAAGTCCCAGATCAAGGTACCAGCATGGTCAGGTTCTGGTGGGTCTCCTCTTCCTGGTTCGTGGCTGGCACCTTGCTGCCGTGACCCCACATGGTGGAAGGGGCTGGGAATCTCTTTGGAACCTCGTTTGTAAGAACATTAATCTCTTTCATGAAGTCTCCTCCCTCATGACCAAAGCACCTCCAAAGGCCCCACCTCCTCATACCATCATCTTGGAAATCCCAACATAGGAATTTGGAGGGGCATAGACATTCAGTCCAGAGCACCACCTGTTCCTTCCAGTTCACCAGTATACACTCTGGTCCTCTTCCACCCTGTTTCTTACACAGCAGCTTGAGTAGTCTTCAAAATGCAAATCTGATGTCATCTCCAAGCCAGTTCCTTTCAGTGCTTTCACATCACTCTGAGGGTAATGACTGAAAAGCTTCATATGTCCATATAAGGTACTTGACAGTCTGGCTTTGATGTCCCTGTCCAACCTCTTTTCCCACTTCCCTCCTTAGCTTCTGCACTGCTCTATTTTCTGTTGCCCTGACCGCTGTTGTCTGTGTATCTCCTATTGCAGAATCCTTGCTGAAATACCACTTTAGGTGATGACTTTCTATAGCACTTGACCCCAGTTTAAGTCAGATTCTCTTGTTTTGTGCTCTGGTAGAATTGGATTTCTTTCCTTTTGTAGGCTTATCTTACTTTCCAAGTATATACTTATTTATGGAGTTATTTGATTACTATTTTTTATGACATGACTGTGTTCATTAGAGTTCTCCAGAGAAACAGAACCAATAAGATGGATATACATAGAAAAGAGAGAAATTTATTTTAAGGAGTTGGCTCATGTTGTCAGGCCATCCAGTCTGGGGAGATCTCTCTGCACACTTGTTAAGACCCCAACCTGGGAGAGGGTTCTTGACTCTGATTGAGAAAGAATTTGCAAACAGGTCAGGCAAGTGTAGGTAAGGAAGGGATTCATTAAAGCAAGAGTAGTAATGAATGGCAGCAGCTGTGCAGGCAGTAGAGAGCAAGGAGGGACAGAGGGAGGAAAGGGAAGGTCATTGAACTCCTACTTGGCTTGGAGAAAATTCCTTGCTAGCTCCTTTCAGGGTCACTGGCCTTCAGGGGCTGCTTGGATCTGCACGGTATGGGAACTAAACCCCTACCACTCAGGATTTGGGGGCTGCAGAGCACTGGGTGGAGTGAGATTATGTTCTGAGAACTTCCCAGAGCAAAGAGGAGATTTTTACTAAAGAGCATGATCGTACAGCTGCAGTCCTGTCCAGGTCACCCAGGCGAAAGGAACTTGCAAGCCTAAATCAGAGATCTCAGTAGCCCTTCCCTACTTGTCTGAAGTGGAACAGAGAGACTGAAGAGTTGTGGTTAAGTCTAGAAAATGGAATGAAGTAGCAAAGTAACAAAGACACTTACCACTGGGAAAGGGGTCTCTTATTAATCTCCCGATAGGCTTGGAAGAGCTCCCAGACAAAATGCAGTAAGCTGAGCAGCAAGGTTTCATTTAAGGCGAAGTACACACTCAAAGAAAGGGGAGTGTGGGCAGCCTCAGAGAGGAGGTCTTACAGGCTTAGGATTCATATTTTTTTAAGAATTTTAAGAATGAGGTAAAGGGTCAAGGGAGTGTAGACTTGACTTGTGGTCTCATAATGTCTGTCTCTGGTGAAAGACATTATGTCACCACCCATAGTCTTCTATATATTCTGTAAGATAAACTTAACACATGGAATTTATTGGTCCTGTTCTTCTCCAAGGTAATGGTTATCCCCAAGCACTGGAAACATATCCCTTAGAACTGCCGGCCCTGCCTCAGGATAGGATCAGTTGTTGGCTAATCACCATAAAATATGTTAGGAAGCTTACCTCCTAACTCCCTGGTTTTTGAAATAGAATCTTAGCCTTAAGATGGAGCTCCTCCTATTGTTACTATACTGTTTATATCTTGGCATTTTTCTTCACAGTGAGGAAAAATTAATCATGATGTTTGTCCCATATCCCTGCTCTACCTCATGTGATTGAGGGATCTGGCAAGTCTGAAATCTGTAGGGCAGCCAGTAGGCTGGAGACCCAGACCAGTAGGTTGGAGTTGATGTTGCAGACTTAAGTCTGAAGGCAATCTGGAGGCAGAATTCATCCTTCTGGAAACCTCAGTCTTTTCTCTGAAAGCCTTCAACTGATTGTAGGAGGCTCATTCACATTACTGAGGGTGCTTGAGTCCTCCTAAAATTCATGTGTTGAAATCTATTCCCAATGTGATGGTGTCTGGAAGTGGGACCTTTGGGAGATGACTGGATCATGAGGGCAGAGCCATGATGAATGGCATTAGCGCCTTACGAAAGATACTCCAGAGAGAGTCCTCTTTCCTTCTGTCACATGAGGACACAGCAATAAGACAGCTGTTTATGAACCAGGAAGTAGGCTCTCACCAGTCATGGAATGTGCAGACACCTTGATCTTGGACTTCTAGCCTCCAGAACTGCAAGAAATTTATGATGTTTATAAGCCACGCAGTCTATGGTATTATGTCGTAGCAGTCGAATGGACTAAGACAGAGGGCAATCTGCTTTACTTAAAGTCTGCTGATTTAAATGTTATTCATCTTTAAAAATACCTTGCAACAACATTTGACTAGTGTTTCTTGACACCAAACTGCACATCATAGCCTAGTCAAGTTGACACATAAAATTAACCCTTACGGAGACCGTGTCTGTTTTTGCCTGTTACTGTATCCTCATTGCTTGCCATAGTGCATGACATGTAGAAGGCAATAAATACTGATTGTATGGATTTGGGAGTGTTAGATTTCTGGATTTTCTACCTGCAGCCAAAGCCAGTAGGGGTAATGTCTTCCATGGCTGCATGCACTATTCTTTGGAAGTCATTCTTTTGGTTTATTCTAAAATATTTTATAGATAAACACTTTTTTGATTCAAGAAATCTCTAATTTTTGACAAATTTGCTTTTTATAATTTGTTCAGGCCCTTAGCTTGTTTCTTTACAAACTCTTTCAAGGAGTCTCATAGGGAAGCCTTGTCAGCCATTTGACTTAATCCTTTTATGTGGTCTCCTTGGTCCTCCTCTTTGTATCTTTTTCTAATTTTCTTGGGTATACCAAACAGAGTCAACTCTGTTCCCAATGTAACTGGACCATGACTCTATTTGAGGAAAGATAATTGCATTTTTATTTCCCAATGCTCTTAAGTTTCACTGGACATTTTGGCTGCAGCAGCACATTGTGATGAATTTTTGATTTCTAAAACCAAACTTATCACCCTGACCCCAACTTTAGAGTTTTCTATTTCTGTCATTGGTGCCAGACACTAAGAAAAGAATGCTTGGAGTCATCATTGGCTTTTCCACCCCCACCATTCCCATTCAGTTACAAGATTCTCTTGAATTCTTGATACGGTTCCTCAAAATTGATCCTTTTGCTTTTCCATTTCTTCCAGTAAGCCCTCATGGGCTCATGCACGATAATAGATTTATTCTTGGTGTTTCTACCACTATACTCTCCCAACTTCATCCTACTGTAGCCAGCCCATGTCAGGTAAATCTTCCTAAGTATTAGCTTTGAATACTCTTTCTTCCCAACTCCCAACCAAATGTGTTTGGTGGTTCTCCTCACATACAGATAATTCAAATTTATTTCCTGTCTTTGATGGACCTTCAGTACAGAGGGTTAAATTAATCTAACCTCTCAGATGATGGCACATATCTTTGGTCTGTGTAAGCCTGTTTTATTACTGACTTAATCCCTTTTCTCCACAGAGACAATTTGAATATATTGTATTTCATCTGTACAGATTTTGATGGATACTTTAATTTATATCAGTTGTACTCTAAATCTCATTTTGTTTTATATATATCACTGCTTTTCCGATCTGTCCATGGTGCAGTGTGAATATACTTTCCAATATTTCTAATTGCAGTCTTTCTTTTATTTACATCATTACCTTTATTTATTAGTATTTACTACTTTTCTCTGTGGAGATCTAATGTATTGGGTAAGTTAATTTCTATATATTCCATGGTTTGTATTGCTCTTGTGATTGCTAGTTTATGCTACATTTTATAGTAGGGTTTTGGTGCTGTAATGAGATTGATGTCTTATAAGTTATGCTGTATCAGAAACCTTGATGAAGTTTCTTATAAATTGTCATAGTTGGTTGTCTACTAATAATACTTAATATTATATCAAACCATGTAACATTATTGATATTTGACCAGCTTTGCCTACAAAAACTGTAACGCCAATTGTTCAACCTAATGATAGCTTTTATTTATTTTCTTTTGTACCTTGCATTTTTCTTTCCCTGGATTTTTCAGAATTTTCAGGCCATTTTAAATAGCATGTTTATGAGTATTATGTAGTATTCCTGTTAACTTAATATTTGTACTAGGTTTTTGGTCCATGTATCAAATTGAAGGAGTTCCTTTTTATCCCAGTTTGCAATGAGGGATTTCCATTTTTATTTTTATTTTTAAATCACAAATAGATATTGGATTGTATCAGGTGCTCTATCTGCACTTTCAGTTTTTAAATAAAAAACATTCATTAAAAGTCATGTTTACCAAAGGAATTTCTTACAGGTCATCATGGGGAGTCAGAAGGTAATCTGTACAAGGCATACAGGCATGAGAGGTGTTGTTTATGGAGAAGGGGAGAAGGGGAGAAGGGGGTGGGCTTAAGATTATTGCAACAAGGAAGGTTTATGAGGAGCAGTTAGTGAGAGGATCTCACAGGAGGTGAGGCAGCTGACTGAATGGTGTCGAGTGTCATGAGAATTCAGGGGGCTTCTACTTCAAGGGGCACAGCCATGGTTAGAGGGCATCCTATGACTATTTCTTTGGTGACCTTAACCAAAAGGGTAGGGGCAAGAATGGCTTTGAGGCAAGGGGGTAACCTCATGCCACAGGATCTAGCTGTTGACTGTAGTATCCTATGGGTTGATCGTGGTCTCCCTGGTTTTGGGTATTCCAAGGGGGCATCCCCTTCTTTTTCATAGATAGAAAGGAAAAAGAGAAACTAATAATTGGGATGTCCAAGATCAGTGAGATTTACTAAGCTTTCCTTGAAGGCCTTCGAGGCTAAGGCATCCTGGTCTTCCCAAATAATGATGTCAGGTTTGTTATTTTTAGCAAACATATAGGGATTGAGCCATAGAAGAAGGGAAACCAATTTTGACAGTAGCCAGCTAGCCTGAGGAAATATTATTATTGGCATTTAGCTTTGAGTTTTGCCAGGAAGCCTATCTAGGTGTAAACCTAGCCCTTGTTCTTCCATTAGGTACCCTAAATATAAAACGTGAGTTTGAATATGCTATAACTTTTCCATAGACTGTCTCTTTAAAAGCTTTAGGAGGTGGATACTATCCTTCTGTGAAGAGGCTTGGGAAAGGGAGCAGAGAAGCAAGTCATTTATATATTGCAATAGGGAAGAGCCTTCAGGAAATTTTATATTGCCGAAGTCAGCTTTTAAGATTTACAAGTAGGAAGGATTTTCAGTAAAGACTTGGGAGATTATTATCCATTTGTATTGTTATCCTTTCCAGGTACAGGCAAAGAGGTATTGGTTAACCTTATGCACTGGGATGCTAAAGAATGTGTTCCATCAATTAACTGTGCTGAAAAATTTATTTTTGGTAGGGATGGAAGATGGCAGAGTATGAGGACAGGAATGACAGGTATTGAGGAATAACAGTGCTGTTTGTGACTCCAAGGTCCTGGACAAATGTGCACCCATGGCTGTTGGTTCCCTTACAGGCAAAGCAGGAGTATTGCTGGGACTAGTGTGGGGATAATGAGGCCCTGGGCTTACTGCTCTGGAGGGCTTCCTTATCTGTAGGGTATTGATTAAATCTGGGGAGAGGTTTTGAGGGATCTGTTTGGATCTTAATAGGAGATTCTCTGTTGTTTCTGCTGATATCAGTTGAAGATTTTGCCTGTAAACAAAGTGGTAGCAGAACCAACAGGGACAACTGATTAGTATCCATAGAATTAGCTCTAGTGTCAGTAGACATGGAGCACATAAAGGATGTTGAAGGGCTATTTGATTCACTTAATTTACTGTTTTGGTTGCTATCAAATTCTACAATTATCTCCTCCTTTCTGGAGAAATTCCAGCATGATATTTTTCTAAGAAATCTTGGCCACATAAATGGTGGCAGAGGAACTAAGGAGAAAAGGGTAGGTATCTCTTGGAGCACCTAAACAAAAGGTTTAGAGATTGGAACCAGTTGACACTGATTGGTGACCCCTGCTATGGGACCCATTTTAGTCCTCTGAGGCAGGGCCTGTTCTGTAGCAGTTCAATAACCAAAAGTATAGCTCTAGTAAAGACTGAGTTTCATTCCCAGTCCGGAGAGTAGTTTCTCTGAGTCAGTGAAGAGGAGAAAGTGGGAAAGCCCATTTAGTTCCTCAGAGTCCTGTCAGTGAGGTTAGGATGGCACTGGAAAGGCTGGTGAGAAGGCTGAAGGGACCTCTAGTGCTTAGGCCTTTAATAGTCTTTCTTCCAATGTCCTGGCTTTTTACAATAATGTGAGAGACCAGGAGGGTCTTGTTTTTATTTGGGGGCCTCCATTTGTTGGAGCTGAAAGTTAAGAATTTTAGTGATTTTCCATTTAGTTGAATCATCTAGGCTGCTGGTTAGCTGGTTTGTTAATTAACTAAATCTGGAGTAGACATAGTTTCCCATTCCATCTTGGTCCTTCTAACTAGAAGGAAAGGACTCCAGTTCAGCCATTAATGAACATAGAATCAAAAGCTACCCAAATAGATTCAACATTCAAAGAAAGACCAGAATTTTAAAACACAATTTGGAGCCAGTTATAATAATCCTGTATCAGTTCATTGGGTTTCTGGGGACAAGCCTGAATCTTAGTCCAACAGACAGGTTTTAAGAAAGCCCAAGGAATTGTCCTGTGAAGTCATTAATTAATTTCACAAGCCTGATCATAGAACAAGACGGGACAATGGTATCCCATTTGCAGCTCTAGAAGTTTTTCAGGATTATCCCAGTTGGTGGCCTTCATCCAGTGCTGGCCTTGGCCTTCACCAACAGGCATGTGAACTAGGTGATAATGTCAGAGAAACCACTGATTAGTTTGAATGACTATATTAAATTCCTCAGAAAATCTGTGAGGGTCTTTGGTTACTTTGGGAATATCTTTGTGGCTTATAGTTCAGCTATAGTTCAGGGTACATAAATTAGCTTAGCATTTAGGTCCTCAGAGGGTCTGATTCTAAAAGAGCGGGCTTTAATTGATTCAGAGGAGAGATGGGGAGTGTTTTGGATGTGGAGTCATTGAGATAGTTAGAATGAAGAAGTGGAGGGTACAGAGGAGGTAGAGATGGTGCAGAAGGGAAAGAGGAAGATGGAGCCAGGAGAAGGCCTTGGTGCAGGAAGGCCGCCTGGCACCCAGAGACAAATGAGGTGAGGAAGATGGTGCCTGAACAAAAAAGGATGGGGGAGGGGAGAAACAGGCCTCAGAAGGTTTTTTACATTCTCCCAATTGTTTGTTTGCTTCCCAGAAATGGTATTTTGTAAAGACTGAATTCTAGGATCTTGGGTATGTTAGGAAGCCTCCAGGTACCAATTAAAATAGGCATTCCATTCAGTCTGTTTAATTTTAGTGACACAGCTTTCTAATTTAGTTCTGAGAAAAACAAGTTTGGGAGGATCGAAAGTTCCCCATAATGGCCATTGGAGTTCTAAGTTAATTTTGGTTAAGCTAGTCCATTTAGTTAGAAATGCATATGAGGTAGGGCCATAGTTTTTAAAATAAAACTCGCCAAAGTCCCAGAAAGAAGACCCTCCTGAGAGAATTTAGAGGGTCAGGATCCCATAATTTAGCTTAAATCTCAGAAAAACAAATGAGGACTTACCCAAAGGATGATGCCTTCACAAAAAACGAAATCAGATTCTGAATAAAGTTGGAGAGCTCAGCCAAAGGGAAGGAGCATTAATCCAAGAGGAGACTGATTGACCCAAAAGGAAAAAGAGGACTCACAGCAGCAGAGATCACGTGGGGTTCAAGTGGGTGCCTGAGGCAGTTAATTCCAGGGGTCTCTAGTTCCTTTGGAGTTCATTTCCTTTAGATCTTCCACCACCAGGTAATGTCAAACTTAAAAATAGCCAGTTAGTTTACCAGCAAAGTGAGTTTACTCAGGAATAACGAAAGAAATTGCAATTCAGAACATGCAAACAATGGAGAACCATAGTCAAGTCTGGAGGAAGAAGGAGAGGAGTGCTCTTCAATAGAGGCAAGAAGGAAGTTGGGAGGGGCCGTTGGAACAAAAGTCCATTGGAAGAGAGTGAGGGTTTAGTGTTGTGCTGACTTCTCATTGGCGGAGTTGCCGTGGTTCTCATTGACTGGGTTGTTGCTGGGCAAGGAGGGACTCTTCCTTCCTGGGGGTGGGGGTGGGGTCTGCAAATGGCATCAAGTGGTGGAGCTGAGAGCTCCCTCTTCAGGGCTTCCTGATCCATTGTAAATGAGTTTCCTTTATTCATTGTAATGGGGCCAAACCACATGTCCATACTAATCTTGACTGTTCCTTATCCTTCTCATCAAGTCACACTGGCCCATCATTCCTGTTTCTGTCTCAGCATGTTTCCTCTTGCTGTTCTTGACCTAGTGACTTCCTTTTCCTCTGTTTATCTCACTCTTACCCTATAAGGCCCAGATCCAAAATTATCCAAGATCACGTATTATCCCCCCAGACACATATCACTTACTTACTCTACATGTATGTTAAGTTTCCTTTCTTGAACATCATCCTTTCTGATGTTCCCAGCCTTCCAGTAGCTCTCCTATTTTTTGGCTTTCTATAGAATTTATTGTCTATTTCACTCTTACAACCCTTAGCCTAGCTACATTGCATAATTATTTATCCCCATGTATATAACTGTCTTGGCCTCCTCCAAACCTGGATTTTAAACCTCAGACATACTGTTCAGGATTTTATTAGATGTTTAAACTGTGGATGATGGGCATTTGATTGTATGACACCCACCTTTGGTTATACTGGCCTTTTGTGATAATCACACCAAACATTCACACCTAAAGGCTTTGCACTGTATTTTTTCTTAGAATGTTCTTCTGTATTTATACCTGCAAGCATTTCCCTTACCTTTAGTAAGTCTTTGATCAAATGTCACTTTCTTAATACAGTCTCTGTTTACCACCCTATTTAAAATTGCAGGCTTATTGCCTCAGCATTCATGACCCTCCTCCCCATACCCTGCTTTATTTTTGCCCCCCAGATGCGTATCACTTACCTACTCTACATGTATATTAAGTTTATTTTCTTTCTCCCATCACTGTAAGGTGACATCCTCAAAGACAGAGATTTTGGTCTGTTTTGCTCACTAATATATCTTGGTGTCTAAGAGTAACATTTTGCACTCAGTAAATGTTAGAATAAATGACAGCCTTCGATTAACAACTTGGCCCCTGATTTGGGCTTCCTACCGCTCTGTGCAGCAAAGGATGGGTAGTATAGGCCCTGGGAGTTTGGGATTGCAAAGACACTAAAGTCCTTTAATAAATGTTTATTCAAATGATTTTCTTTTTTGCCTAAATGAGCTATGAGTAGTTTTTGTTGTGATTGCTAACAGACCAAGGATCTTGTATTTTGTCTTAGATGATCGCTGAGAAGGTCATCTTACATGCTCTTTGGTGCTGCTGACAAGGGGGATTTTCATTTTTGCCCCTAGTTCTCCAGTGTTCTGGGCTTACCTCCCAGCTCTGTCCCTTTTAGATTCAGTTAAGGGGTAGGGGAAGGAGAGGTTTCTCAGATTGTTAAATCTTCACTTTTCAGATTGTTTTAAACATGATGTTTTGTGCTCTTGTCATCAGCTGGGAAATTTCCTAGGTCTCTGTTATGCTTTCCTTTATGCCATTAACTCAGCGAGGTAGGCAAGATTAACTTCGAGGTCCAGTCTAGCCACTAATTGACCTGGACCTTTGGGCAAGTCATTTTACCCTTAGAGACCTAAGTCTTTCCTCCTGTAAAATGCAAAAATCAGATTAGGCACCCTATAAGTTATTTTTTTCAGAAGCTAAACAACAACAAAAAAATCTATGAGATTTTTCTTTCTTTTTTTGTTCTGACAGGGAGCTATTCCAGACAGCTCTCAGCTGGTGTTTTGCTTAATTCACACACAGTGATTAATTTACACACAAGCTTACCCTGTATCCTTGGCAACAGTTAGCAATTGCTTGCTTTCAGTTTGATTTCGTTAGATTGTTTAAAGGGACGTTAGCCCCTGTGTCTGAGCAGAGAAGTGAGGATGGAGTTGCGTTTGGGATCACATCTTCTAGCTTTGCTGTAATTTGTCTTTAAATGCACTGCATTTTCCTGGCTTTGGTTTTTGGCCCAGTTGCAGAGTTTTAATGAACCCTTCCAGAGGTTTATTCCTGTTAGCATCTCAGGAGTTACTCACAGAGTACTTAGTATGTTCCAGACACGATCCTAAGTTCATGCCTTCAATTTCATTCTTCAGCCCCTCTTGTGAGGTAGGGTTGGCGTCTCCTTTTGCAGATGCAGGGAAGCGCCTTGAGGTTGTGCAGTCAGCCAGTGACCCAGTCCAGCAGTCAGAGCCTGGGCTGCAGGTTTGTCTGTTGCTCTTTTTCCCTGCATTTCCCCAGAACAGAGTGGTGAGGGCAGATTTTAATAAGTAGCATACTATTGCAATAGCGAAGAGGGTCCAGCCTGAACTGCACTGCACTTTGATTTGTACGGAGGTGACTGGGTATTTTAAAGGGATGTTCAAGGACTGGGGAGGGGGGCCAGCAGGGACTCAGTGGCATCAGGAAATTGAAAAATCGCGAAGGGTTGGTCAGCATCAGTGCTGATGAGGCCAGCTGTCTGTTAGCCAGCAGGGGTGGGCTCTGGGATGCTGCCTTCCCTGGAGTCTGGGACACAGGGGCCTTACCCTCCCTGGTGATTTCAGGTCCTTGAGAAAGACTCCCTGGGCTGTAGGAGATACATACACATCTCAAAGGTACCCGCGGGAGGCAGGAGATTCACAGTTGTAAGCCCTAAGAAAAGGTGGTGGGGGCTTCTGGTCGGGGGCTGGAACAAACTGCATTCTCTTGGCAGCCAAGCTTTCAGGGTCAAGCACTTTAAGAGGGGCTGGGGTCTTCCTAGGGATGCAGCCTAGAAATGTTAGAAACTATGTTAATGTTTGCTGAAGTCTTTTAATGTGGGGCAAGAGGGTGGACAAAATCATACGTACTGAGATTCTGTAGTTTCATAGGCCAAGGCTGAGGGCTAGTCAACAAGAGGACGCAGAGAAACCTGGCTGGAGCTTGGTCACGGAGAGAATCTTGACTGCGGTCTCCGTTGTCTGTAAAGTCGATGCGTTAGAAGTTTGTGAAGATGGTCCTGGGATGTCCACAGTTAGGTTCTCCAGTGAATTTGGTGCCAAGAGATAAAATCCTGTGTTCCGTGTTGTCATGGAAATGAGGCCTTCCATGGGCTAACCTTTCCCATCCCCTACAATATACTGTGTTTCACTCTTTTTTTATATGCTCACAGCTTCTGTGCCCAGAGCCTGGGACTGCTTGGGGCTCCCCCATCTCCCCACTCCATTCCTGGGCTGCAGCAGAGCTGGGGGAGTGGCTCCTGGAAATGCCTATGGTGGTGGGTAGTGTTCGCATTCTGCCTGAGATGGCCTTGCCAGCTGGGAGGCAGCAGAGGCTGAGGAGGGAAGAGGAAGGATTAGGAATTCCTGGAGTGGCGCCCCGTCTGTGTAGGGCTTCAGCTCCGCCTCACAGAGGTGTGTGTCTGCAGTGTCACCTTCTCCTGGGATGCAAGATGATGTGGAGGCATAATTACTCCTGTTTACACCTGGGAAGCTGATGCCACCCAGCTTAAACTGCACATCCTCCCGACTCTCTTAACTCTTTTCTACGTGGTTTGGTTTTGCTTTTTCCTTTTCTACTCTGCAGAATTTCTGTTTCTTCTGGATGATGCTCCACACCTGGTTCCCTTGGAGAAGGTTATTTTTGTGATGAGTCATGGTTCCTGCCACTGGGCCCTGGGATCATCTACTTGTCTATTCATCCTCCTCTTTGAATTGTCATCTCCCCTGCCACCTCCTTTAAAAAGTGTCAAGCACTTACTAAATGTCAGGGGCTGTTCTTCCATCCCCCACCCCTGCCTGCTGCCCTCTCTCCCTCTCCTGCCACTGAGCTGCTCACCTCACACTGATCCCTCCCTTGCCCTTTCTTCCTTGGGCCTAATTGACAATACGCTCCTCACTACCAAACGTCTAGATGAGGTTTACATTCTGCATAAGGCACCTAGCTGCTGTGAGATTCTACTGCACTGGAAAATAGTCATAGGAAACTCAACTTCTGCACCAGATTGTGAGTTTTGCTTATTCCAGTAGTAAAGGATGACTGTTGCCAGCAGTAGGCTGGCATTGAGGATAAGGCATTGTATTTTCCCTCAGAGAGTTTATTTTCTAGTGCAAGTGATTTTCTCAGAAGCAGTATAACATTTGAGTGTTGGAAAACAAGGTAAAATCAGTGGGAAATAGGGCAATTTGAGGAAACTTCAAATACACTATTTTTTAGCTTTCTTTAAGATGCTAATGCCCCATTATTGTTAATTATATAAATGCATGATATTTAATTTTGTTTTTTCCTATAATAATATTTGGTATATTAGGTCTTATATGTATAGTTCAGTCTATCATTGCAGGTTCAATTGCTTTTAATTATTTCAAGGTTTGGTTGCTAAGGAGACTAAAAGGCAAGTTGGCTAATAGGGTTAGAAAATCCTGAAACACTAAGTGCATTTTCTTTATCCCAAATAATCTTGTAGAAGAGAAAAGGAGATTCAGTGTGATCCAGGCAAAAGATAACCTCCCATAGAAACCCTTGTGGCTTCAGAATCTAGTCTTTTGACAAGTTTAATTTAGAAAGTATACATCAAACCAGGGGGAAAGGTTTTCAACTAACATGTAAATGACCAAGTGGTGCCAACCAGTATGAATTTTAGATGAAAATTTAAGGCCCAGTTAAATAGAGGCTACTGAAACCCTTAAGAGCAAGGAAAGAAAGGGGTATGTGTGTGTGCATATAGGATGTTTTTTGGTTGTGTTCAAACAAGACGAAGAATAAGAGATAGCAATATTTGGGCTTCATTATAAGGAGTAGAAAAGATAAACAGTTTCTTGGGCTTGATGATACAAGTTGGTGAGGAAAAGCTAGACTTCTCAATGACTTTTTGTCTTCCATCTCCTGAGAAGAGTGATCTTCTGATTTAAAGGGTAAAATGAGCTTTAGCAATTTGGAGTTAAAGCCTTGGATTTTGTAAGCGAACATTACCGCATTTTTACCATTGTCACCTGGCCTGGTCCAAGTTACAGACAATGGTTGGTAAGATTTTTTTTTAAATAATAAAAAAAATTTTTAATTGTAAAATACCTATAATGTAAGATTTACTATCTTAGCCATTTTTAAGTATATTATTCAATATTGTTAAATATATGTATAACATTATTGTGCAAGAGATCTGAAGAATGTTTTTCATCTTGCAGAAGTGAAATTCTGTTCCCATTAAACAACATCTCATTTCTGTGTCCCCTCAACCCTTGGTACCATTATTCTGTTTTCTGTCTCCATGAGTGTAAGTACTTGAGTTAATTCATACAAGTGGAATCTTACAGTGTTTGTCTTTTTGTGTTGGGCCAGCATTTCACTTAGCATAATACCCTCAAAGTCCATCCATGTAGTAACATGTGAGACAGGATTTCCTTTTTAAAAGCTGAATAATATTCCATTTTATGTGGATACCACATTTTGTTTACTTATCCATCTTTGGACACTTGGGTTACTTCCATCTCTTGGCAATTGTGAATAATGCTGCTGTAAACATGGGTGTGCAAATATCTCTTCACGATCCTGGTTTCATTTTATATATATATATATATATATATATATATATATATATATATATACGTGCAGAAGTGGGAATAGCTCATAACTTTTAAAGAACATAGATAAGGGCAGAAATGCTTGAAGAGTAAAGCTGAACAAAGTCATGCCAGTTTTTTTTTTTTTTTAAGAAAAGAGTGTTGATTTTTAATGTGTAGTTGATTGTGCCTGACACAAATCCCAACCAAGGTGCTGGGACAAATGATAAATAAGTTGTAAAAATTTAGAAAAGGAAGAGTGGCCATTAGGAGCTAGCCTGAGGAGAGTAAGAATAAGTTATGGGAGGCTAATATCTTTTTTTTTTAAATCAGGCCACTAGAACTATAGCTGTGGGCAGATGGTAGAGTCGATGAGTGTGGACAGCTTTGGTAAGGGCTGAGAGTGACTTTGTGGGCAATAGGAGGAGATGCTGGTGGCATCATTAGATGGCGCGGTAGCTGGGTTACTGGATAATGGTATATGTTGAGGGTATCTCTGGACGTTAGTGGGGCTGGGAATGGCTTATGCTGTTGTGCTGTGTGGGCACTGCCCTGTTTATGGATGGACTTGAGTAAAATAATCAGGTTTATGATCTAATATTTGAAGATGATTACTGTGCTACATTCAGAACTCATCCTTTTATTGCTCGAGAATCCTTCTCATACCCAGACTTGTCCGCTTTTACAATGTCTCCCTGCTTTGGGCTCCTGTTAAGTTTATGTCCCTCCCATTTCCCTTTGATAATAACTAAAACAGTGAATTATCTTTTTATTGTTCATTTCCCCATCATAATATTGAAATAACAATTTATACAAAAAATTGGATCCTTTTATATGTCTTATTTATGAGTAGCTCCTAGAGTTATCATCATCATCAAAAGTGGTCAGTTTACAGAATTTTTCAAGATGTAGAAGGATGTCTTTCCTTGGAAAATATTAAATGAGAGAAAAAGTAAGATACACATTTATGTTTGTGTGGGTACATTCGCAGTCTTGTTAAAAATACCTGTGCATACATACGAAAAGTCTGAAAGAAAATACATATAAAAGTTAAGAAAAATTTTGAATATTTCAGATGTTGTTTTTCCTTTAGCTGTTTTCTGTATTTTCCAAGTGGTCAACTTCCCTTTGCATATATCGTCTTTGATTATTATGTCCTTGCTGTAGTAGCCATCAATGGTCTTCAATTTTAGAAAGTACCTTATCTTTCCCTATTGTAAAATGTGTTTGGAGTAGGGTGGAGGGGAGGTAGCCTCATTGGGACAATTTCTTCTGAATTTGTGGTTTGGGGCAGGAGGATCTGGGAATCTTATTCGCCCCCTCCTTCCCAACTCCAATTTTTAAAACTAGTTTTACATCAACCCGGTGGCTTACCTTATTTCATCTCCACCAGACCTTTGATTGTGTCCTATGAGAATTCTACAAGTGTAGTGAGAGCAGCTAGATCCAGTGCTAGGCTGTTTGTTCAAGAGTTGGAAAGCTGGGGGGTCACTTAACTATTGGCTATATGTCCTGGTCTGGCCGCAGAGGATCTCACTTCTCCCCAGGGGCTTATCTTCATGAAAGTGGTGATCTTTTCAAGGACTGTGTCAGGCTCCCTGTGGCACGTGCTCCTTGGCTGTTCCTAGCTCTTCCGAGTGGTGCCCCTTTGAGCTCAGCTGGGTCCGATACGGGTCCTTCTTTATCACATCCTGTGAGCTTTTTCAGTAGCGATTAATTCCAGTTTGTTTGAAATGATCTCTTCTTTCATTACTACAACTCTTCATTCCTAACAAATGAAGTGCAGTGGTTTATAATACATTCATTTACTGAAACTGATGAGACTTGGTCCCAGATACCTTTTGTTATGTCTGTGTCTGAACTTGCTGGGAATTATTTGTAGATTCTTGGCTGGATCATTTTCCACGTCAGAGTTTTTCAAAACTCTAAAGATAAGCAAAGATTTAATTAGCTATTTCATCAATGACTGTATCTTAAAGTGATTTCATTAAACAAGGAAAAATTCAGTACTTTTAATTGAGAGGATATTATTTTTTGCTTTCCTCTTAGCTCCTCATCTGTTTCCAAATTATATCTCATCCTCATGCAGGTCATATTCATTTCCAAATGCAGTTAAGAGTTTAACCCAGAAATAAAACAGGTCAAGCATTCACATTTATAAGTAAATAATGTGTTCATTTTATTCTGTGACCCAGATAGAGACTAACCTAAAAAGGGCAAGAAATAACATTCACACTCAATCATTTATTTTTTCAATTGGAAAAATTTCAGCTATACCCCGCTTCAGACTTTGGTTCATCCTCCTGTTACTGTTCTTTACTCAGAATAAATTTTGCCTTATTGTCATTTTCTGTGAATGTATTCATTAAAGCTTGATTTATTTCTTAATTACTCTTCTATGATGTAGATTTTCAGGATTGAGATTTTTGTGTCACTAGAAAGTTTAATAGTAAAAATGTTTTATTCTATATCCAATTTATGAGGATTGATTCATTTAAATAACCTATATGTTTATGCCACATGATGCAAATTCCCCTCACTTTTTTGGTCTAGAAGTACGCATGTGCTTACACTGTGTAACCAGTTTACTGTGGCCAGAGGGTCCTGAACTCTGTTCTTGGCTGTGTTGTAATGGCTGTCCTCTGTTTTGGTTTTACTCTTATCTTAGATTGAAAGGAGTGGCAAATTAGGTATACAACCCATGACCCAAGAGCCTTTCGATCTCTTGAAGCTGATCCAGGGAACCAGAGTCAAAGAAGCCACTTTTCTTGGTTACTAGTTGGTCACTCTTGCATCTCAACAGTCTCTTAGTTACTTTCTTTGACCCCAGTTTCTTGGGGTACTTGCGTCCTTGGCCACCTCTCCCTCTTCCATGAGAATAGGAACAAGCAATGTCTGGCCTTGCAGAGCAAGGTGGGGTGAGTGAGAAGTGGTCCTGGGACAGCTCACCTGGGTTGTGGAGATAGAGAAGAGGTGCTGTTCCTTGGGGGAGTTGATTAGGGATCCTATTAGGGATCCACCTGCCCCAGGTGCCACACCTATGGAGATATAAGGGGGTATGGTTCACATCACAGACGTGAGTTAACCTGAGCAGGCACAGGTAGACAGGTAAATTCTGGGTTTCTGAGCTGAGTCATGGAGCTGCAAGAGAAAGCCCATGCCCATACACCACGGACACCCACATTGTGGATTCACCCTCACCTTTGTGTGCGGTGGTACCCTGACCCAACTGGACCCCAGGAATTCCCTGAGTCACCTCCCATCCCCCCAGGACTCTGACTCTGGCATAGTCCCTCAAAGTCTGTGTGTGTGGTGTGTGGTGTGTGGTGTGCGCTCTCTCCAGCAGCTGAGGGACATGCGGCAGGTGAGGGCAGCTCGGGCACATGTGTGTGGTCAAGCAGGGCTGTTGCCTACCAGCATTCTGGAAGGCTCCTCCAGGCGGAATGCCTCACACTGTGCGAACCTTAAAATAACTTTACTTGAGGAAGGGATGCCCTGTCAGTTTCACAGTGGCAGGTCCTGAGCCAGCAGCATCTTGCTTGTACTAGGAAAGCCCAGCTTGGTGCAGATGGGCCCAGAACCAGGACGTGGGATTGCCAGTGACTTTTAGAGTCTTAAAAATTCTGTCTTTTTGGGGTCACATGTGGGCTTCACTTTCACTTCCACTTCTCTCATGTGACCCTGGTCATCCTACTTAACCTGTTTGAGCTGCAATATTTCCAATTTTAAAATGGGCATAATTGAGGCAGATTCATTTTTTCTAGATAGGAACCTGTGTGATTTGGTAGGAGTGAGGGGTGTCTGAAAAAAAGAAGTTTAAATATTCTTTTGCAAATTTTACAAGCACATACAACTATGTAAACATGTGGGAGAAAAAACATTCCAGATAAAGGGTTTAGTGTGAACAAACAAAGGACTCTGAAACAGCATCACCACTGCAGGGAAATGAAAGTCATTCTGCGTGGTGGCTGGGGTAGGAACACTGAGGCAGTGTGGTGCAGCCGTGACGCTCAGCCTTGGCTGAACATGACGATCCTGTAAAGAGCTGTCACAACTGGTGTCTGGAGCTCATCCTGAAAAGTTTGATGTTATTGGCTGGGGCAGCCTGGCCACTGAGGTTTTAAAATCTCCCCGGGTGATTTGGATATGCTGCCAGGGTTGAAGACCCTGACTGGTTCTGTGTTCCCTGGTTCTCCAACTTTCATGCACATCATAATCACCGGGAGGGCTTGTTAACCCCCTGGGCTCCACCTTCAGAGTTTCTGCATCAGTAGGTCCAGAGTGGGATCCAACAAAATGCATTGTTAGGGTCCAGGTACCGCTGATGCTTCGGGGCTGGGACCACACCCTGAGAACCACTGGCCTTAGCCATGTAATGTGATGTGGTGTTGACCAAACTCCCTGAATGTCCATTCCTGAGGATGGAGAAACAGAGCAAGGCTTTGGAACAGGTTTAGAAAAATAACTGTCCCGAATGTAGCATATCAACTCCTTAACATGTGACAGTGGGACAGGGCGGTGTGGCGTGTGGATATAGCCCATTGAACACCTTGAATAAGTGACAGGCACCCTCCCACAGCCCACCCAGGCTTTTGTTTGTTTTGTTCAGAGTTAATAGTTCTCTGTGGGAGGCTGATTGGATAGGAGTTACTACATCATTACCAGGAGCAGGACATGTGCTTCTGTAAGAGCTGCCAAAATGCAAACAAAGTGAAGGCAGCAGCCGGGTGTGCTGATAGCTTGGCCAGATTCAGTTCTTCATTCAGATCTGAGTTCACTGTGTCCTCAGAAAGGAGCACTTCCTAAGCTTGCAGGGCCTACAGAGCAAGCTGAAGAGACCCTCCTGACGTCTGCCCCCTTTTCCTGAGTTTTGTCCTGTTATCCAGTGTTCTCTTCTCTGCAGCTGGCCTCTTTCTGCCATTCTTGATTTTTCTTTGCCTTTTTATTATCTGTCCCTCTTTACTGGAACATAAACCCATCAGGACAAGACATTGTCTTGCTCTTCACTGTAAGCTCTGTACCTCTAAACCTGTGCACAAGTAGGCTGTCACTATGTATTTTTTTTCCAGGTTACTGAGATGTAATGGACTCAATGAGTATTTATTCATAATAAATGTAAGTGCTTCCTAGAACTCTCCTCCTGAGTGACGGGATATTTATCCACCCCTGAGAAGGCTGGAATTGGTTAAGAATCCCTGCATTTGTGACGTTTGTATCCCTAATGTAACTGTATTAACAGCTGCCACTGCCAGATGTTCAGCCCCCCTCCTGCCCGCAGGACACACAGTTTGACACAGTGAGTCCTTGGATGCCCTCCTCTCGCCCCATGCCATGGGAACCGGTCTCTGTTTATTGTGCAGGATCTAATGTTCAGGGTGGGAAATGGAAGGGGAAGGGCCCAGAATTTTAAAAAATCCACTTACAGAAACATTATCTAAGAACACCTTAGTGAAAACTTTTGACCTTCTTTCTAAAACTCAGTTTTTCACCCTGTTTTCAGTCATGCATAGGGAGAAGGGTTTTTTCCTCCAGAAAACATTCAGCCAGCAAATGGATGAATTTAAGGACACTTGGAGGCTTAACTAAACTTATTAGACTTAGATCCAGTTAGATACAAATTAAAATCTTTTTCATTAACGGTTTTCAAATTGGGAAACAGATACATAAACGTGGTGACTTTAAGAGGGAAAATCAGAAATGAAAGCATTTTCCCAACTTTGTAGCTCCCATGTCCCCCTTCCCAGAGGCAACCACCTGTAACAGTACTTAGGAGACTCAGTTTCCTGTGCACACATCTGTGTGTGTGTGTATACCTCCCATTTTGAAAAACATAGACAGATGCTGTATGCATTTGTGCTCTGTATATACTTACATCTACTAGCCCATATAGGTGTGTTGTGCTTTTTTATGATTGTGTAGTATTTCATTACAGAAATACAGAATAATGCATTTAACCAGTCCCCTTATGGAAGAACATTTTATGCTGGAAAAGAAAGAAAAGTTATTTGGGACTGAAAAACAACTGTTAAAGAAATGGTAAGGATAATATAATAATTATTATTTTTTAATTTTGGTATCATTAATGAGCAACATTGTAGTTACTAGATTCCCCCCATTATCAAGTCCCCCCCCACACCCCATTACAGTCACTGTCCATCAGCATAGTAAGATGCTGTAGAGTCTCTACTTGTCTTCTCTGTGCTATACTATCTTCCCTGTGCCCCTCCCCTACTTTATGTGTAGGGGCTGATCATAATGCCCCTTATTCCCCTTCTCCCTCCCTTCCCATCCACCCCCGTCAGCCCCTTTCCCTTTGGTAACTGTTAGTCCATTCTTGGGTTCTGTGATTCTGCTGCTGTTTAGTTCCTTCAGTTTTTTTCTTTATTCTTATAGTCCACAGATGAATGAAATCATTTGATACTTGTCTTTCTCCGCCTGGTTTATTTCAGAGCATAATACCCTCTAGCTCCACCCATGTTGTTGCAAATGGTAGGATTTGTTTTCTTCTTATGGCTGAATAATATTCCATTGTGTATATGTACCACATCTTCTTTATCCATTCATCTACTGATGGACACTCAGGTTGCTTCCATTTCTTGGCTACTGTAAATAGTGCTGTGATAAACATAGGGGTGCATATGTCTTTTTCAAACTGGGCTCCTGCATTCTTAGGGTAAATTCCTAGGAGTGGAATTCCTGGGTCAAATGATATTTCTATTTTGAGGGGTTTTTTTTGTATCATTAATCTACAATTACTTGAGGAACATTATGTTTACTAAGTTCCCCCCTTCACCAAGTCCCTCCCATAACCCCCGTTACAGTCACTGTCCATCAGGGTAGTAAGATGCTGTAGAATCACTACTTGTCTTCTCTGTGTTGCACAGCCCTCCCCGTGTCTCCCCCCACATTATACATGCTAATAGTAATGCCCCCTTTCTTTTACCCCCCCCCCTTATCCCTCCCTTCTTACCCATCCTCCCCAGTCCCTTTCCCTTTGGTAACTGTTAGTCCATTCTTGGGTTTGGTGATTTTGCTGCTGTTTTGCTCCTTCAGTTTTTTCATTGTTCTGATACTCCACATATGAGTGAAATCATTTGGTATTTGTCTTTCTCCACCTGACTTATTTCACTGAGCATAATGCCCTCTAGCTCTATCCATGTTGTTGCAAATGGTAGGATTTGTTTTCTTCTTATGGCTGAATAATATTCCATTGTGTATATGTACCACATCTTCTTTATCCATTCATCTACTGATGGACACTCAGGTTGCTTCCATTTCTTGGCTATTATAAATAGTGCTGTGATAAACATAGGGGTTCATATGTCTTTTTGAAACTGGGCTCCTGCATTCTTAGGGTAAATTCCTAGGAGTGGAATTCCTGGGTCAAATGGTATACTGGGCTCCTGCATTCTTAGGGTAAATTCCTAGGAGTGGAATTCCTGGGTCAAATGGTATTTCTATTTTGAGTTTTTTGAGGAACCCTCATACTGACTTCCGTAATGGTTGAACTAATTTACATTCCCACCAGGGGGAGAATTATTTTTTGCAGTGTTTCTGGTTACCTTGACAACCTGGGACATCTTCAAATGCCATGGCATCTCTCCTTATGCCATTCTTGGTGGTAAATATATGAGTAAAAGAGGCAGAGCTAGAATTAGTGAAAAGACTGCATCATAGACTATTTAATGTGATTTCAACTGAGGAACACTTTTATTCTTTGTTTCCTTAGTTTCTTTAACAAGGCAGTTGGAATTCATTTTGACTGCACATCAATCATAATGCTGAGTTGTGCCACCAAGTAGTTTGAAGTGATCTTTCTCATTCAGAGAAAAACTTTTATGGTGCTAGAGTAGAGCTGAGAATTCTGTCATGGCACTTGGAGATTGTTTCAAGTTAACCCATGAAGTGACACGTGGCTGACAGAGTCATTAAAGTAGCACATACCTGTTAACTGTTCTGAAATACATCCTTTTAATGTGTCTTTAGCTTAGCATAATGTAGCACAATTTGATTGACCTCATTTTATACATAAAGTTCTTTAAGATAATAATCAGGGATAACAGTACAGACTGATTTGCTGCTACAAAGTATGTTTGAATAGGCTAAAAAAAATGAGAATTAGCTCACATGTGATCGGTGAATGGAGGAACATGTTTGTTGAAAGTGGAAGTTGCATTGTCAAAGGCAGTTTCTCCAGTGTGTTAATGTTTTCTTATACCAGGTTAACTGGTGCTGAACACAGAATGAGTGCAGCTGGACACACACGGGTGCGAAGGAATAAGGTCCATTCATGATGCCTGCCCTTTGGTTTGGCTGAGCTTGGCCAAGCGCTTTGTCTTGGCGCTTGGGTGGGAGAAGTAGGGGAGATGGTGCCCTCCTGGATCTTTGTGCATTTTGCTCTTATCTCCATAACTCAGGAACCGAAATCCTCCCCTGCTCCTCCCTTCAAGCTACATCACCTTTTTTTTTTTAAGGTAAAGACCTAATTTAACTATATTTTTCAAAAAAAAAATGTTGGGGTTTAGTATGGCTTTGCAACTTTGCTAGTGTCTTTATTAGTGTTGCTATTGCGTGTGTGAATGGCCTGGGTACAACAGAGCACAGACTGTCCCAACCCTCTTTTACCTATAAGCACATTTTTCCTTTTCCTGTGTGGTGGTGCGTACTCTGCAGATTTCAGGGGAATACATACCACATTGTAGCAACAATGTTTATGTTGTATAGCTCTGACTAACACTGAGGTGATCAACCATCTTGGTGTCACGTAGAGTGTGATCTTGAATAAAGACAAATATCAGCCTCTTTCTGGTTATCTGCTCCTTGCAATAAGAAGAGAATGGAAAATGTGAACATTCCTGTTCGTGTTCTTTTATGAAGCATAGCCCAGATAGCTTCCTGTTAAATATAATAATAATAACAACTTTGAATCAAAGGGTAGATGTACCATTTTTCAAGTTGCCATCTCTCCTGGGACTTCCTTTCATTCCTTTTACGGCATAGATTTCCAGCCTTTGAGATGATTTGTTGTTTCTGCATGGAAACACTGTGTGCCGCCTTGATCACATTATCAGCATCAACCCATTCATTTCTCACTTTTTATTATTTTGTTGATTGGGTATGAGACATGGGTATCTGTCAAGTATTCCTACTAATAATTTTTCCTGTAATTCACGCCAAAGACTGCAATTTTTTTTTTAAGTCAGGATACTTTTGGCAATTGATCACCAAGTTCTCTGTGAAAGTTTGTTAAACCTATGCCAGGGCACTTATGTGCTCTGAAATCCCTGATTTGCTTTACCAACTGTACCAGAGTCTAAGATCCTCAAAGGCAGACACCTTTTCTTATTGGACAGTATCATCTGTTCTTAGAAGGAACACAAAGTACATGTTTGCTTATCAAAATAAATGTTGACTAGATTTTAGCAGTTGGGTTCTGGCCCGTAAAAAAGCATTCAGATTCTAGGCAAGACAGCATAAACACGTATCTCTTATGTCATAAAGAGAATGCGTCCTTTGAGGGTCTCCATGTCAGAGATCTTTTCCTGTGTGTATGTATGCACTTCTCATATTCTGTGTAATAATGGACTTTCTGGGGTCTATTCAGAAGCATTTGGGTGACCAGAGGTATAACCAAGCATTTAAGCTGTCCCTGTGCCTGTCTCTGTTCTGTTTACCACCTGTCTTTCCAGCCTGATCCCATAAGAATCTGCTTGGTGCTCTCCATGCTTGACACACACTACATGTGTTTGTATCCTTGGCCTGGCTTGTTAACCTGAATCTGATTTTCTCTTTATGGTTTGAATTGTGGGTGCTGCCTGGAATCTGATCTCTCTGGCTTCTGACATTGACCAAGTAACCCAGTCTTTCCTTCTGATTTTCCTTCTGTTTTTTGTTGTTAAGCTCTAGTGTTTTCACCCTGGATGTGTCTGACGCTGGTTCATCCTGCTTTTGCTAATCAGTAAGAATTGCCCAATCCCAGGCCTTAAAAGATTCTGATGATAACGCTTAACAGTATTTGCTATGTATTGGCTTTCTGAAGTAGTAATTCCAGCCAGGTCTAAGAATACAGTGGTACTTATTATAAAAGATATGCAGTAGAACCTCCAAACAAGCTCTCAAGATATGTAGCATTTTCTCCCATGTAACTTGGCTTCCCTTTTTGCAGGCAGCATTTGAAATTGTATGACTGAGCATAACATTATTGTCCAGGAAGTGTTGGTTTGAGTGAAGTATTCTGTGATGATTCACTTTGTCTGTCACTGAAATGTTCATTTTATCCAAGACCAAAAAAATGGTCCATAAAAGAGCATTCAGATTTTCCTTATGCTTCAATTCGAGCACCAGATTCCCTTCTGCCTGCTGGGATAGAAGTTGGTAAGCATTGCCAAAGTTGAATGTCACTGGCATATAAAGACTTCTCAAGGGATCAATCAAATAGAAATATGAAATGACCACATTTTAGAGTCATGGAAACTCAAGAGAGTATGTTCCAACCAGCTCTGTTTTACAGACAAGGACACAAAGCCCTAGACAGATGAAGTGAATTGCCCAAGACCCAACCCAGAGCTGGTTATAAGGAGGAGTGTGGACCGAGACAGGCTTTCACAGTGACAAAATTTTGCATAGCCAGTTGCTTTTCATGTATGTGTTACACATTAGTGGGGTCTGGCTTTAAGATAAGCAAGGGACAAGGAACAGAGTGCCATTATTTTAGAAATTGCAGTCACTTTACTTGGTCTCGATAGCCATAAAGGATCCTTTGCCTTCCTGTGCATTAGTGGGTAAGACTACCTTTCTCTAAGCCCACACATCCACAGACAGGGGTCAGGAGAACATGAGGGCTTTCTCATGATCTCAAGAAGGTCACCCTTCTGCTGGCTACCACATCACCATGGGTGGGAGTGGAGAGAGGGCCCAGGGGCTCCAGAATGCCTCATGCTCCTTCACCTGCCTCCAGTCTCACCAGCCAGCCTTACCTCCACCTGGTATGCCTGGAGACATCAGGACTGGTCCTCATCTACCTGGTCACCACTAAGTGCCAGGACCAAAGAGCTGGCACTGCTGTGTCTCTAGAGCCAAGGCCCTCTGAACACAGTGTACATGACTGGTGCTCAGTATTTGGTGAAAGAATGAATATTTGGCTAAAGATAGATGTTTCTTCTAATCATTGAGAATCATGCATGTAACGGACAGTCCAGGACCTAGATGGGAATCAGAACATCTGGATCTTATTTCCCACTTTGTCTTTGGACAATTATAATATTTTGATTTATAATAAATATTTGGTCTTTGTCCCCATTTCTGGCACAGAGCTCCTAAAACCCTTGGAATTTTCCAAGTGATAAGAGCAATAAAGGTGTCTTGATATTCATAACAGACCCCTTTCAATCACATTTGAGTTTACGTTAATGAGGTGCCTTTTGGGAGGCACCAAAGGGGGGGCGCTGGTTGCCAGGGGAACCAGTCCTTTCAGTCCCACCCCCTGGACCTCTGGGGTGGTGATAGGGCTGGAGGTTGAGTCCATTGCCAATGACCAATGATTTAATCAGCCATGCCTGTGTAATGGAGCCTCCATAAAAACCCAGAAGGACTGGTTTCAGACAGCTTCTGGGTGGGTGAACATGTGGAGGTGCATAGAGGGTGGTGCACTCAGAGATCATGGGAGCTCTGAGCTCTTTCCCCATATCTTGTCCTATACATCTCTGCCATCTCGCTGTTCCTGAGTTATATCCTCTAAACTGGTTACCTAGTTAAATAAAATGTTTCTCTGAATTCTCTTGAGCTGCTCTAGCAAATTATTCAAACCAGGTTTCGTGATTGATATCTGAAGCGGAAGAGGGCACAGTCTTGGAGGACTGAGCCCTAGCCTATGGGAGCTGACGCTCTCACCAGGTGGATAGTGTCAGAATTGAGGTGAGCTCTAGGATGGACCTCCAGCTGGTGTGGGAGAGTCGCTGAGAATCGGAAATGATCAGTGAATCAGCTCTTGGAGTCATCTGCACTCTGCTCATCGGAGGGAGTGTTGGGTGAGATGATGGGTAGGGTCCCTCTCGGCTCTCTTGCCTCTGTGCTGCCTCCATGTAAGGACTGAACAGCTTGCCAGCATCATGGGTAGCAAAGCCTTGGTTCCTCAGGTCCCACCCCTCAGGGCTCCTCTCAGCCGTGTCGGCAAGGTGGTAGCTTTGTCATCGCCTGTCTCTGGGGCTTTCCTGCTCAGTGGGCCAAACCTCTAGCAATCGGATTTAGCTTGGGTTGTGTATGACAGAAAAATCCTAAGTGATGGAGCGTAAACAAAATGGAAGCCCTGAAAAGGGCAGAAACTGACTTTTCATTTACAGAGAAGTCCAGGAGGTAGGAAGGCTGTGCTGGGTACCGAGGACCTGAAACTTCATCACAGACCTCACCTCACTGCTCCACCACCCAGGCTACTGTCCTTATGTCCTAAATAGAAAAAGGAATAACTTTGTAAGTAGATGAAGTCTATCAGAAAAAACTTCAGAGAAATGAAGCTGTGCACACTTTTGTCTGTATCTTACTGGCTTAAAATAGGGACCACGGCCACATCTAAGACAGGGGAGGTACTGCCTTTTAGTGCAGTGACCGAATGCCCTGCTGAAAATCGTGGTTACACAAATGAGCGTGCCCTCTGTTTCCCAGTGTGTCTTCATTTGACTCTGGTTTCAGGGGTGTAGACATTAACGGGTCCCGCTGCCCCTGTTCTCTGGAGCAGTGTGGGCAGGTGGGACTGTGGCACCTGCTGTTACCTGTTCCTGGGCTGGGCGACCAGCTGGCACGCAGGACCATTTGAAACTGATAGATTGTCTCACTTTATCCTGTAATGTAGAGGATGGATTTTAAATTCTCATTAAGCTTATTTCACCATTAAGTCTTCCTTTTAAAGACTTTTTTTGGTCAGTTTGACTGATTTGTATGTTTTGAAAAATACAAAAAAAACCCCTCCTTTTTCATTCCTGATGTTTGTCCTTTGTGCCTTTGTGCAGTTCTTAGTTTTCTCAGGGGCTTGTGAATTTTATGTCATTTCAAAGAACCTGCATTAGCTTTGGTTAATTCCCTCTGTTGCTTATGTTATCTTTTTTTGCTTTTATATTTATGTAAACATAAATATGTATGTTTATAATAATACATCTGTGTGTGTTTATAGATACACATATATTACATGTATATGTATTTATATATACTTCTTCTATGCTCTTTAGTTTCATTCTGCTCTTTTTGTTTCATTTTTCAGAGAGATATAGGTATTGATTGCCTGGGTCAGGTAGGTTTCTTTTAATGGAAAAATAAGTGTGTGGCACAGGAGAAAGACATTGGAGCGTGAGGAACATCATTTCATTCAGTGCGTGTTTTGAGGCAGCACCTATGTTCAGAGCACTCATATATTAATTATTGATTACTAGTGTACAAAGCTCTAAAGGGTCTAACATAAAATGAGTAGATGATTGTTCAGAGTCTGGCCCCTGCCAGTGGCCTACAAGGCGAGGCTGCTAGAGTGGCTGACGTGGGAGAGAGAGTGAGTGGTGAGGTGAGGAGGTTGAGGCTAGCCATCATGAGAACAGTTTGGCATTTAGAGGACAGAAGTGTGAATTTAGGGAGGGATGGGAAAATGAGCCCGAGGCAGCCGGGCTAGGTAGGACGTCCCATTGAGAATTGTTTTAACCTGGCCCATCAGCCCCTGGGGCCAGCCAGGAGTGCTCAGTGACCCAGACCAACTATGTGTAAAACCCCCATGATGAGCAAACTGTCGCCTCAGTCGTGCTGTTACCAGGTGGCTGCAAAGCTGTCCCAGGCACTATTCGGCATCTCGGCCTCCTGTCGTTCTCCTGGCTCCTGACGCCGCTGTGCCCGCGATCTGCTGCCTGCCTTCTTTCCCAGTGGGCTGGTTCCCCATCTCTGCCTGGCTTCTCAGCCAGTACCTGTGGCTCTGACCCCGACTCATGCCCTCCCCCCGACCCCGACTTCTCCTTTGATGCCCTCTTGTCTGACCAGCCATGCCTCAGTCTCCCCAAGCCAAGCTGCCCTTTGGCGCTCCCCAGGGCTGCCTCCGGCTGTGCATATCAAGGGACAGAGTAGGGAGGAGGCAGGACCCGTCTTCCTCTGGGCGCAGCAAGGTCGAGAGGCTGGATTTAGAAATAAATGCTGTGTGTTGAGGTGAAGGTGAGCCGGCAGGCAGGAGCCTTTACCAGATGGCCTCAATCCAGGCCGAGCATGGCAGGAGAGGTTTGAAACAGCTTCTGCAGCCTCAGCAAGCCAGAAGCATGTGCATTGTTAGCTACTTGTGAGCAGGCATCTGGGGTAAAGTCAGCTTGGGGTCGTGGTGATATCTGATCCACGGTGTTCTCTCTTCCTAAAGTGTGTGTTATCCCTAAATGGGAACTCGGGGAGCTAATGGCAGGGGCGTTGGAGGGAGCTACAGAGCTGGGAGTTGGTGAGGTTGGCCTGATGGGAGGGACTAGAAGGGAATGGAATGCCCCCCAGACTGGTGCACAGAGGAATGTTCAGGAAACCTTGCATCTCAGGACTCCTAGGTCATGTTCTTGTCCAAACAAGCCCCAAGTGGGGCTTCCCAACCTCTTATACTCCAGCCACATTACACTCTAGCAAAATGGCCTTTGCAAAAAAACACTATGACAAGCCACATCACCTGAAGCCATCATTCAGGTGCTAGGTACAGTATCTTATCATTGCCAAGAGCAGTTTTACTGACCACAGGTTAAATGATGATCAGGCATTATCACACCCATGCAGTCACACTGCAGTTGCTACTGTCCCAGCCTGGGAGGATGCTTATGGTCTACAAAGCCAGCGGGGATCACAGAGGCTAGATATTCCTAGAGAGCGGGATGGGGGATGGAAGTTACAGTACTTGGAGGTGGGGGAGCAGTGTTGGAAGGCAGCTCTGATTAAACAAATGTATCAACCCAAAAAGTGAACAATCAGTTGTCTACTTAATTATGTGCCCATGATTAACATAATGGCTTTGAAGGCATCCACAGTCTCACCCAGTAGGGCTATTTCCTAGTAATCTGTTTCCATCGGGGTGAGGGACCATGGTTTCTAGGGGACCAAATCTAAGAATGCTTGTAGCGCCCTCTCCAGTTACTGCAGGCTCACTCTTGCACTTCCACTGGGGTCCTTCATGGACCCTCGTCTTTGACCATGGGCTTAGCCCAGACAGGGCAGCCTCCTCTCAGCTTGGAAGAGCAGCCATGCTTTATATGTTTTGACTTCCTGCAGTGATAGCTGCAGTAATACCAGATGATACACGGGAGCTCTTCAGTTATTAACCTTTGTGAGATGTGTAAGTGTACGCAAGAAACCTGTTCCTACCCAGAGGCTGCCTGTCAGTAATAGCCACCCTCTGCAACACCGCCGAAAACCCAGAAATGGGCAAGGCATCGGAGTGATTGAAATCATTCGTGTAAGCTGAGATGTGCTGCCACTTTGAATTTATTAACTCCTACCAAACTTCACCTTTTTTTTTCTTCTGATGATTAAAGTACAGTGTCCACCATAGAAAAATTATAAACTCCAGAAAAGTCTAAAGGAAACATGTCATTCGGTCCAGTTATTGAGTTGTACCCAGTTGTAATTTTGGTCTGTTTGTTCTGATTTTTTTTTCTTGGTACATCTGTGTGCAGTTGTTTTTGAAAAGAGTTAGGGTAATATCACATATAGATCATTTTGTAACCTTTTTTCCATTTGGCAATATTTAGACACATACACACAAACACACGTGTACAAGATGTTGATGGGTACATACATCGTGAATACTAGTGAAGCACTGGAAACAACTGAAATGTCTGTCAGTTGGAGGGTGGCTAAGTAAGTTGTGACACAGTCATGGTATCTAATGTCACTGATAAAGAAAGTCAGGTAGACCTATACAGACAGATCTGTAAGGCATGTTGTATGGAAAATACCAAGTCACACACCATGAACTTATATGAACAGAAAGGGTAGATTTCAGGGGTTCCCCTGGGGGAGAGGTTTGGGATCCCACATTCCACCCTATGCTTTAGAAATGCTGTGGAAATCTTTACACAGAGAAATCAGTCCTTTGTTATGTGTATTGCAAATATTTTCTTCCAGTCTGTCATATGTCATTTATTACCACGTTTTTCTTATGTGACAGTTGAAGAAATTTGTGTAACAGAGTATTTTTACATTATGACTTCTGAATTTGGATCCTGCCTGGGAAGGCCTTTCTTATGTTAAGATTATATATTGCATATGGACCCCTATGTTTATCGCAGCACTATTTACAATACCCAAGAAATGGAAGCAACCTAAGTGTCCATCAGTAGATGAATGGATAAAGAAGATGTGGTACATAGACACAATGAAATATTAATCAGCCATAAGAAGAAAACAAATCCTACTATATGCAACAACATGGATGGACCTAGAGGGTATTATGCTCAGTGAAATAAGCTAGGCGGAAAAAGATAAGTATCAAATGATTTCACTCATCTGTGGAATGTAAGAACAAAGAAAAAAACTGAAGGAGCAAAACAGCAGCAGACTCACAGAACTTAAGAATGGACTAACAGTTACCAAAGAGAAAGGGACTGGGGAGGATGGATGGGAAGGGAGGGATAAGGGGGAAAAAAGGGCACTCTGATTAGCAGACATAATGTACGGTGGGTGTGGGGTGGGGCACGGGGAGGGCTGTACAACGCAGAGAAGACAAGCAGTGATCTACAGCATTTTACTACACTGATGGACAGTGATTGTAATGGGTTATGTTGGAGGGACTTAGTGATGGGGGAAGTCTAGTAAACAGAATGTTCCTCATGTAATTGTAGATTAATGATACCAAAAAAAAAGATTATATATTGCCTTTATGTTTTTCCTCCTTGATATCATCATTTTATTGTTTTTTTATAACTAATTGTTTATTCCATCTGTTATTTATTTTTCTGTGTTGTCTGGGTAATTCAGCACTTCCAAGTGGGTATCCAGTTGTTCCAACACTATATGTGGAACAGTTGACTGTCCAATTTTGTATATTCTGAATTCCCATATACACTTGGATTGCTTACGAAAGTTTATCTAAAACTGGGAGTCTCTTTGTCTGCAGAAGCCCAGTTAAGTAGCCCATTGATGTTGAAGACTTTGAGAGACTGGTGTGATGAAGTATCCAGCTTAGGTGTATCACTAGGTGAAAACTGGTGTTACAACACAGATAAATAACAGAAAGAGTGTGCCTGTAAGGCTGTGAAATGCTTAGGGTGTGTGGAAAAAAAGCCCTGCTTGTATTAGAGCTCTGGGCAAAGCTCTGCATTGCCAAGTCCTGGATGCAAAACAAAATGAGATGAAAACCCCTCAAGCTGCATTAGGCAAAGGGGGCTCCTTGTAAGTTCCTAGCAGTGGGCACACTTGGTGATGCTGATCTCCTGTGGACAGCTCGGTGTCAAGCAGTGAGAGAGGGGCTGCCATTTAGAGCCAGGGGCCACATCTCCCCCATTAGCTTGTCTTTCTCTGCCTTTACCATGTCTCTTCCTCCAAGTTTCCCTACAGATGGCCCATTGAAGCCATTGTCCCTGAAGGTCCAGCCTCAGCTGACTGTCCTTTCCTATTTTAAAACCACAGGAGAATCTGCTTGTCCTCATCTTCACCACCACCACCTCTATTCCGTCCTGGCTGCAGTGATGGAAATTGTAACATTCTAGGGTGTCTGCTGCCAGAGATGTCAGGGCAGATGAAACCACAAGTCTATTGGGCATGGCAGATAAATGTCCTTCCTCTCTGCTTCCTTATCAGGAGCCTGAGGACCATGATTTTCTGCTGTGTTTTAAAAGCAGTAAGGCTATATATAGAAATATATCGAAAGCTAGCCCTACGCAGTTGTGGGGTAGGTGAAGTTTGTTCTTGCATTCCCATCCTCACTGTCTTCCACAATAGATGCTTATTGGAAGGCACTCTGGGGATTGCCAGCATTTCTAAACCATTTAAAAAGCTGTGATAAGATAGAGGTTACGAAAATGGTCTCTGAGCTTAGAGCAGACTCATCATCACTTCTCCAAGCTGTGTGACCTTGGGTGAGTTATGTCAGCTCATGAAACCTATTTCCCCATCAATAAAATGATGTTATTAATAGTCCCGACCTCAGGGGTTCTTACGGAACTTAAATGAATGTCAAATTTTAACACACTGGAGGATACTTGGTGAGGCTTAATAAGCGTTGGTTTGTTTTGGTGGTTTTTTAATGAATAAAGGCACTGCTGTGATTATGCTTAATTATTCACATTTCCTGCATATCCCTGAGCCTTCCCAAGGTTTTAAGATTTAGTGTCTGTAATTTGTATTCTGAAAATCGTATATCATCAAAAGCATAATGAATATACTTTTTTTTTTTTGAGAGGGCATCTCTCATATTTATTGATCATATGGTTGTTAACAACAATAAAATTCTGTATAGGGGACTCAATGCACAATCATCAACCCCAAGCCTAATTCTTAACAGTCTCCAATCTTCTGAAGCATAACGAACAAGTTTTTACATGGTGAACAAGTTCTTACATAGTGAATAAATTCTTACATGGTGAACAGTGCAAGGGCAGTCATCACAGAAACTTTCGGTTTTGATTACGCATCACGAAATATAAACAATCAGGTCAAATATGATTATTTGTTTGATTTTTATACTTGATTTATATGTGAATCCCACATTTCTCCCTTATTATTATTATTATCATTATTTTTAATAAAATGCTGAAGTGGTAGGTAGATGCAAGATAAAGGTAGAAAACATAGTTTAGTGCTGTAAGAGGGCAAATGTAGATGATAAGGTGTGTGCCTATAGACTAAGTATTAATCCAAGCTAGACAAGGGCAACAAAACATCCACGGATGCAGAAGATTTCTCTCAAAACAGGGGGTTGAGGTTCTAAGCCTCACCTCTGTTGATCCCCAATTTCTCTCCTGATGGCCCCCCTGCGACTGTGCCTGTCTTAGGTTGTTCCTCCCTTGAGGAATCTTACCCGTCTCTGGCTAACCAGTCATCTTCTGGGGCCAGGGCCATACAGGGAAATGTAAAGTTGGTAAGTGAGAGAGAAGCAATATTGTTTGAAAAGGTTACTTTTTACTTCTTTTCAGATTTATGCCCTGTGGCTTCTATGCCCAGCATTTGTCTTGAGGTATCTTTACCACTTGGAAGAATTATGATACTCGGTAATTTCGATATGAGGCACGAATTCTACTTAAGGGTTGTAATTAGGAAGGAAAAAGAAAAGCTACAGAAGTAGCAGATGGAAGAAAACATGGGAAGATTGACGTATCTTCTTGTAGTGTAACATAAGCATGTATAGGTTTTAAATCAGTAATTAAATTGCGTGCACACATTAACATAATAGGAATACAGCTACATAACCAAAGCAGACCTGCAATTACCAGCCATCTCCAGTGAAACCAAGAAAACCAGTTAGGCACCCTAGGCATTTGTGAAAACTTATCAGTGATATGATAGATATTGTCTAACTGAATTTGAATATTTTGAGAAAAATCAGACAAATTAAAACACATTCCTGGGAACTGTTCACATCCCATATGTTCTTTTAACAGTAGATAGTCTATAGTCGCAAGATTTTGGAGCGCTGCAACGTGCACTTCTCCTAATTCTTGGTTGAGTTCCAACAGTATAGATCCAGTTAAATTTGTTGTTTTACTGTATGCACAGGCCAGCTTAGATATCTCCTTCTTCATTCCAATGGCAAGTCCAGGAACCGGTGGGATGAATGCAGCTACAACTGCAACAATCTTTGTTGAAGTTTTTTGATGATCAACTTCTGGAATGACTCTTCCAGAGAATGTTGATATTAGAAGTTCTTCTTCATATCGTATCTTAATTCGTTTTCTGGGTAGCCAAATTAGGCTATGATCCTCTGTATAAACACAAACAAACCCTTTGCCCACACTTTGATATGCCCTTTATACCATTGTGAAGAACTTACTGGAGATCACCACACAGGAACTGCTTTTTTTTTTTTTTTTTTAGAGAAAGGAATATTATCAGAAAAATGTATTTCCATAGCTGATCATCTGACACCCTTTAAACGATCAAAATTACGGATATTTAAAGCATGCATTAATTGGTGATTTGCAGTTAGTTTTATCCTATCAGGGAGTAATCCCCCTTTTCTTTCTTTCTTTTTTTTTTTTTTTTTGTTATCATTAATCTACAATTACTTGAAGAACATTATGTTTACTAGGCTCTCCCCTATACCAGGTCCCCCCAACAAACCCCCTTACAGTCACTGTCCTTCAGTATAGCAAAATGTTGTATAATCACTACTTGTCTTCTCTGTGTTGTACAGCCCTCCCCTTTCTCCCACCCCCCCATTATGCATGCTAATCATAATACCCCCTTTCTCTTCCCCCCGCCCCCTTATCCCTCCCTACCCACCCATCCTCCCCAGTCCCTTTCCCTTTGGTACCTGTTAGTCCATTCTTGGGTTCTATGATTCTACTGCTGTTTTGTTCCTTCAGTTTTTCCTTTGTTCTTATACTCCACAGATGAGTGAAATCATTTGGTATTTTTCTTTCTCTGCTTGGCTTATTTCACTGAGCATAATACCCTCTAGCTCCACCCATGTTGTTGCAAATGGTAGGATTTGTTTTCTTCTTATGGCTGAATAATATTCCATTGTGTATATGTACCACATCTTCTTTATCCATTCATCTACTGATGGACACTTAGGTTGCTTCCAATTCTTGGCTATTGTAAATAGTGCTGCGATAAACATAGGGGTGTGAATATACTTTTTAAAGTGAAGTCTCCTTACCCTTACTCTTGCCAGATTTTCTATAAAAACAGTTGTTTCTGCTCTCTGAACTTCAGTGCCATGCTGCTAATTAGTGGCAAAGCCATTCCCTAATCCTAGAGCGGGCCTCTTTTCCCAAGTCCCTTATAATCCACTCCCTACCCTTTCCCACGGAAGCTGGATTTTGAGCGAGGACCTGGTTAAATCCTTCTTGCGGAGGCCTACATGGCTGGTGACGTCTAAGAGGATAACGTCTTAAGCACCAAAGGCTAGAATATTTCATTGTGGTGTTTTAGGCATTGCTTCCCAGCATTTTGAAGGGACAAAGAATGAACTTACTTGAAATACTAGAAGTCACCTCAGGGGAGACTGAAGAGCTTAATTAAATATGAATCCATCCCCCATCCGAAATTGAAAGTTTATCCTTTCATTAGACTCTGCATTGGTCAGACTCTAAATAGAGCTCTTGGTTTCATTAACTGCTGACTGTTTGATAATGATATGGATAGAGAACCTGCAGTTCAGGACAGATTAAATATGTGTTATTAATATTCAGAGTTGAAAGTTAGAAAGTCATATTTTGTGAAAAATCCAGACATACGCCACGGAGCAAATGCCCCAGGCCACGCGATTCCTTCCAACCAGAGACCACTCAAGGCTGCTGGCTGTTCAGCCAAAACCCAGGCAGTGCCCGATCCACATCCCCATATGAGCCCTGGGTGCCAGAAAGTGTTGGAATTGGCCACAGCCCAGATAGGATGCTTAGGTTGTCCCCCTCTCCCTTTACACAGATGGTGCTGTAGATGGGATGTTTGTGTCTCCCCTCTCCCAAAGTCATACATTAAATCCTAATCCCCAATATGATGGTATTTGGAGGTGGGGCCTTTGAGGGATGATTAGGTCATAGGGCAGGGCTCTTATGCGTGGGATTAGTGCTCTTATAAAAGAGACCCCAGAGAGGTCCCATGCCATGCCCACCGCGTGCAGACACAGTGAGAGTATTGTTGCCCATGAACCAGGAGGCCGTTTCTCACCAGACACCACGTCTGCCAGAGCATTGATCTTGGACGTCCCAGCCCCCAGAATTGTGAGAAATGAGTTTCTATTGCTTATAAGCCACCAGTTATAAGCCACCTGGTGTTTATAGTACACTCAGGTATTCTGTGATAGCAGCCTGAATGGACTAAGACAGATGGACCAGATACCTGTCATTAAGTATCTGTGTGTTTTTTTTATTAATAAGACTGGATCTATATTTTTATGGAGGAAAAAAATAATGGCACCAACACAGCTGTCCCGGTGAGGTTGTTTTTGTAATGGTAGAATGACGTGGACTTACCTGGCCTCCCTAGGAAATGACTTGTGACCCTGTTTCCTGTAGCACGATATCCCATGTTAACAAACTTGCATCAGTTGTTCATATTATTTATTTGTTTATATCATTTATTTGTTTATATCCTGCCCCATGCCAAAAGAGATTTGTAAATTGATTCAACACATGTTGGATGTTGCTAAAGATCATGTCTGATTTTGGAGAGATCTGATTTTGGGGCTAGAGTCACTCCTAAGCAGGGTGACTCAGCCAATGTTGGTGGGTTGGCGGTTTGCTTCCACTTACCCTCTTTGTCCTGTGCCCCTGTTATTACTTATGCTCAGGACCCTGCATGTTCTCACTTATATATATTTTGAGACACCCGCTTGGCAGGAGGAGCAGGCATGAGTCTAATGCCACATCTGTAGTAAGTCTCTGGCTGAGTGTTAGCCCACAGCATGTAGGCACAGGGGTCTTATGAATGGAGCAAGTCTGCTATTTGGAAAACACCAGGTCAGCCCAGCAGAGGAGCAGTGTGTTCAGTGGCCATATCTCATTGCCTTCCCTTGTCACCCTGCCCTCTGTTAGTTGTGATGGGACTCTGAAATACCTCAAGCCGAGTTCCCAACACACCATACCTCAGGTGCCCAGAAGTGGTGACTAGGAGAGTCAGCGGGCTGCTTTCCAGGGGTGTGACTGAGTCAGGGGGGACCCTGCGGGCATGCAAGGGTTGCTTTCTTAGCTCTAGCGTGAGGCCAGACTAACACAATCCTCTGGGGCCCCTTTTCCATAGGTTAAGCCCTCAGCTTGATCCTGGCCTTTTGGGTTTTACTTTGGAAGCAGCAGAGGGCCAAATGGGGATGAAGTAAAGAAAAAAACACCAAAGAAAGGGCAGCCAACCCTTAGAGACTGAGTTGTGTCTGCCCAAAAGATGTTGAAGTCCTCTTCCTGGGACCTGGCGATGTGAACTTAGAGTCTTTGCAGGTGATCAAGTTAAGATGAGACTATTAGGTTGGGTCTGTATCCACCGTACCTGTGTATGTGTCCTTACCAAAGGAGGGAAATTCAGACACAGAGACAGACCCTCTTGGGTAGAGGGAAGAGGGTGTGGAAACAGGGAGCACGCCGTCTATAAGCCAAGGAATGTGGGAGGTAACCGGAAGCTGGGACAGAGGTCTCCTTTCAGCCCTCAGAAGGAAGCAACCCTGACCCCACCTCGAGCTGGGAGGCAGTGCGTTACCTGGCCAAGCGCCCTGGTGTGTGGTTCTGCAGGGTGGCAGGTCCCAGGGAGCTAATGCAGGGACTTTGCAAAAGTCCTGGAATAAAGGCTCTGCCTCCTCCTCCTCGCATGAGCCTATTGCCTCACCAGATATTCTTGTCAGCCAGGAAACCGTCTTACCACACTTTCCAGATCACTGTATTGCCCACAGTTTGGGTTAGAGCCCAGGGCCTAGGATTGCCCCTCGACTCTTCTCTGTCCTTCTCTCTTAGTTCTTCCCGGGATGAGCCATTGTTATACTGATGCGTTACATCTGCGTCTTCTGTTCTGCAACTGCCTGGGACCTGTTTTGAGCAGGTAGTCAGGCTCAGAGACACGAACCTGATTGCTATGTAGGGAGAGACTTTCTGTTATACTCAGAGTCGCTAGACACAGGAGTTACGGCACACCTCGGAGGCCGCGCAGGGAGGCACCTAAGCGAGATGGGCCGGTGGTGAAAGGGTAGCAGTGTCGGGAGGCTTTATTTCAGTTTCCAGGAAAGGAGCGGACAGAGCATGGTAAGCCAGCAGCACAAACATGCCTGGAGAGTTGAGATCTGATGTTGGTGGGCTCTGCGTTCTAGGGCTGTCCCTTGTGCTGTCCCCATTGTCCCTGACTGTAGAAGTCTGATAAAAATAAGGGGGTGGGGGTCGGGGTAGGGAGTGGGGATGGGGGATTGTGTGGGTGTGCGTGTGTGGGCCCTGAGTTAGTCGGTTTGCTTATCAAAGGCATGCTGGTAGATTAGTTGTTTGTTATTGCTGAGAATTAGTTAACCCTGGGAGAGGTACTTCAGGTCCACAAGACCACAAATGCCAGAGCATCAAGAATACAGAAAAAAGAAAATACAGTTAATGTATCTGCTTATCCAGTGGTGCAGTTTCTTATGGCTGTTTCCAACCCCCTCCAATTTACACTTAAAAGAATTCCTGATCAAGTTAACAAGGCTCCTGACAAATATATTCCCTCTGGCATTTGCAAGGTATACCCCATCTTTTGTCAAAGAACTGTTAAAAAAATCAGTCTTGTTATTTAACACCAGCCACCCATGGCCCTGCTGTGTAATTGTATTTCTTCTTTCTTTGAAAACCATGGCCTTCAGAGGAAAGTGAAATTGAAATGCCAGCATTCTAGAAATACCTCCAGGGTATCTTCTGGCCTTCCCATTTGTCTTCCTATAGACCTGAAATTCTTTTTTCTCTCCTGTTTCTTTTTCATACTCTGTCCTTCTGGTGCCAGCCCCCTGATTTTCTGAGGAACCATTCCTCCCCCTACTTTGAGTCCATGTGGTATAAGGGGGCTGGTCTCACCCTCAGACTTAGGGGTGGATGGGATTCAGGTCTGGCTGAGATCATTGGTTCAGGCAGAGCAGGTGACCCAAACTGGACCAGTCAGTTGGGATATGTGTGATTGTTGCTGCTGTAACAAATTACCGCAAACCTAGTGACTTTTGAACACCACAAATGTATTATCTTACAGTTATGGAATTTGAGAAGCCTGACACAGGTCTCACCAGGCTGAAATCAAGGTGCCAGCAGGACAGTGTGCCTTCCTGGAGGCTCTGGGGGAGAATTAGCTTCCTTGACTTTCAGGCTTCCAGAGCACACCCGTGTTCCTTGGCTTGTTGCCCCTTTCTGTCCTTCAAAGCCACCCGTTCAGGCCTCATCCTTCTCGCACCTATCAGTCTCACCCTTCTGTGCTCATATCTCCCTCTGACTGTCTCTTTTGCCTCTCCCTCTACTCTTACAACCTCTGGGTTGCATTGGGCCCACCCAGATAATTCAGGATAAATCTCCTCATTGCAAAGTCCTTAAACATTTGCAAGTCCCTTTGTCATGTGAGGTAGTATGTACACAGGTTCTGGGAATTCCATCAACCACAGGTGGTGGATTCAGCTCTGCAACTTTTGCTAGGTTGTTGGGAGTGGATCATTTTTTCTGGCGGGATTCCTGAGAAGATAGGTTTTAAACCTGGAACTCTGAAGAGAGGGTCTGCTAAAGAATGGGCTCACACTGAGCAGGGCAGACCATTCCTGATGCTGTCCTCTGGGCCACTGAAGCCCACCCAGGGTTTTCAGTCAGGGAGTCAGTCAGTTCGCTGCTACCGTCATTATATGCCTCCTCCTCGTGGGACTGGTGGTAATGATTGTCCAAATGGACCATGAATGAAATCCCCCTTTTACTGTTCTTCTTAACGTAGGGCGTGGCCATCTACTGGGAACATCTGGATGGATACCCCACAAGCAGAGTTTCATGGCGGCGTATGTTCCCTGGAGGGAATTCTGTTTCTTCCTGTCCCCGGGATCCTAATCTCTCACTTGCTGGTTCATCTCTCACGTTTCTCATTAGTTCTTCCATCTGCGAAATGATGGGGTTGGGTGGGCAGTATGTTTTGGTATCAACATAGGAATATTCATTAAACATCTGCAGAGTGGCTGAGCTGGCAGGATCCTTTTAAAGGTCTTTGAGCCCAATTTCCTCATTTAACAGTAGTGGGAACTGAGACCCAGAAAGCTAGGAAGCTTCACAGGAGTATGAACAGCTTTGGAACAGCCAGTGAGAAACAAGGACTTCGGATCACTAATCCTGTTGCAGTGCATTTCTGCCGTTCCTTGACCTAGTTAACTTGTAAAATATAATGCCATTCACTGAGGCAACTTGAGATATTTGAGTCTCAGCCTGAGAACTGACATAACATTTAGCATGTCTTCTTTTGCTAAGTGTGTTTTTCTAAAATATAATTATTGTATTATATCAGTTTCCTCTCATTTTACCTCTCGCTGACAATCATTTTAGTAACAAAGAAGTGATGGTTCTAGAATCTTCTCAAAGCCATACCCAAGACCAAGGAGAGATCTGGAGATAATACCAAATCCTTAACTATAGAAATTCTGCATCAAAGACTAAATCCTGGAAGATTCTAGGGAGAAGTTTGTCTAGGTATGTGTCCCTGATTTCTTCTGTGGCATAGCACAGTGAACAAATGAAATGGTGGCTGTTCTGGTTATCTAACGTGATGTAACATGCTGCCTCAAAACTAGTGGAGTGAAATAACAATGACACTTACTTTCCTCATAAATCTGCTCTGTGGGCAGGGCTCAGAGAGGGCAGCTCATATCTACTGCACTTGCCATTGGCTGCAAAGGTTCAAATACTGAGGTTGGTATCATCTGAAGTTTGCTCACTTACCTGTCTGAGGTGAGGTGGCCGTCACCTGGGATCTCAGGTGGGGCTGTTGGCCAAATACCTGCATGTGGCCACTCAGTGGGGCTTGGGCTTCCTCACAGCATGGTGGCTGGGCTTCATATCTGAACATCACAGAGCCCCTCCTGGGTCCCAGGGGATGGAAATAAACTTCACCTGCTGCTGGCCTGGTGGAAAGGCACTGGCAGGGCACAAAGTCCTGGAAATGCTGCTGATCTGAAAACTACCATCCGCTGTAATGGCAGCGCTTTGGAGGTTGTGTCTGAAGCCAGGAGTTTCCCTGGGAAATCCAGAGATGAGAGGCAGTGCTTGGCTCAGTTTTTTTGTTCATGCACTTGGATTTTGTGGCAAGAAGTATGAATTGAGAGGCCAGAGTGGTGCAGGCTGGCCCCTCCTGGAGACTTAGGGTGGGTGCTGTTTGTCCTGCAGGAGCTGTTTGATGCTTTTGACCATAAGAGATTCAAAGAGGACTGAAGGCTGAATTATTCCTTGACCTTACGATTAGGAAATGACTCATGTTTGCATCCAGTGCTCTTGCAGTACCGCACCCAGCACCTTCAGCATGAGCCTGTGAGAAGCTCTATCTTTCACCATCTGCTGTTGTTCCACTATTCAATACCGATAGCCTGAACACAACGAAAGTAGGCAGAGAAGTGCCACAGCTCACTAAGAGGTCTTGGTAACAAAGTTACGGACACAAACTCTAAACTAGGAAATAGTTCCCATTGAAGTAGAATCAGAAAAAGAGATGGAAGAGGGCTTTCACAACATGGAGTAGCAAGCTCTCAAGGAAGTAAGTTTAGTGCAAAAGAAAGACAATACAAGACTTCATAGGACTAAAGGCATTGTTTCCTCATTACAAAAAAAAAACAAACATCTTTTCAGATGAACTAAGGATTAGTCCCTGCCAAGAACATAATTACTATTTCTGAAGATCCAGAGGAACAAATTCCTCACCCCACAAAGCAAAGACATTTACAGGTGAAAAACATGAGGGAAAAGATAAACTTGGAGGTCAGATTCAAGAGACTTCTCAGGGGAGAAAAAGAACCTGGTAGAAGGGTAGTAATAAGTAAATAAAAGTAGAAGAAGAATTCTCTGAGTTGAAAAGTCAGGCAGGGTTAACAGCTATTTCAAGCTGCATGTGCATGCAGACATTTCATGTTAAAATTTAGAATTTTGTGGATAAAGAGAAAATTTTATACATCTGGGCAAGCAGAACCAAAAGAATTAGACTGATAGACTTCTTAGCAGTTCTAGAAGGTAGGAGAAGCCCATAGAACCATATCTGTGGACAATCAGGACAGAAGATTTATGATCAAAACCTGTATCAAACCCAGTTATCACTTATTTACAAGGTTACCACATAAAGGCCTTGGAGTGTATACTCATGTAACTTATTACTTATCAGGGGCATGAAGGCCTTAGAGTTTATTATTTGTGCAATTTAGCTGGGGAGAAGACTAGTAAAAAGGCAGATTGATAGAAAACTCCAGAAATGGGAAAATGAAGAGGGCAGAAAACAGTGGTGAGCCAGTTGAGTGTGAGTAGGTTTAGCCTAAACAGGTAAGATTATTTCTACCAGCAATCTATAGTGTATGTTAAGTAATGATTATTGCAACAAAATTAGACACACTGTAAGGGGAAAACCTAATAATGGCCTGAAGTCAAATCCCAACTAAACCCAGGAATAGGGTTTGGGTTTGAGGATGGAGAAGGTCGCTGGGAAAATAAGCATGTTCTAAATGTTTCCTCTCAGGGGAGAAGAATGGGGAAGAAAAACTTATTGGTGGGGGACATCATTCTCTTTTACAGATTTACAAATAGAGAAAAATAGGCTCATTGTGCTTTTAGGGGTCAGAAGATCCTGTAGAGTCAAATTGGGCAGTTGCCCTACATCAGAGAGAAAGCTGATTTTCAGCTCCTAACTTGGAGATCTGCATCTCATTGTGTACCTTGCTGTTTCTGACCCCATTCAAACTTAAGGTTGGATTACTTTGCCTGAAAACGTTTCCCCCATAAACCCTAACCTTGTGCAAGTGTCATCACACCCTTGGCTCAGCACTGGACATCATCAGCCTACATCGCGGGCTGCCCAGCTGCACCTGGGGCCCCCTGTGTACCTAGCAGTCTTCAAGGGCAGGAGGCTAGAGAAGAGCAAGTTCATGTCTCACTGCGGTGACTCTCCCTGTCCTGCTCACTGGAGGGTTGGGGGAGGCCTTCCGCTGTGAAATCTGCCAGTCATACAGGAACTGTGCCTGGGGGTATTTTGTCATTTTCAGGGTCACAGACTTGCACCTTAGGGACCTCTGCTTATAAGCCACTTTCTCTTGGACTCGATCATAGGTTTATTTTTAAAACTGTGCCCAGAACCATAAACCAGAAAAAGACCTTGGCAGGTCATTGGGTCCATCCTTAATTTCAGAGAGAATCACACTTAAACTCCAACCCAGACAACCTTTCTGCAATGACAGATCTCGAGAAAAATGCTCTAAAGAGGGGCTTGGCAACTACTTAGCCTAATGTGTGTTATGCCTTCACTCCCAGGAAGTGTTTCTTTGTGTTTACACATCAGGCCCTGTGCTACCAGTCATCAGACCAGAATAGTGCCAGTGGTCTCTGCAAACAAGAAACCCCAAACCCATGAGCAGAGGTGAAATGTGATTACTGTATGCTTCACTTTTTTATTCTATGGCTACAGGAAACTTATTTCATAATCCACTGCTATGACCTCAGAGGTCCCTAACCCCCAGAATTCACAATGACAAAGAAGTCTGAGATAGAAGATGAGGACTACGTTCCTGTATTGGTCTGCTAGGGCTGCCATAACCAAGTACCCCCTACTGGAGGGCTTGCACAGCAGAGCATCATTTTGTCATGATTCTGGAAGCTGGAAGTTCAAGACCAAGGTGTTGGCAGGGCTGGTTTCCTCTGAGGCCTCTCTCCTTGGCTTGCAGACAGCCTCCTTCTCCCCGTGACCTCCCATAGTCTTCCCTGTATGTGTCTGTGTCCTAAACTCTGCTTCTTAAGAGGCACCAGTCATACTGGCTAATGGCCCACCATCATAACTTCATCTTAAAGTTAATTATGCCTGTAAAGACCTTATTCTCAAATACTGTCACGTACTCAGGTACTGGGGATTAGGGCTTCAACATGTGAATTTGGGGAGGAACATGGTTTATCCAGTAACAAATTCAGAGGTCAGATAACACCACAACCACCATATCCACAACCCAAAACTACATCTGAAATCATGAGGAAGCCTATTCTTCACAGTCCTGAGCCATGTATGATAAATTGTGAGAGATTAAAAATAAACCAAAAAGATGTTTTAAATAACACATCTATGTGCCTGAGAATATAATAAGTGTTGCATATAATGTGATAAAGGGTACTCTGTATTATATATTCACAGTATATATATTCATTCATTATATATGTAACATGTATTATACATATGTAATTATATGTAATTATATTTTATATAACCCCAAAGAAGCATAAAATTATTTGTAGGACATAAGAAATGCATGTTTAAAGATTTAATATAATGAACATCAAGGCATTCAAGGTTAAACATCTTTTTTTGGAGAAGGAAGTATTAACCTTGAGGCTTGAGTCACCCTTGGGAGAGAAGATCAATATTGTTGGAAGGCCTCAAAGAAAGCAAAAGAAGAATTGGTAGGATTTGGATTAGAGATTTAAAAATAATACTTGGGTACTTTGGAACCAGCAAGAATAATTTTCTATGTGTCCTCTGCCCCCACATGTGCCCAGCCTCCCCCGTTACTGACATCACGCACGAGAGTGGGACATTTTTTACTACCCATGATCCGACACTGACCCATCATAGTCACCCAAAGTCCACAGTGTACCTTGGAGTCCACTCTTGATGTGGTGCATTCTTTGGGTTTGGACAAATGTATAATGGTCTATAGTTATCAATCATTATAATATCACAAAGCATATTTTCACTGCCTGAGAATTTTTTTTTTATTAAATCAGGGTAGAATACACGTGACAAAATTTGCCAGCTTAGCCATCTGTGTGCGTGTGATTCAGTGCCTTAAGCACATCCACATTGTTAGGCTGCCATCAGCACCATCTCTCCACTCTTCCTCTTGCAAAAGCAGAAACTCTGTCCCCATGAAACAGTAACTCCCCAGTCCCTCCTCCCCTAGTCTCTGGCAACCACACTGGCAATGCATTTTATAATACTTACACTGTTCATTGTAGAAGAATCAAAACATTTAAAGGAGCAAGAGAAGAACAGGCTGGTAACACTTTGACATATACCTTAACATTTTTATTTTCCTCTATATACCCATACATGTAACTCTTTACTTACCACACCGATTAAGAGCCTGCCAATATCTGTCCCTTAATAATATTACATGTCAAATATCTGTCCTCATGTTTAATATTTACATGAAAGTCCATTCATGTGAACAGTCACCTTTGGATTCTTAGGAAATGTTTGGATTTTTTCCAATGTGCCCCTACATTGAAGAGCTGGAGACAAAAGACTTGCAAGCTTAGACCTCTGTAGAGCCATGCTGAGGACTTTGTGTACTGTTAAATCTCTGTCTGCATCCTGAGTTATCTCCTCAGGATGACTTCCTCCATTTATATTAGTTTGAGAAAGGTTTTCTATATTTTTAGGCTTTTAACACATACTGCCAATTGCCCTGAAAACAGTGTGCTATTACTGACTCCAGCAGCTTCAGGTGAGTGTGCCTGCTTTCCATATCTCCTGCAGTCCTGGGTATTGGCCCTCAAAAAATAAAGTAATAGTTGGGTACCTCTTTTAAAAATTAAGTTACAAAGTTCTTAGAATGAAAACTATCAGCCCTCTTACCCAGTCCAGCTCCCAGTCCTGCTCTCTGGAGACAGGTACTTTTTATGGCTTCTGTTTTTAGTTCCTCCGGTGGTTTGCCTCCACAGCTCTCAGTAACACGCCTCTACTCCACTCTCTCTCATACACATGGGCGCACACACTCACACTCACACTCACACGTACATTTCATGTCATTGACTTCCGGCTGGGAAGATGAGGTTCTGATTCTGTTAAACCACCCAGATCCTCCTCCACACCCATCTTTTAAATTGTTGTAACACCGTGTTATTTCTTATATTTAAACCTCTGCAGTTGCCACAGGTGGCCCAGTTTCCCCTGATTGGCTTTCGTGAACATTATTCACCTCTCGCTCCACTTGTGTCTGTCAACTGTTTTAACTTCTCCCTTTCTTGCTTTCTGTCCCTCCTCTTCCTTTTTTTCTTTCTTTCTCTATTTTTACATTTCATAGTTTGATAAAATTTACATTCATTCCTTCTCTGTGGGTCCAATGTAGAAATACCTGTTTGTACAAAGGAGAATTTGCTGATTCTCTTACATTCTACAAATTACTCAGTCATGCATTACTTCATTTTGATTTTGGGGCATTTTTTTCCTGGCATTTGTAAATTATCTTTTTTTTGTTTATTGGGGAAAGCATATACTTTCATACCATTTAACTTACTCATTCCACCTATTATTTTGATTGCTGTCCTTATCTATTGAATTCTGATTCTGATTTACTGCTTTCTAAGCCTCTTGCTGGTCTGACATCCTGGGACTTCCTCTGACTGCTCTCAGGTTTAGTTCTATCACTTCTTATTGGGTTAAAGTCTTATCCTTATTTTTCTGGAGTGCCTTCTCAAGGAATTTTCTCAGAAGGGGAAGCAACTTCCTATTTCTAAAAATGATTTTATTTTGCCACTCTACTTGACTGAGAAGTTATCATAATGAAATTTTTTATGTTGAAATGAATTTACACTCAGAACTTTGGAATTGCTGTTTTATTCTCGTATCTTCCAAAGATTTCTACTGCTGGTCTGATTGTTGCTGCTGGAAAGCTTCCTCCTCTTGAAGGCTTTTTAGGGTCATGTCTTCATTTTCACTCCGCCTCTCACAGCTCAGTGAGAGTCTCTTCAGTTCTAGGAGAATCCTGTCTGTCTCTCTTTTAAAATAATTTCCCATCCTGCTTTTTCCATCTTACCCTCCCCAAGAACTTCTATTAGAATGTACTTCCAGAAGTCTTTCCTGTGTTCTAATTGTTCTTTTTACATATTTTTGGTTTTTTCTGCTTGAAGGTGTCATAAGAAACTAGTTAATAATGTTTTTCATTTCTTTAAGCATTTTCTGTGCCTTAAAATAGTCAGTTTGCTATAGTGTTGTTTTGAAAAGATTTGTCCCAACAGTAGAATGATTTTACCTCCTGTTTCCCCCTCCTTCTCTCTTGTCCCTTAATTCCCAAGAGATCATTTTCCTCTCCTTCATTCTCTATTATATAGCCTTTTGTTGCTGCTAAGGGATTGCCGCTGGTGGTCGCTCTGCTATTTGGGACCTCCCCCCATGCTTCTGCCTGGCAGATCCTCCCCAGCCCTCAGTGTCTGCCAATGCGACCTCCTCAGGGAGCCTTTCCCAGTGACTCTCTAACACTCCCCCTGGTGTGTATTCCTGTACAGCTTCGAATTCTGTGAAGACCTTTAGGTACAAGTTAATAGTGGCTATAGTGATTTTAAGACTGGAGAACTAGGGGCAATTTTAGAAATACCAAATAATTGTATATTTATTTACTCAGAATAAAATTAGTTGTAGGATGAGATCCTCTGCTGCCAGTTAATTAGGCTAGGATTGTATTGAACTGTAGTAATAGAAAATCCACTTAGAATGGCTTTGGAAAGAATGTATATCTCTCAAAAATAAGACCAGGCAGAAGTGGTTACTGGAGTTGGGTTAATGACTCAATGATGTCAGATCTGACATTGCTCAGTTCTCTTTGCATCTCTCATGGTTATAAGATGGCTGCTGCCACTCCTGCCATTATATCTGCATCCAAAACAGGAAGAAGAGACAGAGTTTGGCAGCTATATCCTGTTCATTTTTATCAGGAAAGCAAAGCTTTTTCAGATGACCCTGTAACATACTTCTGCTTTTGTCTCGTGGCCTAGGGCCAGGTCACATGGGCACTCTACTTTCAGGGGAAAGGGGGACATTGTTGGCCGAACGCCTTCTGTAGCAGGCAGCCCCAGAGAAGCAGGGCTTGAAGGTGGCTTTAGGAGGGCTTGTTAATGGACTCTGCCACAATGAACAAGACAAGGTAGCAATTGTGCCCAATTGTGTCAAGGTTTGCACTCGATTTTAATAAACATTTGTAGGGTATAGGTGTCCCCTGCTTTTTGGAAGTTGGCATTACACTGCCTCACTTTTATGAAAGACCTACATTAGTGCCTCTTTTCACTAACTGAAAGAAATCTGAAGAGGATATATTTCACTTTTATGAAAAAAGACAGAAAGTGAAAATTGTGTTGTGTCTGTTTTGCAGTGAACCGTTTTAGAGGCAGCACACACCCTGAGCAGCCCGACGGGCCCTGCCAAGCTTCTTTCCCTGGGAACCACACTGAGCGTCTCATCGCCACCTGCCATAGCTCTGACCTGTGTGAGCATCTGTGCTCCATTTATTTTGTGTGTCTGCCAGCAAGATGTGTCCTAAGGTATCAGAAAAGCCTGAGAGGTTATTTTTATTTGGTGGTGGCGGTTGTCTTGCCAGTGGGTTTCATCCCCGTGCAAGTTTGCTATGGATTCAATGTGACCAAAGAAATTGATAGTAAAACATTCTTTGGGGTGAAAGGGTTTATTACCCGGCTTGTTCTCCCGGCGGTAGGTGGAGCACTAGTGTCTCTGTCTCTGCTTAGAGCACTGGGCCAATCTCTATGTAGTGCAATAATAGCTTATTGCCTAAAGGTGTGGAAGCTGTAGCCTAGCAACAGGCCAGTTACATCATCAAGTGGTTTAAGTTCAGTGAGGATCCTGGCCATAGGAACCCCAACTTCTCCCACAGTGGGGTTGGGGGAGGATGCTCAACATTTTTTTCCAAATTCCAAGCTGGTGCTTGTTAGCTTTATGCCACTCGGCTTACAGAAGGTTCCCTAGGAACGCTCCACTTTCAGATAGTGAGGAAACCCTGTACTTGCCTTTTCTCAGTACCGCGCTGGTGCAGTACTGGGGTGAAATGGGTCCCAGTGGGGCTTATTTGGTGGACAGGAAAAGTCAGGGTGCATGGAGCATAGAGTGTATCAGGCAGGGTGGAGTTGGAGAGGGACAGAAGAGCTAGAGAGGACTGGGAGTAGAAGAATGGGGACAGTTTGGAAGAACTTGAAGAGGCGAATTTGTTGACTCAGAGTGGGATTTTCCAGAGCATGGATTTTAGATTTCATTCCGCACACCTGTGCTTCTCACCATGCATGCTTTAGAATCACCTGGGCTACTTGAAACAGATTGTTAGCCTCACTCCCAGAATTCAGTAGTTTTGGGTGGGGGCTGGACAATTTACATTTCTGAAGAGTTCTCAAGTGAGACTGAATCTGTAAGCCTAAGAATAACCCTGTGACATGTTGTAATACTAAGGCAATGGCAGTTTACAGTAACCTCGTATTCTTGTTTCAAAAAAAATTGGTATAAATAACACCTCCAGGATTTTTGAAGTCATTGTTGTTTTTGTTTTTTTTAAGGGGTAAGTGATGGAATTAACTATGTTTTCTTATTTTCTGTGTTCCTGATGCTCTGGCATCTGAAGCCTCACTGTGCTGGGAGAAAGTGCACCTCCCAGGGCCAGCTAATTCTGTTTGCCAACAAGCACATCTTTGACATGCAAAGCAGCTAATCTGAGTCCATATCCCCACCTGCTTCTTATTAGGCTTTGTTTTACCGAGGGTTTCAGCCCCTGGCAAGTTCACTAGGATTCAGTGAGATGGAGAAATGACAATGAAACTTCTTGGGGTAAAAGGGTTAATACCTGGCTTTATTCTCCTGGCTGTAGGTGTAGCACTAGAATCACATCTGCATCCAGCAGTCTGCAGGTCCATAGTCCACCTCCGTCTCTGCTTCCACCCAGAGCACCAGGCAGCTCTTTATATAGTGACTCAGTCAATAATAGAGCTCATTGCATACAGGTTTGGAAGCAGCAGCCTAGCAGTAGGCCAATTACATCATCAAGTAGTGTAGGTTTAGGTGAGGATCCTGGCCATAGGAACTTCCATTTTCCCCACAGGCTCCTTTAATTTGGACACTATGCCCTGCCCTAAATCACCCTAGGGCAAGGTACTGGACCATTAGGGACCACCCTTAGGGCCCAGAGTCCACCTAAATTATTTAAACTATCCAATTTTAAACCTGTTCAGGTCACTTACCTTACCTTACCTGTGAAAACAATAAAAGCTGTTGCCCATACTTTCCCTTGATTCTAACTGGCCCAGGTGCTTTCCCATTTGGCTCTGCATGGTGTCCTGTGTCTCCTGATTCTAGAAACCTGTAAGTTTCTGCATGACAGTCAACTCCATGTCTACATGTCTTACCATACCTGATTTAAACAAATCTGGGTACATTCTGAGACAGTAATATAATGCTTGTAAAGCACTTAGCAGAGCTCCTCCTAGGCTTTAGGCAGAAGGGAGTCAGGGAGGCATTTGGGGAAGAATGTCTAAGAGTAGTCTGAACAGTGGATGGGAAGGTGAAGTTGGTGGAGATGGAGACCTTAGTTCAAGGGATCTTGTGGTACCCCAGGCCTGAGCTCTATGGGGATGAGCCTGGGTCTGTGCAAACAGAAGGGAACAGCAGGTGCTGAAAATCTTAGCAGTATAAAATGAAGAGAACTTGGAAGCTCCTTGGGCTCTGAAAGTTGCTGACACACTGTCTGAAATGGCTTGTAGAAGCAACCTCCTTGCTGAAAAGTCCTCATTGCTTAGCTCTCAGTCCAACTGAATGTCTTTTTGTGATGAGGCTGGAACTCCTAGGTAGCGTATCAGAGAAGATTTCTAGAGTCAAGATATATTGTGGTGATGTGGGGAAAATTGAAGTTCCTATGGCCAGGATCCTCTCCTGACCCTAAACTCCTTGATGATGTAACTGGCCTGCGGCTAGGCTACTGCTTCCACACCCATAGGCAATAAGCTATTATTGACTGAGTTGCTATATAAAGAGCTCTGCCCAGTGCTCTGGGTGGAGGCAGAGTTGGAGGAGGATTATGGACCTGCAAAGTGTTGGATGCAGATGTAATTCCAGTGCTTGACCTATTGATGGGAGAACAAGGTAGGTAATAAACTCTTTTACCCCAAATAAAGTTCCATTGTCATTCCTCGGTCTCACTGAATCCATCGTGAACTCGCCAGGGGCTGAAACCCATTGGCAAAACAGGTGAATTTTTCACTTTGCTTCTCATTCTCAGCCACCCAGGAGGCAGTTATTAATTGGTGTTATATGGAATATATTTTTATAGATTTGGGAAATGAATGGTTAGTGAAAATTTAACCATTTTATTTACTGCATGACTTCTCAAAGCCTTTAATATTTTAATGACTCTGTTAATGGAGAACACAGTATTCAGTGTTTCCATAACTTGGTCCACAGAACCTTTTCCTTCAAGTGTCTTACGATTCTTTTTTTTTTTTTTCATGGAACACACCATGGGAAATGCCACTGTGATCTAACAAGCTAACTTGTAATACTGGTGACAGTCAGGTTTTTTGTGGGTGGTGATGATTGTTCTCCTGAAGCTCATACATAGAACAATGCAGTTTTTAGATCAGGTTTCCAAGGCTCTGTTTTGCTTCAGTCTGTTGGTGTAAAAAAAAAAAAGATATGACTTGTACCCAAATGTCATCTACACAGTGCCTATCATCCTCTGGAATGACTCATCTCCTGAAATGGAAGGTAGTGTTCATTGTCTTGATAATGAGTGATGCTGAGGCCAAAATACCAGGCTTCTTAAAAATAGCATCACCTGTTAGCCCACCTCCTTTGTTGAAGATTAACTTCCATTGACCATCCTTTCATGCTCCATTGGAAGTGCTTCAGGAGTAATGGAGGGAAGTCTCAGATGCAGGGAAAATTGGGTGAAGTGAGTCTCTATGGCTCCTTCCAACTCAGTATTGACCAAGTTTTTCCCCAGTAAGTAAAACAAGTTCTAGAACTTTCTTGAATCCTTTTGCACTTCAGATAAGTTTATGACCCCAGATTTTTAAGAACAAACTCGAGCAAGATTGTCTCCATGTCTTGCCAATAGGTTTCAGCCCCGGGCAAGTTCGCTATGGATTCAGTGTGACCAAAGAAATTGACAGCAAAATGTTCCTTGGGGTGAAAGGGTACCCAACTTTATTTCCAGGTGGCAGGTCAGTCACTAGAATCCCATTCACTCAGAGTGAGTCTGTATGCAGCAAGCCAGTCTCTGCCTCTGGGCCCCTCTGTCCACACAGTCGTCCCGCACAGCCATCCTCCAGGCCAATCTGCACAGTCCTCCTGCACAGCCATCCTCTGGGCCTCTGTACTTGGCACTGCCACCACTCCAGCCTCTGCTCTGCTCTGCTCTCCTGCAGCCTTGCAGCCCTGCCACTGTGTCACGCCCAGAGCACTGGGCAGAGCTCTTTTTACAGAGTCAACAGCCATGTATTGCCCACAGGTGTGCAGTGAGCTAGTCAACAAGGGCCAGGTGAGAAACCTGGCCACAGGAACCCTCATTTTATCCACACTCCACCCCTCGAGGATCCTCTCCTCTCAATCTATGTGCCCTTAGTCCTCTGCAATGGTCCCTGTGCAGGGAAGCTCGATGTTCTCTAGCCTCTCCAGCAGAGAGTCTTGCAGACACACAGGCCAGACTCGTGGCTCTGTCTCTGACCTCTGCCTCTTTAGTCTTAATGGTTGGAACTCCTGCTCTGGTTTCAGCTGTTGCCATAGCTCCAGTAAGATCCTATTTGGCTTCCTGTCTAATTTCCTTCCATCTACTCCTGCCTATATCAAATCAACCCACATCTGGGTCCTCATAACTCTCATGAGGCCCCTCAAATTCCTCCTGTGAGTAACAGGTCTTATTTCTTTCTGGGTTCTCGTTGCTTCAGCTACTGCATGAGTTACCTCACATTTTGTAATTGCTGCCTCAAGGCAGGCTGCACTGTCAGGGAAGGCAACTTTCCCATCTCTGATCCCTACAGAACAATTCCATCCACCCCTAAGTCCCAGAGCCACCGGCTCAGCCTGAGTACAGGGGCGGACCATAGAGTGCTCCCCCACCTGGGGAGGGGGCTGCTCCTCTCCTTGGGGAATTTTCAGCTGCTGGGTCTTTATTTTCTTTACAACCACTGGGCATGCTTTCAATACAGGAGGTGCCATTGCCTCTGGCACCACCCCTTCATCCTTCCCCAGCTCCTCCATTTCTGGGACTGATGCCACCTTTCTCTCCACTCAAGTGCCTCCTCTGCTATAGTGCCTCGCAGCAATGCCAGCTCAGTCTTCAGAAGCTCTCTTACCTTCAGCTCAATGCTTCGCAGCTGACGTTCTCGTGCCACCTCCGCCTGTGCATCCCTCAGGAGTTTGTCTTCTTCTTTGATGGACTCTTCCTCCTCCAAAACACCTGGCAGCGCTGCTGTCTTGTCTCCAATAGCACCTTGCTGCCGGCGCTCTCATGCTGCCCCCTCCCACATCAAGGCCATCTCCTTCCTCAGGGAATCCACAGAGGTTTGCAGCTCGTGTTCTCGTGCCGCCATTTCTTGTGTCTTCTCTGTAGGCCTTTTTAAGACTGAGAAGCAGCCAACCCACAGTCCCTGCTGCCTCCTGGGCACTCTACTTCTCAAAGGATCTGCTTACTATACCAAGAGCCACCCCTACTGCCTCAGGTGTCACCTCCACTTGCCTCCAGTCCTGGGGTGGGGCCCAGTCCTCTAGGAGGCAAGCCACCTCAGACCACATACCCATTGAGGGATGATCCCCTGTTTCCCCATTCTCAGGGGCAGCCTGCTGAACCACCCCTCCCATAACGGCAGCCTGTCTTTTTCTTTGGTCAACAATGAACCCTGCTGACTTTCACCAATTGTCTTTCCAATGGATTTCAGACCCGGGCAAGTTTGCTATGGATTCAGTGTGACCAAAGAAATTGACGGCAAAACGTTCTTTGGGGTGAAAGGGTTATACCCAACTTTATTTCCAGGTGGCAGGTCAGTTACTAGAATCCCATTCAGTCAGAGTGAGTCTGTATATGCAGCAAGCCAGTCTCTGCCTCTGGGCCCCTCTGTCCACACAGCCGTCCTCTGGGCCTGTCTCCACAGTCATCCCACACAGCCATCCTCTGGGCCTCTGTCCTCACCGCTGCCACCACTCCAGCCTCTGCTCTGCTCTCCTGCAGCCCTGCCACCATGTTGTGTGCCCACAGGTGTGCAGTGAGCTAGTCAGCCAGGGCCAGGTGAGAATCCTGGCCACAGGAACTCTCATTTTATCCACACTCCAGCACAAGATCCTTTCCCTTCAAAGGAGAGAATTTGTTGCCTTCTGATCTGTGTAGCTTATTTACATGAAGTTGATGTGTTAATAGTTGCTGTAGCTAGCTGTCAAGATGCACTGAAACTCAACTCTTTTAAGAAAGTAATAAAAACTTAAAAGAAAATGTTTATATGTATGTGTAATTTATAATACATTTTATGGTATCTCACCTGAGGGTTTCAGTGCCAGAAAGGCTCACTACGGATTCAGTGAGATGGAGAAATTTTAATGGAACTTCTTGGGGTAAAAGGGTTTATACCTGGCTTTATTCTCCTGGCAGTAGGTGTAGCACTAGAATCACATCTGCACGCAGCAGTCTGCAGGTCCACAGTCCACCTCCGTCTCTGCCTCCACCCAGAGCACCAGGCAGAGCTCTTTATATAATAACTAAGTCAATAATAGCACATTGCCTACAGGTGTGCAGGCAGTAGCCTAGCAGCAGGCCAATTACATCATCAAGTGGTTTAGGGTCAGGTGAGGATCCTGGACGTGGGAGCTTCAATTTTCCCCACAATGAAAATTTTTTCATATTTGTTAATCATTATGTTATTTTAGGAAGTGCTATTCTTTAGCTCATTTTTTTTATAGAGTTTTTTTTTCATTGACTTGTAGGAGTTCTTGATACAGTCTGAATGTTAATCCTTTGGCAGTTATATTTTCTTACATCTTTTTCCATTTTTTGAGTGACTTTTCACCTTTTTTCAACCCCATAACAGAAGTTGTTAATTCCCTTGTAAATATATTAATTATTCTTTTCTCTTATGGTTAATCTTTATTTTTTTTCAAAAGTCTTATCCTATGGTCAGAAATATAAGGCACCCTTACATAGAATTCGTGCCTCATATCGAATTTACCGAGTATCATAATTCTTCCAAGTGGTAAAGACACCTCAAGACAAATGCTGGGCATAGAAGCCACAGGGCATAAATCTGAAAAGAAGTAAAAAGCTAACCTTTTCAAACAATAAGGCTTCTCTCTCACTTACCAACTCAACATTTCCCTGTATGGCCCCGGAAGATGACTGGTTAGCCAGAGACGGGTAAGATTCCTCAAGGGAGGAACAACCTAAGACAGGCACAGTCGCAGGGGGGCCATCAGGTGAGAAAATGGGGATCAACAGAGGTGAGGCTTAGAACCTCCCCCACCCCTGTTCTGAGAGAAATCTTCTGCATCTGTGGATGTTTTATTGCCCTTGTCTAGCTTGGATTAACACATAGTCTACAGGCACACACCTGATCATCTACATTTGCTCTCATACAACACTAAACTATGTTTTCTACCTTTATCTTGTATCTACCTACCACTTCAGCATTTTATTAAAAATAATAATAGAGAAATGTATCCACATATAAATCAAGTATAAAAATCAAATGAATATTCATATTTGAACTGACTGTTTATAGTTCATAATGCATGATCAAAACCAAAAGCTTCTGTGATGACTGCCCTTGTAATGTTCACCATGTAACTTATTCACTATGTAAGAATTTGTTCTCCATGTAAGAACTTGTTTGTTATGCTTCAGAAGATTGGAGACTGATGAAAATTAGGCTTGGGGTGAATTAATGATTGTGCATTGAGCATTAACCCCCCTATACAGAATTTTATTGTGGTTAACAACCATTTGATCAATAAATATGAGAGATGCCCTTACAAAAAAAAAAAAAAAAGTACACACTTCCAATTGTAAAATAAATAAGTAACCGGGATGTAATGTATAGCATAAGGAATATAGTCAAAATATTGTAACAACTTGGTATGGTGATAGCTGGTACCTAGAATTATCATGTATATAAATGTTGAATCACTGTGTTGTACACCTGAAACTAATGTAATACTGTGTGTCAACTACCCTTCAATAAAAAATACTTATCTAAAAAAAAAAAAAGAAATATAAGGCATTCTTTATATATTTTCCCTGAAGTTTTAATGTCTTGCCTTTTACATTTAAGTCTTTAAGTAATTGGAACTTGGATTTTATGCTTGGTGTTGAGTAGAACACCCTTCCTTCCTTCCCTTCCTTTCCATTCTTTCTCTCTCTCTTCCTGTTGACCTAGCACTATTGTCTTGCCAGTGGATTTCAGTGAGACTGAGGAATGACAATGGAATGTTCTTGGGGTGAAAAGGTTTATTACCCAGTTTGGTCTCCCAGCACTAGGTAGAGCACTAGAATTATGTGTGCATCCAACAGTCTGCAGATCTGCAATCCTCCTTGGTCTCTGCCTCCACCCAGAGCACTGGGCAGAGCTCTTTCTACGGTGACTCAGTCAATATTAGCTAATTGCCTGTGGGTGTGGAAGCAGTAGCCCAGCAGCAGACCAGTAACATCATCAAGTAGTTTAGGGTCAGGTAAGGATCCTGGCCATAGGAACCTTCACTTTGTTCACAACTATGTATTGAATAACTCATTTTCTCTCCCCTTTAACCCAGTCTGGGACCATACCTCTACCATCTATCATTTGTGTGTTGTGTGGGTGAGGGCGGAGGTGGTGTCAGTTCCTAGACATTCTCTTCTGTTTCTATGTTCAGTGTGAACATTGATATAATACTGACTTAATAACTCTGACTTTAGTAAGTTTCAGTATCTGGTAGTGAAGTTCCAACTTATTCTTTCTAAGGAAGAATCATGCTTCTTAAGTCTTTGCATTTCCATATAAACTTTAGATTCAGATTAAGCTTGTTAAGTTAGTTTTAAAAAGTCCTTATTTATTGGATCTACACTGTTGGAACTCAACCAAGAATTAGGAGAAGTGCAAGCTGTAGCGCTCCAAAATCTTACGACTACAGACTATCTACTGTTTAAAGAACATATGGGATGTGAACAGTCCCCAGGAATGGGTTGTTTTAATTTGTCTGATTTCTCTCAGACTGTTCAAGTTCAGTTGGACAATATCCATCATATCATAGATAAGTTTTCACAAATGTCTAGGGTGCCTAACTGGTTTTCTTGGTTTCACTGGAGATGGCTGGTAATTATAGGTCTGCTTTGGTTATGTAACTATATTCCTATTATGTTAATGTGTGTATGCAATTTAATTAGTAGTTTAAAACCTATACATGCTTAAATTACTCTACAAGAAGATATGTCAAAGAAATAATCAATCTTCCCATGTTATCTTCCGTCTGCTACTCCTATAGCTTTTCTTCTTCCTTCCTAATTACAACCCTTAAATAGAATTCATGCCTCATATCGAATTTACCGAGTATCATAATTCTTCCAAGTGGTGAAGATACCTCAAGACAAATACTGGGCATAAAAGCCACAGGGCATAAATCTGCAAAGAAGTAAAAAGCTAACCTTTTCAAACAATATTGCCTCTCTCTCACTTACCAACTTTACATTTCCCTGTATGGCCCCGGAAGATGACTGGTTAGCCAGAGACGGGTAAGATTCCTCAAGGGAGGAACAACCTAAGACAGGCACAGTTGCAGGGGGGCCATCAGGTGAGAAATTGGGGATCAACAGAGGTGAGGCTTAGAACCTTACCCCCGCTGTTTTGAGAGAAATATTCTGCATCTGTGGATGTTTTATTGCCCTTGTCTAGCTTGGATTAACATTTAGTCTACAGGCACATACCTGATCATCTAAATTTGCTCTCTTACAGCACTAAACTATGTTTTCTACCTTTATCTTGCATCTACCTACCACTTCAGCATTTTATTAAAAATAATAATAATAATAATAATAATAAGGGAGAAATGTGGGATTCACATATAAATCAAGTATAAAAATCAAATGAATATTCATATTTGACCTGATTGTTTATAGTTCATAATGCGTGATCAAAACTGAAAGTTTCTGTGATGAATGCCCTTGTACTGTTCACCATGTAAGAACTTATTCACTATCTAAGAACTTGTTCATTATGCTTCAGAAGATTGGAGACTGATGAGAATTAGGCTTGGGGTGGATTAATGATTGTACATTGAGCATTGAGTCCCCTATACAGAATTTTATTGTTGTTAACAACCATTTGATCAATAAATATGAGAGATGCCCTCTCAAAAAAAAAGATTATTGTATTAAACCATCACTGTCCTGATATTAAAATGATGATTTTTCTTACAAAAAAAAAAAGTCCTTATTTAGATTTTTTTATTGAACCTGCATTTATATGACAGCTGGCTGATAGGTTTAAAAAATTAATTCTCCTGTCTTGCCAATGGGTTTCAGCCCTGGGCAAGTTCACTATGGATTCAGTGAGACTGAGGAATGACAATGAAATGTTCTTGGGGTGAAAGGGTTTATTACCCAGCTTCATGTCCTGGCAATAGGTTGAGCACTAGAATTGTGTGTGCATCCAGCAGTCTGCAGGTCTGAAATCCTCCTCCATCTCTGCCTCCGCCCAGAGCCCTGGGCAGAGCTCTTTATATAGCAACTCAGTCAATAATAGCTTATTGCCTACAGGTGTGGAAGCAGGCCAGTTACATCATCAAGGAGTATATTTTAGGTTCAGGCGAGGATCCTGGCCATAGGAACCCCAACTTTCCCCACATCTCCCTATCTATAAAGGGAGTATATCTCTTGATTTGTCTGTGTCAATATCTTTTCCTAATTTCTTTCTCCATAAAGTTATTTCCCATCTTTATTAAATTTATTCCAAGTTTCTTTATTAAATTATTTTTAAAATTAGGTTTTCTACATATTTACTGGTTTTTGATATATTGCTGTTCTATCCAACCACCTTTCTAAGCTTTCATTATTTTCAATAGTTTATATTGATTATGTCAGTCTAGGTTCTTTTCACTTTTTAAATCTATTTAGTTGCTTACTGAACTGAGTAGACAGTGGTAGTAGGTATAGCTGTCTATTCTTATAAAAGGAATATTTTTAACATGTAAATAAAAGTAATGTTTTATAGGTACTTTAAAAAATCAGAATAAGGGTTTTCCTTATTTTTTCTATTTTTCATGAATAGACATTGAATTGTATTAAATATTTTGTCTGTATTTGAGATTGTCATGTTTTATCCTTTAATCAGTCAATGTGATGAATTATACTTGGTGATTTCTAAAGTTAGACAGCTCTTGCATTCCAGCAATTCATCTAACTTGTTCATAATATGCTAATTTATTTTGTTTAGGATATTTGTATCATTATTAATATATAAAGGCTGATCTGTGGTTTTCCTCATTGGTCCTTGTCTGGTTTTGGAGTTGTTACACTTGTCTCAGAATGAGTTGCTTCTTTGTCTGTTATTTTTAAGGATTTGTATAAGTTTGGAAAGAGACATTTCTTGAAAATTTGCATGTTAAACACCTTGTTTTTCTGTTTTCTTTTTATTAAACAGAAGATTTTTTAATGGGAAGATACTTAATGACTGGTTTAATTTCTTTAATGTTTAAAGGACTATTCAGACTCCCTATTTATTGAGTTGATTTTGGCTTGCTTTATATTTCTAGCTGTTTGACCATCCTTGTCTAAGTTTTCAAATAAAGTTGTCATAATTTTCATTTATCTTTTTGATTCTGCAGAGTCATTGGTTATATTCCATTTTTATTTCCTATTATTATTTGTTCCCACTTTTATTTTTCTTCCCCTGGACCAGTCTTAAGGAGATTTTCTATTTTGTTAGTCTTTTCGAAGAATTAACTTTTGACCTTGTTGATGTTATTATATGACTTTCTTTATTTTACTAATTTCTTCTCTTATTTTCTTTATTCTCATTTCTTGAAATTTATTCTGTTTATACTTCTCAAGTATTTTCAGCCTCTTTTCTAATATAAGCATTTGAATTTCTATATTTTTTAAGTATCCATTTACTTGCTGACAGGTTTGATATGCAGTATTGTCATTTTTCTACTCTAAATATTTAAAATTTTTAAGTTTATTTTTAACCTGTGAGCTATTTAAAATTGTTTTAAGGTTTCCAATTTTTTTTTCAATTTTAACTTTTTTTCTTATTGATTTCAGCCTAAATTGTATAGAGGTCAGAGAACATCTGTGTGGCATCTGTTCTTTGATGTTTGTTGATATTCTTTAAAAGCTAATATGTGGTTAATTTTTGGAAATGAATTCCTCTGTGCATGAGAAGAATTTATATTCTGTAGTGATTAGATTCAGGGTTCCATGTATGTCTGTCAAATAAATCCTGTTAAATTTTTCAAATTCTCTGTGTCTTCATTGTTTTTTCAGCTTTACTGCTCTTTAAAGAGGAATAATGACAATGATAACATCTATTATGGTAAATTTTTCAGGACTTCCCTAAGGTTTGATTAATTTTGATTTATGTATTCTGTGATTCTTATCATGTTATACCCAGTTTCAGAATTCTCATAGCTTTTGATGAGTTACACTTTTCTATCATACTGCAGTCCTTTTCTCTTACAATGTCTTTGTTTATTGTTCTTTTTTCTCTAAAGTTCATTTGGGCAGTATTAATATAATAATATATAGAAATAACCTGGTATATGTTCTCTTCTCTTCAGGCCTCTTGATTATTTTTATTTTAGATACAGCTCTTATAATTAGCACAGAGCTAGATTATTTTATTTCTAAAGTGAACATCTTTAGCTTTTAACTGGCACATCTCAATTGTTATTTTTAACTCCTCTAACAATCAAAAGCAGGAACTTAGAATACTTAAATTGCTCCTTAACTTAATATGGTATCATTGCCTAGTATCTGTTTTATCTTTACAAATTCTCTTTTGTTTTTAAAATTTACACAAAGTAAACTTTTTCAGTACAATTCTATGAGTTTTAACACATTCATAGATTTGTGTAACCACCACCACAAACAAGACATATATCTGTCCATCATCTTAAAAAAAAATTCCCTTTGTAGTCCAGCCTTCCTCCAGTGCAATCAATGTCATCCACTACTCCGTTCTATTTCTATAATTTTGCTTTTACAACATATCATATAAATGAAATCATTCAGTATGTATGAACCCTTTTGAGATTGGCTTTTTCACTGAGCATGTTTTTGACTTCCCTCCATATTGTAACATGTGTCTGTCATCCCTTCCCATTTACTGCTGAGTAGTATTCTATTGTTAATCACTTTACCTGTTGAAGGGCATTTGGGTTTTCACCAGCTTTTTGTTATTACACATGAAGCTGCTGTGAACATTCATGAGTTTTGTGTGTGTGTTTGTGAATGTGAATTTTCATTTCTCTGGAGCAGGATTGGTAGGTCATATGGCAAGTATATGTTCAAGTTGCTAAGAAACCACCAAGCTGTTTTTCACAATGGTGGTACCATTTTGGGTTGCCCCCACCCCAGCAATGTGTGAGAGTTCAGTTGCTCTCCATCCTCTCCAAAACAATATGGTTAAGGGTTTGGGCTTTTTTGTCATTGTTTTGCCATTTTAATAGTGTTATCTCGTTTGGGTATTAATTTTCATTTTTAATGGACAACTGGGAATTCTGTGTGTGTGTGTTTATTTACCATCTATGTATCTTCCTTGATAAAGTTTTGTTCAGATTTTTTGCCTATTTTTTAATAGGATTGTTTCCTTATTGCTGAATGTGAGAATTCTGTATAATTCTACATACAATTCTTTCATCATACATGTGATCTGCAGATATTTTCTTTCCATAGGTTTTTCATCTTCTAACACTGTCTTTTGTAGAGCAAAAGCTTTTAATTTTGATGAAGTCGAATGTATCATTTCTTTTCTTCTATCTATCATGCTTTTGATGTCACATCTAAGAACTCGTTGCCTAACCCACTGTCAAAGATATTTTGTCATGTTTTTCCAGACATTTTATAGTCTTATATTTTATATTTAAGTGTATGATCTGTACGAGTTACTTTTATATATGATGTAAAGTATGTGTCAAGGTTTGTACTTTTTGCATGTAAATATAAGTATTGTGTTGTACCAGCACAATTTGTTAGAAAGTCTCTTCTTCCTCCATTGAATTGCCTTTGTGCCTTAGTAAAAAAATCGGTCTGTTGTTTTTTTGTCTAGATCTATTTTCTTTATTCTGTAACATTGATTATCTTTCTATCCTTTAAATACATAATTTTATAGCAAGTCTTTAAAATTAGTAGTGAGTCCTACAAATTTATTCTTTTTTAAAAATGGTGTTAGATCTTCTTACTGTACAGGTTCATATCAATTTTAGAATCAGTTTGTCTATATCTACAACAAATCCTTTGAAATTTTGATTGGGACTGCATTTAATTTATGACTGATTTTGTAAATATTGACATCTTTATTACATTAAATCTTCCAGTCCACAGACATAGTACATCTCTACATTTATTTAGATCTTATTTGATCTCTTTTGCAAGCATTTTGTAGTTTCAGCATACATATTCTGCTCATATTTTGAGAGATGTATAGCTAAGTAGTTTATTTTTTAAAGCATTTGTCAATGGTATTTTATATTTTAACTCAATATTCATGTATTCATTACTAGCATATAGAAATAAAATATATTTTTGCATTTTAATCTCATGTTATACAACCTTGCTGAACTTCTTTATTCTAGTTTTTTGTGGGTTCCTTGATATTTTCTGCATAGACAGTAATGTCATCTGCAAAGAGGGACACTTTTATTTGTTCCTTTCAGACCTGTTTGCTTTTCATTTCCTTGTCTTGCTTTATTGCCCTGACTCCAACTTCTGATACCATGTGAGCATTAACTGCAGACATACTTGCCTTGATCCTGGTCTTATGTGGGAAAGCATCTAGTCTTCACCACTAGTATAATGTGAACTGTGGGGTGTTTTTGTGTTGGATTTCAGTTTGTTTTTGATGTTTTTCAGATGTTGTTTGTCAAGTTGAAGAAGTTCCCTTGTGTTTCTGGTTTTCTGAGAATGGGTATTGAATTTTGTCAAATGCTTTTCCTACATCAGTTGACATGATCATGTGGGTCTTTCTTGAATCTGTATTTAATTTGATGGATTACCTTATTTTCAAATCCCTGGAATAAACTTAACTTGGTCATAGTGAATAATTCTTTGTATATATTGTTGAGTTCTATTTGGTAATATTTTGTTAAGGATTTTTTCATCTATATTCACAAAGAATATTGTGTTGTCTCTTTTTTACTGTTTTTTGTCTGGTATTGGTATCAAAGGAGTACTAGTTTTATAAAATGAAATGGGAAGTGTTCTTACCTGTGTTCTGGAAGATATTGTGTACAACTGGTATTCTCTTTAAACATGAGTTAAAATTCTTTTGTGAAGTGGCTGGATCTGAAGTCTTTAGGGGGACTTTCAATCAATTTCTCAAGTTGTAGGGCTATTCAAATCACCTATTTCATATTGAGTGTATTGTGGTAGTTTGTGTTTGTTGAGGAATTAGTCCTTGTGAAATCTACAAGGGTTCTGTAAGTGATATTTCCTGTTTCAATCCGATTATTGGCAATTTGTATCTTCTTTTCTTTCCTCTTAATCTTGCTACAGGTTTTAAATGTTTCTTTTCAGAGAATCAGCTTGTTCTTTCATTGATTTTTCTCTATTTTTGTTTTTGTTTCCAAATTCATTCATTTCTCTCCTTTCTGATTTGCCTCATTCTCCTGACTTTGCATTTATTTCGGTCTACTTTTTATAGGTTGTTGCAGTAGGAACTTAGATTTTTAATTTGAAAATATTTCTCTTTTCTAATGTATGGATTCAGTGCTGTCATTCTCTTCCCAGCACTACTTTGGCTGTGTCCAATATTTTGATATGTTGCACTTTCATTTTTATTCAGTTCAGTATTTTTTGTTTATTTGCCTTGAGGTTTTCTCTTTGACCCATGGATTCATTGTAAGTATTTTATTTAGTGTTCAAGAACTTGGGTATTTTTTTTATCTTTCTGTTACTGATTTCTGTTTTAATTCCACTGTGGTCAGAGAATACACTGTATTTGATTTTAATTATTTCAAATTAATTGAAGTTTGTTTTATGGTCCCAGATGTTGTCTATCTTGATATATGCCCATGAGCACTGGGAATAATGTGTATTCTGCTGATGTTGGGTGGAGTGTTCTATGAATGTCAATTGAATTCTACTGGTTAGCAGAGTTGTGTTATTATATATTCTTGCTAATATTTATATCTAGCTGGTCTATCAGTTGTTGAGAGAGAGTGTGTTGAAGTCTCTAACTTAATTGTGGATTTGCCTATTTCTCCTTTCAGTTCTATAAGTTTTTGCTCCATATATTTTGCATCTTTGTTGTTTAGTTCATATACAGTTACGATTGTGTCTTCCTGGGGGGGTTGACTCTTATATTATGCTCCTTTTTGTCTCTGGTTATTTTCTCTGTTCTAAAGTTTACATCATCGGATATTAATATAGCCACTCCTGCTTTCTTTTTTTTTAAGAGGGGGAGAGAGAGAAAGAGAGAGAGAGAGAGAGCAGGGGGACAGAGAGACAGAGACAGAGAGAGAGAGAGAGCAGCGTGGTGCAGAGCGCTGTGCCTTTTATTGTGGCGGATCCGCTCAGCCTGCTGCCTTGGACTCCTGCTTTCTTTTGATTAATGTTTGTATAATGTCTTTTCCTATAATTTTACTTTCAACCTACCTATATCATTATATTTGAGATGATACCCTTGCAGATACCATATTTTTAATCCACTTTGCCCATTGCTGTCTTTTAACTGGTACATTTAGACTATTTATTTTTAGTATAGTTATAGTCATGGGTATGTTAAGGCTAAAGTCTACCTTTTTTCTTTTGTTGTTTCATGTTTATTGTTTTTAATTGCTTTGCTTCTTTTTCTGTCCTTTTTGTGGGTTAGTTTACTTTCTGATTTGTCTATAGTGTTTAAGTGTGTCTCCTTGTGTAGGATTTTTTGTAATGGCTCTAGGTATTACATTACTTATACATTGCATATCACAGATTACTGGTATTATCATTTTTTACCAGTAGAAACTTCTCTTTATGTCCCTTTATCCTCTCCCAACTGTAAGTATATTAAATATTTACTCTATACACATTTAGAACCACAGCACACAATATTGTAAGGTTTTTTCCACCATCAAACATAATTTAGAAAACTCAAGAAGAGAAATATTTTATTTAACCATTTTTGCTCACCTTGTTCTTTTTTCTTGATATTTCCAGATTCTTTCTTGTAGCATTTTTTTTTTTTCTATTGACAACTTTCTTTAGCAATTCTTTAAGTCAAGCGTGCTGATGGCAAATTTTGTTAGTTTTCCTTTATCTGGGAATATCTTGATTTCTCCTTCATTCCTGAAGGATATTTTGTCTGGATATAGCAGTCTAGGCTGGCAGTTCTTTTCTTTCAGTACTATCATTGTGGATTTGGTGTGCTACTTCCTTCCATCCTTTCTGGTTTTGCATCAGAAATCTGGTGTATTCAAATTGATCCTGCTGTTAATAAGTATTTATTTCTTGCTGTTCTCAAGACTCTGTCTTTAGTTTGCAGAAGTTTGTGAAGCTTGGTGAGAATTTTTGTGTGTGTGTTTATCCTGTTTGGGCTTAGCTTAGCTTCGTAAATATGTAGGTTTATATCTTTCACGGAGTTTGGAAAGTTTTCGGCCATTATTATTTTTTGAGTATTTTTTCAGCCCTCCCTTCTTTTTCCTCTTCTTCTGGGACTCTGAGGACATAAATATTTAATCTTTTGTTATCATCCCACAGCTCTCTGAAACTTTGGTTTTGTTTATTTACTGGTTTGTTCTACTTTTGCTCTATTGTTCAGACTGAGAAGTTTCTACTGGGCTTTCTTCCAGTTCACCAATTCTTTCTTCTGCCTTCTCCATTCAATTAAAACCTGTCTCCTGGGATTTTAAATTTTGCATTATTATATTTTAGTAAATTAAATTTAAATTAAATTTAACTCTAAAATTTTCATTGCATTCTTTATATCTTCTACTTCTCTGAGACTTTCTATTTTTTTAAATTTGTTCCAAGCGTGTTCATAATTGCTCATTGAAGCATTTTTATGATGACTGTCTTAAAATCTGTTAGATAATTCTAGCATCTCTGTCATCTTGCTGTTGTTTTTTTTTTTTTTCATTCAATTTGAGATTTTTCTGGTTTTTGCTATGATGAGGAATGTTTTACTGAAACCTGGATATAATGTTTTGAAACTAGATTTTATATAAACTTTCTCTGACACCATTCCAGTAGGGGTAGAGAGACTTTTACTTTGTTATTGCCAAGTGGGAGTAGAAGTCCAGGTTCCCCACTTGACTGCCACACCCAAGGTGGGAAGGGGTGCTCCTCATTTCTGCTGGGAGTGAGTGGGGGTTGTGGCCCCCATTAGACCTTTGCTGATACCTCCCTGGCTGGGAGACCTAGGAGTGGCTTCTTAATGCTCACCCACTTGGCTTCCATTGATGCCACAGAAGAGGGTGGCCTGGTTGGCACTGGATGGCGATGGAAGTCCTGACTCCACTAAACCTCCTGGGACACTACCTCCGTGGGGAGGGGAGGGCTCCTTCATCACCACCAGGTGAGGTGAGTGTCCTGACTACTCATGGTTTCCACTGTTACGGTGGGAGGGGAGGCTTGTGTGCCTGTTCCAGCCTGATGAGCCTGGAAGGCTGGGCTCCTTACTCAGCCTTTGCTGGTGTGGGTGGGGCAGGGTGGCAGATTTTTTTCCTGTAGTGCTTGGCAGGAGTGAGCAGTTATTGTCTAGTCATTTTCTGTCTTGCTGTGCTGCTGCTTTCCTGATCCTTTGACTACAGTAACCAGGAGTTTGTTGGGCTTCTTTTGTCTGCACCCGTTGGTATTTCAGGTCATGGTTTCTTAAGCTCCAAGTCTGGAATATATGAAGCAAGAAGTCCCCGCATGTCATTCCTGGGTGTGATGATCCCTGGCCAGGGTGCCTCTTCTCCACCTTGCAGATTTGCTTATTTGTTTTATATATAAGGTCCTGAGGTGATTTTTTTTTTTTTTACTTAATGGAAGGGATAGGTAAAATCAGTTTAATCCATCTTCCCAGAAGCAGAAGTCCTCTCACTGATTCTGTTAATGTATCATTTGTTTTTAAACATTTTACACGTTACAATCTTTGATAATTCCAGTCACTGGAGTTCTCTATATGTTGTTTCTTCTTTCTCTGTATTCTTAGTGTTGATTAGTTTTCACGTGAATTTGCAATTTGCGTGAGTAGGGGTGGGGAGTGGAGGGAGAGAGAGAGAGAGGGAGAGGGAGGGACAGAAGGAGGGAGAGACACATGTGTGTGTGAGAACTCACTGGCTGAACCTGATCTCTAAAGATTTGCATTCTCCTCTGATGTGAGCCAGGGGTTTGCTAACAGGTTGAGGCCACTTCAGCCAGTGTTCAGGCTCTTTCCCTGAGTGTTCATCTCAGGTTCAAGGCCCCACTTTCTGGTAGGCCTGCTCTTGGTGCTGGATCTCAGGGGTGGCATTTGCCTTCATCACTTGGACACAATGCTTTCTCCATGTTTGCTGATCTCTGCTAAGATTTCTTTTTAGCTTATTTGTTTCAGGTGAGGCCAAGGATATGGATGGGGAAACATACTTAATTCTGTTACCTAAAAAAAGAAAATGAGAACAAAAGAAGTGTGTTTGCTGTCAGTAGCGGGAGACTCCTCAGAGAATCCTGTTTGCCAGAGTATTTAAGGTCCCTGGTAAATCCCAGTATTGTCTGTATTTTCTCTTGGTAGAGAATAAACTAATGTCTGTTTTTCTAGCCTCCCTATAAGAGAAAAGAGTAGGGAGTAAGTGTGAGACTATGTTCCTAGCCATTTTTTTTTTAACTAATATGTTTCTTAATTTTTTCTTTAGGGCAGAAAAGACCGAAGTTCTGAGCGAAGATCTTCTTCAGGTAAGGTTGTTGCTAGTCCTCAGCTCATAGACACCAAAGATGCTTCCCCTTGAAAACCGAGCCATTTCCAATGCTGTTTAAACCGCTCAAACTGCTCCTCCTACAATCTGTTTAGAGACACATGTTTATCCTTTACAATAATACCTTGCATTTTAAATACTGGTTTAGGTAAGATTTCTCAGGAGACATTTAACGTTTCACTGCCTGGTTAGCAGAGAGGCCCAGAGTCTGCGACCACGTCCCCTCCAGATCTCAGATGTTAGACGTTGTCTCCCCATAAGTCCTTGCGGGAATGTGGGTCAGCCTTCTTTCCCTGATTGGACCCCACCTCTCCTGACCTTGCCCTCCTGACCTTGCTCTCCTGACCCACTGCCACCGCCCACTGCTCTGTCTGCAGGTGGAGAAGCGCCTGGAGCTGGTGAAGCAAGTCTCCCACAGCACGCACAAGAAGCTCACCGCATGTCTCCAGGGCCAGCAAGGGGCAGAGGCTGACAAGCGTTCCGTAAGTGCCCTCCCACCCCAGGCAGCTTAAAACATGCCCACTGAGGGCGGGGGCCCACCCTGGGGGGCTGTGTTCAGTGTGGCTGCTTATACAGGCGCACCTCGGAGATATTGTGGGTGGGTTCCATGCTACTGCAATAGCACAAATATCTCAGTAAAGTAAGTCAAATGAGTGTCTTGGTTTCTCAGTGCATATAAAGTCATGTCTACACTCTACTGTAGTCCATTAAGTGTATAATAGCTTTATGTCTAAAAAAAGTGCATACCTTAAAAAATGCTTTTTGCTAAAAAATGCTAACCATGATTTGAACTTTCAGCAAATTGTGATCTGATCACAAATTGCCATAACAAATATAATAATAACAAAAATGTTTGACATATTGTGAGAATTCCAAAATGTGGCACAGAGACACAACGTGAGGGGATGCTGTTGGAAAAATGGTGCCGGTGGACTTGTTCTGCACCAGGTTGCCACAAACCTTCAATTTGTTTAAAAAAAAGGCAGTGTCTGCCGAGCACAGTAAAGGGAAGCCCCATGAAATGAGGTCTGCCTGTACAGCCTCTCCATGAGTGCCAGCCTGTGGTGTGTTTCTACTGTGGCAGCCCTTCCCACCTCTCCTGCCCTTTGACCCTGTCTGGAGTGCCCTGGCCCTCAGCAGACAAGGTGCGGTCCCTCTCCTGTCCTCCCCAGCCAGAGCAACCGGGAGGATGGCGCCTTTAGGGAAGCTCTCACCTTTCCCTCCCCACTGCCTCAGCTCATCCCTAGATTCCATTGCTTCTATAGTGTCTTGAGATCTCATGGAAAAAACTACTATAGTTTTGGAGGTTTGAGGCTCTATAAAGGCCTATGTGAAAACTATTTTTGCTATATAATGAAACAATATAAGGAGCCTGCTGAGTGGAGGTGCTCTGGTGTCCATGCATGTAACCTATGGTGTTGCACAATGTGGTTCCACTGAACAGTCCTGGGTGCAAACAGCTGTTGCAGGCTTCCTCTCTCCTCAACCCCATGAAAGATTAAAAATATTATTAGATGTTCTCTTGGCTTTATTATGGGGGATATGCAGTCTCAGTCTCAGAGGGTTTTTCCTCCTTGAATTTACAGTAGGCATGTTTGGTGCCTGTTGGTTTTCTCCGACCTGAGTTATCACTGACTTGTGCTTCTTGGTGGTCTGAGCCCTCCCAGCCTATCATGGCCTCAGTTCTGTTGACTGTCGTGTCACATGCCTGCTTCATCTATCTCAGGCTGCTGGACAGGAACCCGCTCTGCTTGTTCCATCAAGCATTCAGTTTTCATTTCAGCCCTGGTTTCTTCTTTCTTAATCTTCCCAGCAGGCATCACTTATGTATAGTAGAAAGAGAATGTTCACAGCTTTGGAAAATGTCTATGTCAGTAATTCTGTGTGTATCAGGAGTTTCAGGAAGGGGAACCTGAATAGTTCAAAGGGAGAGTTTGCCAAGTTGTTTTGACATGAAACCCTGTCATCAAATACCTTTATATGGAATTCCAGGAACTGTGCTGGGTCGGGGCCTGCAGCCAGGCCTGCCTAGGACCCACCGCCTTTCTTTTGTTCCAAGAAGCATCATCTTTAAAACAACTGGTCTACAGTTTATCTTGGTATCCAGACTAATATCTGAAGATTACTACCAGGAGCTTGAAACTGGCTTTCGGTGTCAGTGGGCTGATTACTACTGATATATTTTTATGGCATAAAGTAAAATTGCCTAGACGTGTAGGGTTTTCACTGGATTGAGGGTCTTGCAGATTTTATCAGTTAAGAGACATTGGCCCCCTGAATGTTCTAAAATGTATTGTCTTAATAGGAAATTGGAGACTTGGCAAGGCCAACTGGTCAGAGCATGATTGGCATTGACAGTTCCCCAGAGGATGGGTCTTGACATCCCTCCCAGGGCCCTGTGAGGAAGCACCAGGGCCAAGACTCCAGCATCTTTGCTGTTTCTTCTAAAGTAACACATCAAGAGATTTAATAGGAAGTATGACCCTTGTTAATTACCTCAAGCAGTGAAATACGGGCCCAGTTCTTTGCCATGATTAGGCGAAGAGATGTGTCAAGGTCTAAGGAATGGGCAAAAAGAAAACAATAAAAAGAGGGAAACTTAAAAAAAATAGAGGAGAACAGGATAAATGGGGATGAGGGAATGAATGAACAAACAGCAGCCAGAGAAGTGAGGTGTGAAGAGAGGGTCAGGTTAAGGGAAGGAGGCCAGCTGAAGCACGCATGTGCAGTCCCAGCATCTCAGGGGCTCAGGATCCGGAGGGATGTCAGTGGCCTCCAGGCAGCATCTGCATTTTATGTGAGCACATGTAAATTACTTTTTGCCGCCTCCTTTATAGCAAGCTCATTGATTAGCCCTTTAGAACTTTAGTTACAGTTTCCAACACTAAAGCTTTAGAGGTGTGGCTCTGAAATCTGCAGCCGGCTGTCACATGGGAGGGGGCAGGAGGGTGGGGTTTTGTTACCGCCTTTGCAATGAGCAGCACAGTATTATCTGGTGGGTATTGAGTTCTCCTGGATGCCTTATGTGGCATGGAGGGTGGATAGAATGTGAATTAGGTTCCCATGCTGCCTTCTTTAGTCTAGGCGAATAGCCAGACTAAAATTCATAAATGCTTAGGACTTATCAGTATAATGAACATGTTACGTTTCTCACCGTCCCGGCATTTCTTACAGGGAGATCATGTTCAGCAAATACACTGTTAGCATGTGAAAGTCTTTCTCCACCTTCCACCAAGAACACTTCAAAGTACCAAGTCTGCCACGCAAGGCAGTATATGTGCTAAGTCACAGGCAGATTCCTGTCCTGTGGAAGCTGCGGTCCAGAGAGAAGCAGCCGTCACGCAGAGGTCGTTAGCTACTCACAGAGTTCTCAGTGCTGAGAGGAAAAGCTGGTGTGGATTTCCTTGAGGAAGTGGGTAAATGTGCCTCCAGGACAGAGGACAGCCTGTGCAGAGTTTCTAGAGGCAGGAGGGAGCTGGGCATTTTTGAGAAATGAGAAGGTGGCCAGAGTGAGAATGGAGGACCCCACAGCTAGGGCAGGATGTGGGATGGCAGGGGACCCTGTTGCACCTTGCAGGCCTTGGTAAGGATTTAGACTTTGTCCTCAATAGCCATGTTTCAATCAGGAGTAGGATGATCAGATTTATTGGCGATTGTGGGAAGAGTGGATAAGTGGGGGACAGGGTGGTAGTAGGGGACAGTTAGAAAACTTGGGGAGCAGTCTGGGTGAGGTGAGGTGGGGACAGTGCAGAGGGAGAGAAATTGGCAGATACCAGTGCAGAGTACCGGAGCTGGCAAGTGAGTGGATGTGGGGTAAGAGGAAAGCAGGGTGTCTCAAGGCCCCTCTCAGTGACTGTTGAGGCCGTGTGCTGAAGAGGTGACCGAAGGAGAAAATGGCCCTTGAATCCGGAACCCCAGGGGCTGTGGTGCTGAAGTTCAGCAGGAGGGGAGCTGGCAAAGGAAGCAGGGAAGTTGAGAATGGTGTGTGAATCTACCCGCTTGCTCACATCTAAATCCCAGGCACCTTCCTGTACTCTCCGTTTCCACAGCCCCACACCCAGACTCTCAGTAAGTCCTGCTGTCTCTTCCTCCAAAGAATTCCCATTTGCTTCTACGTTTACCCCCCGGGTCCATGCAACTGTCATCACCTGCTGGAGCACAGTGATTCCTTGGCAGGTCTCCACTCTTCCCTTCATAAGCCATTCTCTGAGGCAAGCCCGAATGTTTAATATGGAAATCCAGTGATGCCTGCTCTCTCCTGCTTAAACCCTACCTGAGGATTCCCACCGAGGAATGAAATGCAAACCCCTTACCTGGGCCCTGGGCTCCTAATGCCTTGTTCCCCTGCTTCTCTGAGCTCTGCTCTTGCCCTTCCCTCCCCCCCCCCCCCACCCACCATTCATCGCTGGCCAAGCACTGCCCTGTACTGATGAGTCCTGGCTCCTCTCCACTGTGGGAACTGTGTGCTTGCTCTGCCCTCTGTATGGGTGATTCCTACCCAGCATCTCAGGCCAGCGCCACTGCCTTCCTTTCTCAGCATGGATGTCACCTTCTCAGTGTCGTTTCCCTTACACCTGTCGTGTTTTGCTCCCTCCCTCCCCTATTTAATTTCTCTCACATCGTGTATCATTCTCTGAAACCATTGTGGTCGTTTCTTTTGTTCATGTTCCCCATCACTGATCTGTGGGGGATCTTGTGTTTCCATCAAGGCCATATCCCAGGACTTTCCTTCCCTTAATTCATGGCATTAATGCCTGGAATGGGGCCGGCCATAGGGTAGGCAATGCTAAAAATAACCATGTCGTGCATGGATGGTCCTTAATTTGAGGCATGGAACCTGCCTAATGTATCAGCAAGTCAGCTGGAATCCCTCCTGTTCTATGCAGAAACAATGTAGCTTGATGGTTCTGAATTTAAGCTCTGGAATCTGATGACCTAAGGTTGAAGCCCAGCTCTCCTCCTTCCTGACTATGCCTGATCTTGGGCAAGTCCATTACCTCCATGTGCCTTGGTTTCTTCATTCGGAAAATGTAAGAACAATGATGAATTCTTCCCCAGTAAGACTGTTTGAGAGATCGGTGAAGTCATGTGTGTAAAAATGCCTAGCACAACACTTACCATGAGTAAATATTAAAGAAATATAACCTGCTTTTGTTAATATGCCCCCCCTGTTACGCTGGAATGACCATTTTGAGAGCCACTGAGCCCCAAGCAGCAACAAGTCTGGCCTGTGTCTTTTGGGGGATGAGCCAAAGAAGAGCTAGTTGCCAGGCTTGAAACTAGAGGATAGTAGACAGCCATTTTCAGAGATGGAGAATATGGAGAGAGAGAGAGAGAGAGAGAGAGAGAGAGAGAGAGAGAGAGAGAGGGAAGAGGGAGAGGGAGAGAGAGAGAGGGAAGAGGGAGAGGGAGAGGGGGAGAGGGAGAGGGGGAGAGGGAGAGGGGGAGAGGGAGAGGGAGAGGGGGAGGGGGAGAGGGAGAGGGAGAGGGGGAGAGGGAGAGGGGGAGGGAGAGAATGAATGTGTGTGTGTGTGTATGTATTTGGGAAGCATGGTGGATATTAGAGTAAGACTTTCTGTCTCTGAGTCATCCTACAAACTGTGTTGCTTATGCCCATGGTATTTTTAGTGAGAACAGCCATCTCAGACAAGTCAGACTGACTACTTCCAAATGCTGGGACATCATGTCTTTTCTTCCCTCAATTCTTAAGTTTCTCTCGGTACTCTAGAATCGGGGAAAAGTTTATTTCAGCAGCTTCCCTTTGACCTGAAAAATCACTGGCCAGGATGAAGCTTGCTCAATTGGTCAAATCTTTTTACTGGGGTATGAATATTCACCTGGATATTGGGTGGCTCTCAGCCTAGATCCTTGTCAGTGGAGAGAAACCAATTTCAGCAGCTTTTCTCGATCTTTGGGAAATTTAGTCCTTCCAGAATGCAGTAGCCTCACACATGAAGTGGGGGTGAGCAGAATATGGACCCCTAAACACACACACACACACACACACACACACACACACACACACACACACACACACAGGGTTTGAACTATGTGAGGGTCCACTTATACGTAGATTTTTTTCAATAAATATATTGGAGGAAAACTTCTTGGAAATTTGTAACACTTTGAAAAAACACTTCTTTTCCTCTAGCTTACTTTATTGTAAGAATGCAGTATACAATACATCTAACACAAAAGTACAAGTTAATTGACTATGTTACCATTAAGGCTTCCAGTCAACAGTGTGCTGTTAGTAGTTAAGGTTTTGGGGAGTCAAAAGTTACACATGGATTTTCAACCACACAGAGTGTTGGCATCCTTAACCTCCAGGTTGTTCAAGGGTCAACTTTATGTAACTGAATCTGCTTAGAATATTTATGGAAGGCCACACAAACAACTGGTCACTGTCATGGTCTCTGGTGAGGTAGCTGAGAGCTAAGGATGTGGGACTCTCTGGCACCTTTTGAGTTCTGTACCATAGGCATGTATTTCCTCCTCAGTTAATTTACTTGAGGTAGCATTGGTTTGTGAACTGACTCCTGTCCGCCAAGTGCTTGGTGAGACTGAAGAAAGAGGCAGCCACTCCAGATTGGGAGGTGGCAGGCTTAATAGGCAAGGGGACTTGAATATGAGGCTTATCTTGGGCAGCCACCAGATGAGTAGGTCTCTACTCCCACCAGTCAGAATCCTAAGTTGGTGTAGAGGCCTTAACTGGGTTTGGTCGTGTGTACCACACAGATGGTCTCAACAGCACCTTCTGTCTCGAGGCTGTGTCCTTGGGGCAGCTTCTAGCCTGGGGAAGGCAAGCACAGCACCCATTTCAAGGATAGGGGAGGGAGTGAGGAGCCCTCGATTGCGGGGTGAACCGTCGGCCATGTCCTCTCAAATACCTCCCCCCACAGACAGATAGATACAAGAGAAAACCAGAGAGAAGGGTTATCCTCCATGTTAAAATCCTAAGTGAAACAGGACTAACTTTCTCATTTTGTGGCACTTTGTCACTTAATGCTACCCTCTTTGCTGAATTAGAGCATGTCAGAAGGGTGTCAAGGGACCAGAAATAGCTGGTAAGTAATGCTTCCTCCGTGGCTCAGGAGCAGGGCTTCTCTGGTCACAGCACTCAAGCTGGGTTTTCCAGTCTAGTCTGAATTTTGCCCAACAGACATTTGGCTGTCCCTTCACTGTCCTCCCTCCAAGACTGATCAGCTTCGAAGTCCTCTAGGGGCCGTCTTTGTTCTGACTTTGACCTTCACTGTGTTAGTCCCCCATGGGCACAGTTTTCTGCTTGACTCACAAACAGGACTAATGGATCTAATCTTCCCATGTTTGGAAAAACTCCACTTACCAATGGGTAGATACATCTCCCCAAAGGATGTCAACTCCCAGGCTATTAGAAGTTTCCTTTGACCCAGAGGGTATTATGCTCAGTGAAATGAGCCAGGCAAAGAAAGACAAATACCATATGATTTCACTTATTGTGGAATCAAAAAGCAAACAAACAAAAACTAAACCTAATGAGTAAAACACAAATGGACTCACAGACACGGAGAACAGACTGGCAGTTACCATGGGGGTGGGACTGTGGTGGGTGAGTGAAATAGGTGAAAGGGGTAAAGAGGCACAAAGTCTCAATTATAATATAAATTTTTCATGGAAATGAAAGTACAGCATAGAGAATGAACTCAATAGTATTGTCAGAGAATATAGTCAATAAGCTATGTTAACTGATACTAACTATATTGGAGTGGACATTTAATAAAGTAGATAACTTGAATCATAGAAACCAATATAATATTGTATACCCACTATATTTCAATAAAATAAATAAGATAAAGAACTTCCCTTTGGTCTGTTACAGGCAAGACCTCTCTTACCTTGCTTCCTTGTCAGATTTTTAAGAAGGGCTCTGAAAAGCTGAGGTCATGCTCTACAGGTGGGTCCTGGGCACTGGGAACAGCACGAACCGCAGGGGTCTTCCTGTGTGAGCTCCCGTACCGTGATGCCTCGAGCTAACATTCGGGGTGGAGTGTCCTCACTGGCCAGTTGCTGGGACACTTAGGAACCTGCTGTTTGAAGACCTGCCTTTAGACCCTGTTGCTCAGCTCAGGCACAGTTGGCGTTTTGGGCTGGATAATTCTTTATTTTGGGGGACTGTCCTGCGTGTTCTAGGGCATTTAGAAGCACCCCTGGCCTCTGTCCATTAGATGCCAGTGGTGTTCCCCGTGTGTGAGAATCAAAAGTATCTTCAGTCATTTCCAAATGTCCCTGGGGAAGAAGATCACACCTGATTCAGAGTTAACACCTTCAGCCACAGTCTCTCTGTGACCATAACGCATATTATACCTGCTTAATTCTTTTTTTTTGACTCTTTTCTCTTTTACCCACTTCAGACATTTTTTTAAAAAATGTGTTTTAAATAACTTTTTAAAAAAATGAAAGGTGGGGTTAGGTACTCTCCTGACATACTGTTTCCTGTGCCTTAAATTAAATCTCTGGAAATGTGTACCTAATAGCTTTGTAGGACAAATAAAAAGTGGTGTTTAAATTTGGCTGTATTAATACTGAGTTGCCTGGTCTGGTTTTTGCCAAGAAGGATGCCTGTTTTGTTAGAAGTGATGAGTGAGAGGCATCTAGCTCCCAGGGAGTGGGCATGTGTCAGGGCATTGGGGGGACCAGGTGCAGACCCAGTGAGGGCCCCCTCCCAGGACCTCTGTCTTGGTTCTCCCCACCGGGACTCCTCCCAGGAACCATGCAAACTTCTGTGACACTCCTGGGGGCTGACCTACCTCCCAGGGTCCTCTCTGGAGAACTTTAGAGCGCTAAGGTCTCCTGGATGTTCAGACCAGATTCCTAAGTTCTGGTGGACAGAACCCTAAAAACTTGATTCCTCTTTGAGGCGAGTTGATCGTCTGTCTCAGGATTGAGCTTTTTAATCTGATCTTGTGCTTCTTAAACAAACCCTTCAATAGTCACCCAGTGCCCTTAGATTAAGACCCCAGAGCCTGCCTCTGGCTGACAAGGTTGTGTAGTAACCACCTCTGCCCTCTTCTCCTGCTGTCTCTGGCACACTTTGCACCAGCCACACTGGCCTCTCGGGGACCTCAAGCCCGTCATGCACGCTGCTACCTCAGGATCTTTGCTCTTGCAGTTCCCTCTACCAAGAATGTCCTCTCCCAAACTTTCTTGAAGCACCACTGACTCTTCCTCATACTGAAGGTGTATCTTCCATGCCACCCGTTCTGAGAGGCCCCTCATCACAGCTCCATGCCCCTCAGCTGCCCGCTGCACCCACTGTCCTGCTTGCTGGTGTCCACACCACTTCCAGTTGTTTGAAATCACCTTCTTCATGGCGTTTATTATTTGTCTCCATGCACTAGAACATGAAGTCCACGAGAGTGTGTAGTCTCATTCAGCCCTGGTGTGCTGCCTGGAAGGCACTCCATAAGTCCTGGCTCTGTGCATGAATGGCAGCTGATGCTCTCTGTGTCGTGACACAGGAGGCTCAGGAGAACTGTCTGTATAGCAGTGGTGGGGGGACCCGAGAATCTGCTCACAGCTCTCACCTTGTTCTCTGTGATGGTGAACGGTGCAGGCTCAGTAAGGAGAGGGCTTGTTGATACTTTAGGGAGGAATGGGTCAAGTCACGCTCCTGGAACAGCAGGCTCCTTCCTACCTGCCTCTTTCCCTCCCTTCCTATATGTCATAAGATTTACCATTTCAGCTATTTTACAGGCTGTGATTCAGTGACATTTAGTACATTCCCAGTATTGTGTAACCAGCACCACTGTCTAGGTCCAGAAGATTTTCATCCTCCCAGAGGAAAACTGTGCACATTAAGCAGCCATTCCCCGTCACCCCTCCCCCAAGCCCCAGGCAACCTACTTTCACTAATCTACACCCTGTCCCTATGGATTTGCTTCTTCTGGATATTTCATATAAATAGCATTGTACAGCAAGTGCCCTTTGTGCCTGGCATATTGCACTTTGCATGACATTTTTAAGGTTCACCTGTTGTTTTTCTTGTCAGGACTTCATTCCTGTTTATGGTTGGATAAAACTCCAGGGTCTGGTAGAACCATTTGCTTATCCATTCGTCGGTTGATGGACATTTGAACTGTTTCTGCCTTTTGGCTATTACAATTAATGCTGCTGTTCACATTTATGCATGTGTTTTTTCTTGCTCGTCTGTTTTCCGTTGTTTTGCGCATGCACCGGAGTGCTGCTGGGCCCCACAGTGGTTTTCTTGGACTTACTGCAATACTGCCAAACCTCCACAACGTTGCGCTGTTGTAGGTTTCCACCAGCATTGCATGAAGGCTCCAATTGCTCCACATGCTCACCCGTACTTCTCTTCATTTAAAAAAATATTATTTATATTATTGTTGCCATCCTTGTGGGTGTGAGGTGGTCTCTCATCGTGGCTGTGATTTGATTTCCCTGACAACTAATGATATGAGCATCTTTTTGTGTGCTTGCTTACTATTTTATTTCTCCTACCGAGTGTGCCTTATTCTGGTGTTTAAAACTTTCGTGCACTGGACACTTTCTCTCTTTCTTGACCATAAGCTGCCTTGTTTATAAAATGGGGCTTAATAAACATCTCAGGAGAGAGACTGAGCTTTAGAAATTAAAGCATTGCTCGAATCTTTGTTAACTTAAGTCGAACATCTCTTTTTTCTCCTTTAAACCCTACCTTATTTTAAAATGCAGCACATGAACCTTAGGCTCATTTTCCAAATTGGCCAGTTTAATTAAGCGTGAATTTTCCGAATTTTGACATCTCTGAGTCTAACCCACCATTGTATCCTATGAATTTTTAGGTTTTAAATATATTTTAAATCTAGTTTATTTGTAAGATAGTCTGGGCAAGTATTTGACTTTTTGATATTTTAAAATAAATGGATAAATGTTGAAGTAGTTTTCATGACAACGTTTTTTTCCTTTTCAGAAAAAATTGCCTTTGACAACACTGGCTCAGTGTTTGATGGAAGGGTCAGCTATCCTGGGAGATGACACACTTCTTGGGTAAGGTGTTACCATATATTGGTTTGTGCCAAATCTAAGTAAGTTCCCATCCATAAAAGGGGGCCTAGAACTTCTCAGGGAGGCATTGAGGACACCTGCAGTCTGGCTGGCGACTTGGATGATGAAGGAGAAAAGCCTGCCAGTGAGAAATCGAAACCCCAGACCCCGAAGCCATGTTGCCTGTGCAGCACAGCAACTTCCAAGTGTAGAAATTAGCATAAAATTGTTGGTGGACAATTGAAATCTCTAGGGCTGAAGCAGAAGCAAATATGAAACCTTTCAGTGTCAGATGTCAGAACTTCTAGGATTCCCAGAAGAACAACCCTTGCTGATTTTGAGCTCACAATAAAAACAAACCAAAAAGAATTGTCATGGGAGTGAATCAGCAGGCTTAATCAGTAGGGAATCAGTACCCTAAGGTCTAAAAATAATAGGACAGCATGAAAGGAAATACAAAATAATTATATAAATGCATATAACATAATTATGTTAAAAATGAAGTTTAAAAATTAAACAAGAACAGAGCCTGCTTCAGCAGAGCATATACTAAAATTGGAATGATACTGAGGAGATTAGCATGGCTCTTGCACAAGGATGACACAAATTTGTGAAGTGTTCCATATTTTTAAGAAAATGTTTTTGTAACTATGTATGGTGATAAATGTTACCTAGACTTACTGTGGTGAACATTTCACAATATATGCAAATATTGAATCAGTGTGTTATACACCTGAAACTAATATAATATATGTCAGTTATACATGAAGCATAATTTATTCAATTATATATGAATGAAGTGTAAGAGAGAAAGATGTAGACATTATTCAGTGGAGAAGTGTTAACTCTAGGGGGAAAATATTTTCTCAGCCTGAGGCAAAATACCTTTGGAACTGAAATCAGTCAAAGGGAGAAATAAAGTGGGAGAAACCTGTTTATTGCCTACAAACAGTTGTCCACTTCTGCTCTCCCATGTCTCTTGTGACCTGGCTGCAAAAAGGGACCCCACCCAACCTCTCCAGTCCAGATAGGCCCTTGATCCCCCTTGTAATTACCTATTGATATGGAGATGGACTACTTCTCCCCACCCCTTGGAAACACCTATTGATGGATATGCACTAAGGCCAGGTGAGAGATTCTGGAAATAATCGCAATTTAACCCACAAGAAGCATGGGTGATGGAATATAGCACAATATCTAGTAGTAGTTCCTGAAGAAGAAAACACGGGAAAGAGAATTTTATGTATTTTTCTCTTCTAGATTTTCAGAAAAACAAGTCTTAGATTTAAGAAGCACAAAAAATCGTGATTGAGTTCAACACAAAGATATCCATCCCTGTACACAATATAGTAAAATGATACATTATTAACAAAAAAGAAATTTAAAATCAACCAAGGAAAAAGATAATTATCAAAGACCCATGAGATTGATAGCACACTATTTATGCATCAATTAAAAAATGCCAGGAAATAATAGGGTAATGTCTTCAAGTACTGAGTGACAATATAAGAAGCTTAGATTCTATTATAAACTAAATCACTATTCAAGAATAAGGGGAAAATAAGCATATTTTCAGGCAAAGATTTAGAGAAGTTACTACTTGCATATTTTCACTGAAAGGCCTAGTTACGGTTATGTAAAACATTATGTCTAGAGAAAAGGCATGAAAGGCAAATGTGGCATTAAAAAAATTAGTGAATGTGGCATAAGGGATGAAAAAATTATTTTTCCCTCTACCCATCTTAGGTTCCTTATATGGAGCCATGCAAACTAAATGACAAAAATAGATAACAAGAGAAAAACATACATTTTATATGTGCAGTGCACACACACATGGGACAACTCAGTGATTAGTAACTCAAAGGGTGGCTAGAACTCAGGCTTATGTGGCATTTTCAACAAAAGAATAATAATTTTTATAGACATGACAAGACAAAGGGAAAAAAAAATAACCCTGAGTTTCTAGGGCAGCAAATTGTGGAAGGCAAATGTACTCGGAAACTAATGGAAGATAAGGGCTAGTTAGGAAGGTGTATCATGTGGATTCCTCTGGTGCCTTCTCCTGGCTGATAAGGGCCTAGCGTTGTCTCTGGTGGTTAACTTCTATCAGTCCTGGTAGAGAGGGGAGGAGGGATACCTTAGTAAGTTTGTGCCCTGCTTTTAGGCATATAGGGGGAGGGCAGAGAGCTTTTTTGTATCTGCTTCTTCTCAGCTTCCTTCCGCACAAAATAATCCTTATACCAAAGTGGCATATTTTGGGGTTGCATTCAGTATAAAGAAATATAAATAAGTATTGAGTTTAAAAAAATAGCAATTTGGTAACGATCAGTTTTGGGGGAGTTTAAAGCAAAGTGAAACTAAAATACTAAAAATTAATAACTTGAAACAGTGGAAAGTGAAGTAGTGTTTAAGCTCATGTATTGTTTGAAAGAAGGATGATAATACTACATTTGAGAAAAGACTGGCTGCAAAAAGAATAGAAATAAAATGTATCACTTCAAAACTAGTGAAAGGATGAAAAGGAAAATAAGTACAAGAGAAAAAAAATCTGTGGAAGGAAGAAAAAATGAAAAAGTAAGCAAATAAAAGCATAGTAAATAGAAAACACAATGAAGGTAAAAGCAGTGAATGCATGTATGTCTGCAAGCATAAGAGACGTAAATGTCATAAATCCAAATCTTTATGATATAGAGAATCTCAGGTGGATAAACATGCATGCTGTTTCTGAGACACAGCTAAAACAGAGCGACACACCAAGGTTGAAAATGAAGGGATGAAGGACACCCAGGTAAAGGTGGCAGACTGAACACACACATCTAATTTTGTTCCTTTCCAAAAATCTGCTACAATAAAGGGATTTTTATGCATGTTTCAGTTAACATGGTACCATGCAAAGGGAAGACTCTCTGGGTGGCATTCAAGGGAAATGAACATCTTTGAAATATTGCGTCCTCTCATTTAGGAATAGGACGTAACTTTCTACTCATTCAAGTCTTCTCTTGTTTGTTTATTATTAATAACTTCTGGGATGGTTGTTCCATTCCAGTTTGCCTACTCACCCTGTATGATAAAAGTTTTCATGGCTTGGGAGAAAGAGGTTTCTTTTCTTTAGAGCCCATTGGAATTAAGGGTTTGTATGTCTTTAAAGATGTAGGTTTGTTTGTGCATCATTTAGCTGGTTTCACCAGTGCTCTCAGGGGAGATAGAAGCATCGTGCTCTTAAAAAGCCCTGTGGATTCAGCATGTATGAGTCTGTGTATCCACATTCCTCTTACATTACCCTACATGTTCCTTTTACCCCAGGCACACAGTAGGTGCTTAGAATCATTTTAAAAATTGATAATTTCAGAAATGAAAATGGATAGAGTAAGTTGGTTAAGGGGACAGCTGGGAAATTGACAAGTTTATTAAACTGTCATGAACATTTACTCAGCAGGTGTATGACACAGTATGTGACAGTATGACACAGGTTGCACCTTGTTCTAGGGTATTCAGTATGGGTTTGTTCCTTTCTGTTGCAGGAAGATGCTGAAACTCTGTGGAGAGACAGAGGACAAGCTGGCTCAGGAGCTGATTCATTTTGAATTGCAAGTAGAGAGAGATGTGATTGAGCCCCTGTTTCTGCTGGCTGAGGTAAGCGGGAATGAGGCGTGGCTGAGGGAGCGGGGAGTAGGGACTAACATTGGCCCTTCGGTCAGCTTGCTTCCTGCCTTATTGTTTCTGTCCCTCCCGCTACTCTGATGTAGCTTTAAATCAGGGATTATTGCTACCTCACTGTAGGGTCAGGATTCCCCAGTAGGGCAGCCCCTTTAGCTGTTTGCCACCCGCTTCTTGCACCCTCCCGTTTGGCTGCTGGCATTCCAGTGAGTGACGGTGCAAAGCTGGCTTCACTGTCTCCTTCCCCCCAGGATCCTGACTGCTGCACCACCATGCCCTCCCATTTCAAGGCATTTGTGAAATGAACAAGCAGCCTCCCCACATGGAGACTGGGGACCATGTCCGAGAGACTCTGTGAGGCCTATTGTAGTTTATGTTTACATAGATCCCTTTCTTGGATTTTAAAGGATACTAAATAAAGCTGTTTTATAAAAAAAAAAACCTTTAGTGTCTATGGGACAGTTTTGCTAGCTTCAGCCAACTGAAATTTTGTCAAGTAGGAAAGGAAATGGTTGGGGGACGCTAGAGGCCTACTTTGGGTATGTTGTGGGTTTGCCTCCAGAACTCCATAATAGACCAAATACTGCAAACAAGTGAGTCAAGTGAATGTTTTTGGTTTCCCAGTGCATATGAAAGTTATGTTTACACCATATATAGTTTTCTAAGTATATAGTAGCATTAGGTCTAAAAAAAAGTTCATACCTTAATTAAAAAATACCTTATTCCTAAAAAATGTTAGCCATCATCTAAGCTTTCAGTGACTTAAAATCACTGATCACATATCACCATAACAAATATAATAATAGTGAACAAATTTGAAATCTTGCGAGAATTACCAAAATGCGGCAGAGACCCAAAGCGAGCAGCCCCTGTTGGAAGAATGGCGCCAGTAGTCTTGGCCCCATGTAGGGCCGCCACAGACTTTCAATTGGTAAAACCTGCAGTAAAGTAAAGCACAGTAAAATGAGTCTGCTTGTATTTGCCCTGAACCCTAAAGCTCCTCCCAACTGCCTTCAATTAGGCATGCAAACCAGGGCTGTCCCATAGGACTGTCTGTGATCGTGGAAATGTGCAATGCCTGCAGAGTTTGGTGGTCTTGAGCTCTTGAAATGAAGTTAGTGTGACTGTAGAACTACATTTTTAATTTGACTTAGTTTTCATTCATTTGAATTTAAAATGGCATAGCCACAGGTAGCTAGAGGGCACCGTATTGGCCAGCTTTGCCCTAGACCATATCTGGTTTCCTTTTTAGACAGCCGCCAGCACCTCCACATGCCCTGGTACGGTTTCTGGGACAGGATGTAGGCAAATAATTACCTGAGGGCCTAATGGTATCCAAGGAGAAAATCCCAGATATGGTACTCTGGTCTTGACCAGCTCTAGGCTTCTCTGATTGGCATCAGTTGACCTGTTACAGGTCATCCCCCAGCCTAGAACATTCACACAAGGCCCTTTGCTCTTCATAAAGGTGACCTGGGGTCCCAGCCAAAGCCTGAAGCAAACTCGGGGGGCAGGTCTTACCTGGGTCCTGAGACGCGCTTGTACAAACCAGATGCCCATGGGCCTCTCCAGCTTTGCCTCTGGGCTCTCGTGACCCCAGAAGCTCAAGTAGAGGTCATTACACCCAGGACACTACTTACCCTCTTCCAAGAGTGAATCGAAAACGCCTCAGAGATCACTGGATTTCCTTACATTTTCTCCTTATATCAAAGCCACAGGCTGACATGATTTTGGTTTAATTTGCGTCCAATTTCCCCTTTTAAGTGCTCACGTCCTGTCCCACTTTTGCTGGGCCTGGTACCAAAATCCTACACTGGAATGTTCAGTTAAGTCATTTTTAGAAATAAAAATATAAAAAGATCATCCACGCACAACCACTATGGGCGAACTTCTCAGCTGAGAAAAGCCATGGTGGTGTTTACTCATTATTTACTTTGGAAAGAATCTTACTTTATCTCTTTTAAAATATACCCTAATTGCATTCTCTGGAGCATCTCAGGTCTCCTGAGACCAGTTCCCTTTATCCTTCTGCCGTCTGTTTTGAATTAGGTCTGTGTGTCAGGCCTGATTGCCTTCCTCCCCACTCTGTAAGCAGAGGGACACAGGACTGAGCCCATTTCTGCTGGTTGAGGTGAGAGCAGGATGAGGAGCCTCAGTGGTCAGGGGAGCACAGAGCCCGGATGGCGAGCTGGGTCCTGGAGGGCCTGGCAGGTGTCCCACACAGAAAGCATGTTAGCGCAGGAAAAACAATGATTTCATCTGAAAGGAAGGATTGGGAGACTCTTGCCAACTTGTTGGATGGCTGTCCGTAGTTTCTTTGAGGATTTATCTTGAGCTTCAGTCCTCCTATGTCTTTTATCTCCTGTAACCACAGGTGGAAATCCCAAATATTCAAAAACAAAGGAAACATTTGGCAAAGTTGGTGCTGGACATGGATTCTTCACGAACAAGGTACAGTGGGGTTTCTTTGCTTTCATTTTTACCTCTTGGGACAGTGATCATATTTGGCAGGTAGGGAGTTTGGTAGGGAGTCTGTGTATGGGTGCATGTGAGTGTGTTTATGTTCACTCCCAAGTGCCAGGTACTTCCCCAGGAAGTAAGAAGGTAGGCATAGGGAGGGGAGATATGGGGCCCCCACTCTCATGGGGGCTGTAGCCTAGTTTGGGAGGCAGACACCAGGCCGGTGAACAAACTCACAAGACCATTTCCAGCAGCTGTAAATCCTAGGAGATGGCACAGTGGAATTTTGGAAGGGAATGATGGAGACGGGGGCAGGGCACAGTAACATTAGGTAAAGCAGGCTTTTTGAGGAGATAACTTGATCTGAGACATAAATGATGAGAAGGATGAAGCCAAGCAAGGATCTGGTACAGAACTGTCCATGGCAGTGGGAACAGCAAGTGTGAAGGCCCTAAGGTGGGAATGAAGTTGACATATTTGTGGACTGAATGAAGGCCAGTGTGGCTGGGGTCGAAGGAACAAAGGGGAGAGTAGTAGGTGCAGAGATCAGAGAGGCAGGATGGATGATGTGTGTCTATAATAAGGGGAGGATTTGTAATTCCAGGGACCTGTTCCCCTTTTCTTCAGCCCGTGGTATAGGGATCCCCTTTCTGTGGCCATTTGCTAAACCTGAGACCAGTTCCAACAGTGCTGCTTATCTCCTGCACTCCTCTCCCAGAATCCTCCAGAAAAAGCCTATTAGAGCTGGGAAGTGCCAGAGGCCCCGAGGTGGTGTTGATGCTGTCATATGTCATGATTGTACATACTTGCCTTTTCCACTGAAGTGTGTTAAGTGCACACATTGAAAGACTGCAGGCTCATGAATATTAATGTGGAAGGAACATTTTGGTTCTGTCTTGGGTCCTTTGTAGGTCGAGGTTAATAATCTTCCCATCTTGCATTAATTTTCTTGAAGAAACAAAACAAAAACAATATATTTGGGTTGAGAGATCTAAGATAAGGTTCTGAACCAGGAGTCAGAGATGAGATATCAAGATCCCCATCACCTGTTTTCTAGACCTTTGAGCTTGGTCAGGTCCCTCAACCTCCTAGCACAGCTGTTTCTTCACCTGTACACAGGTAGTAGCAACATTTGTGGGTTGAACTGAGGAGGTTATTTTGAGTGTCAAATGAGGTCATGCTTGCCACAGCACTTCCCCAGGCACTACTGTAACTAGTTGGGGCCGTGTTGTTCTGCACATGGACCCATAAAAAGTATAGGCCTATCCCCCTAGACCAGAAATAAAACAGGTTAGATCAGCAGAGAAGCAGAGTTTTCTTTAGGTAGCTTGGTGCTTCCCAGACTTCACGCCCCCTGAATGATGTCTGATGTCTGTGCCTACACGTCTTGCAAAAAACTGATTCACTTTTTCAAAATGAGTCTGTTTTAAAAAGAAACTTTATGGCACTTCCCTAAGTTGAAAGGTGGTGCCCTTTGCTACAAATATCAGCCAGACATTAACGTGAACAGATGATGGAAGCAAAGCCTGTGTTATGTTTTCGATCCTCTTGCCTATGAAGGCTGCAGGAGGAGGAGGAGAAGTTGGGAAGCTGTTAAAGTGGCTCTGACCCAGATCTGAGGCTCTCTTCTCAGGGCACTTGCAGGAACAGAGAGCAGATTGCATGTTACCACTACTTCCTTGCCTCCCGTAACACCCGTGTTCGAGTCCCATATTTTGGGAGTCATGCAAGATGACTGAAGAGATGCTGATTGTCCCACTGTTCAGATGACGGCAGATACCATGCCGCTGTGGACCTGGGTTCTTAGCTCTGAGGGCTTGTCTTTGCTTCTGTGAGGAGAACCTGAGTGTCTAGCATAGAGCTTCTGGTCCAAAGGCCAAATGTTAGCCTCAATGTTTGTCACCGGCATCTCCACTTACAGAGTTTTGTTCAGTCTGCTTACGAAAAGGAGAGTTACTCCTGGGTGGCAGCCATGGTCAGCTAGTCTTGTGTTATATTCATAAGGGCAAAACACCAAGTGGCATATGGATCCAAAACCTTGGAAAAGTGTCCTTGGGGGCCTCCCTTCCATGATTTAACAAACTTCATTATTTTCAGCTCATCATTTCTCATGTATTGGAACAGGTAAGGAAAATCTCTACCTTCCCTATCTAAGTATTTATGCTTATAAACTCCAGCTTAGACCCTGACTACCTTCATTGTTTCAGAAGCCAACCTACCCCAGCTTCCTGCCTTTTCCCTAACCCCTAACTCCTAGTCACTGTGAGGACTGCATCCCAGAACACAGCAGTTCAAGTGGGACCAAAGGTTATACTATAGAGTTGCAAGGTCACCAGTCACCCTTCTGGAGCAGTGGGGTCCTCACTGTGCCCACCCCCATGCCACCCCTCTTCCTGTAATCAGTTTTCACGTTAGAATTTCTTCCTTGCAGCGTCCTTCTGCTGATTAACTAAAGCTTTCTTTAGTCCTGTTCTGTCCTTTATGAATGACACTAACTAGAACTAAGCAGAGCATTCAAGTGGAGACACACTCTGCCTTCTAAGACAGGCAGGATCTTTTTTTTACATATTATCAGCTCTTCTTGACCAGTAGCTCTATGGCTGCATCCTTAAATTCTACCACAAATTTGGTGGATACTGTCAAATCCAACTGACTCATCCAGTGTTGAACTAGGTCTAAGTCCAACGTGTGTCTTTGTCTGAATTCCAGAAAATGTGGCTGTGTGCTTCAAAAGCCAATTATGTAAACTGTAATATCCTCAGAGAAGACTGAAGCTTAAAAGATGAATAAAAGATTATTGATGAGAAGGATGGAGAAGAAAACTCAAGGACGCTTTACACTCAAGGAATGTGAATTGAATTGAATTGAATGATGCACAAATGTTGTTTCTGCAATAGGTTTAATTTGGCAGTGGCAAACAAGAAGCCATATTCCATCCCAAGGTCTGCCATACTTTTTTCTGGGCATGTATCTCAAGGTCACCCCTTCTGGGTCCAGGGACTTTAAGTTTCTGCTGAATAATTGCCTCTGGGTCTTACTGCTATGCACTGAATTGTGTCCTCTACCAAATTTGTATGTAGAAGCACCAACCTGTGTGTGACCCTTTTGGAGATAAGGCCTTTAGGAAGCAGTTAAGGTTAAGTCAGTCATTTGAGTAGGACCCTAACCCAGTAGGATTGGTGGCCTTGTAAGAAGAGGAAGAGAGGGCGATCTCTCTCTGAACACTCCAAGGAAAGGCCCTGTGAGGACAAGGCCAGAAGGCAGCCATCTACAAGCCAGGGAGAGGCCTTCAGCAGAACCCAGACCCTGCTGGAACCTTGATCTGGGGCTTCCAGTCTCCAGAGCTGTGGGGAAAAAGTGTCTGTTGTTTAAGTTACCTGGTCTATGGTATTTTGTTATGACAGCTCAAGCAGACTAATACAGCTGCCTTCTTTGGGAGCATGTGAACTAATTAACAAGTAAAACAGAAGGATTTGGGGGTGGTCCCTGGGAAGCTGGTGGAACTAGTGAAGTGGAGCACTGGCAGCGGGCTTCTGGAGCTGGGTGGTTCCGGGGCCCCCCGGGACTGGCTGCAGTCTCACTGCCATCAGGAGCATCCACCTCTGCTTCGCTCCACAGGCAGGCATCCTCTTCTGAGGCATTGTCCTCGTGGCCCCTGGACGTCCCTTGGGCTCAGGTCTCCCCAGCATGAGACCTCCTCCTTTTGCTCCAATTCCATAAGTACAAAGGAGGGGCTCCGCCTGCCTGGACTTGGCTTGTTCGCCTTCCTGGGCTCGTCGGTCGGCCACGGGCTGTGCTTGCATCAGGAACCCTCACACGGACCACTCCCGGGGGTACCTCCTTCGGCCTGCACATTAGAGCAGGGGTGAGGCAGGCCTTCCCAAAGTGGAGGATGCTAGTGTCAGTAAAGAACATGACTGGACAGACCAAATGGTAAATGTCCCAATAAAGAAACTTCCCTGTGTGCTTCCCCCCAAATTCTTCTTCTGTGTGTGCTATTGCCCTGAGCTGATGCTGCATTTGTCTTCTTTACCCTTCTCCTGACCCCTAACATTCCATACCCTTCTGTCCCTAACATCCCATATGCTACCCATACCCTTCTGTCCCTAGCATCCCGTACCCTATCCCATACCCTCTGTCCCTAACATCCCATACCCTATCCCGTACCCTTCTGTCCCTAACATCCCATACTCTATCCCATACCCTTCTCCTGACCCCTAAAATCCCATGCCCTATCCTGTACCCTTCTGTCCCTAACATCCTGTACCCTATCCTATACCCTAATTTCCCTAACATCCTGTGCCCTATCCTGTACTCTTCTGTCCCTAACATCGCATGCCCTATCCCACATCCTAATGTCCCTAACATCCGGTACCCTTCTCCTGACTCCTGACATCCTGTACCCTGTCTCCTCCAGCCCTCAATCAGGCTTGAATCTGTCTCTACCACTCCCAGACCATCTAGTGTCACTGTCTTTCCCAGAGAGTGATGGTGTCACATCAGCCACTGCAGTGGGAGGAGTGAACTTTCTCCTCTTCAAATTTCAAAGCTCAAATTTATGCTTCAGATGAAGAATCTGCTCCATCTCTTGACAGAACAGGACATTTCTTGGGTTTATTTAATTGGGCTGAGAAGACCAGCGTACCTTGAATTCATGATTATTGTCTCTTTTCCCAACAGGTTACTATCTAACCAATTAACCAATTTTGCACACTGTCCTTGCTGTTTTGTTACCTGATTTCACAATCTTATTCTGTACCTTATCACTGTTTGATAATATCAAATAGATTGTCTATTGTAAGTAAAATTCCCTATAAAGGGAAGGATAAGGCATATTTTTAAACTACCAAGCTGTTGACTAAGGGATAGGATTTGAAGGAAGAAATAGGGGAGAATAGGGAAGGAAAGAGAGAGAAAACCTGGGAACATGCTTTATTTTAATATACATATGTTAAGTATAGAAAAAAGTCTAATCCAGGTCTTCGAAGCCATAAAAGTCAGCTTAGCATTTATAGTCACTTTTTAAATTTATTTTTTACAATTACATACTGATCTGTTGTTTTTTTCTTCAGATAACATGAGCCCATACTAAGAGGGGTTGTAGCTTGATCCCATAATCTATCTTATTCATTATCTGAGATCTAAATTATAGCCATGGCATCTCATATTTTATTTGACAAAGAAAAAAAAAACTACCCTTTTATTCTTTGTTTAAAATAGTTAAACTGGGAAGTATTCATTAAATATACCATTTCTGTGGAACAAACCATTATAAGAAACAATTGCCCAGGAATTTTTTGACTCCTTATCTGTTAGCTTAAGTTTTAAAATATCTTTGAGTAGAATATTTCCTTTCTAATTTGCCCTGAGTTCTTATCTTGGATGAAGAATTGTCCCCCGGGCATGTGTCCCCATCCATGGAGCTTCAAGTGAGCTTGGTGTCCCAAAGCCCATATCAATAATTTTCCTGTGAGTGCATTTTTGAAGTGACAGAGAGTACTTTATTTTGCTACATTTTGCTAAGCACAGAGGTAACTTTAGCTTCTCTTGTTTGTATCACAGAATCTTGCAACCTTCTGTTTTTCCTGCAGACAACAAAAGACAAAAGAAAAATTGTGTAGAGAAAACACCTAGTGATTAGATTCTTGGCTCTCAGAATGAGTCACGTTACCCTTTTTGCCTCTATGTGGGATGGTCTGAGAGCCCACAGATCTGTCTGCTTTGGTCTGTACACTATTGGCCTGCACGGCATTTAAAAGAAACTACTTAATCTGTTAGCCATATTTCATTAAGTTCACATGACAATTTCCAGTTTCTCTGATCAATTGAAACACCTGGCAACCATGCCCCATGCTCCTGCCTGGACCCCATCAGCCCCAGGACAGCACCTCCCACCTAGGTCCCCTGCCCCTCACTGTCCCTCCTGACTTTCCAGAGAGACTGCAGCCTTGTGTCCACTGCTGGTTTTGTTATCCTGACCACACTAGTGTTTTTCTTGGAGCCATGAAATAGTTTGGTATCTCATGACCCCATTGCAAGTAGGAAATAAAGGCCCAAGTGGACTGGTTTTTAAGGTAATGACCCATTTGATTGACTGTTACTAGATTACCCCAGTTAAGAGTTTATAGACAATAGAAGAGTCCCTACTATAGCTGTACTGTCTAGTGTAACTGGAGCCTTCTTTCAGAAACCTGCTGTTGGTAATTCCCTGATAATGACATAGCAACAGAAATACTTGTGCTTCCTGTCAACATTTCCCAAGTGGCTTCCTCAGATAGCTGGGTTCACCGCAGAAAGATAAATGTTTAAGAAAATGTAAATGAGTTATCTCAATGTTGATAAGTTTTTGTGTGCTTACTAGTGGAGAGTTTTGTCTTCAGATTTGTTTTAATCTCGCCTGCTCATCCTCTCACCTAGCACACGTGATTGGCTTCAGCCAAGTAGGTGAATGTTCCCAAATGCAAATGCCCACAAGATGGGCAGGGAACTTAAAGGAATGACATGGAACGTGCTGCAAGGAAAGCCGTGGTGACTGTCCATTGGTGCTAGTGTTCAGAAGACAATAGGAATACACTGGCAGATGGGCATGTTGCTCTGTCTGAAGGGGCAGCTGCCCCTCAGCATCCAGGCACAGCTGCCACGTGGAAATTCAAGCCCTCCTTCTCCTGGCCTAGTACTCATACCTTTTTATCACGTCTCATTTCTAGGGAGGGTGTGTCATTCCCTGAGCAATATTTGTAACCAGCTATTTTCTCGGTGTGCCCACTCTGTGTCCCCAGGGTCTACCTGTCTCACGCCTCTCCTCTTTTTCTCCTATTTTCCATCAGGTGGCAGCAGACTTCCAAGTCTTCAGGTTTGTCCAGCAGCTTACAGCCTGCGGGTGCCAAAGCTGATGCCCTCAGGGAAGAGATGGAGGAGGCTGCCAACAGAGTGGAGATTTGCAGGGTACTCCCACTCTTTGCTCCTCTCTACTGGGACAGCCAGGGGAGCCCTCAGGGGGTCCCTCTTTGTTCCCTGGAGCTTTAGTGAAAGCCTAATACTGAGCCTCTAGTTGAACAAAATGTCCCCAGCTTTGCCTGGTGGCATCTCTAAAGAGCCCAGGATGAACGCTAAGTGTTGGGGCTTTGATGGTGACCTAGATGGTGAGGGGGCGGCGGGGCGTGCAGTGGTGCGTTGTCAATGGTGTCCCTGCCTGCAAGGTAGGCAAAGAGGGCGTGACTTTGGTTTCTGTATAAAGCTTTTGTAAGTCATTTGGGTTCCCAGTAATAGATTTTAGGCTGTACACAACAGTTGAGAATTTAGACAATCGATGAACCTTGTTTCACTGTTGATATTCAATTGCCTATCTTTTTATTTGCCTTTCAATATTTCCTGAGTCATTTTATGAGTCCTTTGCCTTCTGGGAGATAACTCTTCTATGAAGCTGAGCTGCTAGCCAAGGAGGCAGTCACAGAAAAGTTCCCACTTGTCAAGAGCACAGCACCTCATTCTAAGAAATGTGCTTCTGCCCTTGGGAATGCTAGATGCTGTTGGTTAATATTGGTGTACAGGTTTCCCATCTACTTACCCACAAGCATTTGCAGGGCTTCATTAGCAATACATCATTCATGGCACTGTGCATATGCACGTCTGTATACATGTGGGTGTATCAGTTTGGGTTTAGACCCAAGGAACAGAAGTATTATGTTTCTGGAACCATGCTGGGTCCCTGTCATTTGCATCACACACAGTTTTTTTTGTTTTTTTTTTTTGGAGAGGGCATCTCTCATATTTATTGATCAAATGGTTGTTAACAATAATAAAATTCTGTATAGGGGAGTCAATGCTCAATGCACAATCATTAATCCACCCCAAGCCTAATTTTCATCAGTCTCCAATCTTCTGAAGCATAACGAACAAGTTCTTACATGGTGAACAAATTCTTACATAGTGAATAAATTCTTACATGGTGAACAGTACAAGGGCAGTCATCACAGAAACTTTTGGTTTTGATCATGCATTATAAACTATAAACAATCAGGTCAAATATGAATATTCGTTTGATTTTTATACTTGATTTATATGTGGATCCCACATTTCTCCCTTTATTATTATAATAATTGTTATTATTTTTATTTTTTTAATAAAATGCTGAAGTGGTAGGTAGATGCAAGATAAAGGTAGAAAACATAGTTTAGTGTTGTAAGAGAGCAAATGTAGATGATGAGGTGTGTGCCTGTAGACTATGTGTTAATCCAAGCTAGACAAAGGCAATAAAACATCCAGGAATGCAAAAGATTTCTCTCAAAACAGGGGGGGTGAGGTTTTAAGCCTCCCCTCTGTTGATCCCAATTTCTGACCTGATGGCCCCCCTGCGACTGTGCCTGTCTTAGGTTGTTCCTCCCTTGAGGAATCTTACCCGTCTCTGGCTAACCAGTCATCTTCCGGGGCCATACAGGGAAATGTAAAGTTGCTAAGTGAGAGAGAAGCCATATTGTTTGAAAAGGTTAGCTTTTTACTTCTTTTCAGATTTATGCCCTGTGGCTTCTATGCCCAGCATTTGTCTTGAGGTATCTTTACCACTTGGAGGAATTATGATACTCGGTAAATTCGATATGAGGTACGAATTCTATTTACGAGTTGTAATTAGGAAAAAAGAAGAAAAGCTATAGAGGTAGCATATGGAAGAAAAAATGGGAAGATTGATTATTTCTTTGACATATCTTCTTGTAGAGTAACATAAGCATGTATAGGTTTTAAACTGCTAATTAAATTGCACCCACACATTAACATAATAGGAATACAGTTACATAACCAAAGCAGATCTATAATTACCAGCCATCTCCAGTGAAACCAAGAAAACCAGTTAGGCATCCTAGGCATTTGTGAAAATTTATCTATGATATGATGGATATTGTCCAACTGTACTTGAACAGTCTGAGAGAAATCAGACAAATTAAAGCAACCCATTCCTGGGAACTGTTCACATCCCATATGTTCTTTTAACAGTAGATAGTCTGTAGTTGTAAGATTTTGGAGCGCTACAACTTGCACTTCTCCTAATTCTTGGTTGAGTTCCAACAGTATAGATCCAGTCAAATTTGTTGTTTTACTGTATGCACAGGCCAGCTTAGATATCTCCTTCTTCATTCCCATGACAAGTCCAGGAACCGGTGGGATGAATGCCGCTACAGCTATAGCAGCGCCTGGATCTTTGTTGAGGTTTCTTGATGATCATCTTCTGGTATGAGTCTTCCGGAGAGTGCTGATGTTGGAAGTTCTTCTTCATATCCTATCTTAGTTCATTTTCTGGGCCGCCAAATTAGGCTTTGATCCTCTGTATAAACACAAACAGACCCTTTACCCACACTTTGATATTCCCTTTATACCATTGTGTAGAACTCATTGGAGGTCACCACACAGGAACTGCTTTTTTTTTTTTGTTTAAGACAAAGGAATATTATCAGAAAAATGTACCTCCATAGCCGATCATCTGACACCCTTTGAGTGATCAAAATTAAGAATATTTAAAGCATGCATTACTCATTGATTTACAGTTAGTTTTATCCTATCAGGGAGTAATCCCCCTTTTCTTTCTTTTTTTTTTTTTTCATTAATCTACACTTACATGAAGAGTATTTTGTTTACTAGACTCTCCCCTATACCAGGTCCCCCCTATAAACCCCTTTACAGTCACTGTCCATCAGCATAGCAAAATGTTGTAGAATCACTACTTGTCTTCTCTGTGTTGTACAACCCTCCCCTTTCTCCCACCCCCCCATTATGCATGCTAATCTTAATACCCCCCTTCTTCTCCCCCCCTTATCCCTCCCTACCCACCGATCCTCCCCAGTCCCTTTCCCTTTGGTACCTGTTAGTCCATTCTTGGGTTCTGTGATTCCGCTGCTGTTTTGTTCCTTCAGTTTTTCCTTTGTTCTTATACTCCACAGATGAGTGAAATCATTTGGAATTTCTCTTTCTCCGCTTGGCTTATTTCACTGAATATAATACCCTCCAGCTCCATCCTTGTTGCTGCAAATGGTAGGATTTGCCCTCTTCTTATGGCTGAGTAGTATTCCATTGTGTATATCTACCACATCTTCTTTATCCATTCATCTACCGATGGACATTTAGGTTGCTTCCAATTCTTGGCTATTGTAAATAGTGCTGTGATAAATATAGGGATGCATCTGTCTTTCTTAAAATTGATTGCTACATTCTTAGGGTAAATTCCTAGGAGTGGAATTCCTGGGTCAAATGGTAAGTCCGTTTTGAGCATTTTGATGTACCTCCATACTGCTTTCCACAATGGTTGAACTAGTTTATATTCCCACCAGCAGTGTAGGAGTGTTCCTCTTTCTCCACAGCCTTGCCAACATTTGTTGTTGTTTGTCTTTTGGATGACAGCCATCCTTACTGGTGTGAGGTGATACCTCACTGTAGTTTTAATTTGCATTTCTCTGATAATTAGCGATGTGGAGCATCTTTTCATGTGTCTGTTGGCCATCTCTATTTCCTTTTTGGAGAACTGTCTGTTCAGTTCCTCTGCCCATTTTTTAATTGGGTTATTTGTTTTTTGTTTGTTGAGGCATGTGAACTCTTTATATATTCTGGACGTCAAGCCTTTATCGGATCTGTCATTTAAAAATATATTCTCCCATACTGTAGGGTTCCTTATTGTTCTATTGATGGTGTCTTTTGCTGTACAGAAGCTTTTCAGCTTAATATAGTCCCACTTGTTCATTTTTGCTGTTGTTTTCCTTGCCCTGGGAGATATGTTAAAGAAGAGGTCACTCATGTTTATGTCGAAGAGGTTTTTGCCTATGTTTTTTTCCAAGAGTTTAATGGTTTCATGACTTACATTCAGATCTTTGATCCATTTTGAGTTTACTTTTGTATATGGGGTTAGACAATGGTCCAGTTTCATTCTCCTACATGTAGCTGTCCAGTTTTGCCAACTCCATCTGTTGAAGAGACTTTCATCTCGCCATTGTATGTCCATGGCTCCTTTATCAAATATTAATTGACCATATATGTCTGGGTTAATGTCAGGAGTCTCTAGTCTGTTCCAGTGGTCTGTGGCTCTGTTCTTGTGCCAGTACCAAATTGTCTTGATTACTATGGCGTTATAGTAGAGTTTGAAGTTGGGGAGTGAGGTCCCCCCTACTTTATTCTTCTTTCTCAGGATTGCTTTGGGTATTCGGGGTCTTTGGTGTTTCCATATGAATTTTTGAATTATTTGTTCCAGTTCATTGAAGAATGTTGCTGGTAGTTTAATAGGGATTGCATCAAATCTGTATATTGCTTTGGGCAGGATGGCCATTTTGATGATATTAATTCTTCCTAGCCATGAGCATGGGATGAGTTTCCATTTATTAGTGTCCCCTTTAATTTCTCTTAAGAGTGACTTGTAGTTTTCAGAGTATAAGTCTTTCACTTCTTTGGTTAGGTTTATTCCTAAGTATTTTATTCTTTTTGATGCAATTGTGAATGGAGTTGTTTTCCTGATTTCTCTTTCTGTTGGTTCATTGTCAGTGTATAGGAAAGCTACAGATTTTTGTGTGTTAATTTTGTATCCTGCAACTTTGCTGTATTCTGATATCAGTTCTAGTAGTTTTGGGGTGGAGTCTTTAGGGGTTTTTATGTGCAATATCATGTCATCTACAAATAGTGACAGTTTAACTTCTTCTTTACCAATATGGCTTCCTTGTATTTCTTTGTTTTGTCTAATTGCCGTGGATAGGACCTCCAGTACTATGTTAAATAACAGTGGGGAGAGTGGGCATCCCTGCCTAGTTCCCAATCTCAGAGGAAAAGCTTTCAGCTTCTCGCTGTTCAGTATAATGTTGGCTCTGGGTTTATCATAAATGGCCTTTATTATGTTGAGGTACTTGCCTTCTATTCCCATTTTGCTGAGAGTTTTTATCATGAATGGATGTTGAATTTTGTCAAATGCTTTTTCAGCATCTATGGAGATGATCATGTGGTTTTTGTCTTTCTTTTTGTTGATGTGGTGGATGATGTTGATGGATTTTCGAATGTTGTACCATCCTTGCATCCCTGGGATGAATTCCACTTGGTCATGGTGTATGATCCTTTTGATGTATTTTTGAATTCGGTTTGCTAATATTTTGTTGAGTATTTTTGCATCTACATTCATCAGGGATATTGGTGTGTAGTTTTCTTTTTTGGTGGGGTCTTTGCCTGGTTTTGGTATTAGGGTGATGTTGGCTGCATAGAATGACTTTGGGAGTATTCCCTCCTCTTCTATTTTTTGGAAAACTTTAAGGGGAATGGGTATTATGTCTTCCCTGTATGTCTGATAAAATTCCGAGGTGAATCCATCTGGCCCGGGGGTTTTGTTCTGTGGTAGTTTTTTGATTACCACTTCAATTTCGTTGCTGGTAATTGGTCTGTTTAGATTTTCTGTTTCTTTCTGGGTCAGTCTTGGAAGGTTGTATTTTTCTTGGAGGTTTTCCATTTCTTCTAGGTTTCCCAGCTTGTTAGCATATAGGTTTTCATAGTACTCTCTAATAATTCTTTGTATTTCTGTGGGGTCTGTCGTGATTTTTCCTTTCTCGTTTCTGATTCTGTTGATTTGTGTTGACTCTCTTTTCCTCTTAATAAGTCTGGCTAGAGGCTTATCTATTTTGTTTATTTTCTCGAAGAACCAGCTCTTGGTTTCATTGATATTTGCTATTGTTCTCAATTTTATTCTTCTCAATTTTATTTATTTCTTCTCTGATCTTTATTATGTCCTTCCTTCTGCTGGCCTTAGGCCTCATTTGTTCTTCTTTTTCCAATTTCGATAATTGTGACATTAGACCATTCATTTGGGATTGTTTTTCCTTCTTTAAATATGCCTGGATTGCTATATACTTTCCTCTTAAGACCGCTTTTGCTGTATCCCACAGTAGTTGCGGCTTTGTGTTGTTGTTGTCGTTTGTTTCCATATATTGCTGGATCTCCATTTTGATTTGGTCATTGATCCATTGATTATTTAGTAGCATGTTGTTAAGCCTCCATGTGTTTGTGAGTCTTTTTGCTTTCTTTGTACAGTTTGTTTCTAGTTTTATGCCTTTGTGGTCTGAAAAGTTGGTTGGTAGGATTTCAATCTTTTGGAATTTACTGAGGCTCTTTTTGTGGCTAGTATGTGGTCTATTCTGGAGAATGTTCCATGTGCACTTGAGAAGAATGTATATCCTGTTGCTTTTGGATGTAGAGTTCTGTAGATGTCTATTAGGTCCATCTGTTCTAGTGTGTTGTTCAGTGCCTCTGTGTCCTTACTTATTTTCTGTCTGGTGAATCTGCCCTTTGGCGTGAGTGGTATGTTGAAGTCTCCCAGAGTGAATGCATTGCATTCTGTTTCCTCCTTGAGTTCTGTTAGTATTTGTTTCAGATATGTTGGTGCTCCTGTATTGGGTACATATGTATTTATAATGGTTATATCCTCTTGTTGGACTGAGCCCTTTATCATTATGTAATGTCCTTCTTTATCTTTTGTTACTTTCTTTATTTTGAAGTCTGTTTTGTCTGATACTAGAATTGCAACACCTGCTTTTTTCTCTCTGTTGTAATGTCCTTCTTTATCTTTTGTTACTTTCTTTATTTTGAAGTCTGTTTTGTCTGATACTAGAATTGCAACACCTGCTTTTTTCTCTCTGTTGTTTGCATGAAATATCTTTTTCCATCCCTTGACTTTAAGTCTGTGCATGTCTTTGGGTTTGAGGTGAGTCTCTTGTAAGCAGCATATGGATGGATCTTGCTTTTTTATCCATTCTATTACTCTGTGTCTTTTGATTGGTGCATTCAGTCCATTTACATTTAGGGTGATTATTGAGAGGTATGAACTTACTGCCATTGCAGGCTTTAAGTTTGTGGTTACCAAAGGTTCAGGGTTAGTTCCTTTACTCTCTTACTGTCTAACTTAACTCGCTTGTTGAGCTATTATAAACATGGTCTGATGATTCTTTATTTCTCTCCATTCTTATTCCTCCTCCTCCCTTCTTCATACGTTGGGCGTTTTGTTCTGTGCTCTTCTTAGGAGTGCTCCCATCTAGAGCAGTCCCTGTAAGATGCCTTGTAGAGGTGGTTTGTGGGAGGCAAATTCCCTCAACTTTTGCTTGTCTGGGTATTGTTTAATCCCTCCTTCATATTTAAATGATAATCGTGCTGGATACAGTAGTCTTGGTTCGAGGCCCTTCTGTTTCATTGCATTAAGTATATCATGCCATTCTCTTCTGGTCTGTAGGGTTTCTGTTGAGAAGTCTGATCATAGCCTGCTGGGTTTTCCTTTGTAGGTGACCTTTTTTTTCTCTCTGGCTGCCTTTAATACTTTGTCCTTGTCTTTGATCTTTGCCATTTTAATTATTATGTGTCTTGGTGTTGCCCTCCTTGGATCCCTTGTCATGGGAGTTCTGTGTACCTCTGTTGTCTGAGAGGCCATTTCCTCCCCTAGTTTGGGGAAGTTTTCAGCAATTATTTCTTCAAAGACACTTTCTGTCCCTTTTTTCTTTCTGTTCTTCTTCTAGTACCACTATAATGTGGATATTGTTCCATTTCGATTGGTCACTCAGCTCTCTTAGAATTCTTTCATTCCTGGAGATCCTTTTATCTCTCTCTGCATCAGCTTCTCTGCATTCCTGTTCTCTGTTTTCTAGTCCATTAATGGTCTCTTGCATCTCGTCCATTCTGTTTTGAAGTCCTTCCAGAGGTTGTTTTATTTCTGTATTCTCCTTCCTTAGTTCTTGCATATTTCTCTGCAAATCCATCAGCATGGTTATGACTTTTGTTTTGAATTCTTTTTCAGGAAGACTGGTTAAATCTATCTCCCCAGGTTCCTTCTCAGGGGACGATGTAGCAGATGCCGACGCTGTCTGGGTTAGTCTTGTCTGGGTCATATTTTTTTGCCTTTCCATGTTGATAGGTCCTATTGAGTGTCAGCTGGGAGGGCCAAACTTTCCACTTGCTACTGGCCTTTCTTTACTGGGACAACTGCAACCCCTAGTGGCTTGTGTTGGTTATTTGCGTGTAGACTGGGTCTTTGTGTCTTGCCCGGCTGGTATGGAGGAAGCTCCCTTTCTGAGGGCGAGGCCAGCCTTAGGCTGCTTCTCTGCTTTCGCAGCGCCGGGAGGGGTAATGGACGGGCAGCTGTTTGGCTGTTTACCTCCGTGAGGGGTCTCAGAGCTGTTCCCCAGTGGGTTAATGCACCCAGTTTTCCCTGTAATTTCCAGCTGCTGGACTGTGACCTGTGTTGTTTCCATCCAGCTGTTGCGTTCCTGTCCCTTGAAGACTTTCAAAAAGCACTCACTTTTCTTTGTCACAGGGGCATCAGCTTCGGGACCCGCTCACCAGTCCTCCTGCCCTGTTTCCCTAGTATCCAGGGCCCCATGCATGCACTGTGTCTGCGCTCTGGTGCGGATGGCTGGGGCTGGGTGTTTAGCAGTTCTGGGCTCCCTCTCCCTCCCGCCGGGAGCTAGGGTGAGGGGCGCTTGGGTCCCGCTGGGCCGGGGCTTGTATCTTACCCCTTTCACCAGGCACTGGGCTCTCGCACGTGTGGATGTAGTCTGGCTGTTGTCCTGTGTCTTCTGGTCTCTCTTTTAGGATTAGTTGTATTTGTTGTATTTTCAAAAATATATATGTTTTTGGGAGGAGATTCCCACTGTCCTACTCATGCCACCATGTTGGCTCCTCCCCACATCACACACAGTTTTAAAGGAGAGTCAACACTCTGCATGCAGATGTCTTGTTCCTTGTGGCTCTACTAGTCTTGTTAGCTTGTCCCCCGGCTCATCCTTTCACTTTGGCCTCGCATTCAGGTGATGTTCAGGGTCAGATGGAATTTCTCTGTGGTATTAGAAACGTGGAACAATCTTTAAAGAACTGATTCTCTCTCAGCCTACAGTACTGTGTAACCAAGTAAAGTAAGACCAGTGCTTCAGATCCGAGATGCATGGCATACAGCTGATTTGTCATTTGAGCTCTCGAGCAAATGGCAATTATCTAGCTGGTGTTGTTCTCAAAGTATAGCTTTCCTCTCGTGCTGATGTCCCTTCTGCTCTGTGTGTTCTCTATCCATGTACCACAGACTGCTGTTCCTTAATTAAGAATCTCGTTTCTTTCAAAATTACTTCTTTAGAAGACAAGAAAGGGTGGTGTTAAGAGAGGATATTGATGTGAATGTCCAAATAGATCAGAATAAAAGTTGAATAGCTTCTAATTCATCTGTGTGTAGCATCTTACATTTGCTGTTTTTTACTAAAAACTGTGTTAAATTTCTCCTCAGATTACAAAAACAATACACATAAAAAAAGAAAATATATCAAGAAAAATGCCAGTAATTCCCTTCATTCCTGCTCAGCAGCCCCTCTGTTTCCAGAGATAACCAGTTTCCCTTCCTGACCAATATTTAAGATTTGTGGTGAACAATACCTCTACTACATGCCAAATGACCGTAGAAGTTAAAAGGATGAGGAAGCCAGTTTTAGAGCCTCTTATATAGCCTTCCGCCCCTTTTTCATAATCATCAGATGCACACTCATACATAGCATTTTCCTAGTTATCTGTGTGTGGTGTTTATATTAATCTACCACTTGCTTTTCTCAATTAACAATACAGCCTGGATATCTCTCCAGGTTATTAGCTATAGATCTAACTTAGTCTTTTTAATAAGGTACCATAGGGCTATATACATATAATTTATCTAGCTTTTTTCCTAGTGATGGATATTCAAACTAGTGTGTTTTGTTTTTTTGCTATCAACATCCTTAAATATATTTACTTATACAGTAGTAAATTTTTTTTCCTTTAGGGTATATTCCCAAAAGTGATATTCTTAGGTTAAAGACTACTTATACATTTTTTATTTTAATTGATTTTATTTCTCTAAAAAGGAAAATGCAATTCACACTCTCAGCAGCCATATACAGAACTGCACATTTCCCCTTCTTTTTCCTTGTAATGTACATTGTTCCTATTTTCATTTTTTGCCAGTCTGGTAAGGGGGAAAAAAAATCTCTCTCTATGTTATTGTAATTTTAATTTCCTTTAATATTAGTGGCTCTTAGTGTATCTCTGTGTATTTATTGGGTGTTCTTCATTTATTTACAGGCATTCTCAGTCTGGCAAGTTGCCTATCTGTATTGGCAGTCAGACCAATATTTCTACTTTTTAAAAATATTAATTTACAGAGGTCCTCAGCTTGTTAGGGGTGTTAAACTTTCTTCTATCTGTTGTGCTGCAGATGCCTTTTCCAGCCACTTGTCTTTTGAGTTTGTTTGTGTCAGTGTCTGTCATTAAAATCTTCATTGTATACGTGGCATGGGAAAGGATCCCACATGTCCATCAGGCATCTTCCAACTCAAGGTTGAAACTTTCACCTCTAATTTTCTTTTAATATTTTTAATGTGTTTTATATACCTACTTTGTTTCATTTTGTATGCCTGAAATTTCTTTTTGCACATGGGGTAAGGTTGAATTTATTGTGTTTTCCACATAGGGTAGCCAATTAGGCCAGCACCACTTATTAAAATAAGCAGCCTCCCCTTGAAGTGAAATCCTATCATCTAATTGCTCAAATTTATTTCTGGGCTCTGCATTCTACTTATCTGTTTGTTTATTCCTGGGATAATGCTATACAATTTCTATTCTAATGAATTTAGAATTCATTAGACCTTGTAGCAATTATAATATTCAATAAGATAGCCCACATTCTTTTTCATCATTATCTTGGCTAGCCTTGAAAGGAAAGGAGCGACACACAGCAGCAATTCACCGAAGAATTCCGCTTTATTAGGGAAAGGTGCTGGGTTATATAGGAAGGGGCATAGGGTGATTGTGGTGTTACTTCTATGGGACTGGTGGCTGTTGGCTAGGTGCTGGGATTGGGAGGGGGGCGAGAGGTGATTGGGCTTCAGGTGGGGCCGGCGGGAACCGAGGACCCCGAAGAGAAGCCAGAAGTTCGCCATCTTACTCGTGGGGGCCCTTCAAGCCTATGTCCTCTATTTTATTATATGGACTTTATAATGATCATATCTAGTTCATAAAGCCACACACTGTGTTCTCAGTAGTTTTATTTGTGTACTGAGCTGATCCCCTTGGGAGCATCCGGTTATGTTTTTGCTAAAGTTCTCTTCCGACTCTTATTTCTACTTCATTCATTTTCTTCTCTCCTAATGTACTATGGTCCTCTTTTGCCTTCCTAGATTTCCCTACATGGGTCATTTCCCTTGATATCTTCAAGGGAATGGTTTTGTATTTCCTCAGCAGACAAGACAAATCTTTAGGATATCATACACTGTGGCAAACCAGCAAAATGACAGCTTGTAGGCTGATGGCATGTAAAGTGGCGATCTGATTCCTCTGTTAAGGCACAGAGAGGACAAAGCTCCTCAGATCTTTGGACCCAGAGGGCTTTAGCCTACCAGGAAAACCATGGCAAGGTGTATCATCAGCCAGAACCTGCTGAGACCTCAGGCAGATGGGCAGGAGCAGGATTCTGTGCCAGCGTGCCTTTGGGAGCCCATCCAATCTCTCTCTTCTTCCATATTTCAGAGAGACAAGTGCTACTCTTCACAGCTGGCACATGCTTCTCTTTTCTTCCTGAGGCCCCTAGAAAAGGCCTCTGAACCAATACATCCAGGGAGATGTACATTGTTGGTAATATTTCAATAAGAGAAGAGACAGTGAGGAAGGACCTGAAACACTGAGGTAATGCTAGAGAAGACAGTGACTAGAAAATCAATCTACCTGATGGCTGCAAATCGGTTTTGTTTTGTTTTTTCATTTTATTAGAAAGGAGACTTGCTGCAGCCCTAGGGTTTTCCCTGGGAGGTAATGTTTTCACCTTCCCCGTTGGTATCTCCCCTTGAGATGTGTCACCCCACATCCCCTCACTTACATATTTAGTGACAGGATCTCACTAAGAATGTCTTAACATAGAAAAATAGAATTTCTAACATAGAAAAATAATCTATTCGGAACTATTTTCTTAAACCTTAAGCTGGCAAACATCTTTCTTGCTCCTTACTGCCCACTCTGACAGAATCTTCTCAGAACCTGTGTTTTGTCCAATAGAAGTTTCGTGATTCAGCAGCCTGGGAGCCACATCATCGCCTTTCCCACTAAGTCACGGCCTCTCTTCTTAAACGTATGTCTCCTCTTTTCCGTCTTACAGTTCTCCAGTATATGATCTTTGCACTGTGGAACTCAAGCTTGAATCCAGGGAAGATGGCAGCTGGAAGGCACATGTCCAGCTTGCTTTGTCCTCATCCCAGTAACACCTGAGTGAACATTTACTGTCAGGCCAAAAGACGACACTGAGTCGTTTCTCACAGCTCCTTTTGTTAGAAAATTAATTTAGTGTTATTTTAAGTCAGTAACTGAGATCTCAGCAGGACCCACTACTACGTTCTAATTTGTAAGGCTGAGGAATAGTTGAAGAATCGTTACATGACTCAGATCCCTTCTGCCAGAAGACTCTACCCCTATAAGGTCTAAGGGCAAGTGCAGCCACACCTCTTAGGAAGCCAAAGGCTTCTGACACACTGATGCAACCTTCTCTGATGTGTCAGGCAGCAGTAACACCAAGGAGCCTGGCCACAGCCATTTTATTTACCCAACAGAGAGGACAAAGCACATTATCAACAGAAAGATGTTCCTAGGCCTCATGGCTTCACCAAACTTAAAGAAATAATAATTGTGGTGAAGTGAAGTTGACTACAAGCATCCTGTTTGGCAGCAGCCCCTCCCCACCCAGCCTCCCCAGGCTGCTGAGTCACGAGACTTATATTGGGTAAGACATACGTTCCGAGATTCTGTCAGAGTGGGCAGTAAGGAGCAAGAAGGAGATGCTTGCCAATTTAAGGTTTAAGAAAATAGTCCTGAAAAGATTATTTTTCTATGTTAGAAAACAAAGTACTAAAAAATTAAAATACTAATGTAGAAAATTTACTGATACCAACAATAAATTTTAGATAATTGTGGTCCCCCAAATAAAATTCAAGGGAATATAGACTTTAGGCAGCAACAGATAAAGGTGATATAAAATTGCCAAGTTAAATGGAAAATGAAATGAGAGAGATTAATTTTGGATTACTTTTTAAAAATAAAAGTTTAATAAATTTATTAGTAAAAATTTTTTGAAAATGAAAATAAATAAAAAATGAATATAAAGAATACAATTAACAGTGCAGAAAATTGAACCAACAATCCAGAGAAAAGCTTAATTTCTTCTAGAATATTAAGAACCAAAGAGACATAAAAACAGTGGTAGAAAAGTTAGTAGATATTGAAGAGAGAAAATGAAAAGTCAATGTGTAAATAACAGGAGAGGCTGCAACACAAAGCAAATCAGAAGAGCACAGAAATATAAAATTGGCCAGCATCAAAAATTTCTAGCTCATGTATTCATTCTTTCTTTCTTTTGAAATTATTTTTTAAACAACAAACTTTTTAAATTAATTGGCTTTTCTTTTTAAAGCACTTTTAGGTTCACAGCATAATTAAGTGGAATGTGGCATTCCCATATGTCCCCTGCCCCCACCTATGCAGTGCCTCACCCACTGTCAACTTCCTGCCCCACAATGACTCATCTGTTATGATCAGTGAACTTATATTTATACATCATGGTCAACCAAAGTCTACAGTTTACATTCAGTTTTGCTCTTGATGTTGTACATTCTAGGGGTTTTGACAAATGTATACTGATATGGAGTCACCATTGTAGTCTCATATAGAGTAATTTCACTGCTCTAAAAATCCTCTGTGTTCCACCTATTCATCCCTCCCTTCCTCCTAACCCTGGCAGCCACTGCTCTTTCTATTGTCTCCGTAGTTCTGCCTTTTCCAGAATGTTGTGTCATTCAGTATATAGCCTTTTTTCAAATTGGCTCTTTTCATTTAGTAATATGCATTCAAGTTCTTCCCATGTGTTTTCATGGCTTAATAGCTCATTTCTTCTTAGCTCTAAATAATATTCCATTGTCTGCGTGTACTGTGGTTTATCCATTCACCTACCATAGGACATCTTGCTTCCTTCCAAATTTTGGCAACTATTAAGTTGCTGTAAACATCTGTGTGCAGGTTTTTGTGTGGATGTCAGTTTTAATTTAATGTAGGTAAACAGCCAGGAGCACAATTGCTGGATCATATGTTGAGTTTCATAAGCAACTGTGAGACTGTCTTCCAAAGTGGCTGTCCCATTTTGCAGTCCACCAGCAACGAATGGGAGTTTTTGCAGCTGCCTGTCTTTGTCGGCATTTGGTTGACTGTGTTTTGAACATTGGCCATTCTAATAGATGTGCAGTGGTATTTCATTGTTTTAATTTTCAGTTTGCTAATGACATGTGATGTTGAGCATCTTTTCGTATGTTTGTATGCTTTCTGTATATATTCTTTGGTGATATGTCTGCTTAAATCTTTTGCCCATTTTTAAATTGGGTTGGTCTTTAGGAATGTGTTGTTTAACTTCCCAGGTATTTAGGGATTTTCCTGCTATTTTTCTGTTACTGGTTCCAGTTTAATTCTATTGTAGTCAGAAAACAAACATTGTATGATTTAAATTCTCTTAAATTTGCCAAAGTGTGTTTTGTGGCCCAAATGTGGTCTTTCTTAGTAGATGTTCCATGTGATCCTGCAAAGAATGTGTGTTCAGCTTTTGATTGATGTAGGCAACAAATGTCAATCATATCTAGTTGATTGATGGTGCTGTTGAGTTCAACTATATTAATACAGATTTTCTGCCCATTGGATCTGTCCATTTCTGATATTGAAGTGTTTATAGCTCCAACTGTTAATAACAGATTCCTTAGTACTCCTTATGGTTCTGTCACATTCACTCATGTACTTTGGTGCTCTGTAGTTAAGTGCATACATGTTAAGGATTGTTATCTTCTTGTAAAGTGACCCGTGTATCATTATGTGTTGTCCCTCTTTATCCATGACAACTTCCCTTGCTCTGAATTCTGCTCTGTGAAATTAATAGAGCCACTCCCACTTTGTTGTGATTAGTGTTCACATGATACATCTTTTTCTATCCCTTCATTTTTAATTTATATGTATCTTTATATTTAGAGTGGGTTTCTTGTAGATAACATATACTTGGGTTTTGTTGTTTGATCCATTCTCTCTCTGTCTTTTAACTGATGTATGTAGACTGCTGATGTTAAGTGATTGTTGAATATACTTGGAGTACTAGTTACTATATTTGTTACTGTTTTTTAATTGATTGCCCTGTTCTGTGTTCCTGTTTTTGTCTTCTACACTTTTTCTGCCTTTGCGGAGTTTCAATTTGGCATTTTATATGATTTTATTTTTCTCCTTTCTTAGTGAGTCCATTATATTACTTTGTCTAATTTTTTTTAGTGATTCTCCTAGAGTTTGCAATATACATTTACAACTAATCCTAGTCCACTTTTGAATAACACATAGTGCTTCACATTTAGTCCAAGTATCTCATAGTAGGAAAATATTCCTAATTTTGTTCACTGCACTTATTCAGTTTTATAAATAAACACATATATATATGTATATATTATTGCTATATTTTTGCTATTATTTTGCTATTATTTTGAACATGTTTATCAGGTCTGTTAAGAATAAGAAAAATGAAAGTTTTATTTTACCTTCACCTATTCATTCTCTGATGTTCTTTCTTTATATACTTCTGAGTTTCTGACCTATATCATTTTCATTCTTTCTGAAGAACTTTTGATATTTTCTGCAAGGCAGGTTTACTGGCAACAAATTCCTCAATGTTTCTTGTCTGAGAAAGTCTCTAGTTCCCCTTACTTTTGAAGGATAATTTTGCAGGGCACAAAATTCTAGGTTGGTGGGGTTTTTTCTCTCTGTCTCTCAACACTTTAAATATTTCACTCTACTTGGTATCTTGCTTCTTTCTGAGAAGTAGGGTATTCTTATTTTTAGTCTTCTGCAAGTAAGGTGTTTTTTCCATCTGGCTTCATTGCAGATTTCCAATTTGTTTTTGATTTTTTGAAGTTTGAATGTGATATGCCGAGAAATAGTTTTTTTTTTTTTTTTTTTTTTTTGGCATTCATCCTTTTTGCTTGCTGTTCTCTGAGCTTCCTGGATCTGTGGTTTGATGTCTGATATCAGTTTGGGGAAATTCTCAGTCATTATTGCTTCAGATGTTGCTTCCATTCCTTTCTCTCTTTCTTCTGTTCTTGTATTCCTATCATTCATATGTTACACCTTTTGAAATTATTTCACTGTCATTGGATATCCTGTTCTTTTTTCTCAGTTTTTTTTCTCTTTGATTTTTTGTTAGGGATTTTTTGTGTCATCCTTAAGCTCAGAGATTATTTCCTCAGCCATGTCCAACCTACTGCTGAGCCCATCAGAGGCATTCTTCATTTATGTTACAGTGTTTTGATTGTTAGCATTTCTTTTTCATTCTTTCTTAGAATTTATGTCCTCTACTTACCCATCTGTCCTTGCAGGTTGTCTCCTTTTGCATTAAAGCCCTTAGCACTTTTTTTTTTTTGTGACACAAATTGTTTACTACTGGATTAGATTTGCTATTTTTTTTTTGAGAGGGCATCTCTCATATTTATTGATCAAATGGTTGTTAACAACAATAAAATTCTGTATAGGGGAGTCAATGCTCAATGCACAATCATTAATCCATCTCAAGCCTAATTCTTGTAATCATATCTTTAAGAAATCAAAATTCCTAGATAATTCCAACACTCCTGTCATTTCTGACTCTTGTTCAGTTTCTTCAATCTGTTTTTGCCTTTTAGCATGACTTCCAATTTTTTGTTGAAAGGTGGGCATGATATACTGGGTAAAAGGAACAGTGGTAAATAGGCCTTTAGTAATGTATGGTAAGATGGGGGTGGAGAGGAGAAACACTCGGCAATCCTGTGACTGGGTGTCAGTCTTCGAGGTAAGCCTCAGTCCCTGGCCATGAACTTCACCGGGGCAACTCAGTTGTTGTTGTTTTTAGCTTGTAAGATTTTGATTTTTTTTTTCAGTTCACTAATGACATATGATGTTGAGTACTATGCTTAACCACTTCTCTTTTTTTTTTTTTTTTTTTTTTACTTTTGTGCTTAGGTAAGAAACAGGTTGTCTAGAGCCTGCTAGAATTGGATATTCCCCTCTCCCACAGATAGTTAAGGCTTTGATAAAACCTTAGCAGATTAAGCTCTGATCAAATAATTTCTCCTGAAGGTAAGCCTTGTCCAGGAGAATAGAATGCTCTAGTGTATTTAAAAATAGTTCCTTTCTCTTTCCTTTGCTGGAAAGCAGCAGAGGATTTTTCTCTGATACTCACTGTGAAAACCTGGTAGAGCTCCTGGGGGTTAAATTCAGAAAAGTGTGGGGGCTCCCAATGACTGGGTCCCCCTGGAGTATTAAATTCTCAGACTTGTCCATACTGAGTCTCCAGCAACTTAACAAAAACACTTCAGGTTTTCCTGTACCAGTACTGGTTTCCATAGTAGTTTCTGCTCATGGATTTCTGCTCCAGTAAGTTGTAATTTGATATTCACCCATCTGTCCCTCTAATTTTGAGGGGAGCAGTTTGCCCTGTGATCACACTTCTCTGATGGATCTAAGAAGAGTTGTTAGTTTTTCAGTTTTTTCATCCTATTGCATACTGTGAGGACTCCTAAGCGTCCTACATACTGGACTGGAAACAAGAAGTGAACAATAAAAACCAAGGGCTTACTTTTACCAAGAAAAAGTATTTAAGAAACTGTACTTATGAGTATCTTAGAGATTTGTTTTTAACAATAGAAATACTTAAAATCCTATGATTACATCACAGGATATACCAAAAAATGTTATTAAAGAAATCAGAGAAGATTTTATAAAACTAGGAGATGTTCTAGTAGAGAAGGGTCAGTACTATAAGAATTTGAATTTCCCTAAATCAATTTTATTGGAACAGTGGTAAGGTGATATAATTGCTTTAAATATTTTAAAGGGTTTGATAAAAGCTTTCTAAGTTAATGTGGGGGAATTATAGGAACTTTAACTACTACCTCTGAAAACATAGAGTTCCATAATTAAAATTTAGGTACTTTTAAAAAAATAGATGAGTGAAAAAACATAGGAATACCAGCTAAAAGAAATTCCAAAATCCAAATATATGAGAAGTTTCATTTGTGACATTTCCAATCCATAGGGATAATCTACTCTATTCCTGAATAATTCTGAGACATTTGGGTAGGTCTTTGGAAAAAAATCTGTATCTGGTACAAGTCCCAAAAAAATTCCATATTTATCAAGGATTTAAATGTTATATACTCTACTGAACATACATATTGATATTTATAGTGTTGGTTGAGAAGTGGTTAAGCATAGTACTGAAAGAGGAAATCCGAAAGAGAAAAATGTAATAGATACTACATAGAAAGGTCATAAAAAATACAGTACCAAAAAATATATAAATAGTATCAAAAAGCAAATAGCAAATTGGGGGGAATATTAATCATATTGATAGAACCAATAGTCTCAACAATCTAAAGAATGTTTAAAAATCTTAAAAATTAGAAATAGATGAAGACTCCCATTGGAAAATAGGTACTTAAATGCCAATGAGTTAATAGATGACACAGACAATAAATCTGGAAGAAATTTAACCTCTTGATCAAAAAAAAAATACAAGTTTAGAACATCTATAAATCTTATGGTGATTAAACAGAATTAAAAGGCTAGTATGGAAAACAAGTAAAATACTGTGGATTGTGCTGCATAATATGAATAACCTTTCTGATGACTATTTGGCCCAGGATGTATAAGAAACCCTGATGTCCCAACTCATTATCATCTTTCTGAAATTTTTAAGTTAACAATACTTTCTGAAATATTTAAGTATAGGGTAATATATAACCGAAATCCATTGTAGCTGTTGAATTTATCCTAAGGAAATAGTTAAGAAATGGTGTAAACCTTTAGGAATAGATGCTTATTCAAGTGTAACTGTAATAGTGAAAAATTAGGAACACAATATCTAACAATAGAACCATATATTAAATGTCGTGTGCCCGTTAAGAAGCCTGCTCATATGGGGGTGGTGATGAGCTCCAAAACTCCAAAACAGTTTGGTCCTAGGTTTTGTAAACCAAGCAATCATACAAAACATACGGCTGTTCAAAATAGATATAAAATGAGCAAATGGCATAGTGTTTATGGCAGTTTTCTCTCTAATGGGATTACAGGTGAATTTTGTTCTTTGTATTTTTCTGAGTGTGGATTAGTTGCAAAATCAGAACACAAATGATTTTTTAAGTACATTAAACTGGTGATTATTGATGAGTTTTTTTCCTTGTTATAAAGAAAATTCACTAATGGCTTAGATTAGATTTATAGTTTTCATTTTTATTTCTTACTTGCAGTGTGGCTTATTTGGAATCCACATTGTCAATTTATGAAAACAATAATCGAATTGCACCTTAAAAAAAATCCTTTCATGCTCCTGAGGGCACACACAGATGATAAGAATTTTCTAAGATCATCTATTGACAGAGCTCCAATTCTGAGTCACTAAAGGCATATTTGATGTGGCATTTAGCCTTCCAGGGGTCCCTTCCATCTGTCTGCAGAGCCATTTTTATCACCCAACCCTTTGTTTATTTCCCTGACTTGAAATGCCTCCCTCACAATCGCCAGGATGTCTCCTGATCCAAGCTGCCAAGGGGATGGCAGAGGAGGTTGATTTCCTGACAAGACCACTTTCTCTTGAACCCTTGATAGGTTCAGTAGTCCTACAAAGGTGTATGGATGCTTTGGTGCAGGGGGCTCAGGTGGTGGCTTAGAGCCCATTTTATTCTTAGCGAAAGTTACCATTGCTCGGCCTCTGTTTCTCCTCATTTGTTCTTTCAGTAATTAGTGGTTAAGCCCCTACTATGCGAAGCACTGTTGAGAGAGTGGAGGACAGACGGATAAGATCCTTGAACTCTTGGTAGCTACTCATCTGAAATTGGAAATTCAGAACACTCCCCTAAGAGAGATGGATGAGAACTCCATGTGACAGTGTGCATGGCATCTAGACTGTTCTCAGTAAATGTTACTTCATTTCCCCCCCATTCTTTGTTGTCTGAAACTGGGCAAAGCATAGCATTGGCTACTCTGTGCTTAAAGCTCTCCAGAGAACAGACTTCCCCTTTATCTCTGTGCTTTTGTTCTGCGGCCTTCTGTCCAAGAACTCTTTCATGATGTTTGCCTGTCAAGGATGCTGGAAGAGGAAACCGATTGCTCCTCACGTCCCAGTGCTCTCACTGAGAAGAGCTCACTTGGCAGCTGAGGGGCTGAGGAGCTGAGGACTAGCGGGTTAGTGCAGAATGCTTGAGATTCTGTGAGTCAGCTCTTCCTGGAGCACGTGGTTCCTGCTTAAGTTCACTCAGCATCTGCATCAGCTTCTTGTGCTGGTCTCATGTTCACCGCAGCCCAGTGTCAGAGACTCCGCTTCCTCAGCTAAACATCTGTCTGAGGCTCTCCCACCTAAAGCTGCCAAACAGGGAGGGACTTTAGAGATCAAGTGACTGGTACAAACAAGCTCAGAGACGTTTGATATACTGAAAAGTATGGTTGGTGACAGAGTCTGCATCTTGTTCAAAATGTACTTTGTACCTTGCTTGGATATTTTTGTAGTCACTGAAAACTGTTCTCCTCTATGGACAGCACATCCCAGATTCAGGGGTAGCATTAGGCATTGCCCCCAATCCATGGACAGCTGAATGGGGAGGGACTGTTAACGCCATGACTCTGTGTACCATGTTGGATGAGTCCAGTTTTTCCAAATTTTGAATCAGCAACCCTTCGCCCGCCCACCTAGTCTAATCCAACTTCCCCCAAATTGCCATGTCTTTCCTGTATACTTGTGGCCCACCCATCAGTACTGATAATGAAGGAGCAATCACAGGGAAGAAATTCTGCAGGGGAGCCGAGCACATTTTGTACTAGGAGGTTGCTGTGGAGTGGTGGCACAAGCTGCAGAGATACAGGGAAGTAATTTGCACGTCACTGCCCCACACCAGCTCTCCTCACTCTGGATGGGGCTCCCGTGTTAGAATCCCTGGGGGAACTACTGGCATAGGTGTTTTTTTCATGCCTATTGATTCCCTGGAGCCGTGGTTGGGAGATGTGGAAATGTCCAGGGGAAAAGTTTGTAATACATTGGGTATTATCAAAAATGAGATTAAACAATGAATAGTTAAGGCTCTTTGTTCTGTGATGTCTATTGAGACTCCTGCATTTAGCCGCTCATGGTTGTGCATTTTACTTTCCACAGGACCAGCTCTCGGCTGACATGTACAGTTTTGTGGCCAAAGAAATTGACTATGCAAACTACTTTCAAACAGTAAGAGTCCAGAATGGTGAGACTGTTTAGTCTTTTCGTGAAAGTCATGGTGCAGACAGGAAGGGACATAGGCATGGAACTGGGGGGCCCTTGGTGGAGCATGTCACCAAAAAGAGTGGGGCTTTGTTTTACCTGTGCATGAATCCTGCCTTCTATTTCTCCTTGTATGGATTTCTCTAAAAACCTAAGAATTAAGTGTAACCCATTCATGAAGATGATTGCAACTCAGTGGTCTATGGCAGTGGTTCTCAACCAGGGGTGATTGTGTGCCCTCTTCCTGCAGATGTGGGTGAGGTCTGGAGACATTTTGACCATTGAGGAAAGGTGCAGCTGGCATCTAGTGGGTACAGGTCCAGGATGCTGCAAAATGTTCAGCAATATAGAGGGCCACCCCCACCGCAAAGGACTGTTCCATCCCAAGTGTAAAGCCAAGGTTAAGAAACCCTGGTCTCCCATAAACCAGGAACTCGGGAAGAAGAAGGAGATAGCCTCATCCCCTGCACATATTTGTTTTTAATGTAGATTCTTGCCAAAGGTGATGACAAGTAGGTAAACGATGATTAATGGAGCCCGTTTGCCTGTCTCTCATCAGTGAGCAGATTGAGAGAGTAGAGAAACATGGTCTGAGTCATCCGTACTTGAATAATGTGGTCCAAATAACTAGGACTCTGGCTCTGTACCAGGGTAAGTGAAAAGGCAAGTCAAAAAAATAAAAGCAGAAACAAAATTTGGGAGAAAGAAATACAAATTAAAAATCCAGTTAAGCTCATGTGCTTTTAAAGTCGGGAATACAGCTCAGACCTGAAAGCCCTTGTTTAGGGGCAGTGACTGCATGATAAGGAGGGAGGTAAAGAAAAGGAGAAGGGGAGAGCCTGCAGGGCTTGCAGTGCTCCGCGGTCCGGCAGAATAGAAGAGCTCTGGGCTGTGAGCAGCCTGCCAGCACTTACTTTCCTCGGTGGTCCCGAGGCTCCAAGCTCCACCTGCCCTGAAAGAGCTGACATGCATTCCTTCAACTTGGAAAATCTATTCTTAAAAAGCAGTACTTTTTCAAGTATAAACCATTGGTTTTATTTCTGAGGGTAAAATGTAGAGTTTCTGCAATTAATGAATTGGTCACATTCCAAGCTTTCTTAGACTGCCTAATTATCATTTGTATACTGTTTCTTTCAATATCTTGATTTCTTAAAAAAATACTAGTTTTGCTTGGAGATAATAGTGTCTAGACCCCTTGTACCAGGCGTTTACACAGAGGGACTCCCTCCCCTCCTGCTCAGTATTGTGTGTGTGTGTCGGGGTCTTAGGAAAGGCTTAAAAAATAAATGAAGTAACTGTGGGTTTTTACCTGCTCTTATCAGCATTTTGGCAGTTTTTATAGTAGTGGATGATCAAAACAGAGCATCTTGAAAGAGTTTTTTCTTTGGGCTGCATCACTGTAGCCACAGCAGTTTTGCCTCCAAGGTACTTGAAGAGCCCTGTGCATCAGGCCACATGCTTTCTGATCAGCCGTGTATTAAACTCCCTGTGCAGAAACCAGCATATACACAGGCTGATGGCATTTAGCTCCATCTTACAGGCAGATGGAGTTCTAAATGTGTTCTCAGCTGTGTTTTCCTGTTTCACCTCTCTTCGTTGCCTATGGCTTTGAGAATGGGGTGCAATGTAAGATAGGGTAGCAGTGAGGCAAGCTCCCCTCGGGCTCCAGCGAAGCAAGCTCCCCTCGGGCCCCAGCGAAGCAAGCTCCCCTCAGGCTCCAGCTGTGGACTGGTCCCCCCTGTTCCTTCATGGTTTTCCTACCTCCCAGATTTCTTTGTGCTAACTTCTTGCTACAGAGGCTGAATTAGTATATCTCATTTTAGGTGCCTTGAGGAGGGAGCAGGGCACTCCACCTCCTGTGTGAGTAAGGCAGTGCCTCCATGCAGAGCCCCCTGCATGGCACAGCAAGCCTGTGCTCCCTGCCCTTTGGCAAAGGGTAATACTGGCCCTTGTGTTTTCTCAGCTAATCGAAGTGCAGGCGGAGTTCCACCGGAAGTCGCTGACACTTTTGCAGGCTGTGTTACCTCAGATAAAAGCACAACAGGGTGAGTACAAACCTTCCTTGGAGGGAAAGGTTGGGGGCCTGGTTGCCTTCCCCAGTGAGACTGATTTTTGTATTTCAGTTACCCTTATGCTCTCCCAACAGGGTCACATTTAGATGAGCCACTAAAACTTCTCAAGCTGATACCTCAGTGCAGTTGCACACACACATGCACACAAATGCATGCACATGCACACACATGCATGAACACTGCCCCCTCAAGGGGATGAGTTGGGGGTTGTGCTGGATGTGTCTGGAGGTGCATGTGGAACATGAAGCCCAGTAGCTCTGGATGCAGGTGGTTAGCCATCCACCCCGCCCAGTCCTCTTCCTCATCCCCAAATCTACAAGAATGGAGACTCCACTGGGCCTCCGTGTCTTAGAGAATCTGCATGAGCCGAGGAAAGACATCTTCTAGCATGAGTGACCTGTACTAACTGCCGACTGATCCCTTTCTTGCTTCGCCCCCTCAGAGGCCTGGGTAGAGAAACCGTCCTTCGGGAAGCCTCTGGAAGAGCACCTCATGATCAGTGGCCGGGAGATCGCCTTCCCCATTGAGGCGTGTGTGACAATGCTGCTGGAATGTGGGATGCAGGAGGAGGTAGGTCTGGGTGCACACAAACCCAGCCCCAACTGGGCTTCTCCTTCCCCACGAGGGACCTACAGAATCTTCTGTCCTGGTAGCCTCCACCCTGACCCACACAAACCCAGATGTGCTAAGATAGGGCACTGCCCGCTGGAGGACTGTGGGAGACAACAGGCCGGCCCGGAGGAGTCCATGGCCCCACCTGGCTGTGGCTTCTCCATATTTCACATGCATGGGCAGGCGGCTACTACGGCGACTGCTTCTTTCTCTTCCTCTTCTTCTTCCTCTCGTCCTCTTCCTCCTCCTCCTCTTCTTCTTTTAATAAGTTTCCTGATTTAAAAAATAGAGCTATTAACTTTTTTTATCAGAATCCTTTTATAGCAAATATGATTGATAGAGACATTAGGAAGGACTTCTAGGAGCCACATGTACAAAAGTCTACGAGAAATCGGTGACTGTTATTTTTATTGCTGTGTAAATCATTTCCTGAGAGAGACCTGTCTTTGGTTTCCTCAGTAGGTTATTTAAAAATCTTTACTCCATCTTCCTTTGATCTGATCAGCCAATCGATATTTACCGAGGGCCTGCTATGAATTTGTTGCTGAGCAAAGTGTAAGAGCGTGGGCTGGGCTTAGGAAATGACCCGGGGAGGCGAGTCTCGCGTCTTGCAGGTAAACCGGATGAAGTCAAACAGTGTGCCAGCGTTTGAGCAAGCCGTGAAGGCTGCAGCAGGAAGGAAGCCAGTGGAGGTTCTGAGGCATGTTGGCCGCCTCCTGTATGCCAGGCCTGCTTTATTTTACATCACACTAGCTCTTCATAAGGAATGGGAAGAATTTTTTTTTTTACCACATTTCAAGTGCCAGGAATTTTCATCTGTGTTCTCAATTACAAGATGAGACCACCCCTGAATGATAGTTTCATAGAAGGAGGTGAACGAGGCCTTTTCTGTCCCCATCATTTTTTTTCCCTCATGGAAATACTGAAACACATAAAGATAAAATAGTGATTCCCACTCCCCAGTTACTGTCAATCCTATGTCCATTTGCTGCTGCCGAGTCCCTGCCTTGGATATTTTGAAGCCAATCTCGACATTCCATCACTGCATCTACGATGCTTGCATATGTTTCTCTGAAAGGTAGGGGGGTGTTCTAAAATATTACAAAAACAGCACAGAGAATATAGTCAATGGTCTGTGACATCTTTCTATGCTGACAGATAGTAACTGCACTAGTTGGGTGAGGATTTAATAATGTAGATAACTGTTGAATTGCTCTGTTGTATATTAGAAAACAATATTAATATGGTACATCAACTATCCTGCAATAAAAAATACTTCAGGAAAAGTAAAATAAAATAGAACAAGAACAATATTATTGATATAAAAAGTAAACATACCTTATTACTGTCTGAAATATGAAATCAGTGCAAGCTGGTTCTGGAAGAACAGATGCACTCCCTCCGTCTCCTGCCCTGGCTCTTCCTCCGCCTGCTCTTTCCGCCCTTCCACCCACCTCTCGCCAGACCTCATCTCTCATGTGCACTTTTCCTTATTTTGCTCCATTCTTTTCCTCTTAGTAATAAATATGCTCAGCTTTCCCCCAGCCTAGAAAAAATACCTTTGTTCAGCCCACCTGCGGCGTGGATTACTTCCTCGCTCCTGCGTCTAGTTTTCTGTGCCGCCCGGTCTCTTAGAGTCACTCTCAGGATTGCCGCTTCCGCATCCTCACCGCCATCCTTACCACCTCTCACTCATGGCACTTCCTCCTGCGGGGGACTTCTGTCCCCACCACCACCCTCAGTGGCCCCTGGGACTCCACTACTGAATCCAGCGCTTGGCCACGTCGCTGCCCATGAAGTTATTGATGTCGCTTTCGCAGAAGCTAGCACTCCCCTGCGCCCCTGCCTGTGGGATCCTCTGTTTGGCACCACCGCCTGGCCCTCCGCCCTACAGTCTTTACTGTGGTGTCACCGTCCTCTCCTAGACCTCTGCCTCAACCTCAGCGAGGATTCTCACTTCTCACCCCTCCTCCAAGCTGCACTCCAGTGTTTGCTGCTGTTCCCATACAGACTTTCCTCTAAACCCAACAGCTGGACTCACTGCATATTTTGACAGTTCCTTCCTCCTGGTTGGCATGTCACTCCCTGGACAGCCTTACTACACCATCAGCAATCCATAGGCTTCTCTTTACAGCTTGACTGCCTTTGCTTCCATTGTCCAAACTGAACCCTACTGCCCTTCTCCCACAGCAGTGCTCTGCTTTTTCACAGGCCTAGACCATGCCTGTCCTGTGTGCTGCGGTGTGCCCTCTAGGTCACAGCAGCCCTACTGTGTGCTAGTCCAAAAGTGTGCAGAGTGCTGGAGAGCTTTGGGCATCTGTTTACTGCACACCCTATACTGAGCAGGGAGTTAGAGATCTTAGCAGGCCAAAGACCATGTGTTCCAGACCAGGAGCATTTTCTTCTAAAGGAACCTGAAAATCCAAATGGCCCTAAATGGCTACAGGAGCAAGGAGTGTCCCGCCACCCGTTCTGCTGTCTGTGAACTGCATCTCTGAATGCAAAGGTCTGAGGAGGAGCAGCAGAAGCCAGTGGGGCTTCCGACCTATGGTCTGCCTTATCCATGGGTTGGGGGTTCCCTTTCCCCCCCTGACCTGCATCCACCTCCTCTTCCACGCACCCCTGCCTTCCTCTTCTCTTCTCTTGTCATAACTCCTCTTTCTGCCAGGTCACGTTTGTACTAGGAGGAAGGGAAGAGGCACCACTGCCTCACAGACAGGCCCTGGTCTGCCCATCACCTGAGGACATAGACTTTATTTGTCCTTAACAGATAGCCCTGTGGCTGCCCACACACACGCATGCACACACACATGCACACCCTTACCGTGTAGGCCGTGGCCTGTCCAACTTCCTTGACCCCTGTGTCTGACCAGTCTTAGTCAGATTCTTCTCCAAAATACGTCTTAAATACACAAGAACAAGAAGTCAGAGTTCCCCAGGTGCATTTATCCAACCAATACAGAGCCAGGACAGTGAGTCACCCACACTGGGCACAGGGGACACAGCAGTGGGTAGGGACCAGCTTCTGCTCGGCAGCCACATACCGAAAATGTTGAAACACTGAAAAACGTGACAGGAAAAATGCTTCTAGGGGACTTTGGAGGGAAGGGCTTGGTTTCCCTGCAGGGTCCCTGAGTGGCAGGGCTGACTGCTGACCCTCTGTCCTATGGCAGGGACTCTTCCGCGTGGCCCCTTCTGCCTCCAAGCTGAAGAAGCTGAAGGCTGCCCTGGACTGCTGTGTGGTGGATGTGCAAGAGTGCTCAGCGGACCCCCATGCAATTGCAGGTGGGTACCCCCTCGTGCTGTAGGGGCTCATGGGGAAGGGCAAGCATGATGGTTGTATGTGGCCACACATCAGGGAAGGGACCCTTGAGCCAGTGGCTCCCCAGCATGCTTTGGGGTGTCCCCTCGGCCCCATTTCAGGCTGGGTTGCTGTGGCCCCTTGAAGGAAGGTGTCCTTAGAACACCAAGAGAAGGTGAGGTGGTGTGGGAAATAGAAGGGAGGCCAGGATGATTGTAGCCCAGCCCCACTGCTGTGCAGACCTCAGAGACACCCACATGGAAGCCATGTGGCTCAGGGAGCCTGTCCCCAGAGGTCACCCACATGGGTGCTGCTGGCTGGTAGAACTGGTCTGTGTTGTGCCAAAGGGGTTCATAGCCAATTTTGTATTCATGCCCAGGAGCTTTGAAATCTTACCTCCGAGAGTTGCCAGAACCTCTTATGACCTTTGAACTCTATGACGAGTGGATTCAGGCTTCCAAGTGAGTACACCACATCTTGGAGTGTCTTACTGGTTGGGGTTTATTGGGAAGTATTGATTGAAATTATGAAAGCATGTAACCATGACCTAGCAAGTCCATTTCATGGAGAAATGCATGTATATGTGCTCAAAGAAGCACTTAACAAGGATGCTGATTTTTTTTTTTTGAGAGGGCATCTCTCATATTTATTGATCAAATGGTTGTTAACAACAATAAAATTCTGTATGGGGGGTCAATGCTCAATGCACAATCATTATTCCATCTCAAGCCTAATTCTTGTCAGTCTCCAATCTTCTGAAGCATAACGAACAAGTTCTTACATGGTGAACGAATTCTTACATAGTGAATAAGTTCTTATATGGTGAACAGTACAAGGGCATTCATCACAGAAACTTTCGGTTTTGATCACGCATTATGAATTATAAACAATCAGGTCAAATATGAATATTCATTTGATTTTTATACTTTATATGTGGGTCCTACATTTCTCCCTTTATTATTATTATTACTTTTATTTTTAATGAAGTGCTGAAGTGGTAGGTAGATTGTAGATGATCAGGTGTGTGCCTGTAGACTATGTGTTAATCCAAGCTAGACAAGGGCATTAAAACATCCACGGATGCAGAAGATTTCTCTCAAAACAGGGGGTGTGTGGTTCTAAGCCTCACCACTGTTGATCCCCAATTTCTCACCTGATGGCCCCCCTGCAACTGTGCCTGTCTTAGGTTGTTCCTCCCTTGAGGAATCTTACCCGTCTCTGGCTAACCAGTCATCTTCCGGGGCCATACAGGGAGATGTAAAGTTGGTGAGAGAGAAGCCATATTGTTTGAAAAAGTTAGCTTTTTACTTCTTTGCAGATTTATGGCCTGTGGCTTCTATGCCCAGCACTTGTCTCGAGGTATCTTTACCACCTGGAGGAATTATGATGCTCGGTAAATTTGATATGAGGCACGAATTCTATTTAAGGGTTGTAATTAGGAAAGAAGAAGAAAAGCTATAGAGGTAGCATATGGAAGAAAACATGGGAGGATTGATTATTTCTTTGACATATCTTCTTATAGAGTACCTTAAGCATGTATAGGTTTTAAACTACTAACTAACTTGCGCACACATATTAACATAATAGGAATACGGTGACATAAACTAAGCAAATCAATAATTACCAGCCACAAGGATGCTGATTTTAAACAGCAAAAGCCTAGAAGTTACTAAAGGCTCACTGGTGGGAGATGTGGGGAGGGACAAAATAAACTATGATGTGTCTACATTGGGACTTACTCTGCAGCACTTAGAAAAATTGGTAGTGCTGTTCATGCTAACATGAAAAGATAGGAAGATTTCTTTTTGAGTGAAATAAGTAATAAGGACACTTAGAATATTCTGTTGTTGTGTAAAAATACACCCAACACATTCAAAACAATACAGTTTTAGGAGTGCCTTAGTATATGTGCAAATGTATAAATGAAGGTTTTGGAAGAGCTCATGCAGGTGATGTGAGTGATTCCTTCTGGAGAGAAGAGTAGGACAAGGGAGTGGCATGGGGTCTTTGCCCTTACCTGTAATAGTTAAAACTACATTAACTACAACTAATTGATAAGTAACATAAACATATAACACTGGCAGTGGGTGTCTCAGCCAGGTGCCTCTGAAAGGACACCATTCCTAGAGCTCACTAGTCATGGAATTTCCTTGCCAAGAGCAGCCAGCCCATCAGAAGGAACATGTGTCTGGAACATGTATCTGCTTCCTTAAGAACTGGGGGCTGAAAGAACCCAGCTGACCTGGAAGTGAAGCCAGGCTAGTATATGTCAAGTTAGAGAAAGCTAGATAGGGGGATCACGGGAAGATGGCGGCATAAGTAGTTCAGTGGAAATCTCCTCCCAAAAACATATATATTTATGAAAATATAATAAATACAACTATTCTTAAAAGAGACACCAGTGGATACAGTACAACAGCCGGGATACATCTACATCTGCGAGAACTTAACATCACACGAAGGGGGTAAGATACAAGCCGTGGCCAGGCGGGACCTGAACGCTCCCCCACCCCGGAATCCGGCGGGAAGAAAGGAGTCGGAATGGGGAGGAGTGAAAGCTCAGGACTGCTAAACAACCAGCTCTAGAAATCCACACCTGGAGCGCAGACACAAGGTGCACGGGGTGCTGGATATTAGAGAAACGGAAAAGCAAAACCTGTGGGCAGGTCCCCGCAACCGGCACCCCTGAGACAAAAAAGCGGTTACTTTCTGCAAGTCTTAAAGAGACAGGGACCCCATAGCTAGATGAAGTTGTCCCGGCACACTTAGCCAGCAGCTGGGAATCCCAGGGAACCTTAGGCACCCTAAACCCCGGGG